>NC_091012.1:110920203-111545203 GCF_041146395.1 Eulemur rufifrons
AGAATGAATTGGGTCATGTGACATCCCTAGCATCCCAGGAGGCTGGGAAAATGGAGAAGAAAATTGTCATAATTGGCTTAGACAAATCATGATTCAATGCCTGGAGTAACATATTGCTCCCAAACAAAATTGAATTTCTGTTAGCAGGGAAGGAGGGGGGATGGGCATTAGGCAGACAACTCAGAGTGTTTGTCCCACATAATCATACTAACTGGGATAGAGGTTTGGAAACCCATGAAGAGGAACTGCAGGGGATTAGAGGTGAGCTACACTGGACTCTCTACCCCAAATCCTAGAGGTCAGTGCCAGGAGATTCCCCACTTCCTGGTCAGCCTAAAGAGTGTGGGGGATTGGCTTCGGTCCAAGACACATCACACTAGAGGATAGAAGCCCAGGGTGATTGGAAACTTCCCGCCTCAATAGATTGTTCTGGGATCCAGGACAGCGCTGAATGTGCAGATGGAAATCTTGATGGACCCAGCTAGAGGGATTCAGGGAGGCAGAGGGGGTAAGTAAAAAACAAAATTAAGTCAATGTTAGGTTTGCTCTCAGATACAGCTAAAATATCATTCCTAATTGGTACGGTGTGTTATAGCTTTAGTCTTGTTCTGAATTCCAATGTCAATAACTCCTTCTATTCCCAGGTTCTCACCCTCATCCCCACAGGGCCTTGGGGTTTCCTTGGGTTTTTTTTTTTTGTTGTTGTTCTTATTGTTTATCTAGGACAGGAGTCTTGTCCCCAAGCAAAAACAGATGCCTGCAGCCCCTTTTACTACTGGGAATCAATTTCACGGATACTACCTGCCTGCCTTGACTGCTCAGCATTGCTGTCCCAAAGCCCCTCACAGTGCTGCCTGGTTGGTCTTCATTATAGTAGAAATTCCTCGAGGAGGAGTAAAGATGGTATCTCTCATCCATCTTTCCAGCTTCCATAATGCTTCATACAAATTTCCCCTCAAAGTATTTGTTGGATTCAATTCTATTAACTTGAGGAAGAATACAATTTACTGGTTAAGAAAGCAGCCTCCAGAGTCAGACTTCCTGGGTTCAAATCCCAGCTCTGCCACTATTAGCTATATGACCCTGGGCAAGTGATGTTGTTCTACAACACCCTTTGAGGGGATAATAATAGTACTAACTCCCTTAAAGATTCTTCTGAGGACACAAAGCACTTAGATCAATGCCTGGCACACAGAGAGCACTAGGTGTTTGTTCTTTTTATTAAAGATGCAATTGGTCGTGGTTTGAGGCCATTAAGGCTGCTCCTGGGGAAAGCAAGCCTCGTTCAGCTTCACCCCTCCCACCATCCACTCCTTTATTCTGGTCTCCTTCCATGGAAACCTTCCTCATTTCTTGTGTCCTTTTTGTAATCTCCCACCTGGCCCTGCCTTCCAGGCCAGTGGCGTCTGTTTCAAAATGACCCTCCTGCCCTTGCCCCTTCTAAAACCTCTTGTTCCAGCTACTTGTCCCAGAGGAAAGAAGTCTGAGCCACTATTTCATTCTGTGATGTTAGTGCCTTACACCAGCTTAATGTTTCACGCCCTCACCCCTCAAGGGTGTTTTCATATTAACAGAGCAGACCTCAACAAAATAGGCCAAGGGAGACACCTTTAGAAAGAGAATATTGGGGAGCCCTTCCAGGTATCCTTAAGTTACCACCTAGGCTGCTGTCTACATCAGTTGCAAGCTGGTTGTCAATTGTGTGGGAAGCAGGGGTAGAGTATGAATGACAGAGAACTGTGGGCACTGCTAAATGGGCCACTTCTCCTCATCAGAATTGAGGGTCCCAAGAACTGCTTCTGTCTCTGATCAGGACTGGATCCCCAGAAGTGCCTCCGTTGGCAGACACCTCTAGTACCAGAGCATGAGGGGTTGCCAGTGACTGAATTCAGGCCAGGAGACCAGGTAAGGGAGACTCTGATATCCCTTGTAGACTGTCTTGGAGACAGCTGGTACCCCTCTCTCCCATTCCACACTCTCTCCTTCCTCCCAAAGGGGAAGCTAATTCAATGAGGTCAATACAAGGGCACAGAGAACTCAGAATAATGCTGTAGCATTACCAATGATAAGGGTAAGACAATGAGTATGTGTCTTAGTTTGGACTGCTATAGCAAAGTACCATAGACTGGGTAGCTTATAACAAAAATATTTTTTTCACAGTTCTGGAGGCTAGAAAGTTCGAGATCAAGGTGCCAGCATGGTTCAGGTCTTGGGAAGGCCTGTTTCTGGGTTGCAGATTACTAATTTCTGCTTGTATTCTCACTTGGCAGAAAGAGAGCGAGCTAGTTCTCTGGCCTCTTTCTTATAAGGGCACTGATCCCAGGCATGAGGGCTCCATCCTCATAACCTAATCACCTCCCCAAGGCCCTACCTCCTAATACCATCACATTGGGGATTAGGTTTCAACATGAATTTTGGAGGGACATAAATATTCAGTTCTTAATAGTAGGCTTTGAAGGCTGGGGGAAATTGATTTTATCTTTAATACTACTTTACATTTTTAGAGTGCTTTTAGGCTTTTAAAGCACTCTCACAAGTGTTTTCATATTTATCCTCATAATAGCTATGAGGTGGGTAGAGGAGGGGGAAGCTGAGTGAAGAGACAGACTGTCTCAGTCAGGCTAGCTGCCTTAATAAACAATTTCAAAATTTCAGGACTGTAACAAAATAAAATGTATCTCTTGCCCATGGGGTAGTCTACTGTGAGTGCTTCCAGCCAGACAGCCTTCCTACAAGCACTGATTCAGGGATCCAGCGTCTTTCCATCTTGGGGCTCTGCCATCCCTGAGGACCTCAGGACCCTCCACTTCATCCTCTGCAAGTAGCCAACGAATGAGAGAAGAGCAAGTGTGGAGGAATTCATGGGAGGTTTTCTGAGCCTGGTGTAGAGTCAGTGTATTTTACTTTCACTCATAATATGCTCCCAAACTCAGTTCCATGGTCAAACCACACTGGAAGAAAAGTGAAGCAATCTGGTGAACAGCCAACCAATCTCCACTGCACAGGTTGTATTTGTTATTACTATTAATGATGATAATAACTCCAAATCATTGGGACCCCATTCTGTACCCAGCAATATAGTGAGATTTACATACATTAGCTCTACTTATCCCAAGAAACCTGGCAGGTAGGGGTGGTCATCTACATTTCACAGAAGATGAATCTGTGTTGGGAGATGCTAAGGAATTTGTCCAAGATTCCACAGCCAGATACCAGTAGAGGCAGAAACCAACCAAATCTGCCTGAGGCCAAAATGTGTACTTTCCTCACTCACCAGCATTCCACTGCTAGCCAGGAGAACTGGAATCCAGGTTGAGACTGCATGGTGTTCACCTTTTGGATGAAGTCAGAGTAGTTTTTTTATTTCATTGATCTTGCTTCAGCACCCTGGGTTGAGAACTCCAATTCCCTGGTAGCTAAAGTGCTTTCTTGGAAAGACTTCTATTCCCCAGAATTGCTGGTCTGTAAGGGGACATCTAGAATCTTGCACTGGCATTTTCTGCTGAAGCCCATTGTGGGGTAAACTTGTATCGGGTAGGGCATGGATTCCTCTGGCCTGGCTCTCCTGACCTCCCCTCCTGCCTTAGTCCACTTGGGCTGCTGTAAAAAAAATAGCATAGATTGAGTGGCTTATAAACAAAGAAACTTAGTTCTCACAGTTTTGGAAGCTGGGAAGTCCAAGATCAAGGAATCAGCACATTCAGTGTCTAGTGAGGACTGGTTTGCTAGATGGCCATCTACTCACTGTGTCTTCACATGGCGGAAGGGGTGAGGGATCTCTGGGGTCTCTTTATAAGGGCACTAATCTCATTCATTAGGGCTCCACCCTCACGATCTAATCATCTCCCAAATGCTCCACCTCCTAATACCGTGATATTGGGGGTTAGGTTTCAACATATAAATTTTTAGGAATATGAAAACATTCAAACATTCAGACCGTAGCACCTCCCTTCTCAATGGTGCTGCAGACCCTCTTAGTCCACAGCTACACACTTCACACACTTCATCTGTCTCTGGCTTGTGCTCCTTCCCTGAGCTGTTGCTGAGGGGTCACCTTGCCCCCCATGGAAGTCCATCCAACATCTGGCTATAAACTCAATCCAGTTACTGTCTGTGCCCACACTGGGGGCATTGGCAATATCTAAATCCCTCTCACACCGAGTAGAAGCTCCAAAGCCATCTCTCTGCCTATATATGTGATGTCCCCACTATCATCTGCTACAACCCCTCCAGAATGCTGCAGGGCCCCCAGTGAGCGAGGTGGGCTCTTCCCAGAGGGCCAACAGGAAGCAGAGTAAAAGCCCTCTGTTTTTGGCTTCCCCACTCCAATATATTTAGGGTCTTCACTCTCTCCCTGCCAGCTGGTGTAACAGAGTAGTCACCCCTCCGCCCATAGATATGGAAGGAAAATATTGACAGTGGAAAATATGTAACAGAGAGAATGACCTGAAAAAATGGCAAAAATGCTTTCCGTCTCTTTAAAACCTTCTGACTCTTTTTGAGAACTAAGACCTTCATTCCCGCTCTGGCCAATGGTTGGGAGGGGCAGGGGAATTGTCTTTTGTTCTTTGTACTACAGGAGATTGCTCAGCCCTGGACCTGGCCCTGGCGAGGGAGGTCCTGAGCCAAGGTCATGGGATTGTCTTCCCCAGAGATGGGACCGAGATGGGATGATCAGTATCATCAACATACTTGAATAGCAATTGCCTGAAGCTGAGAATCCACTCTTTAAAAGCTCTGTATTTCTGCTTATTATTAGGATGGTGGCATCTTTAGACAGTAGTCTCCATCCTCCTTATTTCCTGGCAAATTAATAAATCTCTCTTTTCTTCTCCTCAAACCACTTGTCCTTATTCTTTTGATGTGGCCTCAAGGACAAGTGTCAAGCTTTTGTTAACACTGGGAAGCCGGGCCCTGGCACTTCACTGTTTTGTACAGCTCTTCTTGACTTCTTTCTCTCTAACCTGTCATCTGATTTCAGAGGAAGAGACAGAATTCTTTGTTCTGGGTGGAGCTCATTCTTCCCTAAAGCCATTAACATATTATCTTGGCATTAGCAATGAAGATGGTATAGTCAAAGAATTGAGCTTACCAGGAAGAGAGGTCTGCTATTTCTAGTACTACTAAAATATTATCCCTGGAATGTGTGGTATGTCTCCCATCTATCTAGAGGGTCTTTCTGAAGGGGCTTGCCACTGTGCAAACCCAATCATATACAACAGACTCTCAATCTGGAGGTGCCATAGTCAACTTGGGATTGAACACCAGGTCAACTCCCTTTCTTTTCAAATCACATAGTCAGCAGAGTCTTACAGACTTGTCAAATTGGGATACAAACGAACAAAGGGAGATTTACCTATGTATCATGGCTGTCAACTGTATCCATCCCCCACCCTTCACCTGCTGTGCCTTGTATCATAGACAACTACATTTCCCAGACTTCCTTGCCCTTTGGCTTCCAGCTCAGTTTGGCCAATGAGAGGCGCTGTTGGAAGATTGGAGGGCAGGAGAAAGGGAGATGCCAGGGCATTTCATCCCCCTCATTCAGTTTCCTCTGGAGTCTCTGTCAGCAGAGACACAAGACAGCCCCTCCTCCTGGGGCCACAGTCCTGTCTGTGGAGCTCCCTCCATGGATCAAGCTCCTCTTGGATGGCTTCAGCCCCTGAGCTCCATAAAGCCAACCCTTCCCTGTGTCCCTTGAGCCTTCAAAGTGGTAGCAGCTTCCCGCTGCTGCTAATCTCTGGATTGCCTCATTCTCTGTTGGCTTTTTCTCTCTTCCATTTCCTATGTAACCTATTCCCTGAATTAATTTGAAAGACTTAGAGAAGTTTCTGTTTTCCTGTCTGGACCCTGAGTGATACGCATAAATTATGCCCATAAAACGTACATATACTTGAGGAAAACAATATGAACATAATATGACTGCGTATCTTTTTGTAGACTCAGAAAGTTAAACATAGAACTTGCTCATGGCTTTTGGTGTTGGTTTCCCAGAAAAGAATACTTCCAGTGTCGTGGCTTGCCACTGGAGGTGACATTCAGGTCACCCTCTGATCCCACAAGTGAGAAGAGTGCCCTGTATAAAAGGCCACAATTAATTTTTATTGCACATACATGTGGGGAGATACCTGCTTGGCCTCCATGTGAGAGCCATAACTCTCTTAAATTGATGTGTCAGTGAACTAAAACTCAATATTTTTTTCACACAGTATATTTTACAGTCAGAGGCCCTTCCCTAATCGGAATAAAGCAATTTGGCTCCCTGTCATTGCTCACTGAAAACATATGAGCTGGTTGGCATTTCTAGCAGCCCAGATTTATCAGGGTCTCTGATCTGGTGCACGGGAGGTTCAGGGCTATGGCATGGACAAAAGTGGATTTTTTATGATGGCATTGTGCTGCATCTCTGCATAGCTAGATTTATCCCTTCATTTCAGAAATATTTCTACTGTCTTTGGTCCCAAATCAACTTCAGTTTGAAAAAATTCCACACAGTTTGCATGAGGGTTTAGGGTCATTCTGTACCTTAGAAGCTGGAATTTCCATCCTATAAGAAAGGCCCTGAGTTGCCCCCTTTAGCACCATGGGATGCTGGGAGCTCAAGCTCTGAAGTGCTAAGTCTCCTGCACTTCAGATGTCTGCAACATTAGAGTGGGCCAACGACAGGACTTTGAGAGCCTGGAGGCCAAGGCCTCATCCACAAAGTCTTGTAAATCTGTATCAGAACAGAGCAAACACCCACACAAGTGTGACTGCTATACTCCTAAGAACTGTAGCAGACACTGACCATGTCCCCTTGAATGCCTTTTTCTCTCCGTGCCCTCCTCTGGCTTTCTTGTGCTTTTGCTTCTAACTGCCTACATCTGCTCTCCTCAGAAGACTGTATTCATGCAGTTGGAACCACTCTGCCCCTACTCACAAAGAGCTGGAAATGCCTGGAAGTTTACATTCCCCTGGGGTGGACCATAGTCAATGACAGAAGGGTGAGGGAATGTGAAAACCTGCTCCTTTGCCTGGAGTCAAGACAGAATTTGAGGTGTCATTTGTACTCTAGAGCTCTCCTGTGAGATTAGGCTGAGACTGGGACTTTTCCTGACATGGAAATCTTCCTTAGCATCCTTCCCTTCTCTGTTCTGCTTCTCCCACTCCCTTACTGCCCTCCCCAGGGAGCATTTCATTAATAAATCACTCACACCTGAATCCTCATCACAGGGTCTGTTTTCAAGGAACTCAACCTAAGATGGTATGCTAAAAGTTCCTTATTCCAATCACATATCTGATGCTACAACATTCCTTCTAAGTGGTTATCAAGCATCTGCTTAGTTACTTCTAGAGATGAGCAACTCACTCCCACCAAGGATAGAAAACCCATGGTACAGGCCACTCCATACATCAGAGAATCACTGAAACATAAGAGCTGGGAGTAGCCTTGGAGGTCATCTGGACTAGTGTCAGTTTTGATATGAGGATGTTATAAATGCCCTGTCTCATGTTCCTTCTGCACATTTGAGTGACCTGAAGTTTTGGACAACCTTTGGCACACGGACAGCTTCACACCTCAAGAGTTTGCCCTTTACTCCTACCATCATTCTCCAGCACCACGGTCTCAACTCTGAAGTGTGGGTAAGCTGATGCCAGGGGGGAAACCCTGGATGAGTGGGGAATGGGAGTTGGTACATAAATGCCCCAGCCTCCCATCCTCCTGAGGGCTGATTCTGAGATGCAATCCACATGTTGTCTCACCTGGCCCCCCTTGGGATTGAATCCTAATTGCCCTGAGTGGTAACCAGCTCATTAACACACATTTATTAACTTTCCCTCTTCTGTATATCACTCTTCCAGTTCCCTCACTTGTACTCTTGAGACCACCTCGCAAATAAATGACCTAGACCCAAGTCCTTATTTCAGCATGTTTTGAGGTTAATTCAACTAAGATGGGGGCCCAGAGAAGCTAAAGGATTTCTGTTCCTTTCCCCTGGAAGTCTCTTCTTCCCACTAAATGAACTCCTTCCCTGAAGATCCACTGAATTGGCAGAGCCCATTCAGTGAAAGACCATGAACCCCAGCCCCTGAAGCTCCAGGCCAGGGCTTTCGACATGATTCCATGCCATGGGCATTCATTTTGTTGAATAAATTATAGTTCTGCTTTGTTCGGTAGTGGTTTATTTGAAACTTTCTTCAATATATAATATTTATATCTCATCTGCATAAACACACAGTATCGTATTTATGTTTATATCATCCATATTTTCTCAGGACACGTTTTGTATGCCATAAATTAGATTGCTGTGCTGTTACTTGTATTACTAATGAAGGGATGATTCAGGCCTCTTGATCCCCAAGTCCACAAACGTTAGCCCACTGCAGCCACAGACAGCCCTATCAGGGTCCTCTAGGAGATCAGCAGAGAGACCACCAGGCAAAGTCTCTCTGCTGCATGCCATATGGCTTTGACCTCAACCCCCAGAAACCCCTGTGTGGAACACCTGGATCTGGAGAGCAGGGCTGGGTCATGGAAAGCCACGGGCTTCCATTGTTCCCCTGGCCTAAGGCCCAGACTGAAGTATGTCCATGCGTCATCTTTTCCCCTGCTCCAGCCAGTTCCTGCCCTAGTTCCTTGGATGTGGGAAGGGCCTCTCCTATGACATTAACCACAGGGGAGAAGAATTCTCAAAAGATTGCATCCCAAGAGTAGGTTAAAAAAAACCCATTATGTGCATGCAAAACCGTTTAACCTCCTGGCTAGGCACAAAGACAACCTGCCCACACCTGGGCCCAATAATGTCCCTGACCTTGACCTATTTCTACCAGACCTCATCCTCCCCAGGGGACAGAGGGAGAGCAGAGAGAAGCCTTGAGCTCCCCCTAGAGGTTACATGTTTCCATTTACTGTTTCTTCTTCAAGTGTTGGGAGTTCCTGAAGAATAAAGATACTTCTCTATTGGAGAACAGAGTTATATAGGGACTACATGTTGGCAATACACATTATATGTATCTCAGACTTTCATAACTGAGCCTAAAATGATTAAAAACGAAGTAGGAATTATATTATCTGTGCAATGCTTAGAATAGCAATCGTTAAGAGTCTCACAGTAAATACTATCATCACAGTCTCACTCTTGAGTAACAAAGCTATGTATGATTATAGATTGGAAAAAAGGAATATGCATGACTACTTAATAAAGAACTAAGGAACATTATCGTGTATCTTATCTCCTGCTACTTGGGATACATGTAAATTGGGTGAGGCCATCTTTACTCAGTTACTATTTTGAGTTTAAGATGAATGAAAACAGGCAGATGTGGATTGCAATACTCCCTGTGGTCACCACAAGGCCAAAAAAACTCCACCTCTGTGCACTGCAAGAAATGTAGCTACAGAAGCAAACCTTGGATACCTATATTAGTTTTTTTCTAAGTACCTGATAAGTAAGAATCTTTATGACCTATATGGCTTATAACAGCATTTAACCTGAGTGTAGAAGTCTGAACTTCAAGTTCCAGCTCAACCACTAAACAGCTGATTGACCTAAGGAAATTTGCTTAATGTCTCTGAACCAACAATTCCATAATGGTGATGTGGATAGTAATGGCTCTATGTCTTACAAGATGGCTGTGGGGTATTACATGCAAGAATGTATAGAACTGGAAATCATGACTCATTTGTGCACATCAATGAATGGGCCATTTCTATGGAGGGGCAACAATAGATGTATATAGGTGGAGGCTGGTTTGGAGTCTGAGGAGAGGGGGCCTGATCATAGGACATGCTTTCCTTCACTTAGGTTGAGTTCTCTCTTTTTTTTTTTTTTTTGAGACAGAATGTCGCTTTGTTGCTGGGGCTAGAGTGAGTGCCGTGGCATCAGCCTAGCTCATAGCAACCTCAAACTCCTGGGCTTAAACGATCCTACTGCCTCAGCCTCCTGAGTAGCTGGAACGACAGGCATGTGCCACCATGCCCGGCTAATTTTTTTTTTACATATATATATATATATATTTTAGTTGGCCAGATAATTTCTTTCTATTTTTAGTAGAGACAGGGTCTCGCTCTTGCTCAGGCTGGTCTTGAACTCCTGACCTCGAGCGATCCACCCACCTCGGCCTCCCAGAGTGCTAGGATTACAGGCGTGAGCCACCGCACCCGGCCTAAGTTTCTCTTTTTCTGAGAAAATTATAACCTAGGCTTCCATAGATAATAGGCAAATAAGATACATGAGTGATAGATAAAATAGACAGATGATAGATAGACATCAGCCTGTAAGAGCCATATGGTCATGAATTTGCTTCTTTGGTTCACTGCTATAAACATGCACCTAACACAGAGCAGCTGATTAAAAAATATTTATTCAATTAATTGATTTGCTATTTCTTATGTACTTGTCTTTCCAGTTCCTATAGCTGGGAAGACAATCCTCAAAGGAGAGCTCGCGTGTTTTTTAAGAGATGTGAAGGCAACCCGTACAAAGTTTGCACCAGGTACTGGCTGAACTAGCATTTGTCACTGGGCATGAGTTGGTGCCCAGCTCCTGGGACTGAGAACGGAAGAGACTTTACAGAACAGAAGCCCCAGCTGGACACGTTTTTCTGCATTGCTGGAGTGGAGGATGAGGCTTTAAGACACCAGAGCACAGGAATATGCAGGGTAAGACGGGGACTCCCAATAGCTACTCCAGGTTAGCATAAGTGAGGCTTCATCAAGTCCATACATCAGTACACACCCTGGGTGCCAGAAGAAAGTGTTCTGAGGAAAGAAGTGCCTGGGTCAACTCAGCCCCAAACCAAGCAGATGCTAGAGCCTGACTGTTGCCTGCCTGGGGTCAAAATACCCTACTCAGAAGAACACTGGAGGCAGGAAATGTTTACTGCAGAATCTGTGAAATGTTTACTGCAGATCAATAAGGGGGCTGGAGAAATGGTTCTCGTTTTCTTGCACCAGCCTGGAGGCGACTCAATATGGTCATGGACGGAGAGGACGAGGAGAGGGCAGGTGTAGACAAAAAGAGTTTTACCATGAAGGTGTGGGAGGGATAAAAAATGGGTGGTACTTGGAGAGGTGTGTGCACCAGGGAGGTTTTTAATGTATTTTTTAATGGCAGGTATTACAGCATGTTTTTATGCTGATGGAAGTGATCCAGTAGAGAGAGAGAGAAACGGAAGAAGCAGGATGGAGAGAGAGGATAACTGCAGAAAAAGAGCCTTGAATAACCAACAGTGAATGGGATCCAGTTCACGCTTGGAGGGGCTGGTCTTGGCTAAAAGAATACAAAGTTTATCCATTTCATTAGGAAGAAAGGCAGAATTTGTGAGTATAGATGTAGGTAGGTAGGCAGATGAGGTGATGAAAAGGAGGAAAGTTCTCTTCTGATTGCTTCTCTGTCAGAGAAATAAGAAAAAAGTCATCAGCTGAGAAGGAGGAAAGAGGAGGAATTGCTGGAGGTTTGAAGAAAGGTGAAAACGTATGAAATTGTCATCCCAAAAAGAGGGGAGAGAGAATTTGAGCAGGGAAATGGAATAGGAATGCCTGGCTGCACTGAGGTCCCACTTGAGGTCTGCTGCTGTAAATTTCAAGTGAGACCAGTCAGCAAGGGTTGAGTGTTTTTCACCAGCCACTTTTAGCTGCTTAGGAGCTGGGCTGGAAGAAGTAGAAGGCTGGAATTAAACAAGGCTGAACTTGCTTACTGAGGGCAAGCAAAATAATGGAGTTGAGAGAATGTACAAGGAGTTGACAGTATGTACAAGGAGTGGTTATGGGAATGGGTTGTGGACTGTAAGGTGGAGAAGGAGAAGAGGGAGGAAGTAAAGGAGGTAAGGTGCAGTGAGAAGTTGGTGCAGTGACAGAACCGGGGGACCTAAAGGTGCCCAAGATTGACTGGAGTCAGAGCACTACAGAGTGAGCTGAGATGATAGGAGATGGGAATGGGAGAAACTGGAAATTAAGGTATGGGAATGGAGCAGTTCTTGGTAATGCCACCTTGGCAATGCGTGGCTGAGTTGGGGATGGTAAAGGTCACAGGAAGTGAGGATGTCAAGGAAATGAGATGCCACAATGTTGGAAGGGCTCTCTAGGTAGGTGTATGTTGAAATGGCCGAGAGTTAAGAACGGTGTAGTGGTGGAGAGACAGTGTTCCTGGTGATAAAATCTTCAGTGAAAGGTGGTGGTGAAGTGTGTGTGATCGGAAAATGGAAGCTGATTACAACAAGAAGACTGTGGCAGCCAAAAGAATGCCTCTCTCAGACCTGTGACTGTCGGGAGTGCAATAGACCTTTAATCCGGCAGCTGTGCTCTGAAATCTACCACCGCATTGAAGTCACGCCCCACACCTGCTGCTCGCAGCCGGTGTGTGAGCACTGCAGGGACGCTAAGGCAGGCACCTTCCCTGGAGATGCAGGACTCCTCTGACCTGCAGCTTGGCTCGAGGACTCCCCATCAGCTTTGCCAAAACTTTCTTAGACATGCACTGAAGTCTAAGACTTTTCCTAGCCAACCACCCTTCCTTCTACAGCGTTAGACCTTCATCGTGTGCTGAAGGCTCTGTCTGCCTCCTCCAGCTCTCTCTCCAATTTTCTCCTCACAGGTGGTTTCTCTAATAAACATCTTGCATGTCTAATCTCGTCTTGATGTCAGCTGTTCAAACGACCTGAGCTAGCAGAGAGAGGAAATGGGGAGTGTGGTCTATGAGAATTGCTTCTAAGGATTTGGATGCTTTAGGGAGGGAGGGACAAAATAATCTGCAAGTAGCAATGAGGTGCAAAAAAAAAGAAATCTTTGTTCCTCCTCCAGGTCCAGGGATTCATGGGGTTTGGGTGTGACAGGGTCGTGGCAAAACACCACTCCTCATAAAGGCTGAAGGAGAGGTAGTATCTTCAGGATTCAGACAGAAATCAGGTAGGCAAAAAAAGAAGGAAACATTCTGCCAACCCCTGACCTGGCCACCTAGCCTTATGACACCAATGCTGCCCTGACAGGGTGCTGCAACCCTAGATTGGACTTGTGGCCTATACAATAGAGGAAGTTGGGCAGCATAATTCCCAGATGGTCACCCCAGATGCGCAGAGAACAACCCCCATCTCTCCGAGGTCGTGTCTGTCTAACAAGCTTAGTTATCACCAGCCAGGCAGCAACACTAAGAGATTTTGCTTTTCTGATAGGGAACAGAAACATCCTCTGTCTTTTGGCTTTAAAAGACCTACTGTACTTCTCATTCCCTGTATGTCATTTCCCAACACCTAGATCCTGTGCCAAATCCAGTCACCCACTTAGTAATGAAACTTCTCCACGAAGAGCTCAACCTTTGATCTTTATTTTCTTTTATTTTTCTCCAAGTTTAGAGAAGAGCTCAAGAATATAAGTGATTGTGCAGATAAAGATCACATGCTCCGGAGGGCACAGCTGAAGAGTCCAAGTGGTGGTGGGGGTGGTGGTGTGGGAATTGAGAGCCTGAGTCAGCTTGGGGAACATTCAGAGTGAGTTGGGGAGAGGGGTCCTAGTGATGAGAAACCTGGAGGGACAGGACAGCTGGTGGTGGTCAAGATGAATGAAGATGTGGGGTATGACAGGATAAGTCCACATGGTCTCTTGGGAAGGAGTGGATGATCAGCTGTAATTGTGTTTCCCTCCTGGGACCTATGTGGGTGTGTGATAGAAGGGCAAGTGGTAAGGATGCCAGGAGCCCCCAGGAGCTCTGTGAACCCCTCTTGAGGACTATTTTGGACCTCATCAAGGCCAATGGAGGGGCAACCCGGCCAAGAACATGCTGAACTCTGTGGGCCTTGCCTATACAATGTGTTCAACAAACATTTGTTACATATCTACTATGTCACAGGCATGATATTATGTGCTAGGGACACACCAGTGAATAAGACACCATTTCAATTTTTAAGGACATTAAAATGCAAAGAGAGCAACACAGAAAAATAAATAAGCTAAGATAATAAAGTAAGCTATCATCACAGTCCTCCTAGGGGGCATGGAAGGACATATGCACAGAGGCTCTTAAGTCAACCTTGGAGCCTCTGACCTCATCCCTCTCCCACCAGGCCTTCTGGGGATTGAAGTAATATATACAATGCCAGTCTCTGTGGCTGTGCCACCATCACTTGCTGCCAGCCCTCCCTGTCACCTTTTCTCTCAAACATGAAGACACCTGCCTGCCATCCACTGCTGTGCTTTCTGAGGTTCACTGCCTGCAGGCCTGGATCCCCTCCTGTTGCCTGCTGCTTGTGCCTACAAATATTGCTGCCAACAATTCCTCCCATATGTACACAAATGACTTCTATGGTCTGAATGGTTGTGCTTTCCCAAAATTCATATGTTGATACCTAATCTCCAATGTGATAGTATTAAGAGGTGGGGCCTTTGAAAGGTGGTTAGGTCTTGAGACTGGAGCTCTTATGAGTGGGACTAGTGCTATATAAAAGAGGCCCAAGGGATCTTGTTCTCCCCTTCTGCCATGTGATGATGCAGCAAGAAGGTGCCATCTATAAAGAACGGGCCCTCATCAGATGCCAAATCTGCCTGCAACTTGATCTTGGACTTCCCATCTACTAGAACTGTGAGAAATAAATGTCTGTTGTTTTATAAGGCACTCAGTTTGTGATATTTTGTTATAGCAGTCTGAATGAACTTAGACAATGACATTCCTCTCATTAAGCAAGATCCTGGCTGCCCTCCCCTTGAATCTGAACTGGCCTGTGACTTGTTTTGCCCACCAGAATGCAGTGGAAATGATGTTGTGCCAGCTACAGGCTTAGGCTTTGAGAGGCCTGACAGCTTCTACTTTTACTCTCTTGCTACCGTGACTCACCATGTAAAGAAGTCCAGGCCACGCACTTAGCGAGAGAAGATGAAAAAAGGGGCCATGGAAGAGGACTGGGTTGCCCAAGCCCACAGCCAGAATCAAGGCTCCAGACATGTGAGTGAGGCCATCTTGGACTGTCCAGCCTACCACCAGAGGATGCAGCCACGTGAGTGAGCCTAGCCAATCCCACATGCAGCAGAGATGAGCCATCCCTCCCAAGTCTTACCTGCAGGTAAACCTAATCAGGGTTCCGTTCTCCCTCCTTCCTGGGTGCTAGTGTAGTGGCTCGTTGTCCATCATACAGGAGTGATGAAAACTGGCTAACTGTTCACAGGCCTCATTTTCTCTTCTTCCAGGGCACACAACTATATGTTTCAGGCTCTCTTGCAGTTAAGTAAGGCCACGTGACTGAATTCTAGCCAATGGACCAGGAGAGAAGCAATGTGTGTCACTTCCGGTCCTGGCCCCTAAAGGCTTCTTACAGAGACTGTCTCAGATGTTTTCTCTAATCCTAGCTTGATGTAGATAAGTGAATTTGGAAAACCTGTGTTGAAAATGGTAGCGCCACAAGATAGAAGGAACCTGGGTTTCTGAATCGACTTACAGAGAAATCTCCCATTGGTCAGGGATACCAGTTTTGGATGGTAAGTGAGCTAGAAATCATCTTTTACCATGTTTGAGTATTACACTTGTGGTTTGTTTCTTACAAGGTGGCATGACCTCCATTAACAAACCAGGTACTTCTGATGTAAACAATGCATTTTTAGGATCTTTAAATTGGAACTGAAAGATAAAAGGAATTATTGGATAATGACTCTCTATGCACAATATGGAGAAAATTTAAGCCAGAATAACCAAGCAGTTAAATGAAGTAAATTCATTTGGTCTGGACGGTGCTGGCCCAGGGCTACCTCAAGTACCACCCTCCTCCTCCTTCTCTAGCTTCCCCTAATTGTCAGATCCACCAGCAGATAAAAGCCAGCCCAGGTCTGCAAAGTCCCTGACAGAGGCAGAAAATATGTCCTTCAATCCAGTAGGGCTTGGTGTTCCGTCATTCTGGGGGCCCAGCCATCTGCTCCCCAACTTGCCTTTGATGCCGATCAGACCTGGTGCCCCGATTAACTCACAAAACCTCTGGGTCATTGTGCTGACTCTTCTTTCCTCTTCTAGGCACTTGAATCATCCTGTAGGACTGGAATCCTGCCCAGGATCCCACTCTTATTTTTGATTAGTTGTTTTCTTGTTTCCTCTCCCCTAACCCAGGCCAAAGTCTTATACTAAACCCAAGGTTATCTGCTTGGAACCTTAATATCCTGTCTGCCTTTTGCTATTCCTTGTCCTTCCCCAGGGACGGGATCTGTCTCTGTGCCTCCAACTCAATTGTTGGGGTCTTTGCCTATGATAGATGTTCAGGAAACATCCTGCCAACACCTAAGACAACTTTTGAAGTCCCTGCTGAGATCCACTGGAAAATTCGTGATGTAGGACAGGGCTGCAGTGCTCAGTGGACACTGCCTAGGCCTTTTGGAGGGCTTGCAAAAAGGGCAGCTGGTCATTTCTTCAAGTATAAATTTCACCACTTCCTGTGGGCCTGGTGCAGCTGAGTGAGTCATGATTGCATGCTTGAGTCTGCACAAGTCCTGCCATTGTGCTAGTTTCTTACTTAGTCTCTTTCTGCTGTCTCTTGCCCCAGGCTTCTCACATGGTCCTCATCCATTCCCATCAACTCACCTGGCAATCATCTCATGCAGTGTCTTTATTTTGTTGTGTCTTGCAGTAGTCACTACTGACATCTCTACTTGTATCCCCCTGACCCAGATCCCCTATAAAGTCCCCAGCTGCAGGGGTTATCAGTTCCCTTGTGCACGCACTGTGACTCGGACTGCATCCCACCTCAAGCACCTGCATCTCTCTGCTTCTCTGTCTTAGGGATTTCACTAGCATTAAAGGAGCCCCAAGCAAGGACATCCCAGAGGGCTGGGGACTTGATATCTCCACGAAGCAACATTTGACCAAAGGGGAATCAGAATCAGTGGACTACATACTTCAGCTTCTTCAGTGGAACAACTCTAAGGGGTACTGCAGTGGGTTTAATGATGCCGCCCCAAAAGATATGTCTCCCTGGAAACTGTAAATGCAAACTTATTTAGGAAAAAGGATCTTTGAAGTTGTAATTTAAGTTATGGATCTTGAGATGAGATTATCCTGCATTAGGGTGGGCCTTAAATTCAATGGCAAGTGTTTTTTACAAGAGAAGAAGAGAGAAGACAGACAGAGGAGGAGGTGATGCAAAAATAGAGGTGAAGATTAGAGTCATGCATCTGCAAGCCAAGGAATGCCAAGGATTACCGGCAACCACCAGAAGCCAGGAGGGGATCTTGGAAAAAATTCTTGTTCACAGCCTCCAGAAGGAATCAACCCTGCCAACACCTTGATTTCAGACTTCTGGCCTCAAGAACTGGGAGAGAATAAATCTCTGTTGTTTTAACCTATCAAGTTTGTTGTCATTTGTTACAGTGGCCCTAGGAAACTAACACAGATATTCTACACAGTTTCTCATAGTGTTCCTAGAAGTTTGAGCTCCAGTTGATCACAGGGATATCCCATTTATTAACATACCTTTTATTGACCTCTTTTTCATGTCTTACTTTTCCCACTCCCTCACTTGAGTTACACAGGATCTGTATCCTCATCTCCAGGTCTGCTTTTGAAAGAATCAAAAATAAGACATGTGCATCATAGGGAATGTATCTGCCTATAACTCAAGACCTGACCATTAACATTATCACTAGTATTTGCCACCCTCTCTGAAAATCCATAGATGCTCTATCACCAGGTTAACTCACTCTGCCCTTCTTCTTCTCCTTTCTCCTCCTCCTCTTCTTCTTTTCCTTCTTTCATGTCTTTTTGGTTTTTGATTCATTCACTCCTGCTGTATGGCTGGAGAAAGGATTCCTCTATCCCTTAGAAAACCAAAAAAAAAAAAAAAAAAAAAATGGGACAGGAAAGATTTGGCTTCTAGAAATGTTCTGAAAAATGCCACTTCCTCAGGAAACAATGAAACAAACAACCTTACCTCTTTTCTATGGTACTTGAAGTTCCTTTACCCCCAAAGCATCTCAAAGCTATAATGGTTCAAAGGCAATCCATGATCTCAGCACTTTAGGCTTTTAAGCTTGAACTGCTTATTCCATCAAGGTCACACTGGGACCTCCCCAAACCATGTGTCCTTCCCTCTGGGTCTGTTTGACCTTTGGATTCCAGCCATGTCCACCACTGGTCCAGCCTGCTACTGACAGGGTCATGGGTGGGACAAATGTGTTTGTTCCTCTTCATGCATCTGAGGCTGTCTTTGAGCACATTCTAAAGCAGTGGGATTTGGGCTTTAGTTGCTGACCTTCATTATTTGAGCTGCCTGCTCTTCTCTGTCAGAACTCATTGTAGATATTTAAAGTGAACTGTTAGTTTCACATAAAAGTGCAGGAAAGTTTACAGTCAGAGAGTAGTCCAAAGTCTATTCATTTATCACCTGCCATCTATTTTCTAGTTCAGGTGAGAAAGATGTATTTGCTCTGCTTTTATTTCGATGTGTTTCCATTCTAATTCAAAAGTTTCAAGTAACTCATCTACTCTGATATCATTTTGCTTTTCCGCATGTGGAATTCTTGACTCTTGGGTGGAATGGGAAAAGACCTGGGTGAGAAAGTAGAGAAGGATTCTACTCGGATTCTTCTTGAATGTTTAAAAGTTAAAGGTAGAAGGGATCTAAAAGTAACCTCATCCAATCGCCTTCCTTTACAGGAAAACAGACTCAGAAGAGGTGAAATGACTTCCCCAAGGTCAAATGACTAATCACGGAGTGAGTTGCAAACCTGGAGGAAAAATGCAACCTTACAGGCCACAGTGCTTCCATGACCAAGTAGGTTGGGGGTTGGAAACCAATGCTCTTCCAGGATCTCCCACTGACCAGGCTTTGGTTGCTGTCTGTTGTCTATGTCAGCCTTATTACTTTCTTCTTCCAACTGTACTTTAAACATCTCCTCTTGTGTTCTCATCTCTTAAGGGAGTCACTATGAAATCCAACAGGGGGCTTGCTTTCTGTTGTCTGCAAGTTCCCTCTGTAAAACAGGAAGCAGTCAATATTTTTTAATCCAGCATTTGATAAACCTACCATTAACTGAACATTTTTCCTTAGAATTGCCCCAGAATGCTTTTACTATTTTTGCCCAGTGTGGGGACAATGACTCACACTGGATATTCCATCACCAGTGCCCCTGTTCACACTGAGGCCAGAGCAGAGGTTTTCTTCCAGCCTAAAATAGGGAGGTGCCATCCATTTGTTAAAATGAAATAAATGTCCTCTGTAGCTTGGGCTCCCGGGCAGTAGACAAGCCAAATAAATGCGGAATTGCTCTTTTTTCTCCAATTCTATCTGTGGTTTCCGACAGAATACAATATCTATCCATTGTCTAACACAGCCCATTAGCCACCTGGCTGACAGAAAATAATCTTAAATGGACACTTTGAAGATGGGTCAGCCCACGGCTTTTTTCTCATAGGTTTCAATCTTAATAGAAAACTATACTTAGTACTTATAGAACCTTGTCAGTCAAAAGTCAGGGGCTGTACTGAGTCACAATCCCTTTTTGCTGAGAGAAAAAGTGGCACTTGGATATTGTTATTTTTATCATTATTAATATTATTTTTGAGGACACAGTAAGATGCCAACCTGATTTTTTAGCATTAACTCACTTTTTAATTAAAAGCCTATAAAAAATTACCAGCTGTGTAACTTTTCAGCCTCACTTCTCTCATCTGTAAAAAGTGGACAATATCCACCTGGCAGAGTTGTGAGGGTTAAACAAGAGAGCACTTATAAAATAATTACCTGATACAGGATTGGTGTTTCTTGAAGGTAAAATCTTTTTCTCCTCTTAGGCATGTAATCTTTCTGATAGTCAATTTTGCCCTCCCTCCGACAAAGCTCAAGGATGCCCCCTAGATAGCCACAATAGGCATCCCAGTGCTTTTCTTATGACAGAAGGACAGTAAATTTTGTTGAAAAAATAGAAATGAAGCTTGATGTGACATTCTTCCCTATGACTGGGCTACAGAATTGTCTCTCTATTGAAGGTCATTGGTCCACACAGAAAAATCGATCAAAAGCTCTGACCTGCAATGTAAATTAGCATTCTTTTAGAAAAAGCCATAGGAAAGGTTGAATTCACATCATTTTAAAAATCAAGAAAAGGTAGTCCTGCTGCCAGTATGGCTGAGTAAATGCCCACTAGACTAACTCTGCCATAGATAACAGTTATAAATTCTAGATAAAATACCAAAAACAACTACCTGAAGATTCTGGAGAGTGAGCAAAAATAAGCAGATCCTTCAGTAGAGTCAAATTTGGGAAGGAGGGGAAAAATGAGGTGAGCTTCTGATTTTTTACAGCTTTTAGTCTGAGGTTAGGCTGTAGTTGATTCTGCAAGGGGCTGCTGAAACTCCTGTAGAAAATCCAGTTTTCCCAACCTAAACAGTTCAGGGTAACCTGAACCCACAGTCACTAGAAAGTGAGGCAAAAATCCTAGAAAGTTGTGAACCAGAGAAGAGCAACTCTAAATTCTGTGCATGTACTTTGCCCAAATCTCCATCTGACCCCTGAATCACATGTACAGAGAAGACTCAAAGTATCCCAGGCAAAGACAAAAGAATCATACTGAGATTTGAGTTAGCACCCAAGAGACTGAGTTTGCAGTTTGAGCTCAACCAATTTATTAATAATTGCCTTCTTAAAAAGAGAAACACTCTTTGGAGGAATGTAACAGAATCCAGAATCCCCATAAAATTCACAATGTCCAGGATACAATCCAAAATTACTCAACATATGAAGAACCAGGAAAATGCGAACCATTCTCAAAAGAAAGATAATCAATTAAGACTAACCACAAGACAACTCAGAGGCTGGAATTAGCAAACAAGAATTTTAATGTAGTTATTATAACTATGCTCAATGACTTAAAGGAAAATATGCTTGTGATAAATGAAAAGAGAAAACCTTAGCATAGAAACTATTACAAAGAACCAAATAAAAATGCTAGAACTGAAATGTACAATATCAGAAATAAAAGTTAAGAAAAAGAAACAAAACTTCATGAAACAATTATTTTTAAATATATTTGCTTCATATTATGTTATTTAAGGTGAAAGTACAGTGAGCAAACAGAGGTAAGAGCAGCAGAGAGGGAGGGGAAGCTAGAAGGAAAGCTGGAGAAAAAAGTTAGAATAGAGTTATGACAAAGTCAGCCTCAAAAAAAAAAAAAAGTAGAGAAAAAGAAAAGATACGGAAAAAAGTGGATATTGGGGATAGATCAAAGCTGGATGAGGGAAACATAGGAAGACAGACTGGAGAAGAAAGGTTCATAAAATCTTAAGGCTTATAAACTACTTTTGTTTAAGTCACTGTTCATTTGGCATGAACTGAAGAGGTTTATGAAAGGCCTGAATATATGGCTTCTAATCACCTTTAAAATGGCCTTTTAAAATGTCAGTTATTGCTTAATAAATTGTTGATCAAACTTAAAGAGATGCCACTCTTAATTATTTCCTTGGCTTCAATGGTGGAACCTTAAGCCACAGTCACCTGAACAGAGGTTAGATTCTTCGTCTTCACACTACACAAACCCCAGAGCACTCGGGTTACATCTATCACCTGTGACAACTGTCTGAGGAAATTTCAGCAAGATGGGTTCTCAGAAATGACTTCCTCTCACCACTGTGAGTGGGGTTGGCAAGGGGCTGCATATCTAAGGGCTGTCAGGGTAGCTTGAGAGCCTGAGAGGAAAGCACTATCTAATGCAAAATTAACTGGGATCTCGTATATTTTCTGTGCTCCAACTCCCTTAGCACAAAACTGGCTGCCAACTAAGCCTGTCAGGGGCAATTTACAGTCTAATAGAGGACCTTGGTAAATAGAAAAAAAATCCTTAAAGATTTAAAGATACTATTTTTTAACGGTAGAATTCCAGAAAAAGATACTTTTGATTGGGAGAGGGAAGGCTTCTCACACAGGACATCCCCTGTCTCCTGGGGCTGGAGACCAAGTTGGAAAATGACCAAGTGACCCCAAACCATTGATAAACCACTGTCCAGATATGAGCTCTTCGTGAGATGCAGCGAGAGCCAACTGAACAATTTCTAACTCTTCTATCCTAGTGTCACTTTTTAGATACAGAATCACACATTGAATTGACATTGCTGCATCCTTTCTTTTCCATTCTATTAAGCCTTTAATCCTCGCCAAATATGACTATTTTCATGCTTACATCCTTATATGGCAATAATGGTCTTTTTCCCTAAATTGGTTGTGTTATTTCTGTAAAATGGTTTTGATCACAAGCCATTCCTTATTTGCTTTGAGAAGTGATAAGAATTAGTTTGTAATATCACTGATGAGGGAAAAAGTTAATGGGAATTTTAGCATCATACAAGAGCAACAAAAATAAAGGGAGTATGCTAGTCTACATTTATTCACTAAACTGCATTTTCTCAGAGCCATGAATTCAGGAAAGGTTCCATGATAAAGAAAGAAAACAATAACAGTTGGCCTTGATATAAAAGCTCTCTGTGTACAAAGCAGATGCAGATCTGTAAACAATGCAAGCCTCTTTCAATGGATGTCCTAAATGAATTTAGGCTATGCTTTGCTTTGTTTTTCAACAGAAGCAGTTTTAGCATTTGGGGAGAATTCATCATTTTCATCAATAAGAATAGACTGAGTTATGGGATACATGAAATTGTGCTAGGTACTCAAGATATTGAGTTTTTTGTTGTTGTTCTTTCTCTCCTTATTTATTTTTTAAGAGACAGGTTCTCCTCCTGTCACCCAGGCTGGAGTGCAGTGGCATGATCGTAGCTCACTATAACCTCAAACTCCTGGGCTAAGCCTCCCGAGTAGCTGGGACTACAGGCTAAGTTTGTTTTTTTTTTTCTGGCAGAAAAAAAAGAATAAGCATTTTCCTTATCAGATCAATAAATCAAAAGTCTTTGATTACAATTCAGCTGACTGTATTTCAAGCTGTGGGAGGATAAATATAAATAAATATTTGTTAGTATGATCTCTACTGTTAGAAAAGTTGTTCTTAAGCTCCACTTTGTTGTCAAAGTATAACAATGTGGATACAGGAGCATATTCTGAAAGTAGAGCCAACTCTTTCTTCTAGGACTTATTTGAGCAGTTTCCCCTCCACTTTTTTTAAACAGCTTTATTGATATGTAATTCACAAACCATTGTATATTTTCAGTTGTATAACTACCACCATCTCATTTGAGAACATTTTAATCCCTTCAGAAAGAAGTCCCATGCCCATTAGTAGTTGTTCCCCATTCGCTCCCTTCCCTTCATCCCCTGACAACCACTAATCAGCATTCTGTCTATAGATGTGCCTATTCTGGCCATTTCATATAAATGGAATCATACAATATGTGGCCTTTTGTGTCTGGCTTCTTTCACTGAGCATAATGCTTTCAAGGTTCACCCATGCTGTAGCAGGTATCAGTACTTCATTTCTTTTTCTGGCTGAATAATATTCCATTGTATGAATATACCACATTTGCTTTATCCATTTGTTAGTTGATGGACATTTGGGTTGTTTCCACTTTTTGGCTACTGTCAATGATGGTGCTATGATCATTTGAGTACAAGTTTTGGTGTGAACATGTGTCTTCCTATCTCTCTATGGCAACTTCATATCAAACATTTTGAGGAACTTCCAAACTATTTTCCAAAGTGACTACACCATTTTAAATTCCCACCAGCACTCTATCAGGGTTACAGTTTCTCCATATCCTCACTAATATTTTTTGTTATCTGTTTTTTTGATTAGTGCCATGTTAGTGTATATGACATGGTATCTCAGTGCAATTCCCTTCCACTTTTCAGTGTCATTACTATGAATATACCTGGGCCATTAGCCCCCTAAAGGCTTTTACCTTCACTGTGCCCCTGAGTTCACCTCTTCCCTTGTATCTGGTAGCAAATATGAGGAAGAAACCATTCATTTATTCATTCATCTGATATTTACTGAACATCAAATGTGCCAAACACTGGAGATAAAACAAGAGAAACACAATCCCAGTCCATATATAGTTCACGGTCAACAGAGTAGATGGCTGTTTACACAAGTGATACATTATAGTGTGGAGAATGTGGTGGAGGAAAGAGCCAGAGTCACTATTGTGGACCAACTAAGGATGGCACGAATGAGGATAGAGTGATGGAGGGGGTGGGAAGGTCATAAAGAGCCCTGTGAGCCAGGTTAAAAAGTTTGGACTTTAAGAACATGTATAAAAATAAAGGTTCTTCTAGACAGGGTTATGGCTTGATCAGATCTGAGTTCTTGGATAACCACTAGACTGGAAACAGAATCCTAGAGAAGAGCGATCCACAAAATGGCAAGGGTGACCAGCCCTGTGGGTAACCCAATTTCTAGAGTAGTAGGGATCCTTCTAGGCTCTGGGAGGACCCCTGTGAAACTGATCCTGTGTTCTTGACCTCATGGCTGAGACTCCTAATTTCCACACTAATCCCATCAATAACTTCTTCCCCTTTACTCTAGGAAGTCATTCTCAAAGTGTGTTCCCTGGACCAGAATCCTAAGTATCATCTAGGGACTTGTTAGAAATGCAAAATCTTGGGCTTTACTCCAGATTTACTGAGTCAAAAATTCTGGCTGGGCCTAGCACTATGTGTTCCAACAAACCTTCCAAGAGATTCTCAAATGCTTTCAAGTTTGAGAACCAGTAAGGTAACTTGAGAGGGCTTCCATTCCTTGCAACTAATCCACTAACACAGGGCAGAGCAGTTCCATATATGGAGATGCTACAAGGCAGTACATACTTAATTACCTAACGGCTTAGATTAGGAGTCTTCAAACTATGGCCCATAGGTGAAATTCTACTAGCCTGCTGTTTTTGTAAACAAAATTTTATTGGAAAACTACCATGCCGATTTGTTTAAATATTGTCTATGGCTGATTTTGTGCTGAAATGGCAGAGTTTAGTAGTGATGACAGAGATTGTATAATCCACAAAGTGGAAAATATTTACTAACTGGACCTTTACAGAAAAATTTCTGTAGCCTCTGATCTAGACTAGTTGCATGGTACAGGAACCTTCTGATGAGGGAGATGTCAGAGTCCAGGTAATAAAATAAAATACGAATACAAATGATCATAAAATCTAGCATCCGCGATGGAAGACACACTTCTTGGTGAGCAGGAGCAGTTAGACCATATTAAAAGTTCACAAAAGACCTCAGTGAAGACAAGATCAGAGGATCTTAAACTTAAGGAGACTTACTAAAATGCAAATTCCAACTCCCTCTCCATTCCAATTCAGAGGTGTGGATATGAGGTTGAGCTCAGGAATACGCTTGTTTGCCCAGTGCCCCAGGGGCATCTGACACAGGTGGTTTCTGGCCACCCTTTGGTGAGCACTGGGCTGCAGGCTGGTTAAAGGGCTTTAAGCGGGGAGTGCCATGAAGCTGCACAATCTTGCCTGCAAAGCACACATTGCTTTCTGAAGCTCTCTTGTCTTTTCTCATCCATGTGGGACCCAGGAAAAAGAAGAAATCTTTCTTCAATCCCTCTCTTCCTTGATTTCTTGCTTTTTTCTGACCTCTAAAATCTACCTCCCAGCATCATGCTTGAGATGTCCAGATGCTGCCAAGCCTAAGGCAAAGGAAAGGCCAAGCTTTCTCTTACCTGCCTGAAGCTCCTCCTTGAGTTCTGAGTCCCAGTCTAAGGACACACCCTTCTGGGAATGAATTCAGGTTTCAGAAAAGACCGTCCCTCTTGCCCATGAGGGTACCTTATTTTGCAGAGTTGAAGAGACAAGCCTTAACAGAATACAGCATAATTACTGAAACATTCATTCAGGGAAAACTGACATACAACATAAGGGTCATTTGCTTATGAGGTCATGATGTCTGGATGGTGTTATTATAGAGTCGATGGGAGGTGACATACAGCCAAAGTCAGTCCTACCACAGGGCAGCCAGATGACTTTGGATGGCCTCTTTTGTGACTGACATGGCCTGGCTCTTCAGATCTGGCATTGTGATTTTCCGTTTACTTCTCCTTACTTCTCTATATATCCCTTACCAGACTGTAAGTTTCTTGTGGGCACCAGTGTCGTCTTCATCCTTGTATCCCCAGGATTGTGCTTATCTTATGGCAGCCTTTCAACAAATATTTAATAAATGAACAAGTGACTGCATGTATGGTTTATTGAGTCACGTTAACCTGGTAAACCCAAGGGTGGATATGATGGTACCTTCTTTCTCCTGTTTCAAAATCCCATTGCATTAACTACAGCATTCCAGCAGTCTGAATGAATTTGTCAAGGTGATGTTTATATTAAATAACAGGATTTTCATAGAGTTTCTTTTCTAGTAAGAAAATCTTGAGAAAACCATAAGTGGTGTAGACTTTTAAATCCCAATTCAAGCCTGTCCTATTGAAAGCATCTATTTGATGTCCTAAATCTGAATGACCCAAAAGTGGTGTTCTAATATCTTCAGCCAAAGACAAATAAAGAGTGAAACGTTTCAATTGTCAACTTATGTACATTCTAGTTGGTCTCACAAGCTCAGAATTTGGTTCATTTATCAAGTTTTCTCATTTGAAGTTTGCTGCATAATTTCCCTTTTCTAAATGAATCTTACCTGGTAAAACCCTTTATTGCACCTGTGGTCCCAGCCACTCAGGATTCCTGCCTGAAGTGGAAAGATCGCTTGAGACCAGCCTGGGTGATATAGTTGAGACATTTTTCTTTCAAGGAAACCCCAACAAAACAAAACAAAACAAAACAAACAAACAAAAACCCACTTCACTGACAATCGTAGTTAGAGTTTAGTGACTTTGAAATCATTGGCACATAGACCAGCCATGACTTCTAATGAGAACAAATTCTAATAGGAAAACAAAAAAAGACGTCTGAATAGGGTATGGAGAGAGGGAAGGAGGCAGAAAATAGAAGACCATTTGTCCCCAAGTTGCAAGCACAGTAGGTAAGTAAAAAGATGTGAATGCATGGGAACACTCCTCCCACATGACCTAATATAGGAGATGATACAGTTTAGTGTAAAGATGGCTTCAGTAGACTGTAGGAAAACTGGTGTCTCATCTTACCATCACCACTCCCTGGTTATGTGGGTGGAATCTTAGGTAAATCTCATCAGCTCTCTAGGTACCAATTTTCCCATATGATGAACTAGAGGAGTTCAAAGTTTTCTTTTAGGTGTGCACTATATATTCCACTTATGGTGGTTGCTGTGCCTCTAGTAGATTCAAAGACCGGCCCATTCATACCCAGGAGTAGGCCCCTGACCTGGGGCAACCAACCCATGATCTGACATGGCTTGGCTCTAAGAGACAAAGCTTAGCTGGTTATATTCCTTCTTTATTAAATATAAACTGAGAAAACACCAAGAGAAGGGATCCATTTGCAAAAGGAGCTAAAGCAGAAGGGTCATTAGGTAGAGAGAAGTCACATAAGACAAGATGAGCCCTGTGCAAGTCAACATTATGAGGTAGCAGGAAGTATGAGCAAGGTAGTCCTTAGTACATGACAAGAAAGTCCATAGAGAGAGGGAATGGATCCAAGATGGGAGTTTGTTGAACCAAAAAAATCCTGCTTGTAGGGGTTATATATACTCACTGGCTTTAGGGCTTTCTGCCAACTCTCTGCGTTTCCCAAGGTCTAGCCATACAGAGTTTCCTGGACCAAGTATCCTTATCCTTTTGAGGTATTCTTGAGGTAGTCTTACTCAACTATTGCTTCTTGAAACCTGAAAGGGCTTAACTAGACCAGAAGCTTAAAGTCTATGATCCTATGAAGTTTGACAGGCTATATAGCACAAACTATGTACTAGGCACAAAAAGAATAAGATATATTAATTTAAATTATGAGTTTCCAAACACCACCAAATAGCTAGTTAAAACCCAAACCCAAACAGATACTGAAGCTTCATACCTTTGCTTGTGTGGACATGGTCAAGGTCCCAGTGCTCTGGGCTTCTGGAATCAGGTCAGGTGTGGTTGCTTCTTAGGCCAAAGGGACAGAACATGCAGGTCTGAATCAGCCACCAGAGGGAGTATAAACAAATCCACAAATAGGCCAGGGGGAGCCTCCCTTCTCACATTTCTCCTGGGTGATAGAATTTCCACCAAGTATGTTCTTTCATCTGTAGTTAATTCCAGGCAACCTGCACCTAGCTGAAGGCAAGCATAGGTCCCAAACAGCGGAGCACTTGTTCAGACCTGGAAGCATCCAACGTCAACTATGTCGTGGCTTTGCAATTCCACACCATGTATTGTTCAGGTAGGTGAGGATCTCTTTCTGTACAACACAGGCAGTATGCAACTAAAGAACACACTGTGTTCTAACAAGTGTTTACAAGTCGGTTAGAACACAGAACATCTTGTCCAACAGAAATAATAATATAAGGAATCTTTGGGTTTGTAGGCCAGCCCCCCAATGCTACTTCATCCTTGATCAAACTGACCACAGAGCCAACACTGCCATACTTCTTGAGAACTAAACAACCATTTAAAACATTGCTTCTTGTGACAGAATGTACTTCAACTCTCAAGAACCAAGCACCACTTCCTCCAGGCAGCATTTCCCTGCCCTGGATGAAGCTGAGTGCTTTCTCCTCTGTGCTTCCTCCACCCCCACACCCTCTGGTTCTGTGCATCTTTCTTTCATAGCATCTACAATACTTTATAAAACTCGTGTTCACTTAAGTCTCTTTCTACTCTTCCACACCCAAGACCTTGTGAGCTGGATGGGCATCTGTTCTTTATCACCCTGGTGCCAGGCACAGAGCTTTCATTTGAGATGCGTTTGGTCAAAGGGGATAGTGGTGGGATCCTGCCACAATCATTTCTCATCCCTGCTTTAAAGTACCTTTCTACCATCACTCAACAGCTCTTCCTTCCTCCTATAAGGAAGGCCTGGGTCTGGGGGCTTAAGGCAAGGAGTAAGAAGGCTCCAAAGATTTCTCCTTTCTAAGACAAGGGGGATCTTTCCTAGCCCATGGGAAAGGTGAAGATTGTGAAGGAGAGAAGGGACAGGGCAGAGGACTGAACAGCTTTCTGGCTAATTTCCTCATTGGGTCCTATTGGGGATGGGAGAGTGGGCAGTGAACAGCTTTGGCTCCTACAGACACCTAGCTCTGAGTCCCCACCTTGGCTCCATTAGAAGGGGGAAGGCAAGGTTTTGAAAAAAACAAAACAAAACAAAACAAAAAAACCCAGAAAGAGGCTTTCCCAGGTTCAGACACAGCTGACTATCTGTGCTCATCAAAGAGAATTATAATTTAGAAAATACCAAAACACCTTGTGTGATTGGCCTTGGAATTCATGAAATAACTATTGGAGTCTTGGTTCCTAGGCTTAGGTCTGCCACTCAGAAGTTCTGAGGCCACTCAATATCTCACTGGGGAAATGGGTGGTCTGGACTGCTGACTTCAATGCCGGATCTTTGCAGTAGACTTATTTTCCCATTTCTTCTGACTACTTTGCTACTTCATGGAATTTTAGAATAGGAAAGGATCTTAAAAAGCATAAAGCCAAGCTTCCTCATTTTACAGTTGAAAAACCTAGGAGGTCCCGAGAGGTACAGACATGTGCTCAAGGTCACCCAGCTAATCAGGAGTTGTACGAAGAGCAGAAGCAGGGTAGTCAGACACTTGGCTGGGCACAGTTCCACCTCCTCTCACTGTGCCCTGAGCTGACACCCGCAGAGGGGGCCAAAGGTGCACTGCAAGTTATAAGGAAGTAATTTTGAGTTTTAAAATGAGCTGTGGATAAGTTACACATGGATAATCAGGAGCTGACTGCAGCCTGTGCTCTAACTGAGCTTTAAGTCAATATTATAAGCTTGAATATTTATGGATGTTTTGGTTTGTTTCCAAAAATGGATGAAAGTGCCATCCTTCCTCCTGTCACATAAATGGAAAACACCAGAAAGGCAGGATTTACAGTGCTTTCCCAGCATTTGTGCATTTTGACATTGATGCAGGTGGACTGCGATCTGAAAGAAGACACAAAAGGAAGAGGGCACTGCTAGTTTCTCAGTTTTAATGAGTGAGGGGTGATTAGAGAATTTGGAGTTCTCAGAGCAAAAGGTGCTGTTTGGCTGAATGATTATGAAATTTGAAAAGCATTATTAGGCATTTTTAAAGAATGCCTTTGAGCTCTTTGGAGGAAAGTGACAACTTGAGGTCCCCTCTTGTGGTTGGAGGTCATCTCCTCACCCTGTCTATGACATTCCATAGCTATTAGAAACTTGACCTCCTTCTTTTCTCCCCTCTTCTAGTAGAATTGCAGGACACTTTTCAAATTAATTAAATTCTAATTAAATTGTATTTTTCCTTTGATAACTTTACAATGCCCTTGAGATCATTAGAGAAGATAAGGGCAAGAGGCTTTAGAGTGGAACTCTGGAATCATAGCCTTGCTCTGTAATTTACTAGTTGCTACGTGATCTTGAGTAGGTCACATCTTAATAAGCCTCATCTGTAAAATGGGAGTCCTGTGTGCCCCACAGAATTGTTTGGAAGACTAGATGAAGAGTGTGTTTTGTAAACTGTAAAGTGCTGTACCCTAGTGCTTAGTCTTCATAGTTCCTGTTAACTGTTAGTGGGTCCTGGACCGTTATGCAGCCTGGTGTGGGAATTTTGTGGCTCACTGTCTCACTTACAGTAGGCCTAAGGAAAGGTGTCACAGGTAAGGCTAGTTTTGAGCAATCAATTCCTTGGGTCTCAGTTAAAAGTGCCATTTATGAGCACTTTTGATGTGCCAAGCATTCTAATAACACTACACATGGCTTGTATCAATGAATTCTTCCAGTAATGCTATGAGGACAGAATTATTATTCCAATTTCCTTTATGTAGAAAATAAGACACAGAGTGATTAAGAAACTTATCCTAGGTTACACAGCTAATAAGCATCAGATCCAGGAAATGAAAGCAGATAGGACTTACTGCAGAGTCCTAGTTGTCAGCTACTGTGGCAGAGAGTATTTTCCAAAGATGGCTGCAGCAAAAGCTCCCATTCCATACCACTCCCTGTCAGGAGATGGAGTCTAAGTCCCCTCCCCTTGAATGTGTGCTGTCTTTAGTGATTTGCTTGTAACCAATAGAACGTAGTGGAAATGATGCCGTGTGACTTCTGAGCTAGGTCAGAAAGGGTCATGCAGCTTCCACCTGGGTCTTTTGGGACATTTGCTCTCAGGACTCTTTCTTTTGGAGTGCTCCTTCTTAAAGTCTAGCCTCTGTGCTACGAAAAGCCCATCTACAAGGAGAGCCTGCATGTGCGTCATCTGTCGACAGTCCCAGCTGAGTCCAGCCTTCACATCATGCTAGCCCAGGTGCCAGCCATGTAGTAAAGAAGCTTCCAGATAATCCCAGCCTCCTGCCATTCAAGTCTTCTTAGCTGGGACCCCAGGTATCACAGAGCAGAGACAAGCCACTGCTGCTGTACGCCATCTGAATTCTTGACCCAGCCTCCACGAGCCTATAAAATGGGTGTTGTTTCACACAAGTTTGGAAAGTTTTGCTATGCAGCAATAGGTAACTGGAACAACTACTCTGCTATTCTCTCTCCATTCCTTCAGAGGAACTTCCTCACGACTGATCAAAATTCCCCACTGTCATGCCCTGGATGGTCCTGGCAAAACCTACCCATTCGGTTTCCCATTCTCCCATGATGCTGAACTCTCTGGATCCGAGAGGGAAGCTCAGAGAGCATTAACTATAATGCTAAGCTATTTCCTGGCTAATCCTCAGCCCTCCAAGAGGTAAAAGAGGTCCTTCTGCTAATATGCACATCTTTATAAAAGTTTCCAGGAGCCAGGCTGGCCAAGCAGGGGAGTTCCTGGCCTGGCCTGGACAGGCTGGAGACAAGTTTCTGGATGGGGGGCTGATCAGACCAACAGCAAGGCTGCCACTGTTCCGCCTGGTGCTGGCTCTGGTATAGAGAAGCTGAGAATGGTTTTCCTTTTGAAAAAGTCAAAGCAGTCTTAAGTGGAGCCACACAGACATGGCACCAGGGGCTAGACCAGTATTGTAATGGGCCAGACAATTCCCATCATGCCTGATCTCATCACATCTCCCTAAGCTTCTCTTGGCTGGGGATAAGCGACCAGCTGGGAAACCTGAAGGTGGGACTCTGAGCAGAGCAGCCTCAAAGTCAGGAAGGTGGCTCACTGGTGGCAGAAGGTCATGACTGGGAGGTAGCACGAGGCAGGAGAGCAGCTTCTGGGGACTGGTCACATCCTGTTTCTTGATCTGGGTGTGACTTACACACTGTGTTCGCTCTCCGATGACTCATTGAGCCGGGCACTTACAACTTGTGCACTTTACTTGCGTGCATGTTACACATCAATAGAAAGAAAAAAAATCAGACCAGCAATTCAGTGCCAAGATGAAACCTAAAATAAATGCCTGAGGAGCGATAGCAGAGGCAACGCGCTGTATTACAGCTGTTGGATGGGTGCCACTGAGCAGTGAACTCCTCCAGAAAAGAGGCCATCGCTTTCAAATTCATGTCACCAGTACCAACATAGAGCCTGGCATACAGAAGGTGTCCAATGGATGTTTACTGATCCACCACCTTTAGTGTCCCTTTCCTTCTTTCTGCTCCTTACCCTCAACTGACAGGAAAACCCTTTCCAGAAGGCTCTTGGTTAAAAATATCCCTTGTAACAAAGCCTACACTTTGTTATTCCAGCTTCCTGCCTTTACTGATACCTGGGTTGATGCAGGCTAGGTAAGGCAAGAACAAATGAAGACCCTAAAAGCCCCCAAAGGGAACTTTTTTTTTTTTTTTTTTTTTTTTTTTGAGACAGAGTCTCACTCTGTTGCCCGGGCTAGAGTGAGTGCCGTGGCGTCAGCCCAGCTCACAGCAACCTCAAACTCCTGGGCTTAAGCGATCCTCCTGCCTCAGCCTCCCGAGTAGCTGGGACTACAGACATGCGCCACCATGCCCGGCTAATTTTTTGTATATATATATATATTTTAGTTGTCCATATAATTTCTTTCTATTTTTAGTAGAGACGGGGTCTCACTCTTGCTCAGGCTGGTCTCGAACTCCTGACCTCGAGCGATCCACCCGCCTCCGCCTCCCAGAGTGCTAGGATTACAGGCGTGAGCCACCGCGCCCGGCCGACCCAAAGGGAACTTTAATCAAAATCTGTGCCTGCCTCCCCCAGCAACCCTCCACAGAGCTCCGAAGAAACAGCACTATGCAATGAATGGATCCTGTGCTGGGTGCTTTATGTGTCATAACTCATAGTCTTCACAATGACCTTGTGAAGTAGGGACTGCTATTAATTCCATTTTACAGATGGCTAAATAGAGAGAGGTTAAGCAGTTTGCCTAAAGTCACACAGCTAGTAAGTGGCAGAGTCTGGATTAGACCCAGCAATATGGATCCAGAGCCCGTGTTCTCAAGCTCCACGGAATCCTGCCTTTAGGTAGATGCACTTGGGAGACATTTCCAAAATATTTGCTTGATAAATACTGAATAACCAAATAGTAATTTATTCTAAAACATAAAATGAACTAGTGCTGGAGCCGGTGGTATTTATCTTCAGCAACCGGGGCTGAAGGAGGGGAGAGGCTGGGGGCAGTGGTTTGCTGGGCCTCCCAGGCCTAGCAAATAAATGTTCCTTGGATCAGAGAAAACAAAGTCCTACTCATAAAAAAAAGATCCCTTGCTATTCCCCCACCCCCCTCAGGATCTGAACAGATAATCAGAGCGTGCAGACATTCAGCAGTAATCAATTAGTACCTACTTTAGATTAAATTGAGAATATGTAAATCGGGCCCCTCATCAAGGCTGCACAGAGCCAGTGATTTGAGACGCAGGCACCCCAACGACGTGCCGCAAACATACCGAGTCTCTGCGACACAGAAGGGCATGCAAATCTTGTCCCACAGCCGAGAAATTTCTTAGATTGGAAAATCTGCTATTCTTCTTTACACACACACACACACACACACTTTCTCTCTCTCACACACACACACACACACTTTCCTCATCCTCCCTTCTCCATCTTTCCAGAGGCATATCATTTCTTATATCAGCAGAAAGAGACCTCACTGTGAAAATCCAGTGTCTGGACCACAAACAACAGAACATCTTTGTGCTTGATCCATACCTCCATACCACCTCAACAGTTCAGAAGTTAAGCCTTGTTTTGGTGTTTGGTGACTGGTATTTTGTTGTTGTTGTTGTTGTTTTGTTTTGTTTTCAGAACGTTAGAAACAAAATCAGTGGCTAAATATGACCCGGGCTTCCTGGCTTTCACTTCAAATTCCTGAAAGGGAAATGAGAGAAGAGGGCACCTATCAGGTTTCAGAATGTATTTCTGAGCATAGGCCTGACATGCAACCCAAGAGAAAAACATGCTCTGGTATCATTGCAATGGGCAAAACAGGGCCCTGGATAACCAAGTCTGGGAAGGCAAAGAGAGTCCAGGCAACAGAAGGCCTGGCTGGAGCAGAAGTCCTCCTAAGGCAGGGTCTATGCCAACACCTGTCAGTGGAGGTCCCTGATAGCACAGAGGAGGAAGCCCTAACCATCTGGGTGGTGCACCAGGAAAAATTACAGCTAGCAGGCAAAGGGTATTTCCATATTGTGGTCCTTAAAGCTGTCACTGTTTAGGCCTGGAAGATTAGCATTTTCATATTCTTTTTCCAAAAGAAGATAGACTAATGGCCAATAAACATGGTTTTTTTCTTAAAGGGTATGTCATGACTGAGAAAGATGCCAATTGCCAGCCACAAAGTGTGGTGTTGAGCCTACAGAGTGAGAGATAAGGGCTTTTAAGAGTGGGCATGTGCCCAGAGGGCTGAAGAATACTGTCCAAGGAAGCCCACAAGATTTCACTGAGTACAAGTTTGGGAGGAGCATTCCAGCTGGAGCTGTGATTCTCACCTAATCAGAAAGCTCAACTCATTAAACCATCTGAACTTTCCCTACCACCATCTTAGGAGTCCTGAGGGCATATATTTGTTTTTTAAAACCTAAATAAATTTAAGAGAAAAATGGCTTTTATGAGAATTCTGAGATATTCCTCAATAGTAACTAACCAACAAGTAGTATTTGATACCTCCCAGATGCTGAACACTGCACTAGACATGAATGTAAAGATATACGAAAAGTATAAATATATATTTTATAACTAAAGATAAGAAAAGCATTTCTTTGAAAATTTTTATTCTACTTCAGAAGACAGATATGAGTTCAAGAGATGATCAGAAAATAGCAAAAAGTAAGTCAGGGTGCAGACAGCTGAAATGGTTGTTTGGGGTTTCTTAGAGTAGAGTTCATAAAGGAGGCAAGTTATCCTAACATTTGGAAAGAAGAATCTGATTTCAGCAAAAGAGCAGGGAGGGAGGATATTCCTATGACAGAATAGACAAGAAGAGAATACTATTGAGATCAACACATAGTTCATGCTCAGTGTGGTAGATTAAATTACAAAAATGCTGACAGATTTTTCCCCATTCTGCATCTGCTTCCCTGTGACATGACATTGCAGATCTTCCCATCAAGAGATTGGGCTCTATTTCCCTACCCCTTGAAGGTTGTCTATGTGATTTGTTTTAGCCAATGGGACAGTAGCAAATGAGACACTGGCAGAGTTTTTAAAAGGACTTACGCATTGGGGTGTGTCCTCTTGCTGCGCTTGGAACCATGAGACCACCATGTGAATGAGTCTGTGCTAACCTGTTGGAGAGACTACATGGAGGATAACTGAGGCATGCTAGCCAACAGCCTGCCAACCACCAAACGTATAAGGGAGACAATTCTTGATCACCCAGTCTCCAGTCAACCCCCCAGCTGACAGCAGACGCAGGTTCAAGCACAGCAGAGACCAACCAAATTATTTCAGACCAGAAGCCATGGTCAGTCAACCCACAGAACTGAGAACTAAATAAAATGTATACTGCTTTAAGTTACTAAATTTTGGTATGGTTTGTTACGCAACTAAATCTAATTGACATATTGGGAAATAGCTAAGTTTGTATGTAGAATAAAATTATCTGAAAGGGACTGAAATAAACTGGGTGGTCAAGATAAATGGAGGCCTTGCACATCAAGAGGGGCAAAAGACAACAAAGAGCCTTCAGAGGTTCTTTGGGAGAGCAACACTACGAAGGTGGCAGTATTTTAAAGAGGAAGTAAATGATAGATTGAAGGAGTAAAGCTTAGAGGGGAGAAGCCCAGTTTGGAGGTGATTAGGACTTGGATAAGCGAGGATTCAAAATCTCAGAGGCATTTCAGAGAAAGGACTAGTAATACATTAAGACATATAAGCTATAGAGTAGAAAAGAATGGTCTCAAAGATGCCTGAAAGTTTATCCCTTTAGAGCCCGGGAAGACAATGGTGTCAAAGATATGGAAAGGAAAGTTGGGAAGGGTAGGCAAATCCAGTGTGATTCAGTCAGAAACTTCATGGCGGGAAAAAAATTATAAAACTCACTTAAAAGAATGATTTATTGAAAGAATCAGACTGTCCTGCAGAATGCCAGGGAAAGCTGACAACCCAAGCCTTAGAAAGGGCAAGAAAGAGTCTAAGCTTGGAAATCTCAGCAGCAAAATTTTATGGATCCTCACTCTACCCTGCCATTCCAGGATGCTCTTCTTGGGAGAGGGAATCTGATAGGCTGTAGGCCCTCCAGTGGATGAGCTCGTAGATCAGGTGTTCAGGGTCCCTCATCCAATCAGCTGTGGGGGAGGATGAGAATGATAAGCTTATAGGGTGAATTCACCAGAGCTGGAAAGAACAGATGAGAGGTAGAGAGGAAATAAGGAGCATCCCCATAAAATAGGTAAGAATAATGAACAGGGACGAGCAGGCTGAATTCGAAGTGAAAGTAGAAACTCCAAATGTAGATGTCCTGCTGGAAGTTTGAAACCTGGGACTAATGGTTAGACCTAAAGTTTTAAATCTGACTGATGTCTGCTTATAAGTGAGGGTAGACACCAGCAAATAATGAGTAATTGTCTTCAAAGAGAATGGCAAGAGAAGGCCAGGAGCCATGGGCAATGCCTGGAAATGTGAAAGAAGAAAGGTTTCCTGCTAAAAGAGAAAGGGCAGATAGAAGGAGCTTCAGAGCAAAGCAGTATGGAAACCAAAGCAGGGGGGCCTTGTCAATTACATCTAATGAAATTGAGGTCAGGGAGACTAAGGACTACGAATAAAATCCTGTGTATGTTTAGACGACCTTTGGTGACTTTTAGGAGCATAAAATAGAGTATGATGACTTAACCCTTTCTCCCAAGGAAAAGCAAGAAGTAAAACTGTGGGAAGAGTTTACAAGGAAACTTATAGCAGTCATTTAGGTACTACACAAAAAGTAAATGGGCTGATTTTCTTGGAGTGTGTAAGGCTGGAGAGGGAAAGAATGGAAGGCATCTTCAAACGTCTACAAAGCAGCCTTAGGAATATGTTCTGTTGAGAAAAATAGTTCCCAAATTCAAAGACTGTACAAAGAGACTTTCCATATATCACCCATGGAGGTATCATCCTACAGTTCTGGAACCACTGCCAAAAGACTGGCTGAGACATGCGTGATTTGTAGGTTCTAAGTTTCTGTAAAACATTTAGTCAAGCAGTTTGGTAACAGTAGAGACAGTGGACAAGCCCTTATTGCTCACAGGGATGCCTCTGGGGCTTCTTTCACTGCAGTTAATTTCCAGGACATGGCGCCACTAAATATTAGCATGTCCCCTCGTGTTAATGGCAAATGGCAAGAGGCTCTCATAATTTAGATATTTTTATGGCTGTTCTGTGGAAGCTAATTTTGTCTAACAAAACCCCATTAAGTTTTAGCTCTATCCTTTTCCCTTCCTCCAACTCCCAGAACTGGGACTTTTATGTTAATTGCAGCCAGTCTATGCTAATTAGGTTTCATTTCTGTTTCTTAAAGAGACAGATGCCACCAGGTCCTGCCCCAGTCATCACTCCCTCCCACATCCATAGCCAGCTTTTCAGAGGTTAAACTCTGGTCCAGATGAAGAATTCACTTAAGGCTTGCACTTGAAGTTGGAAGGCAGAGGGGTCAGGTGTTTCCATATTCCTCACAACTTCCTTTGAAGACAAAATGCTTCCTTTTTATGAAATTCTAAGTGTAGCATTTCTAATTGAGAAACAAATCAAAATACTATTAGATTCCTTTAAACACAAAACTCAACAAAATAACCCCCAAGGCCTACTATAACCATTACTTTGAACAAAAGACCCTCAGTCTTGGACCTGGTACTATGATAAGTTTGGGCTCATCACCATAGGCTGAGTAGGAATTTACCGGGCAAGAACTGTCCAAGCAAAAGAGCAACTTTCTGTATTAATGCTTGCTTCTGTTCATTGAATGAGTGTCTGCTAGGAGATGAATAGATATTGGGGAGGATAAAAAGATAGCTAAGACAAAGACCCTACTCATAAAATTCTTCAGTCTAGTGGGAAGACATAATAATACTATAAAATAAGTTACCTACTATTTATCAAACACTAATGTGAACTCACTTAACATACATTATCACATTTTAATCATCTCAACAATAATATGAAGTATATATTTATATGTTCATGATACAGATTGGAAAATTAAGATTTAGAGAGGTGTAGTGTACCAGTTATGTAGTGCCACAAATAATGCTGTGCAACCAACCGTGGCAAAACTCAGTAGCATACTATAATAAGCCTCATTCTTTATTTATCATTGGTTTGTGGGTCTGCTGGGGCAGTTCTGCTTCAAGATGTGAGTCACCTTGGCTTGGCTGCAGGTTAAGTTCAAATCTGTTCCATGTGTATCTCATCCTCCTTGGACCCCAAAACTACCCTGAAGCATGTTCTGCTCATGGTGGTAGTAGAAGGACAGAAGGACAACTAGAGACACATGATGCCATTTAAAGCCTTTTATGGCCTAGGCTCAAAACTCACACATTGTCACTATCACCCATGTTCTATTGACCAATTCAAGTTACATGGCCATCAATGGACAGGGAAATATTTTACATCCAATCAAGTGGGAGAAACTGCAAAGTCACACGGAAGAGACTGCAGATGTAATTCTAATAGGGAAAGGACATGAAAAATTGAAAAAACAATGATCTAATCTACCACACAGATAAAAACTGGTAGAATTGGGGTTCAAACTAGGGATGATCAGGCTTTAAAGTCCATCCTTTTAACCATTATGCTAGATGTAAACATCTAACAATAATAAAGTCAGTGGCAAAGATATAGTAACGACACATTTTGACTAGGGGATTGGGTCAGGCTTCATAGAAAAGATACCTGGGCATGAAGACAAAGAGGAGTCCTGATAGGCAGAGAAGATGGGTAGGGCATTGCTGCTGAAGGAAACAGTATGAGGATAAATGGAAGGATGTGATGTGATCATAAAACTAGAGCACAGAGTTTCAAGAGATAGTAGGAAATGGTGAGAGCTGAGGATGGGAAGTTAGGATGAGATGAAGATGGCATTCTGAGTGTGTATGTGATATGATTGGATCTAGAATCCTTTGGGCCAGTACATCTCAAACATTATTGCACATGTGAATCCCCCAGAGATCTTGTTAAAATTCAGATTCTGATTCAGTAAGTCTTGGGTGGGAGGTTGGAGATTCTGCATTTCTAACAAGCTCTCCAGTGATATTGATGCTGCTCTTTCACACTTAGAGTAGCAACGCTCTGAGCAAACAGCCTGCTAGCCATTCAAGGTCAGGGATTGTGTTTTCTGCCTCTTTGTTCCCACACAATGTCTAGCATGTCGGCTTATATATATAACAGACCCACCATCGGGGTTGGATGTTGCTGCTGCTGCTCATGCATTCTCTCCCTTTTAATCAGCCTCCTTGCCCTCCCCCAAGGCTTCCCCGCTCAGCTATTAAAAGCCAAGGCTTTCCAACACCCTGTTGCATTGGCTACCTGTGCGCCTATTCTCTGGTTCATTTTCTCTTTAGAAAGGGAGAAAAACAAAGTGTGTGAAAAAACAGCCTTCTATTACTGGAGGTCTACGCAGATTCATTAGAGCTTTGGGGAAGCCATCAGAAGTTGATTGTGCTTGAAGGGGTTGCTCATCTCCTCCCATTTCCTAATTTGATTTCATGGCTCTGCAATGAAGTCAGAATTAGAGCCACATTAAAGATGGGAAGAGGAAGAAAAAAAAATATCACCATCAATCAAGTTCTGAAACTTGCAAGGTGCCTTCTCCCAGTCTCCCCAAGGAATCACCTATCTCGCTAAGGTAAAGGTGAACACAAGGGGTACCATAGGCCGAAAAATCATGGCTTTTAGAATTGACTCATGGAGCAGGAAGAAGATGGATTGCAGAGAATTCTCACATATGTGGGTAAAGGAATCTAGAGAAAGGAGGGAGAGAAATTCTGGCAATTCTACTTTGGTTAAGGCTCAGTGAACTGCGCTGGGGCTCATGCCTCAGGATGGCCTGTCCCAGCTGCCTGTCCTTCAGCTTAGAGGTGTCCTTGAGTTTAATGGCCGCAGACTCACTCCTCTAAGTTCAGATGATGTGCAGCTGCCTGTAGCAGACACTGTTGTTACCCTCCCTTCCTCCCCTTGGTACTTACTCCTATATCTTGCAGGCACTTACATGGAACACCTGCTAAGCTCTGCCTGAGGGCTTTTATTCTGGCCATGGGAGCCTGTTCAGGTCTCAAACAAGATGAGCTGGAAGTGCAGGAGAATTTATATCCTGGGAAGCATCCTTCAACCATTGGAGTTGGCAGATGAGTACCTAAGCTTCTTCACCCTTTAGGTGGGATACCTCTGGGACATATTCTATACTGTCTCCCAGAAGTCCCCAGCAGGATTGAGATTTAGTTGCCCACAGTGGTCACTTGGTTGATAACACACCTTGTATGGGTGTTCTTTCTTTCCCTGTCTCACTTCTCCATCTCTCTATCAGTGCTTTCTGGAATCAACTTTCACATGAACTACTTTGCACTCAAATCTTTGCCAGAGGATTTGCTTCTGGGGGAAGTCAAACTAAGACAGTACCTCAAACTTCCCCCATCAAAATGCCACCATTCCATGGTGGCAAAGGTTCAGGGGTTCAGGAATGAATGGGGCTTTATGAGTGAACATGTTATGTGTAATATGTGGGAGAGAAACTCAGGATAACCCCCTGGGCGTGGGATGGGATGGGAGTATGGGATATGTTGGGGGAACATGAGAACTAGAACTCCCTGATATCTGGGGGGATATCAGAACACAGGCTGCTGATAGCCAAAGGGAAAGGGGCCAGCTCATTCGTCATTGCAATTCTGCTTTGAGCTTATGCTATTCTTGGGTTTTCATTTCAAAATCAGAAAGATTAATGGGCTCCCCTAAAATGCGGGGTTTGAGCCTTGCCTTGCCTTTTCCTCAGCATATAACCCTAGAGCAAGTCATTTTCTTTTTCTAAGCCCTGATGTCCTTGGATGTAATTGGAGATCATAATAGCACCCATGAAACCAAGCTGCACTGGGCTTGGGGTAGAGCAGAGCCTTTAGGTTCTTCAGGCCAGGGATTAAACCTCAGCTTTGCCCTTTACTTGCTGGGTGACCATGTGTCAGTTACCTAACATCTCTGAGACTGTTTCTCCATGATAAAATGGAGAAATAGCATTAATATGAACCACATGAAATTGCCTATATTTAATTTTTTGATCTACAGAAAAGATGATATCATGTGGTTCAACCTAAGACCTTGTAGGGTTTATGTGAGGATTTAAAATAATGTATGAAAAGCACCTAGTGTACTGACTGTCACATAGTAGGTACCCAATGTACCATCATAGCTGCTACGACTATTAATATTCAGATAACATCTTATGGTGATCACACCATAAAAACTGTAAAACCCTACTCAGATTTTGAGTACATACTCATAATGTCCCACTGCTTGAGGACCCTGTCTGACCATCGACCAAGATCAAAACAAAGTAACAATCACTGGACAACCAGATGCTAGGAGAGCATACCAGGTTTTGCGTATTTCTGACCTCCCTGCTGAACACAATTTGTTGTTTGTTTTTCCAAATGTCATATTGAAACCATTGTGAATAAAAGAATAAGAGATGATTTCAGCTTCCATTTTTTTGTGATTCTCAGGTTTAAAAAGATAAAGGAGGGCCTAGAAAAATTAACTTTATCATTTTAAGAAACAGCCATTGAAACAGCCATTGCAAATATATTCATTATTATACAACGCCGAGCGCTGTGCACCAGTGCGCGCGGCATCTGTCTGCTCACTAATTCTCCCATTATTATTACCCAGTGAAAGGGCAGGCGGGAGAGAATTCCAGGCAATCTCCCTCGGCAGAGGTTTGCAGGTTTCATAGAACACTCAAAACTCCCCCAAACGTGCTCCTTGAGCATTTGGCTTGCTAATCTTGTTGATGTGACAGAAAAAAAAAAAATTGAAAATAGCTAATGGCCTTAATTTTCTTATACCTGACAGCTAACCAATTCATCCCACCCCAAACAGTTACTCATCTGATTCCCCCTCCTTTCCTCGTGCTCTCTCTCTCTCTCACACACACACACACACACACACACACGACTGTGACTGACAGGTTTGGAAAAGAGTGTGTGTGTGTGTGTGTCTGTGTGTCTGTGTGATGGGGCTTGATTTCTTTGCCTCTCAGGAAGGTCACAAATCTCAGATGCAAAGAGGCTACTCAGATGGCAAGCAAGGAGGGACAAACAGAATGGCCTCATCAAAGTCCTATGGCAACTAGGCACAATCAGGACGCAGAACGACATGTGGTGTAGATGACTCAAGGTGACTGTTGCGAATAAGGGAGAGAAACGGCCGAGTTGGACCTGGGAGGTGGATCTGGTGTGTGTCCATTGTGTTTGGTGGGCTGCGGAGCCTGGTCGGGGCAGCTTCCTTTGCAGACTGTCTCTGGGTTAGCGAGAAGTCTGAGGAAAGCTGGAGGATCCGGGAAGGGCACCAGGTCCTGCTCTACCACGTTTGTCTGCCTCACGATCCAGGCTCTGCAGGCTCGGAGGCAGCACCTGGCAGGCCCAGAGGCAGCACCTTGGGAGAAATTTGGTGAAAAGGCATCTAGAATGTGTTGCTTCTCTTTCCTTCCCCTGCTTCCTGCTGCTGGGGTTAACTCTTTCAACCTGGAGCCAGGGCTGCATTTGTGAACATGAAAAGTACAAGAGCTGCAGCTGGAGCTGCACCAAATAAAATTGAACTACTCTTTGTGCACGTGCACTCGTGCTCTCCCGTGTGTGTGTGTGTGTGTGTGTGTGTGTGTGTGTGTGTGGTGGGACAGGATGGTTCTGCATTTTAAAGGGATGGATTAATGGCTAAATGGCTGTTCTACGCTTTAAAGGGCCAGCTGTTCAGCGGTTTGTATTACAAGATTTATCTCTCAGAATGGTTTTTTTTTTAAATCACCCCTCTCCCCCAGCTGTAGGCTTGTTGTTAGGGAAGAAGGGAAACACTGGATGGAGGAAAAGCATCTGAGTATGCAACTTATACCCTTATTGTCCAGCAGAGGCCTGGATGGTGCCTCCCTCCAAGGGTTTTTCTAAATTTCTTCAATTTCTTGGAGTACCTGGATAACATGGATTCTCCTCAAAAAAACTTAGAGACTTATTTGCAAGCTCGGGGAGAAGAGGGACTCTATTTTCATTTGTATTTGTGTTAATCTCCACCCTTCCCTGCTCCTATCTTCCCCAGGCTTGGAGCAGCCTTTATCTTTAGTTTCAGTGGCTTCTGCCCCACCCCCATCCCATCTACCTACCCCCAATTCTTTCCTCTGCCTCTTACTTCCTCTTCCAACCGAGAACCTTCCACCTTTATCTCCCCACAAGCCATTCCGCCAGCTGGAATGCCCTTGCCTTCCTCTCAAGCTGCCTAAATCTGCCCTTGGAGTAGTTGCAGGAAGTCTCCTTCCTCCAATAAGCCTTCCTTCTCTCCCTCCACTGAGCTCCAGAGGCTTAAAGTACCAGGGCTTCCCTGAGCTGATGTCATGAATATGTACAGGTTCCTGTTTTCTGCATCACTGTGGTTTTCCCTATGCCTTCCTTCCTGTCTTCTGAAGACAGGGTTCTCATCCTTGTTTTATTTCTTGCCCTCTCCTGCCCACAGCTCTGACTCTAGCTTGGGAGTGGGGTGTCCAGGGACCCTCCACAATCGATGACAACAGACTGAGGGGCAGCTGCAAAACAACTGGAACAAATCAAACCAAGGCCAAACGTTAACTGCCTCTGGCAACTTCTCGTCTTTCTTCGCCTTTCTCCCAGGCCCCCAAAAGGCTAAAGGTTCAGGTCATAAAATCCAAACTCCCAGACCCACAAATCATCATTTCCAGCCTGAGGGAGACACCCAACCCTGCCAAGGTCTTCAAGGACACACATTAGTCATCTGATCGGCCCTGTGCATCCCACCTCCAAGGCCCTTTCTTTTCCACGCTCCTTAGATTGTTCCGGGAGTGGTGGCCAAATAAATGGCTTGAAGGGTTCTAAGAGAACAGTGGGTCTTACCTGGAATTGTGTGTTACTGGCAGTTACCTCCAGGGGGCTGATCCAAGGAGCCGAGGTCATGTTTCAGCCCCTGAGACACAGGCCAGAAGACTTCACACATCTACTAGCCACAGACCAGAGATCCCTGCTGTGAGCAGATGGAGCCTGCACACGTGCCCTGAATGGGATTTGTCCTCCCAGGAGAAGCTGCTCTTTCAAAAGGCTTGTCTTTCTTTAATGAAAACCCATATTCAAACATGGGACTTGATATCACAAACACATTATGAAGGGATCCTCAGTTTTGCAAAATATTTGCTAAAGGGTTCTTTTGGATGGTGAGATACCTCACCCAAGCTGATGAGAGGGCAGTAGAAGGTAGAAGTTGAGACCATAGACTGGAGTGACTGAGAGCCTTAGGATCATTCCTGGCATTGCTGCTGTGTGACTTTAAAAGCAAGTTACCTCTTCTCTCTGTGACTCAGTTTCCACATCTGTAAAATAAGGGCAATGACTGCAACTACCTACTTCATAAGGTTGATTTGAGAACTAAAGGAGATAATCCAGGGAGAGCATTTGGCACAGAGTAAGCACTAAGAAAGGTTAGTTGTTCCTTGAAACGTGATTTTTAAGACCAACTATCAATCTACACTCAGTTTGGGGAGGGAACAAGGTCAGACAGACTGGTAACTTATCATGTTGAGAAAGAACTGATTTAGCATAAAAATATGCTGAGCAAATGGTTTATTTCAACATTTTATCATGTTGAACATCTACTGCCTCCAAACTTCCTTTTGACTTTGATTATGGTTTTTTTTTTAAAAGCAGAATAACAGGCAAATACTAGTCCCTTAAATATTGTCCATTTGTGGGGAAAGAAAATAAAGAAAATAGATTGGAAATTTGTTGTTTTGTTTATTCAGTTTCCATTTTCTGATTTCTCTCTGGGGTACACTTCCCACACTCTTGTCCTCTGGTTTGGATGGGCTAATGTAGTGGTGTGCTGGAGACCACTTTTACTAGCTCTGATCGTGCCATCTCTTTCCAACTCTCTGTTCAATGGCATCATGCTGGTAGCTTAAAAGCAGCCATGGTGGGAGTATTTACACCACTGAACTTTGCAAACATGACAAATGAGCATCTCCTTTCCCTCATCCCAGAGTTGGTTGTTAAACATTTACCAGCACACCCATGGGCTTATACCCCTCCCATAGATATGTGACCTAAGAATGGCCAATCAGCATATTCTAACTTCCTGGCCTCAGTGATTGGTTCAGAAAAGGATACATGTTCAGAGCCAGACCAATGAGATATCATCTTGGGATATCTTCTGGAAAAATTTGGAAGAAAATGTTTTCTTTGGTGGAATTGTAAGGATGAAGCTGCTAGTGTCCAACTTACCACTATATGGAGTGGAGGGTCTCACCTGAAAGAAGGAAAGAACAAAAGAACAAGTGCTGGTGGCTAAAGCCAGACTAACCCTTGTATTTAAAAGGAAAGTGACCCAATACATTTTTTTCTCTCTCTCTGTCTCTCTTTTTTGTTTTTTTGATAAGCCACTTTGAGTTGGAGTTCTGTCATGTGCAAGCAAGAGTCCTCACTAACAGAGATGTGTTAGATGCTATCTAGTGTATAGGTTTTATCTATTTGTGGTATATAGTTTAATGGCTACAAATTCCTCCTATTCAACTATGAAGACTCCTTTGCAATGTAATTTTACAGCTCCTCCCTTTAAGAGCTGGAACCTATTTTCCCCTTCCCTTGAATCTGAGCTGACCTTGTGACTTGATTTGGTCAGTAGAATGTAGTGGAAGTGATGTTGTACAACTTCTGAGGCCAGGCCTCAAGAGACCTTGCAACTTCTGCCTCCACTCTCTTGGAAAACGGAGGCCATCATACTCTGAGGCACCCATCCATGTGGGATAAAGGACCACATGGAAAACGATGCTCAACTGTCCCAGCTATCTGTCTTGAACCCATCTCCCAGGTAGCCCTTCAGCTGAATGCAGCCACGTGAGGAAGTCAAGGCAAGACCAACAGAAGAACCTATAGCCAACTCACAAAATCGGGAAAAATTATGAATCTTGTCTTAAGAAATAATTAATCATTATTGGGGTAGTGGTGACAGAGAAAAAAGTGCTTGATGCTTTTTAGAGTGCAAACTTTATTCTACCCATTAATGAGGGGATAACAGTCTTATGTGTAGGAAGAGAGTTGGGGCTTTGGAGCCAGAGAATTGGGCTTGAGTCCTGGCTCCTTGACTAAGTAGCTGTGTACCCTTGGGAAATTAATTTCATTTCTCTGTGCTTCCATTTTCCCATCTGCTATGGAGTGAATTGTGTTCTCTCAAAATTCATATGTCAAAGTCCTAACCCCCAATATGATGGTATTTGGAGACAGGGCCTTTGGATGGTAATTAGATTTAGATGAGAGCATGAGGGTGGGGACCTCATGATGGGATTTGTGCCCTTATAAAAAGAGTCACCAGAGATTTTGGTCTTTCTCTCCACCATGTGAGGACCCGTGAGGAGGTGGCTGTCTGCAAGCCAAGAAGACAGCCCTCATCAGAACCTTGCTCATGCTGGCACCTTGATCTCAGACTTCTACCCCTCAAAATACTGAGAAAATAAATTTCTGTTGTTTAAGCCACCCAGTCTATGGTATTTTGTTATGGCAGCTTAAGCACACTAATATACCGTCTGTCAAATGGGGATAATAATAGCACCTAAGTCATAGGTTGTCATGAGGATTAAATGAGCTAAAAACTTTGGTATGCCCAGTGCCTGCCATATAGCAAGCATTTGTTAAGTGTTAGCTCTTAAAATTATTAGGATCAGCACCCATGCCATGTGAAATAAATACAAATTCTGTTGAACAGTGATTCTAACTATAGTAATTGTCTCAGGTTGAGCCTAAGCTGTGGTCATGGTAGGATTCAAACTTGTCCAATAATGTTTATAAGGATTGTGATGGGGGGCAGTCAGCAATTTATTAGCATTTGAGATCAAAGACACCCCTGGGAAAAAACGCATCCTAAGTATGAAGGGTGGTAATAAACAATAATAGTTTGCATTTAGTAAGTACTTATTGTGTGCCAGGCACTATATCAACTGCATTACATGGATTATCTCATTTAAACTTCACATGCTATCATCATCTTTATTTTGAAGAAGAGAAAACTGAGGTTCAGAGAGATTAAGTTACTGACCAAGGTCCCACAGCTAGGGAGGGTGGAGCCAAGGATTTCCGCCCCAGCAGACTAATTTCACACTCCTAACCTCTCATCACACTGCCTTGGTTCTAGGAAAATAAGCCAAAGCTGTCCAGCACCACCAACCTTCACAAAGATGATTCTTGCCTCTAAGCCCTGGGGCAAGGGAAGGGAGGATATGTAATAAAAGGGCAAGGGAATTATCTGCCCTTGGTGGGGCACTGAACACGTACAGGAGAACCTGGCAGTGCTGATAGCAGCTCTTTCGTAGCCCGTGAGAGATGGTTCCTCTGCCCTGACACCAGCTGTCCAGTGTGGGGTTTTAGCATCTCAATCAGACATTGGTGGTTGTCTGTGACAGCCAGGGCATCTCTGGCAGGGCCAGGCAGCAGCCATGGTACCTCTGGCAGGCACTAGGGGTAAAAAAGTCCATTTTGGCTTAGGCAGGGACGAGAGACTCTGCTGCAGCAGCTGCAGGGTGGGGGGATGAAGGTGGGGGGAGCGGGTGACGCCACAGGCCGCCAAGAGCAGGAGCCTGCTGAACACAGCAGGAAGGCTCAGAACCATTTGGGAGGAATCTGAGGGGCTCCTGGTTCCTGCAGAGCGAGTGGGAGTAGAGCCAGAGACACTCTGCTTTTTATGGCTGTGACTGTGATGCTATTCTTACTCTCAGGAAATGCAGATTGCAGAACATGTCAAAGGCAACTACAAATGCAGGTGTTGGCCAAGGCAGAGGCCACAGAAAAATCTCTATCCCCAGAAATGTCTTTCCCTCAATCTCCATGCCTCCTGAAACTCCCATCAAGCAATCCGCTCTTCAGGGTTAAGATAGCTTCTTTAGAAACTCCCTGGTAGTAGGCAAACATATAACAGCCTAGCTCATTATTATCATAATTATTGCTATTAATAACAACAGTAACCAACATTTATATATAACTTGTGATTTACCAGGATCTTTTTCATTTAAAATACTCCAAGAATCCCCTGACAAAGGAATTATTCTATTTCAAAGATGAGGATGCAGACTCAGACAGACCAAAGGATGTACTTAAGATCCCACCAAGAGTGAGAAGGAGGAATTCCCTTCACCTTTTCCTCCCAATACCAGGTTCCGGTACCACGTGACCAGTAATACCTCGGCAGACACCAATTTCTGATTCATGGAAAGAAGAGGCATGTGGCAGATTAAAGGTGAACACATGTTCTTTGGCACTTTTCCCATTGAGAGGTGGAGCCTAATTCCTCTCCTTTTAAATCTGGGCTGACCTTAGTGACTCGTTATAACCAAGAGAACGTAGCAGGAGTGAAACTGCGTGACATCTGAGGCTAGGTCAGAAGTCGTCTTTCAGCTATTGCCTTATCTCTCTCTCTTTCTCTCTCTCTTTCTCTCTCATTGTCTCCAGTTGCCATGCTGTGAGTGACCTAAGCCACATGGAGATGCCACCTGTACTCTAAGCCAATCCTTTCCAAATGTTACTGTGCTTACGGATCACCTGGGGCTCTCGTTAATATGCAGGTCTGATTACGGTGTAGGAGGGGTAGAACCCTGCTTTTCTGAATTGAACTATCCACTGTGGATCCTGGCCATCTCCAGGTCTAACATAAGGAGCTCCAGTTTTTCACAAGCAGCCCTGAAGGTCCCTAAGATTGTATTGCTGTTTTGCTGAAGCACGAATTTACATTACGCTTATTTAGAGGCTAGTGTGAGGGAGTCACTTGGCTTCCAAGGGAATGTAGTATCTGAGAAAGCACATGTAAACATTCCTCTTTCCGGAGACTTGGGGATTCATCAAAGATGCATCCGTCACAAGTATCAGGGCTCTATACCTCTCCAACTGTTCTCATCTCTTCACCGTTCATCAAGATGTCCAGGAAGCAAAATGGTTTTGTAGGCATTCATTCTTTCACTAAACAAATATTTATTGAACATCTTCTCATTGCCAGACACATGCTAGGTGGTAGGTAAGGGGAAAAACTCCAGAAAATTGTCACAGGACCTAAAGTCATGGAGCTTACAGTCTAGGGAGGGAGACACACATGCATGGAATAGCCACACCTATATGACTATAGTGAAGGAGAATGGGGGCTGAGAGAGCAGGTGACAGGGGACCTGTGCCAGCCTTGGCAGTCAGGGTTGGATTGGCTGGGGAAGGATAGCTCCATCTGAGATCTGAAGAATGGATAGGGGTGAGTCAGTATAAAGTTTGGGTGACAGCCAGAGAAAGGCCACTGCAAGAGGTGTGTTTAATGTCCTTGCTGGCCCCCCAAATCCCATCTTCCTGTGGGTGGGAATGCCTCATCACCCACACTGTGTGTCTAGCCAGGCTACATTCTAGTCCCACAAGACTAGGGCCTTAGTTCTGCGGCCAGTCAGGCATCTACCCAGAGAGAGCCATGCCAAGCTTCTCCCCACATCTGTGCTCTTCCACTGTCCAGTTGCCCTATGAGGACAACCATAGACCAGTGGGTTACATGGATTCCCAGCAGAGAGATTGCTACGGGTTTAATTATGTTCCCTCCACCTGTCCTCAAAAACGATGGGCTGGAGTCCAAACTCCCAGTACCTGTGAATGTGACCTTATTTAGAAACAAGGTCTTTGCAGACGATCAAGTTAAGATGAGGTCTTTAGGGTGGGCCTCAATCCAATGTGACTTGTGTCCTTACCAAAAGGGAAAATTTAGACAGACACACAGGGAGAAGGCTGTGTGAAGACACAGAGACACATAGATACAGAAGAAAGACAGCCATGTGAAGGTGGAGGCAGAGATTAGAATTATGCTGCCCCAAGCCAAGAAATGCCTGGGGCTACCAGAAGCCAGAAGAGGCAAGGAAGAATCCTCTCCTAGAGACTTCAGAGAGAACATGACTCTGTCAACACCTTGATCTCAGATTTCAGCCTCCAGAACTGTGAGTCAATACATTTCTGTGGTTTTTGGCTACCCAGTTTGTAGCATTTTGTTACAGCAGCCCTAGGAAGCTAGTACGTTGATGGAGCAACACACTGAGCTGTCCTAAGGGAGCTTCACTGAGCAGGCCAAGAGGATGGTTACAGGGCATCACCCTGCCTCGGGTCAAGAGTATGATTTCCCAGCTCAGGCTGTGGCAGGTGGAATGGGGTATAGAGGGAAAGGGTGGACAGTCAGGAGGTCTCTGTAGCAATCATGGATTTATGAGACATTTCAGAGGTGAAATGGATGGATCTTGATGCTTTATATGGGAGAAGAAGATGGAGGTGTCAAAGGTGACCCCTAGTTTCTGACTTGAGGACCCGATAATAGCAAAGGTAAAGAGGGCCGTGTGTTTTTTTCTGCCTAAACTCACCAAATAAATGTATTGTATTCTCAAAAACCTTTGGACTTTGCTCTCTCAGTTGATGGCTAATTTTCAAAGTGAAAAATATTTTCTCACTAGAGAAGGCATTACTCACAGAGAATGACAAGTAGAGAAAAACAAAGTAAAGTCAGCTTATTCCTCTCTCTGCAATTTCCACCCACTCCAATCTTGTATTTCTTAAAGGAGGCCAGTGAGAGTGGTTGTGAAGTGGAATTCTAAGATGACCCCAGTGATCCACGCCCCTGTATAATCTCCTCCTCCTGAGTGTGGATGGGCCTGACCTAATCAGTGAAGTTCTTTAAAGAGGTTCTAGAGGTGAGAGATGTAAGAAGTCAGAGAGATACTTTTGCTGGCCTTGAAGAAGCAAGCCATCATGAGTCCTACAGCTGCGAGGAACTGAATTTGGCCAAAAATCACGTTATCTGGGAAGATCCTGAGCCTCAGATGAGATTCCACCAGCCCCAGCCAATACCTCCATTGAAGTCTTATGAGACCCTAAGCAGAGGACCCAGCCAAGCTGTACCAGACTCCTGCCTCATGGAAACTGTGAGCTAATAAACAATAGTTTAAAGCCTCTAGGTCTGTGGGAATTTTGCAGCAGTAGATGACTAATATGGTGGTGATCCTGACTTCCTTGAGCCAGGTTAAAAAAATGGATTCAGCCCTTCCTATCTTCTTCCTGTCACATTATTCCCACCCATGAAATGTGCTCGATCTGATTGAGGTGTTCTGGCAATAATAACAGCAGATGCTGGAATGTTTGGATGAAAGCATGACCAGCAGGCAGTGAAAGCCTAATAAGGCCCCAGTGGAATTCCTTTCCTCTAGGATGAAGGTGGACTTTTCCATTCTTCCAGCTTCTGCTTGTGAGTGTGGCTTTTGGGTATACAGGAGGGGTGTTGGGAGACAAATATCACAAATGAGAGAAAGGGCTAGCAATTGCGGGTCCCAGAAGGTGAAGAAAGAAAGGTGGTTCACTTTTCCAAAAGGAATAACTGTTAGCTGCGGACTTTGTAGAATCCAAGGTGAAACAAGGAACCTTTTTTTAAGCACCAGTGGGTGTGAAAGTCTGAGAATCACTGTGTGGGTGATGCGGTGTTTGACCTGTGAAGTTCGAATTTGGGTCTCTGTCAAACTATCCTGGTGTTTTGGTCTCTTTTTGCAGAAAGCAGAGTCCAAGACAAGGAGTTGAGTACAGGTAGTTTATTTTAGAGGTGGTCTCAGAAAATAGGCGTGAAGGAGCAGGAGTGTGAGACAAGGGAGGAGACCTAGCCCAAATAAGGGTGCATTATCAAGGTGCTATCACAATCAGGAGTCTGATTTTGCAGGCACCTCTGTGAAGGCTACAGAATGCTTCCTGGAATGCCTTCACTGGAGACCTAGGTGACCAGGGCATTTATCCACTGATCTCTGCCCTCACAGGGCAAGAGTTACCCCCAGGGGTAAGTACAGGTTGTCCCCTGCACTTCTGGGCTATTACTGCATGAAAGCTAACCAAGTTTCCACAGTTTCAGGGGAAATTCTGAGGTAGAAAAGTGGAGAGACACACAGAGTGGGAGAGACTGCATTCTCCCTCCACTGGAAGTGGCTTCCATAGCTTCACTGAAATCAGAGATAGGCCAAAGGGCACAGAAAGCATCCGCCATACATGGCCAGCTACCTCTGCAGCAGTGAGGGAAACCCAGGCAGCTGAGCAGAGCTCCCTTGAAAATGTACATATGCACAAAATTGCACACAAAATTCACAATTTCAGGCACTTCATAGAGCTCACTCCTAAGCCCATTCAGGGACCACCAAGGTTCATAATCCCTACTCTGGAAGAAAAGTAGGATTTATTTCCAAGTTTCCCTGCTGAGGGGCTATGGTAATGCCTCCAAATTCTGACAGACTTCTTTGTGGAGGTGCCTTGATCACAACGCACAGCCCCTTCAGCCCAGAGAGAGCTCTGATTGGGGCCAGAGATATTGCCGTGTTTGTCAGAGGTGGCGAGTTAGACATAACCCTAGCAGGAAACAGAATCCAGATCAGATGGTTCCAGAAACTTTAATGAAAGGAAAACTCACCGAGCTGTGGGATGGGTTATGGGAACCAACAAGGAATGTTGAGACATCCAGAGACTAGCAACAGTGGGAAACACGAACAAGGGGAAGAATCAGAGTTATTTGAACTCAGTAGGAACTGGAGCCACAAAGAAAGGGCTGCAGAAAAGGGGGGACCCAAAAGGAGCTTGCCTTTGTTTCCTATTATGCTATAACAAACTGCCACAAGTGTACTGGCTTAAAACAACACACATTCTCTGTCTTACAGCTTCTAGAGGCCGCCTGCGTTCCTTGATTCATGGTCCCTTCCTCACATCACTCCAGCCTCTGCTTCCATCCTTGCATTTACTACTGACCCTGGTCCTCCTGCTTATAAGGACTCTTGTGATTACATAATGAGCCCATGCACATAATCCAGGACAATCTCCCCATCTCAAGATCCTTGACTTAATCACAAGGTCCCTTTTGCCTTGTAAGATAACATATTCATAGGTTCTATGGATTAGCATGTAGACATTTTGGGGGAGGGGGACATTATTCTGCCCACCACAGAGATGTTGTTGAATGATACAGCCCCCGTTGAAGACATGAGATCAGGAAGGAGAGCTCCTTCAGATCTCCTGCCAGTGCCTCTCATGATCAGAATCATCAGAAATCAGCTGGCAAGGGAGCTGGGAGATGCAGTCCCCAGGGGTGAGAAGAGTAGGAAATAGATTGGTGTTGGATTGGATGGGAAGGAGATGGAGAATGACTAGTACTGTGACTATGGCTTAGTGGGGATGAGGTTCTCTCTGGAAATTTCAACCCATGGTTGATCCAGGTACATAAATGCCTTGGGGACTCCTAACTCAGTTCATATTGAAGTTTCCTTGATGAAGGAGAGCCAGGGTAATACTCCTGACTTCCTTAAGCCCAATTTAGCAGTGGATTAAACTTCTCCAACTAGTTCCATTTATACCAATCCTTTCTGTGTTTCAGCCTCACCTTCTCTGGGAATTCATCTTTGATGGCTTCAGCCAACAGTGATCTTTTCTTGTGTGTATTGATCCATTTACTTATTTAACCAACATTTACTGATCATTTGCTCTAGTACCAAGCACTGTTCTAGGTACTTTGAGTACAGAGTTGAATGACACGCAGCTCCTGCCCCCAAGAAAACAGCAATCTGATGGCGAAGAAAAGAAACACAAATAGTTCTCAGAGAAGGATGAATGCAGGGAACAGCACTTGGGGAAGACCCTAAAGAATCTGTCGAATGTGAACCACAAAAATGGAATTAAAGAAAACCCTCAGGTCAAGAAATGTCATGTGCATAGGTATGTGGTTGTGAAAAAGTCGGGGTGTTCAGAGAAAAGTGAAAAGTTTAAAGAAATTAGAACACAAGGAGAATTGGGCAGCTTCACAGGAAGTAAGTCTGAAAATACAGGTTGGGACCAGGTTAATAGAGACTTTGCACGCAAGCTAAGGATTTATGATGTTTTCCTATCCGTAGCAGGAAGCAACACAAGGTTTTAAGCAGGAACATGGCATGATTAGATGTTCATTTCAGCAAGCTGAGGCAGGGAGACAAGGTGTGTGGAATTTTTGGTCTGTTGGTTTCAAAGTGTGTCCCAAGAGCCCAAGATTCCATGTGACAGTAGGTTTAGGGTTGGGAGAGTATGGGGAGGCAACTTCACCTTTATCCAGAGCAACAGCTTCCATCAGTTTTATACCTTGGGCTTTTGTGTAAAGTTTTATCTGATGGAAGGAAGCATTTTGCTCCAAGATTGGTAGATCCCACTAATGGGAGAGCTAGAATGAGGGTCTTGGCTAAAGTTGCTAGCGAGGTTGACGAACAAGCAGAGGCCAGATCAGAGCCCCTCTTCTGAGGTTGAGGTGGCAGACTGAACATGGGGGCATGAAAGAGAGAAGTCGAACACCACAGGAGTTTCTGGCCCTGGTTAGTTAGGTCTGGCTTTGTGGGAAGGGGTATGTTTAAATCTAGCATAGGAACTTCTGTTTCCACAGGAGTGGGTATAGTGAAATACATCCTGTGTGTTTGGCTCATTGAAGGTCAAAGGGGCCTATTGCCTCTGAGAAATGCCTTGGTGTTATGGAAATTAGATCCTCACTCATTCATTCATTCATTCATTCAATAAGCATACTTTGAGCACTGCTAGGGAGCTGGAGACTGAAAAATAGGTCAGACACACTCCCTGCTCTAACAGGATTCACAGGCTGGGTTATGGTCTGCAGCAAGGGAGCGAGCAGCAGGCAGGGAGGGGGGAGGCTGTGAATGCCCCTGAAAGGAGCTGCAGCCACAGAGAACCCGGTTGCCAGGGGTGAGGCCACCCACTCCCCATAGCGTGGTTTTCCCAGTCCTTCCCACTCCTCCCACTCCAGCAGTGGCGGGTCTGAGCCTCCCATCACAATGAGGACGGCTGGGAAGACGCCAAACCCCGTCTTTGCCCCAGTCAGGGAATGTGCTCACTCAGCTGGGACTCAAACCCGAGACAATCGTGGGCTTGTGGGGAGCTTGGCGAGAAGACTCCTGAAGGGTTTCGCTTTTCTTTCCTCTTAGCCTTTGAGAGCCACTCTAAAAATGTTGTTTTCTACTTAATTAGAGTTCTCAAACTAGTCTGTATTTGAGAAAGTAGAAAAGAGGAAGAATAAAATGTGTGGATTTTTGTTATGGTCCCAGATGACCAATGAGAGTGGCCTCAAATTTTAAAGGAACACAATCCAAATTGGAGGTGCTCAATCAGATGGAAGATCCAGGGCCAAGTGAGAAGGGCTATTTAGCAAACCAGGCAAAGGTTTTGTAAGATGCAGGCCAAGGGTTTTACAAAGAATCCACAAAAATTGCACAATTAAGCTGCCCCAGCTCCCCTTTTCGGCACACATCTCTTCACACCACGAATGATTTGAAGCCCGCATGCTTTTGGATTGCCCTGGTGAAGATTTGGTTTCCAGCTCAACAAAATCCATGTCAGAAAATCATCCTTCAGCATTCTCAGAGGATAAATAAAAGATCGCTACTGAAAGAATCCAATTTTGTTTTTCCAAAATATATGTGCAAATAGACGTTAAAAATGGGGATGATATAATCAAAATAGTATAAATTGTAATGTATGTATAGAGGGATTATAAGGATTTCTATTTTGGAGGGGGGGCTCTTTTTATTTTCTTGCCAGTGAACTTCTTTTGTAATTATAAAAAATACATTTTTGAAGACTCCCTATGAAAATCACTTTCTTTATCTGTAAAAAGGGGATAATCACACCTCAACATAAGATATGTGAAAATTTGATGACACAATGTATGTACTGATCCTGTCTTAGATTCCGAAACAGGGAACATCCAAAAGATGGTAACTATGCTGTGGTAGCATCAATCTATGTAACGTATTTTAAAATTGCCTTGTTTTTTTAAATGAAACCACAGAGAGCAAGTTTTACACAAATGTGGCAGGATAATTTATTAAGATATTAATCTGAAGTTTGATCTTGCTGCTGTAGGTATTTTTTCTTCTCCTCATCCTCTCATGGGAAGACAAGCTGAGTACTTCTCTGCCTCAGGGCCTTTGTGCGGAATGGTGGGAAACCATAGTTGCTGCCACCAGGACATAGGATAAGAAATGAAGTTCCAGTCTGTGGTTTTACAGAAACCTAAAGCCTCTGAAAGGAACTACCCTAACAAAGTATGCATTTGTGTGTGTGTGCCTGTGTGTGTGTGTGAGAGAGAGAGAGAGAGAGAGAAGCATGATGAATTGGAGGGGAACATTTGGAGTTCAAGAATTTCAAGAGGGAGAAATGGAGCAGAGAGAGAGCCTGTTTGAGACTCTGAGAAAAGGACCGGGTTCCTGCAGGTCTTGCTGGTGGTGGGGGACCTGAGCTCTGTTCCCTCACTCGATGACTGAGTAGAGTCAGGTCCTCCAACAAAAGGGCTCGAAGATGGCAAGTATGATGATGTTTGTAATTCACTCTAAATAATTTCAGCATAGACTGTGTGATTCTATGCATGTGATAGTTTAAGCTTCAACTCTAGGGGTGATAAGTTGCCTATAGTAGACTTTCCACTCCAGGAGTGCTCAGCTGACATCAGATGAGAAAGACCACCTTCCAGAAGTGGCTACTCCAAGCATGCCATTAATGGTGTTCTAATCAACACCTGAGGCTTTCCTGGTCCTTATATAGTGAATATCAGAATGGGTTTTCATTGGTGAAATTAGCGACTTGTTAGGCAGCAGAAGGAACATCAGCAATGAGCTCTCTGTAGCAGATTCTATCATCATGCCACCTGTGCCCCCTCACCCTTACATTTTTGGGCACACTAATCCACTGGCTTTCTCTTGTGGCCAGAGCCCATTTTACTGCCTGTATGGCCAATCAAAAGTGCCAGGACATTGACTCATTGACTCTTTCTGAGTGGCTCTCAATCAAAAATGAATGAGAGTTGGGGCCTAAACACCCTAACTCCCTTACTCCTCAGATGGGATCACTCAGAGGTGTATGTTCTACACTGGACCCTAGCACTTGCCTTGCAGATTGAATCTCTAGTTACCCATAGTGGTAACCGGCTTGACAATACTCCTTTTATTGGCTGGCCTTTCTTCCTGGGGCTCACTTATCCACTCTCCTACTGGTGTTTTCTTCTCCTAAGTGAACTACTTGCATTTAAACCCTGGCTTATAAGAGAATCCAAATGGAGACGTGAACAGGCCATAAGAAGCCTGTAGCCCACATCCATAGGGAACTCCAGGCTGAGACTCTAAATGATCTTGTATCTAGCCTTAAACAGGAGAGATACAATTGCACGGTTCATGAATCCTGCCTCTGGTTTTGAGATTGGCCCTAAGTAAACCCTTCAAGTAAGGTGGTGGTTGGAAAACATGAAAGAACAGGGACCAAGAGCTTCCTAAGCCTACAGGTTGTATGAACTGTTCCTGTCCTTTCCTTAAAAAAAATTATTTTAATAAATGCCCATGCAAGTGATGGAATTTGTTCTAAGACTTGCATTCTGTTGACAGGTTTCATTCTGTCCAACTGCAGGAGTCCCCAACCTATGGTGGGTTGTATAATTATTTCATTATATATTACAATGTAATAATAATAGAAATAAAGTGTACAATAAACATAATGCGCTTGAATGATCATGAAACCATCCTCCCCTCCCCAGTCCATGGAAAAATTGTCTTTCATGAAAACGGTCCCTGGTGCCAAAAAAGTTGGGGACCACTGGGTTATAGGAAGAGTAGTTAATGCTTCCACATATCAAAGTTTCTGGTGGCTACAGTTGCCTACCAAAAAAGAATCTCAGAACTGTGTATATTGGCATAAATTCTTTTGCAACTGCATGGAAATGGGTTACGAAACACCAAAAGTCATGGCTTTCAGAGCCTGGGCAAAAGAACCTGGCCCAGCTTGTCCCTAAAAAGACATAACAGCCTTCATGAACCCATTATACCTCAACAAGGAATATATATGTATATCAGCAGTGAGCACTGAGCATTGAACACACGCCCAGGGTCCTTCCTCAAATGTCTAGACTGTATAAAGCACTCAAACCTTTCACAGCCTTGGGAAGGGGTCATGAAGAAATCTCAGTAGTAACTGAGACTGAATTTTCCACTGACTCAGAGCAGATTAAGCTAAATATAGTAAAATAAAGGTACAGTTCACTTCTTGCATCCTGGCTTATAAATTAAGACTCATACTTATACACATTGACAATTCACTTTGTCCCTGTTTTTCTACAGTTAATCAAACTTCTACTCTGCCCTGAGTTGCTGGATTTTCTATAATGTCATTGATTTAACCTGCTCTCAAATCCTCCCCCATCTCTGTAACCTCTACGCTAGGCTAAGTGTCTGTCATCTCCAGCTGGAACCCTGCCACACCTTCTAACTAGTTTCCCTCACCACTAGTTCTTGCAACCCCCCACCCCATAATATATTTTCCTCATTTAAACAAAAACGATCTTAACCCTAGATCTGAGTATATGATATGACACCATCCAATGCCTTCTCATTGCCATAAAGGAAAGAACCAAATCCTATAAGATGTTTCAGGATGTGGCCCCCCAGTGACCTCCCCTGGGCATCTCTAAGCACTCTGGGCCAGACCTTCCAGCTTCTGGGTTTCTGTGTGAGCTCATCTCTCTGTCTGAGACAATCTCACCTGCCTTGCCCACTCTCTTCATTTGGTTACTCTCACTCTTCCTTCAGTTATCAGCCCAAAGTCTCTTCATCAGCAAAACCATCCCTGGCACATCACCATCCCCAGGTTGGATCAGGACCCCCAGTCACTAAGGTAGGGTGAAAATGGCCCCTCAAAAGATATCCCAATCCCTGAGGCCTAAATGTTACTTTATATGGTAAAGACTTTGCAGACATGATTAAATTAAGGATCTGGAGATAGAAAGATTATCCCGGATTATTCAGATGGGCTCTATATGCAATCACAAGTGCCCTTAGAGAGAGAGCCGGAGGGAGTGCTGATACACACACAGAGAAGGCCATATAAAGGTAGAGCAGAGATGATACAGGCTTGAAGACTGGAGTGATGTGGCCACAAGTCAAGAAATATCAGCAGCCACGAGAAGCTGAAAAAGGTAAGGAAAAGAGTTTCCCCAAGAGCCTTCACATGGAGTATAGCTCACTGATGTTGATTTTGGCCTTCCAGACTCTAGAACTGAAAAAGAATAAATTTGTGTTGTTTTTGGCCACTAAGATTGTAGTAATTTTTTTTTACAGCAGTCTCGGGAAACCAATACATTCACATACCAGGTATCATATTTTGTTATTGTTTGGTTGATGTCCCTCTATATCCCCAGACCAAGGATTGTTAAACTGGGATCCATAGACCACAGAATTCAGAAGATCTATTAATTTGGATAACAAAAAATTACATATTTATTTTTATAAAATTATACTATAATTTAGTTTTTCCTTCTATTAGGCATGTAGACAACAAGCCACAGTAGCCTTGGCTGTATCTGTGACTGTTACCAGCAGACATCAGACATATTTTCATAATATAGTTTTTGCGAATATCTCCATATTATTTCCACTCACTGCCACCTTAAAACTTATTAGACTTACACCAGATATTGTTATTTAATACATTAATAAACACATGTATTATTATATCACAAATGTATTTTTTAAATATTTTAGTAACTGCTGATACATCATTAGTTTTCTTCATGAGTTTAGGTATTCTACATTTTATGGATTTAAAAACATGATTATGAGAAAGTTTGGACCTCACCAGATGTCATGAGACTGGTCTATGGCATGAAAAAGATTAAGATCTCTGGACTGGACTCTGAGATCCTGTGTGTTTTGCTCAACATTACACCCTGAATATCTAGAAGTACATCCATTGCATAGTATGGACTCAATAAATATTTATTTGATAAACAAATGAATTAGTGAATGAATCATTAAAAACCTATAAAGATGGGACAGAGAAAGGAAATCCAACACCAAGAACTGGTCTTTCTACCAAGAAGTAAACACACAAGAACGAACAATCTACAACTTCTATTCAGAGGCTTGTTTAAGTACTTTAGCCAAAGATACAGAAGTCTTCTTCTTTTGAAGAAATTTGTCCTTTTGGATCAGGCCAGTAATTTCTAACACACCTGAGAAAGGAAAAGAAACTTTACCTAGTCACCCAGTGTTCTATTACCTATTGCCATGTAACAAACCACTCCAAAGTTAGTGGCATAAGCAACCATTTTGCTCATGAATTCTGCACGTTAAAATTTCAGAAGGGGACAGAAGGGATGGCTTGTCCTTACTCTACAGTGTCCCTGTTCCACAATGTGCCTCACGTAGGAAGACTTCAGGGGTTGGGTGAATCCATGGCTGAGGACTGAAATTAATCAGGAGGCTTCTTCACTTATATGCCTTGTGCCTGGGCTGAGATGATTCAAGGCTGGGCTCCACTGGGGTGGTTGACCAGAACACCTACATATGGCTTCTCTTGGTGGCTTGGGCTTCTCTTAGCATGACAACTGGGTTGTGAAAGGGAGTATCCTGAGAGTGTGCACCCAGAGAATGCATTTTAAGAGACATAGAAAAATCTGCATGGCATTTTATGACTTAGCCTCAGAAGTCACAGACATAACATGCTTCCAATCATACTCTTGGTCAAAGCAGTCACAAGCCTGTTCAGATTCAAGAGGAGAGGAACCAGACCCCCACCTCTAAATAAAAATTTAAAGCTTGTCAAAGAATTTAAAGCTATTTTTTAAAAAACTAGCACAGCCAGGTTGGGGTAAGAGGTGTCAAAGGCAAATCACTCATGTATTTGAAATCCTATAGGAACTTCCCTTGAATGAGCTGGACCTTCATCGAATGCAGATGGAGCTCCGGATGTTTGATATCGACTCAGTTCAGGAATGATTCATGTGATTGTTGCTGCCACATCCAGAGGATGAAATGGAAGGGAAGACAGCTGAAATATTAATCTATGGAGGTCTGTCTTTTCATGGGGTCTTATAAATTATACAAAACGAGTCACTGGTTCTAAGTGGATTAGCTGCCCATCATGTAGGCAAGGTCATGGCCCCATGCTCTAGTTAAGGAAGATTGTTTCTCTCTAGTTTAAATGATAATATATATCTAGAGAAACTTTGAACTCAAATGCAAGTAGGCAAGCTAAGTTAAAATTTCTTATCATGAGACCAAATAAATTTCCCCTTTTTGAGGCAGAGCAGTAATTTCTTAAATTCCAAAGGAATGAAGTAGGAAGTGAAAAATAAACAAAAATTTTAGTTAGTTACCATCCATACAATTTAAACTTAACTGTTTTCCAAATCTCTCTAGAGGTAGAACCTGGTTATATTGATGTCACAGTGGTCCACCCAGGTCTTTGGAAATTATCAGATGATTAGCATAATGCTATTAATGTAATGATGATTTTTTTTAACTGTGTGGTTGTATATTGCATTTGAAGAGTTCCTTTAAATTTTTAGTGGAATTTTGACAGCTATTATCTCATTTTATCTTCATAATCACACCTTAAGATGGGAAGGAAAATAAGACTATCTTACAGATAAAGAAAATGAGACACTAAGAAGTTTTAAAAAGTTGTCCTAGGTTAGCCAACAAATTATTGGCAGTCCAGACACTAAAATCAGTGCACCAGCCTAGTTCCCAGTTGACTACATAATATTAATCCTGCAATTGCTTCTATGGTGCCTGAGTGAACACCAGTTTCATACTAGTGATGCTCATAGCTCCTTCCCAAACATAGACTCCTAAAGATGACAGAGCAAAGGATGAGAAAGTGGAGGCTTAAATTCCTTCCTAGTCAACTTGTCTCTCTATCAGTGTCCTCTAGGCATATCCTAAATCTTTTAGGCCTTGTGGTTCTTCAGAGCTGCTTTGAACTGTAATAAAAGACACCCTAAAAATCTTCCTTCCAGTTGCTGAGCTTATAAGACTAAGGATGGCCTTGGATGCTCTCCTACACACTGCGCTTTGCAACTAACGATTAACCTGGGGCCAATTCCTTCTTCTTCTTTTTTGGAGACGGGGTTTTGCTCTGTTGCCCAGACTGGAGTGCAGCTCACTGCAGGCTTGAACTCCTGGGTTCAAGCAACCCTCCTGCCTCAGCCTCCCAAAGTGCTGGGATTACAGGCATGAGCCACCATCCCCAGCCCATCTTCTTAAAGTTCATAATTTAGTGGCACCAGACAGTCATCTTATGGGTCATTTCAGTCCTTCTCTCCCCTCCATGTCTAACTCATTGCAAATCCTTCTGTTCATAAAGATGCCTCTCAGCCACTGATGTATTGGTAAATGTTTAACCAATTCTACTAAAAAAAAAAAGGAATTTCTGATTTGCAGTGTTTTGCCAATTTCTGTGGTGTAAATACCTTCACTGCAGCTGATTGCAAGCTACCAATATGACATCATTGAACGTGGAGCTAGCTGGGAAAGAGCTGGACTCAATCCACTCTCCCAAGCAGTTCAGCCAGCTCTAGCACACCACTGACTCATCCCGCCTCTCCTCTAACTCCTTGCTATGACTGATTTTAGTTCACACTGAATCACTTTCCAGTAGGATTTATGCAGTATCTTTCCAGCTAGTCTGCCTCTCTCTGGTCTTGGAATCCTGCCACACCTATCTCCTCATTCCCCACCTACTTACCACTGAGCAGCCAAAGGAACTTTCCAAAAACATACATCTGACCATGTCTCCCTGCTGTTTGATGCCCAAACTTGGTTCCTTTTCCCAGTAAAAATCCCAAGATTTACAGGAAGGTATACAAGTTCCTTCAAGATCTAGAGCTGTGGTTCTCAATGCTACCTGCATATTAAAACTACCTGAGGATTCTGTCTTTATTTAAAATTTTTATTTTTTTAATCATGAAGTTTTTCCATTAATTTTGACTTTTAAAATATTGCATTAAAATATTATTTATCTTGATTACTGAGTTTTTTTTTTTTTTGGTGTTCCCTTAAATTTTGTACCTGAGGCCAGTACCTCACTCATTTCACTCTAGTCCTTCCATTGCCACCTGGAGAGTTTTTAAAAATCCCTATGTCAACGCAGCCTTCCACACTTACTACAACAGAATCTCTGGGGATGGAGACAAGGCATCAATATTTGTAAATCTTCCTGGTTGATTCTAATGAACAGCCAAGTTTGAGAGTCACTGATCTTTTTTTCCTGACTTCTTGGCTTCATCTTTTGCCATACACTCCAACATTTTGCAATCTAGCAACATCAAACCATTTGTAAATCCTGCAACAAACTATGTATTTTCATATCCCCAAGCACTTGTATTTGCTATTCTCTCTATTTGAAATATTCTTGCTCCCTTTGCTACCTATCAAGATATTATTTTTTATTCCAAACTCTCTCTAAAACACTTTCCTGAGTTTTCCCCATCCCACTGTTAATCACTCACTGTATCAGTCATCTATTGCTGTGTAACAAATTACCACAAACTTAGCAGCTTCAAGCAACACACATTTATCATTGTACAGTGTCTGAGAGGCTTAGCTGGGTCCTCTGCTTCAGTGTCTTTCATGAGGCTGCAATCAAGGTGTCACCCAGGGCCAGAGTCTCATCTGAATGCTCATCCCTCCCCCTTCTTCTCAGTCCTTCTGCCATAAGGTGAGGACTTGAGGCAGGGTTTATTGCTAGTTATTGCCTTTTCTTTCTCAGCTCCACTCTTGCCCTGTGTCACTCAGGGTTGAACGCCTACAATAGTTGCCCAGACTTCTTTGCCAGCTGGTATCCAAGCAGTTTCTACTAATGGGAAGAAGTGGTGGGTACTGAGAAGGAGATAGAAGACATTTCTCTCTTTTTTTTTTCTATTTCTGGTGGGATCTTTATCAGCAGTGGGTGGCTCCAGACTCTAGTGACTTCGGTGAGTCAGAGGGACCTCTGGAGTTTCAGCAATGGCTCTGTTCCAGCCATGTCAAATTCTCCAGCTATGTCAGTGATGAACAGGGCCCAGGCTCTGGTGACATGCCACCTGCCCTCTGTTGCTCTAGTATAGGGGTGTCTGTGACTTCCTGAAGCTAGTTCCTAATCTGTGGGTTATATCATGTCACAGTTTGGGTTCTCTGGAACCCAATACTGAGATGGAGTTTGGCATGGAGGATATTTATTAAGGATTAACATCTGTGGGAAGGAGTAAGAGGAAGCGGGATTGGGAAGAGGGAGAGTCAAACTTTGATGAAGCCCCAGCAACCCCACTGGGAGATCTGGAGTATTATAGGGCCCATCAGTTATCCAGCAGTGGGCCAAAATGGTGCCCCAGGAGGGAGTGGCCTTGGCCTTGGCCTTGGCCTTGGCCTTGGCTGAGGCAGGCCCCGAAGAGACTAACAGCTGGATAGTGTTTGCCCACAGCACTCCCACAGCACTCCCAGCAGCTGGGGCAACAAGTCCTTCCTTGTAGGTGGTCTAGGGGAAGTGTCATGATGCCCACCACACATCTCCTCTCCCTGCCTATCCAACACATTTGTAACCAATTCTATGTATACCGTTTCCTCTGTTTTGAAATACCAAGAGTACTTTCTGCTGTCTTGGCTGAACATTAACTGATACAAAAGGCTTAGTGTGATTATAAAGTGAGAAGGTCATGATACACAGGCAGTTGCTCCCAGGCAGCAAGACCAAGCAAAAACTCTTGTGGTGACAAAAGGAAGTGTCTGAGAAAGAGAGAAAAGGGCCAGAGGTTGAATGCTAGCATGCTCACTCCCCTCATATATCCACAGGGTCAAATATGGGGAGGGCATCAATGGAGGGAACCAGAAACACTCAGAGAGCGTTGAAGGACCAGCTGTGGTCCCACAATGGTAGAAATTTTTAAATGGAAGAAGGAAAAGGAGAGGAAGGGGAAAGACCGATGCCTACCAGTCAGCTGACCTCTTTAAGAGCTTTCCCAGATGGTCCACCCAGTGACCAATAGAGGCTGGCAAATGTGATCTGATTTGGCCATATTGCTTCCCCAAATAAAACAGCATTCTTTGTCAGGAAAAGGAGAGAATGGAGATTCAGTAGGCAATCAGCAGTCTTTGCCACAGATGGTGATAGTAAATTGGCAAATTTTGAGTATATTGTTTCTTGCCAAAACTACAAGTTCACATACTTATGGCCATTCTCCAGATTTTTTAAAATTGTGTTGCTCTACAAAACCCAAGGTCCAGAGCCACTGCTCTCAATCATTTTGCTGTATAAGCTTGGGTTAGGATGCATGATACTTTGATTAAAATCAGCAAATGTGATCAACTCATCTAGGCTGAATTGCTGATGAGACAAGGCTCCAGGAGCCCACCCACCCTCCAGGCAGCTTTCTTTCCTCCTTGTCTCAATGTTTTATCTGTGGCCTTTGGGGACCCTTCTGCAGTCCCAGAAAGAGGCCATTAACATTGGGTTTGGCTGCCATGTTGAGGAGGAACGTGGCGTGGCATCCTAGGGCTCTCCAGCCTTTGGTCCCTTCTCCTGCCCCTGCTTGCTCTACCCTGGGCCCCAGTCATCCTGAGCAGCTTACTGTTTCCGGCATTTATCCAATGTCTTGCCTCTGTGCCCTTCCTTGAGCTGCCAGTTGTATTTTTTGCCAATCCCCCATGGCCATGTAGGAAAATTCCTTCCATTTTTTCAGGCTCAACTAAAATGCTTCCTCTTCTACAGAAGTTATGTCCAGTGGGACATAACCTCTCTTCTCTAGCATGGAGAGAACCTCTCTGGTACTCTATTAGGATAAGTATTATGCTTAATCCATAATATGGTTATTTGGGTATCACTTAATTCCTTTAAGTCAGAATCCTTACCTTACTTGTCATTGTAAGCCCAGAACTTAGACTAGTACCTAGTACATAGAAGATATTCAATACATGTTTGTTGAAAGAATATATATGTAATAAATACAAAATGAATAAATATTATAATTAATGCAGAGTGAATGGATAAACATGTCCTAAAAGAAATGGGAAAGAAAAAAAGAAAGAAAGAGAAGGAAGGAAGAGAAAGAAAGAAAAAGGAAGAAAGAGAAAGAAAGAACAGGAAGGAAGAAAGGAAGGAGAGAAGGAAGGAAGGAAGGAAGGAGGAAAAGAGAGAGAGAGAGAGATAAAAGGACAAATGAATGAATGAGTGATTCTGCAGATCATTGTGGATAAGCTTCACTGGCACGGGCATTGACAGCCTCCAGGGTGGATAACTCACAGACTCAGCAGTACACATACCTTCTCTTTGTCAGATTTTCCCTGACAGGAACCCTCGATTGTCATTGCCCATTATCTTTTCTATCTCTGACTTGCCTTGTGTCCTCTTCCCCACAGATAAAGAAGGGAATCCAACTTAGCAGGCTCAGCATGGCCACTGGGTAAGGGCAAGCCTCAGCTGCCTGTAACCAGAGGGCAGCTGGAATGACCACCTGAGTGCAGGTCTCTCCAAGGCAGACAAAGACAGGAACAGAATCTAAGAGGGTCCAGGCAGGCTGGACCTGTCATTTAATGTGAGAAAGGCCTATGTCTTCCCCAACTGGGGCAGGTGATCAGGCCATATTTCAAGGTAAAAAGATAAAGCTACCATGGCAAAATACAAAAAAAAATCATATTTTGTTGGATTTTACACTAAAATAGCAAAATACTGCCAATCAAGCAATCTACTAACCAAATAAGCAAATAGATAAAGCAAAGCCAAGTAAAACAATCCCTGACACCTTAACTTAGAAAAGCAGCTCTTTTTTTTTTTTTTGTTAGAGTGAACCTTATCTTTTCTAAGAATACATTTGTTTTCAGCAGGCTTCACAGAAATATAAGGGTAGGCTACAACTCTCTGATCCTGATAATAATGGGAATTCTCTCTCCCTCTCTCTCACTCTGCACCCCACCCGGTCTCCTGTCTACCTCTTCTCACAATTTGTGCCTCCATCTCTCTCCCCCTCTCCTTTCCCATCTCTTGCCACTGGGCAAGGCCCTAGTGCCATTTTCCCTCTCCCAGGTGTTGTCCTTTGATCAGGAAGGAAGCAGCAATCACAGCTCCCACAAAAAAAAAAAAAAAAAAAAAAAGGCCCACTTTGACAGCTGTGATGTCAGCCAGGAACTACATTTCCCTCCTGTGATATCAGACCTAGGGCTATAATCAGATTGAGTATTTGGGTACAGAAGACATTTCATTTCAAAGCATTTAATAGGCATTAACTAATCCACCCTCACTGGTGAGGAGAGTGCCTTCCCGCTATCACAGAGATGTAGCCGGATTCTTAGCCCTTTAGCACACACAGTGCTTCTCTTTGTGAAAGGGGGGAAGGAAAAGGAGAGGAAGGCAAAGCAAAAACGTGTCTGCCACATTAAATTGGTATTCCTTGTGTAAGTCCTGTTTCCTAGAAAGGCATCTCTTTATCAGATTCCAGACCTGAGTTACACCTTCTTCTAGTTCAGGCTTGAACCAAACAGAGGTATTAATAATTATTTCCACCCATTTCTCCTTCCAGCTAATGGAAATGCAAAGGCTAGGAGGGCATTTCTACACTGAAATTAATAAAACAAAAACCCAAATCTCCACCAACACTGGAATAAGGTGGAAACATGCACATGGCACAAAGCAGGGAGCAAGCTGAGTGGCGCTGCCGTCTGGATATGATGATGTTAGTAGCAGGGTGAATTCTGAGTGGCTGAGAGAAAGCTGGAGAGGAATTATTGAGATCAAGACTCAAGAGATCATGTCTCTGTGTGTGTGTGTGTATATGTGTGAAGGAAGGGGAAGTAGGAGGATGCATACATGAGGCCAACAGCAATGTGGGTGTGCCCTAGCCCATCATTTGAAAAGCAACTCTGGTCATCCAACAACCTTCTGCAAGAAGACAGCACAGCCTTGGGAGTAAAATTGGTTTTCTATTTTTATTATGTTCTGCTTTGTAAATTCTCCAGGTAGGCTTCAACTATATAAGGCTCAAGGCCACCGAGAGCTTCTAAAGTTCTATGTAGCTGCATCTTTGCCCCCAAATACATGCTTTTGTTCTAAAAGATAGGGCATCATGATTTGATTGTTCTCAAGGCCGATTTCAGTGTTGTCCAGGTGTTTCAAATATATGAGCACCTCTAGCACATGGTGGAGACCTTGGCTATCTGGTCACACATTGTCAGGCACCACAATTCTATGAGGATGTCTGGAATGCCACCTCTGCTTTCTCTTTCTCTTAGAGTCACAAAATTTTGAAGCTAAGAAGGTCAATAGAGATCACTTAGGGTCAACTTGCTTATCTTATAGGTGAGGAAACTGAAGCCCAGCAAAGAGTAGTGGTTCTCAAGAAGCCACCCAGCTACACCTCTGTGCATGGTTCTCTCTAGCACACTCTCAGTCCTCTAGTTAAGGGATGTGCCAGTAAAATGCTCCACAGTCCAAATTCCTTTCTTCTCAGCCCAGTCAAATAAACTGCAAGATTCTTAAGGACAGTTCAAGCAACTTGTTGGCTACTGTACCTGCCCTTCCCATGCCTTCTTCTCAAAGACCATTCTGAATAGACAGCCAGCTCTATAACCCCATTTGTTTCCTCTGTTAGGGGAATCAAAAATGGACAGCTGAACAAAGAGGTGCCAATTGATGTTCTCTTCCAGGAGTTGGTAATTCAGTTCACAGAGACGTAAGTAAATATTTATCATGCCCAAATGAAGAGGACGTATATGTCAGTCAGAGTTCTCTGGACAAACAGCACCAATGAAATATACATAGAGATATATTGAAAGAGATCTATTACGAGGCATTGGCTTATGCAATCATGGAGGCTGAGAAGTCTCACAATCTGTAGTCTGCAGGCTGAAGGCCCAGGAGAGCCAATGGTGTAGTTCCAGTTTGAGAAGCAGGAAAGCCAATGTTGTCATTCTCAGTCCTAGTCTGAAGGCCTGAGAACCTAGAGCACCAATATTGAAAGGCAGGAGAAGATGGATGCCCCAGCTCCAGAAGGGAGAGTTAATTAATCTCTCCTCTGCCTTTTTGCTTTATTTGGGCCCTCAGTGGATTGGATGATGCCTGCCTACATTGGTGAGGGCAATGATCTTTACTCCGTCTACCAATTCAAATGTTAATCTCTTCTGGAAACACCAACACTGAAAGCACACCCAGAAATAATGTTTTATCAGCTATCTGGGCAACTCTTAGCTCAGTCAAGTTGACATGTAAAATTAACCATTACAACATGTAAGGCCCTCTAAGGTATCTGATTTTTCCCATGTACAAAGAGAAATAGAAAGTGCCATTCCTTGAGACAGGCCCTGAAGGAGGCCATCACAAAAGATTTAATGGCTTCATAGACAGAGCGAGTCAGGAGAAAAGTGATTTAGTTCCTGGTTCCCAGTGGATGTTAAGTTCTGGTTCCAGCTCTTATGAGTCCTGCTGCCCTTCCTGCCCTTGAGTTCTCAGAGATAACTACAAATCCTTCCAATATACTCTCCTTTCTGCTTAAGATAGTTTGGTAGATTTCTGTTACTCGTTCCTAAGTCCATGTATTACTCATACTTTCATTGCCAACATCTAATTCAGTGTCTTCTGTCTCAGTTATCTATTTCTGTGTAACAAATTATTCCAAAACCTAGCAACTGAAAACAAAAAAAAAATATTATTTCATAGTCTCTGAGGATTATAAACCTGGGTATGGCTTAGCTGGGTCTTCTGGCTCAGTGTCTACCACAAGTCTGCAACCAAGGTATCACTGGGACTTCAGTCTCATCTCAAGACTCAACCTAGGGAGGATAATTTTCCAAGCTCACTCATGTGGCTGCCAGCAGGCCTCAGAAGTCCATTTCCAAGATCACTAACGTGGATCTCTTTACAGGGTTAATTCAAGACATGGCAGCTAGCTACCCATACTAAAGCAACACAAGACAGTATGAGAGCAAGCACCCAGAACAGAAGCCACAGTATTTTTATAACCTAGTATTGGAAGTGATATTTCATCACTTCTGCTATATTCTATCCATTAGAAGTGAGTCACTAGGTCCAGCCTACACTCAAGGGGGAGAAAATTTCACAAGGGCATGAATGCCAGGGGTGGGGGGCTCTTAGAGACTGTTTGCCACATCTTCCTAGCTTAAATTAATACTCAAAGTTTACTGAATACATATTTACACTGCACAGGCACTCTGTATTATCTAGGCGCTTTCGGTCTCTTCCTTATGTTTCTGGAGCACTGTTTGATTGAAGAGAGGGCACTTAATTTAAGCCAGTCCCCTTTCTAGCAAGTGCATACAATGATGACTAAGAACCAAACTTCTCTCATCATCTAGATTGCAAATTACTTGAAAGCAGAAATTATAATTATACTTCGCAATGCTATGAACACCATGGCTAGTCAATGAAGATACCATTGTTGGCTAAATGGATCTATATGATACAGCAGAGAGAGAGAGATCCTATGTAAATCTCTGGCACCCAAGTTCTAGTTATGGCTCAGTGTTTGACCATTTTGACCTTGGAAAAATCAGAACTTCTCTGGGCCTCAGTTTTCTCCCCTTAAAACAAGGAGATTAGGCCAGATCTTTAAGGCTACCATAATAAGTAAAATGTTCTGAAGAATTCCTCCTAGTTTAAATTCCCTTTGAGGAGGTATATCTGACACTTCTGGAGACCCTTATCATCCCCTTGGCCCACCTCTAAGTTCAACTGCAGCTGCAGTGGGTAGACTCATCTCAAGCTGAGGTCCATCTTCTTTCTGCCCCTGGGCCTTCTCTATCCACATGAGAGTTTGCCTGGTCTATGTGTTTGGAAGGTACTTAACACCCCCAGGGACAATTCTCAACCAAGGTCAGTGGGCAGCTGGTGAATAAATGCCCCAACCACCTTTCCTTCCAGTGGATAATTCTACAAGACATTCTTTACACTTTTCTGAGAAATCACTCCCTGTTGCCCTCCATTTTGTTGGAGTTTCTTTCTACCCTTTTGCATTCTCTCTTTTTTCCTTCATTCCTTCATTCACTTCTTCACTGAGATCACTTCTCAAATAAACTACCTTCACCCAAGACCTTGTGTCACGTTCTGCTTTCAAGAGAACTCAAACCAAGACAGGAAGCCATTATTTTTCTGTCTAGCCCCTGCCATTAAGGCTAAACCATGAGAAGCTTGGGTCAGGAAGGCAGTGTATACGACATAGGCACAGTCTCAACCAGACCAGAACATCCTGCTCCTTCTTTCACTGTCTGGACCAAGGTTTCAGAGCAGGAAGTTGTCTAATTGGAATGACGGGAAAAGCCAAGGGCAGAAGTGCAGTCATCCACTCTGTCTGGGACTTCAGGTAGAGCTGATCCAGCATGGCACACCTGTAATAACCTAGGGCAGCTACTGGGGAGGCAAAGAGCAACCCAAGTTAGCATTACTGAGCTAACCAGGGCTCCATTTGCACACAAAAGATCCCAGAAGTGTCCAAAGGCCCCTAGGATAACATAAATGTTGGCAAGACACTGGCTAGAGAGCTCACCAGACAGAGTTACCACTATGGAGTGAAAAGTATCCTAGAGCCAAGTTAACTGATTGGGCCACCTGAATGGGATACCGAATAGGGGTCATGGCCATGCCTCAAGGGGTCTTCAATAGTATCCAGGGCTGAGTAGGAGTCAAGTCAGCAAGAAGGAACACAAGGCCCTGGGGGAAGACACCAGAAGCTCACTGATCATTGACTTCAGCAGTTGTCAGCATTGTGGATGCCTATTGTGGAGACATGAAGAAGCCAGAATGTGGAAAGATACACTGTAGATCTCCTTCCCTTATAACCATGAGAATGTAGCATACTCCCACCCCATACCCAGGTGCCATCTTGGAGAGGATCAAGAGAAGAAAAAAATGGAAAGAGAGATTGCTATGGTTTGGATATTTGTCCCTTCAAACCTTGTGTTGACATTTGACTTCCAGTGTTGGAGGTGGGCCCTAGTGGGAGGTGTTTGGGTCATGGCGGTGGATCCCTCATGAATGCTTTGGTGCCATTCTCCAGGTAGTGAGTCCTCACTCTACTAGTTCCTACTAGAGCTGGTTAAGAGTTTGGCACCTCCCTCTTGTTTCTTTTGCTTTCCCTCTCACCATGTGATCTCTGCACATGCAGGCTCCCCTTCACCTTCCACCATGAGTAGAAGCAGCCTGAAGCCTTCATCAGATTCCTAATCTTAAACTTTTCCAGACATCAGACTTGTGAGCCAAATAAACAAACCTTCTTTCTTTATAAGTCATCCAGTCTTAGGCATCTCTTTATAGCAACACAAAATGGACTAAGACAGGGACTATTTAAAGCCAAAGAGACTGAATTTCCAAAAGAGATTGTTTAAATTATTGGAGTGGACCAGGTTTACCAGATTGGAACCAAGTTTAGTGGCCACTTCCAGTTCTGTGGCCCACTTCTGTGTGTGCACATGTGCCTGTCTGCTTTAGAAAATTCCTTTGCCTATCTGAGTGGAGCATGGAGAAATCTTTAAATTTCTCATGGATGTTGGTGGGGCAGGGACTGAGGCTTCTGTCTCTAGGAGGGACTCAACCACAGATACAGGGGCTTCCAGCTGGGATAGGTTTCCATGCTTAGGACAGGCTCATTTGGGCTGGAAATGCCACATCAGCTGCAAACCCACCTCCAAATGTCTGGTTTTACCTGGGAGGCAGAAGTCAGGGATCTTAACACACTCAGCAAGAACTGTGAAGGGAAGATGGGGGTGGAGGAATGGCAGCATCTGCCCCTTTCATCTCCTTGGGTAGTCCCAATTTCCCTGCCCCCATCTCGGCTGTATCAAGGCTATCTGCGTCCCCCTGTCTTTCCTGGTCTCCTCTGGGACGCCTCCTCTGCCATGACAGTTGCTGAGGGTTCCCCAGGGCAGGTCGAAGCATGATTTGCTTTTCAAGCTCTGCCCACTTATTGATCTCCTGTCTGAGAAATGTCAGCAGCAGCCGGGAGCTCTCCTCGCTAAGGCACTTAGCTTGGAAGCCTGTGGTATCTGCCTGTATAAACCCTCCCGCCTCCTGTCTGTCTGGCTTTAGAACTCTCCCCACCCCCACCCGGGGAAAAGTCTTCTAAGAGGAGATGGCAAGAATCAAACGGCAACGTGCTTTGAACACTGGGACGGGAACCAGATTTAAATTGGGCAAAAGCCGTGAGCTCAGAGCCAGTGCATTTCACTTCCTGCCATCCCTCCCCCTCTTGGTGTCTTGTCGTGAGCAGGTAAGAAAGGGAATCTTCCAGAGAAGGCTGGCCAGGGGCAGGCGCTTGGCCTGGGAGTCAGAAAGTGGGGCTCTGGACCGGGAGCTGGGCAGATAAAGACAACCCGTTATTTCAAGTGCCATCCCCTGGCCCCATGCCCCCACCTCCATGCAATTGAAATGCAGGATTGTGAGGAGGGGAGGGGAAGAGAAAGAGACTGTGTGTTTAGTGGTTAAACCTTTTAAAGTTTAAGTGCATAAACAGGGCCTTCTCCGTATCTGTCTATAGCAATTCTCATGACAGTTACAGCAAAATTACAGAAACTGGGTCGTTTATATAACCCTTTGTATTGTCAAAGCACATTAAATGTCTGCTTTCCTGCACCCTGCTGAGCTGTCTTCAGCTGTCAAATCCCCATACTGCAGCTCAACACACTGAGGGTAAAGGACTCTGGCAACGTGCACATGGGGAATACTGGACCCTCAGGTGCAGCAAATGTTTTGAAAAGGAGATTTAAATTTCCTCTGCGCATGAATCCCATGGTTTAAAATACATTAAATTCTCTGCTTGCCAGCCAAATGCTTTGTCACCTGGGTAGTGGGCTATCCCCCCCCCCCACCAAATGGGCAAATACATTTGTTTTTTATTCTGGACAGGGTTGAAAGAGCTTGTTCATCTATTTATTCATTTGAAAAGAATTTATTGAATGTTTTCTAAAATACTAGTACTATGGATAATATGCACCAGCCACCATTTTAAGGACTTTGTATGTATTAATTAACTATTTTAATGCTGATTTAAACCAATGAGTGAGGCACTATCATTATCCTCATTTGATCGGTGAGGAAACTGAGGCACGGAGAGGTATAGTGGATGCTGTGCCATGCTGCCCAGATGTCCCTACAGGACTGAGGCACTCATTCCCCCCAGCTGCTGGGAGTGTTTACAGGGGACAGTTCACATTTAATGTCCCTCCAGAAATTTCCCTCAAGGTCACACCCACATTCAAAGATGTGGAGGTATAAAGGCTCACTGCCTCACCTCAATTCTGGACAACTTGGCATAGCTTTCCCAGCTCTGGAGGTCCCAGGGGCTCGATTGGGTTCTCCTTTGTGAGCGCACCGCAGCAGCTCCGCACCTCCCTGCTCTCCCACTGCGGCTGATCCCAAGAGCTTTCCTCAGTAAACCTCTTGCTCTCATGTCTCCATCCCACAGCTTGCTTCCCTGTGATCCCACATGAGCGGGGAGAATAAGTAACAAAACACCTGTCAAGGTTGCAGGGCTAGCGTGCAGTGGAGGTAGTTTTAACCTTCTCACTCAGCTGCCACTACCCCATTTACTGAGCAGCTTTGCTCTGCCCAACCCTGGGCCTGACACTTTCTCCACATTCTTTGACTTATTTAATCCTGTAGCCCTGGAGGTATCACTACCCCCATTTTACATACAAGAGTCCTGAAGCCTGAGATGTTAAGCAAGGCGGGTGGGACCTTCTGCAGGACTTGAGCCTGGGTGTCTCAGACTCCAGATCCCTGGCTTGCTTGGCAGCTTCAGGCCTAGCCCCAGCCATCCCTCCACTCCAACTTGTTCATAGGCACAGTACAGCTGTTGGCAAGGGTGCTCCCATCTCATACACTTCTTTCAACTCTCAGAGAGGGGTGGAAAGGAAGATATTATCACCTCCATTTTGCCAGTGAGGAAATTTAAGCTCAGGGAGGTTAAAAGGACTTACCCTGTTTATCTAATTTCTGATGCCTTGCAATTGTCCATACCAATGCTCCCGCCACCCCCAGCCAAAGCTTTAGGTTGGGAGCAGGGCAGGATGCTCTTCTATATCAGACTTTGCTCCTGCCTAGGAAGTGAGGCCATCTCTACCTTCATTCTGCCTCTGTATCTGAACCCCAAGCCTCTAGAATGCTGAGAATCTGGGCAGTTGTATTGGCCCCATCAATGCCATCACAATCTCTGCCCTTGGTAAAGCCTTTGCACACATGACTCTTCTGCCAGGGTTAAGCTTCACTGTAACCTTGTGAATCAGGTAGGTGGGACTCATACTCCCTATTTCACAGATGAAAACACTGAGACACAGGCTAAGGGTCATGATCACAAGATGGTCTATGGCAGAGCTGAGACTTGAACATAGATAGGTATTTTCATTACAAGTCCAGTGCCCTTTCCACCCTGCCCTGACCCTACTTGATCTCCTCAAAGTCACTTCCTTTCCTTGGCTTCCTTCTTCTTGTGCACATATGTATCAGGAAGCTCATTCCCAGAGGAAGCAGGGACACCAAATGAAAGATAACTCATGTGGTGTGACTTGTGGGGCTCCAAGAAGCTCCCTCCTCCACCACCCACTAGCACCTAAAATTTTTCCACTACTGTCAACTCTGAGAGTTAATCATTGCCTTTTCCCTAGAACCTTCTTTTGACATGCAAAAAGCAACTGGAATTCTTCCACACTGCTAATGGGAATGTAAAATGGTAAAAACAACTTTGGAAAAGTTGGGTAGTTTCTTTAAAAGTAAAAACACACGCCTACCTATCATTTCACTCCTGGGTATTCACCCAAGAGAACAGAAATCATACATCCAAAGATTTGTACATGAATGTTCAGACCAGCTTTGTCCTACTCCAAGCTTGGAAATAACTCAAATGTCCATCAACAGGTGAATGGATAAACCAATGGCAGTATATCCATATTTTTCAGCAATATAAAAGAATAAATGATTGATACATGCCACATCATGGATGAATCTCAAAAACATGTTGAACAAAAGGAGCCATATACAAAAGGTACATAACTGTATGATTCTACCTATATGAAGTTTTAAAACAGACAAAGCTTATCTATGGTGATAGAGGTCAGAATAGTGGTTATTTTGGGGGGGGTTGACTAGAAATTAGCACAGAGAACTTTCTAGAGAGATGGAAATTTTCTATATCTTGATGGGGTAGTGGTTGCATGGGTGTATACATTTGTCAAAACTCATCAAACTGTACACTTAAAATGGGTGCATTTTGTTGTATGTTAATTGTACATCTATAAAGCTGATGAGAAAAACAGGTCACTGACACAGTAGATGTGACATTCTTAACCTGTAGCTCCAGGAATCTCTGGCATCCATAAAACTATACACTATTGTGAGCCTAGGTGTATTTTACAGGAAAATGGCTCCAATGTTCCTCAGTTTCTAGTTCTACAAGAGTGTCTTCAACTCATTTAACAGAGACACACAAGAAACAAAACACCTCAAATAATCATTCTGTGTTACAAATCCAGCAGAGAGTTTTGTTCACAGAACTCTTCAAGCCCTTGGGGCTGGATTCCTGGGGTCACAGGGTCATGGTGAAAAGGGGGAAGTTTCCAAAAGGGAATACAGGCCAATCTTGCACTGTGGATAGAAAGGAAGGGCTGAGGGCCAGTTCTAAGACTGATGAATCACCAGGCTATTTAACCTTGTCTGCCAGTAAGATGGCAGAGAAGCCACAATTGCTCAGGTGTCTGCATCTTATGCAGGTTTGAAATCACGATCTTGTCATGCCTGTTTAAACCACCACAATGCAGTGAAATCCTATTATCTGTCATATATTTCTGTGCTGACAGATGTGGGAGGGAGCTGTGGACACCATCAGACACACCTCATTCCCCTGGGAACCGGGGAGCTTGGAAAATTCTGTCCTGGCAAAAGCCTCCTTAAGCAATCATCTCAATCCTCCAGACCTAAGCTGGAATGAGGAATGGGTTGCGTTGGAGCAGCACCTGGTGTAGGCAAGCACGTGAGCATGCCTGTGTGTGCACGTGCACACACCAGCAAAAGCTGGGGCGGCCGTTTGCAAGATATTTCAGAAACTAGCAGCAGCAGCAGCACTTGGGAAGTTGAAACGCTGAAACCTGTGAATCAATCCAAGTACAAAACTCTCGGTTTCTAATTCGGTACCTGTTTCCAACACCTTGCGAAGAGTCAATCTGTGCAGAACCTCACGCTCTTGGCATTTCTGATACTCAATTCTAGGAGGATGCAGTAACAGCAGGTGTCTAAACTATTGATTTCTTTTAGAAGATCTTACACCATCAATGACATCGAATCTGCTCTTGAAAATACTCAGAAACTTTTTGTTGTCCCTACACGGAAACACTCAATAAAAAGCTAAAACTTCTGTCTTCTATAGTCCATGGTTAAAGCAGACTCAGGGGATACTTTTACTTATTCTTTCAACATGTATGTATCAAGCATCTTCTCTGTGTCAGGCCCTGGGAATACAGCATGAAACATGACAGAAAAATACCCTGCCCTCATGGAGCTCACATTCTAGAGGATTAATGAATATATAAATTATATAATGTGTTAGATAATATAGTAGGGGGAAAGTAACGAGAGGAAAGGCAATGGTGGTACCGTGGTTTTAGATAAGGTAGTCACGGAGAGCCTCACTAAAAAGAAAACAGTTGAGCAAAGACATTCAGAGGTGAGAGAGCCAGCTCTATGAAGAGCTAGGAAGACAGTCCCAGGGAGTAAGACTAGCCAGTGCAAAGGCCATGAATCAGGAATATGCTGGAATATTAGAGGAACAGCAAAGAGGCACTAGTGGCCAGAACCAGATTGTGAAGGTCCCTGTAGGCCATTGTGATACTTGGGCTTTGACTCTGAGTGAGATGGAGGGTTCTGAGCAGAGGAGGGATTTGTTCCAACTTAGGTTTTAAAAGGGTCACTTTGGCTGATGTGCCAAGAACAGACTGTACTGCAAGGACAGAAGCAGGGTGGCTACAATTTGAAACATTTTAATTTTCATATATTTAGTACATATTCAAGTGAAGTGTCAGGTAGGGGTTTGGATGTGTAATTGTGGAGACAAAGGGGGAGGTCTGGGCCAGAGATAAAAATGTGGGAGGTATTGGCAAATATATGCTGTTTAAGGTCATGAGACTAGATTGAATCACTAAGACTGTGATTAGAGATAGAAACAGGAGGAGCAAGAACTTAGACCTGGGTTGCATTAAATGGTTAAGATAATTGCTTAAGAAAATTCCTTCAGTGTGCTTTTTTTCCTTGAAAACAAAAGCAGCCAGATTGAAACATGCTAAATTATCTTCAGATGGAAGTAATCATGGTGATAAGTGACAGTGGGGTGACACTTATTTTCAAGTTTACGTAGCCTACAGAGAAAAAAAAAATCATAGAGTAGCAACCTGAGAGATGTTTGAGAATTTCAACCTGGTGTCTATGGATGGAAGGCTTTATGGGTTGATTATATTTATATAAGAATTAATTATTTTCTTTTTCCATTTAGCTGCTAAAGATCTCCACTGGTATCACTGCTCAGAGGCCAATTGGGTAGGGCCTGTGTTGGTAAAATAGTCCCCAATTCCTGTATTCCTAATACCCTAGAGTGGCTCTGTTTTATCTAGATATGCTGGCACATCTTTATCCTAGAATTCTCTCCTACTTCACTGTGTCACTCTCCCACCAAAAATTCTCAAAACTTTATTGCCAGTCACCCTCAAGCTGCACATGTATGGTTTTGATGCTAATTAGCATACTAAAGACACTGAGAACTGAGCTAAGAAACAAACCACTGCTTACATTCCAGACAGGCCAATGGATGGCTCATACCCAGACCAGATCTGAAGTGCACTACAGTCTTTGAAAACCAAACTGACATGGGAACCATAGACCAAAGAATGAAGATGGTAACTTGTAGCCTAAACCTAACTAGATCAAGTGCTTGCTAAAATAAAAATATCAATATCTTCTAAAAAATGTAAACAAGACTCAGAGTTTTATAGTTATAATACTCAACATGTTCAGGATACAACCCCAAATTACACAGTATATAAAGAACCATGAAAATTTTAACTCACATGGGAAAAGACAATCAACAGGTGCCAATGATGAGTTGCAATACTTGTTGGAGTTATCAGAGAAATATTTTGAAGCAGCTATTTAAAAATTGCTTAAATAAACAATTATAAACACTTGGAATAAAGTCTAAGAAAGTTTCAGTAGAAAATAGAAGACATAAAGAAAAACCAATGGAAGTTTTAAAACTAAAAAAATAAAATGGCTGAAATTTTAGAAGTTGTGGGATAAAATAAATAAGAGAAGAAAGAATGTGAATATGAAGATAGATCAATAGAAACTATCTAAGCTGAAAGACAGAAAAAAGACTGAAAAAATGAACAGTTCATCAAGGACCTATGTGGTTTAACATTCATGTCGTCAGAAGTCCAGATGAGAGGAGAAAAAGTGAAATGTTGAAAAATTATTTGAAAAAATAACGGCTGAAAATTTCTCAAGTTTGGCAAAGGACATAAACTTACATATTCAAGAAGCTGAGTGAATCCTAAGAAATTCATGCCTAGACACATCATAAACTGATGAAAAGTAAAGATGAAGAAAGGCTCTTGAAAGCTGCCCAAGAAAAACAATACATTACCTACAGGGGGACAGCAATTTGAATGACTGTAGATAGCTCACCACAAATGATGGAGGCCAGATGAAAGAGGCACAATATTTTTAAAGTGCTAAAAGAAAAAATATTGTCAACGCAATTCCAAATTGAGCAGAAATATACTTCAGGAATGAGTAAATGTGAAATAAAGATATTCTCGTACAATAGAAAACTAAGAATTTGTAACCAGCAGATCTGCTCTAAAAAAATTATTAAAGGAAGGTCTTCAAACAAAAGGGAAATGATAACAGAGGAAACTTGGACTACGAGAAATAAAGGAAGAACAACTGAAATGGTCAATATCTGGGTGTATTTAATATATTATTGCTCTATTTTGAGATATTTAAGATATATTTGGCCATTGAAAGCAAACATTATAATATTATCTTCTGGGGTTTTTAATGTAAGTAGATGTACTATATAAGACAAATATAGCACAAAAGGGGAAGGGTAACAGGCCCTAAATGGTGGTAAATTTTCTACATTCCAATTGACATGGCAAAATACTGATTCTAAGTTAATGGTGAAAAGTTAAGAACCTGTGCATTTTGTAATCCCTGGAGAAACCACTAAAATAACTATATGAGATATAGCCAAAATCACAATAGATAAAATTGAATACTAAAAATGTTCAAATAACACTATGATTGAATAAAATATAATATCCTGGGTTGAATCTCAGAATAGAAAAATGAAATGAGTAGAAAAATTGACAAAGTCCAAATAAAGTCTGGAGTTTAGTTAATAATAATGTACCAAGTATTGTTTTCTTAATTTTGACAAATGTACCATGGCAATATAAGATGCTATCATTAGGGCAAACTGAGTGAGGAACATACAATATCACTGCAACTTTTCTGTAAATCTAAAATTTTCCCAAAATAAAATGTTTACTTAAAAATATTCAAATAACCCCAAATCAGGAAAGAGAGGGGAAAGAGAAAAGCAAAACATAGAGGGAGCAAACGGAAACCAAATAATAAAATGGTATAATTGATCCAAATATATCAATAATTACATTAATATAAATGGTCTAAAGACACCAATTAAAAGAAAGACAGTTAGAATTGATTAATAAAAGAAAAACAAAACCCAACTACATGCTGTCTACAAGAAACTCATTTCAAATATAATGATATAGGTAAGTTAAAAGTGAAAAGAAGAAAAAGATGTACCATGCAAACACTAATGAAAAGAAAGCTGGAGTGGCTCTATTAATACCACACAAAGAAGACTTCAGAGCAAAGAAAATTACCAGGGACAAAGAGAGATACCCCATAATGATAAAAGGGTCAATTCATCAAGAAGGCATAACAGTGCTAAATGAGCATGCACCTAACAAAAGAGTTTCAACTACATAAAACAAAAACTGACAGAACTGAAAAGAGAAATAGACAAATCCACAATTATAATTAGAAACTTTTTCAGTAATAGAACTGGTAGGCAGAAAATCAGCAAGTATATAGAAGCACTGAACAATGATGTCAACCAACTGGATCTAATTGACATTTAGGGAACATTCCACCACCAACAGCATAATGCACATTTTTTCAAGTGAACATAAAACATTCACCAAGATAGACAATGTACAACAAATCTTAACAAGTTTAAAAGAAGTGAAATTACATAAAATATGTTCTCAAATTATAATGGAATTAAATTAGAAATCAATAATAGAAATGTAACAAAAAAGCTCCAAACACTCGGAAAGTACTTCTAAATAATTTGTAGATCAAAGAGGAAATATCAGGGGAAATTGAAAATATTTGAACTAAATAAAAATAAAAATATAACATCAGAATTTGTGAAATGTATCTACAGTAGTGCTTAGAGGGAAATTTATAATATTAAATGCTTAAAGTAGAAAAGAAGAAAGGTCTTAAATAATAACAAACAGCTCCCATCTTAAGAAATGAGAAAAGGAAGAACAAAATAAACCCAAATCTAGCAGAAGAAAGAGCAGAAATCAATGAAATGGAAAACAAATAAACAATAGATAAGATCAATTAAGCCCAAAACTTGTACTTTGAAAAGATTAATGGAATTGATAAATCTCTAGCAAGACTGACAAAGAAAAAAGAGAGAGAAAACACAAATTACCAAGATCAGGAAGGAAAGAGGGACTATTACTACGGACCTTGCAAACATTAAAAGGACCATAAGGGGATAATATGAACAATTCTCTGCACAGGAATTTGACATGAATTTTTATGCATGATCAGAACCAAGGCAAGAATGATCACAATTGACCCCTCCAATTCAATACCAGTGAATTAGGCAGGTGCAGTAAGGCAAGAAAAAGAAATAAAAGGCATACAATATTGGAAAGGAAGAAATAAAATTGTCCCTATGTACAGGCAACATGATTGTCTATAAAGAAAATCCCAAGGAATCTATAAAACAAAACTTCATAGAACTAGTAAGTGAGTTTAACAAGGTTACAGGTATAAGTTCAACATAAAAAACTAAACTGTAATTCTATGTACTAGCAATGTACAATTGTAAACCAAAATTCAAAAGAACAGCACAACTTATAATAGCTCCAAAAGAATGAAGTACTTAGGCAAAATGTAACAAAATACGTACAGAATCTGTATGCTAAAAACTATTTAATATAAACCAGTGATGAAAGAAATCAAAGAAGACTTTAAAAAGTGGAGAAGTGTTATATCATGGAAAAGTGATACACCATGGTCATAGATTGTTAAAGTTCAATGTAAATAAAAATGTAAATGCTTGCCAAAATGATTTATAGATTAAATGCAATACCAAGAAAGAACCCAGCATAAATTTGGACATATAAACAAGCTGATTCTAAAATTTATGTAGAAAGGCAAAGAAACTAGAAGACCTAAAACAAATTTGAAAAAGAACAAAGAATCAAGAAATCACACTACTGAATTTTAAGACTTCCTCTATAGCTACAGTAATGGAGACGGTGTGGTATTGGCAAAGGGATAGACACATACATCAATGGAACAGAATAAACGCCCAGAAATAAACTCATAGTAGTATGGCCAACTTATTTTTGACGAAGTTGCCAGAAATGGGCACTGGCCCTTTTGGCACTCTGTGATCAGGAATTCAGGTGGACACAGGGAGCCCTGCACAGAAGGGACTCTAACTCTCCCCTCAGCTCCTGAAAAGAGAGCTGTTGAGCCCCTCCCACAACTCATAGACTTTTCAAAAAGCAGGCAACAGGGTGGGAGAAAGTGTCCGAGGCAGAGGAAACAACAAGTGGAAAGGCCCTGGCATGTCTGAGTGACAAGGTCAGTGTGGCTGGAGCACAGCACAGGGAGTGAGGAGGAGAATGGGAGGAGGTGAGGCCCAAAGTCACAGGGGGCCAGATGCAGAGGGCTTTTTTGGCCCCCCAGAGGACTTGGGTTTTTTCTTGAGGTGTGCTGACTTCCTTTTTTATTAGTAATAGGCTTATTCTCACTGCTGGGTTGAGGAACAGCTGAATAGGGCCAAGGGATGAAGCAGTGAGAGCAGTTAAGAGGCTGCTGAGATAAACCAGGTGACAGGTGATTAGTGGCTTGGACCAAGGCGGAAGCAGTGGAGGTGTGGAGATATTGTCATCAGGTCTGGACATAATTTGAAGGTATATACTGTGGAATGTATGTGTGTGTGCATGTGTGTGTTAGGGCTTGAGGATTTTTTTTTTTTTTGAGATAGGGTCTTGCTCTGTCACCCTGGCTAGAGTGCAGTGGCATCAGTCTAGCTCACTGCAACCTCAAACTCCTGGGCTCAAGTGATCCTTCTGCCTCAGTCTCCTGAGTAGCTGGAACTACAGGCATGCGCCACCACGCCTGGCTAATTTTTCTATTTTTTGCAGAGATGAAGTCTCACTCTTGCTTAGACTGGTCTCAAACTCCTGGCCTCAAGCAATCCTCCTGCCTTTGCCTCCCAAAGTGCTAAGATTACAGGCATGAGCCACCATGCCCAGTGAGAATTTCTTACTGTGGGTTTTAGTAAAAAATAAATAAATAAATAAATAAATCTGAGAAACACTGCTTTTGGAGCAATTATATTTCCCCTTGATTCTGTTCCCTTGAAGACTGACTCAGAGATCCTACAACTGCTTAAGCCTGTGGATGCCAAAGAATTGAGAGTATGTGCCTACAGTGGGTGAGGGAAGCAGAGGGCCACTGTCTTGGCTTCCTGGAAGCCTCTGGCCTTTTCCCTTGACATCTGTGGAAGAAGCAGCCCCCCTCAGCTGGCCTGTTGGCCTGGCATCACAGGCCTAGCCAACAGACAGGACCAGACTTTGGTAGACTGGGCAAACACAATGGGGTTTCAAATCACAAATGGATAAATTTCCTTTTCTTCACTTTATCGATAAGAAACATAGATGTGCAGAAGAACTATGACTATGTGCCCAGTATCCCAGACCTAGTTGGTGGCAGTTTCAGTTTCTGTCTGCTGCCCCAAGCATGCATGGGAAGTGCTCAGGACAGATGATCACCTTTCATTTCTTGCTTTCTTTAGTAACCTTATCTTTCTGAAGAGCCCAGAGGCCTTCCCTCATGAGCCAGGTCAGCTGTGCGGTGGCCAGGGTGGTGGTGCAGGGAATTGCCCTCTAGTATTCTGCTTCTCAAGGAACCCCTTGCCTGCCTGCCTGCCCGCCTGCCTGCCTGCAAGCTCTGGCCTTCCACTCACCCAGGCAATGAAGGAGAACAAACAGCAGAGGCAGCCGGGCACAATGACAGGACACGGCAGGGTGACTAACAGTGTGAGCTGCCCATCAGGCAGGTGTACTGGGCCTAGGCTGCTGCTCTGAACACAGCTGAGGGCACGCACCTATTGTTATTTTTATTCGTAGCCTACAGAGTTGTTATGGGCTCAATTGTGTCAACTCCCCCATTCCCCCCTCCTGGCCACCAAATTCATATGTTAACCCTCTTAACTCCAGTACCTCAGAATGTGACTGTATTTGGAGACAGGGTTTTTACAGAGGTAATCAAGTTGAATGAAGCCTTTGGGGTGGGCCCTAGTCCGATACAAGAGGTGTCCTTATGAGAAGAGGAAGTTTGAACTCAGACACTCATAGAAGAAAGATGATGTGAAGACACAGTCATCTACATGCCAAGGGGCGTGGCATGGCCTGGAATAGATTCTTCCCTCGTGGCCTTCGGAAGGAACAAACCCTGCTGGCACCCTGATCTCAGACTTCCAGCCTCCAGAACTGTGAGAAATAAATTTCTGTTATTTAAGCCACCCAGTCCATGGTACCCTGTTATGGCAGCCTGAGCAGATTAATACAAGAGTTGTCCTGTGTTCTTAGATGGCAGGCCAAGGTAAGGCAAGTGTGGCTCCTCCCAGGCCCTGATTAAGGGCAGCCACTAAGACAGCGGCTGTGGATTTTAGGAGTGAAGAGGCCTGACACGGAAAACTTCCTGCAGCCTCTGTCCCTGGCACCCCTCCTCTCTCCTTCCCCGCTGCCTTCAGGGCCAGTCATCGCAGTCCATGAGTGGCTGCAGGGCCTCTCTGGGCCCCTCCTCACTGCCTGTAGGAGACCCCACAGCCAGAAGCACCTTGCTAGCAGCCATTGGTCCCCTGGCATCTGAAAGCAGCTGCAAGCAGGGGCAGGGAAAGGGGTTAGAGAGGCCGAGTTCTCCCAGGGGCTGGCACCCGGCAGCCTCCTCTGCGATCCTCAAGGAGCAAGAAGCAGCTTTAGCCTCTGGGTGCACCTGCCTGGCACCTCTTGCAGAGGAGCTGGGGCTTGTTTTTAGCACACACACCCTTTCTTCTCCTTCTGTCTGTCTTTTTTCCCTAAATAAGACAAGGCAGTTCCTTCGGCACCAGGAGTGGAAAAAGAGGGAGGGGGCCGAGGAATGAAAGACTCAGAGAGTGTTGCACATAGCAGTGGGCGTATTTTATGGAAAGCAGCCGACAATCAGTGTTTGCAGACGCCTTTTATTTTATATTATTTCCTCATCTGTTCAGCTTTCTTGGGCGGGAGCCAGAAAGTTAATATTCTCAGTCAAAGTCGGCCTTTTATCTGTCAGGTTCAAAATGAAACCGAGACGCTGGGGTTTTAAAGTGTCTCAACCAAAATGCAAACACACCTTCTCAGCAGCTCTGGCCCAGGGACTGTCGCTGGGGCTGCCACTCCTGAGAGCCGTGCTCACCAAGGCTCTCTTGTTGGGGCTTTTGATTAAAGATTGACGTGGCTCCTTCACCAGGATACGGGGAACCCAGCCTGGCCATGGCCTTTTGGTGTCATAGCACATGAGCATGGTGCCATCAGCCAGTGCCTGGGTCACCTCACAGATCATGCTGGGGTCCTGGGCAAATTTGCTGGTTAAAGGAGGCAGGCGGGAGGGAAGGTCTCGTGAGGTGATTAACCCTTGCCTGAGTCCTGGTTCAGATCCTGAAAGGAGCCTCAATGAGAAGTGGTCTGAACAGAGTTGGGATCGTTTTAAAACATGTCTTCAATTTCTTTGACAGTGCCCCCATGAAAAGATGGAGCTGGCTTTCATGACTCATTGCTAATAAAGAGCAACAAGAGTAACAAAAAGTGATGCTGTATGATTTCCCAAGCCAGATCATAAAAGGCAATGCAGCTTCCACCTGGCTCTCTCTCGTGGGACACTTACTTTGGGAGCCCTCAGCTGCCATGCAAGAAATCCAGCTGTCTCAAAGCCACCATGCTGGAGGGACTGTGTGCAGAGACCACACAGAGAGACCAGGAGCCCAGCTGTAGTGGTCCTAGCTGTTTGAGTCTTCCCAGCCCAAGCACCAGACATATGAGAGAAGATGCCTCAGAGATGTCCCCACCTCCAGCCATCTAACTGCAGCAGCATGAGAGACCCCAAGTAAGAGCTGCCTCGCTGAGCCCAAGCACCCCAGAACTGTGAGAGCTAATGATAAAATGATCACCGCTGTGTCAGACCATTAAGTTTGGCATGGTTTTTTATGCAGCAATAGAAAACCAGCACAATGGCCTTCTCCTTTCTGATTTTGTCTCTACCAAAGCAGAATTGTGGAAGGTAGGTCCCTTTCTGCTATACACATTTTCTCACAGGTGATCCTGGGTCAAAAGAGTTGTATTCCAGCTGTGATTCTTCTTGACACATTATTTTGGTCCACTCACTCAATCCTTCTCGACGTCACTTTCCACATCTATAAAATGGGAATGATAGAATGAGACTAGCTTCACAGAGATGTTAGAAAGGTCAAATGAAATGGTGGCTATAACGCCTACAGCTCTCAATGCTCTGAGATTCAAGTACTATAATAAACACATCTCTTTTGAGGGCCTCCCCAACCCAAATGTGGGCAGAAAGATATATGCAACCTATAAAACAAGTGTTACACACATGTGGACACTGAACAGCCCCATGAAACTCTAAGAGGAAGGGGCCCTTTGTAAAATATAAGAACTGTTCAGAAGCTCCTTCTTATTTTTACGATCTATTGTAGTTACATGGGGGCAACAAATGATGTTGTTCAGTCATGGAGATTAATTTCATTCTAGGAAGCCCAAGACTTTGTGGCCCTCTCATTTACACCCTGATCAAAATGAGCACCTTTGCAGGCAATTTGGGGCTTCCCTGGGGTTTGGAGTTCATTTAAAATGTAGTGGGATGTCTCCGGGGCTAGAATTCCAGAAGCCTCCCTGTATCAATCCACACTCCACCCAACCTCAGACCCAGGTATACTCGATAGTATATTTGGGGCCAGGTGAAAGTGGAAGTAGGTTCTGTAGGAAGGATTGAGGGGAGAGAATTTCACTACATGCTACACTGCCCCCACACTTAGCACGGACCCAGAATTCTGCTCGCCTCTCAGTATTCTGCCCTCAGCACTAACCCCTTGGCACGTCTCCCTTTCTTACAATATGGCTGCTGCTAATAAAGGCATAAATGCTGCAAAGCACTTATTACAGTAATATTATCTTTATATTATCCCAGCATTACCAGGCCGTGTGCAGGGGCCGGGGAGGCGGGAGAACCTCTTCGGTGCTGTCAGTAATCGGAGGAAGGCAGTTTAGTTTAATGATAATGACTTACACTTACATAGCTGCCCTCATCCCAGAGGACCCTGGAGCACTTTACAAACACACTCTCACTCTGAGGCTTTCTAACAAACCTGAGCTGCAGCAATGCTTATAAATAATATATATTCTGAGTGCCTCTATATACTGCAAATGTATGATATAAATATGTATAAATGTAACAAATATGATTTTTGCATGTTACATTTATAATCTTTAAAAAAAAATGGTGACCCATCATGGGTGTACAGCCACAAAACAGACTCATAGGATGCTGAAGTCCAATAAATAGTGATACTGCACAACCATTTACAACAGGTACCAGCCCAGGGCTTTTAAAAACTAAAGAAATCCTTCACGGTCTATGTTCACTGGGTTCCTCTTTTGCTGGGAAGGTCGTTCTCAGGTCAAATTTGTTCAGCCAGTTCCAGCTCAGCGTCCAGCAAATCCACAGATGTGGACAGTCCTGGATGCCCACCAGGGTTGATTCTGAAACCTCAACACCAATGTGCTGTGTGATCACGGACAAAACAAGAACCGTCTCTGGGCCTCAGAATTCTCAACATAAATGGCTATAAAGCTCTATGGTAGCTTATGGCATTGTTCCCAATCCTTCAGGTCCTCCCCATTGTTAGAATTATACATTTGTGCCCTTTGTCATGTGAATTTGAAGTTCTTCACATTGGAGTAGGCAGAATTTACTTGACCATCTCATGGATTTGGGGTGTGGCCATGTTTTTTGATTACTATTGTTGTGTAACAAATTGTCCCAACACTTAGTGATGTAGAACAACAACTATTTTATTGCACTTATGGACTCTGTGAGTGAGAAATTTAGTTAGGACACAATGCAGATGACTTATTTCTGCTCCGGGATGTCTAGAACCTCAGTTGGAAAGACTAGAAGGCTGAAAGTTACTCAATAGCTAGAGCTGAGATCGTCTGAAGGTTTGTTGTTTCTTATGTCTAGAGCCTGGGCTGGGCTAACCTGAAAACTAAGACAGCCAACCAGAGTGACTACACGGGGCCTCCCCATTGAATCTGGGCTTCCTCACAACATGGCAGTCTCAGAGTAGTCAGACTTCTTACATGGCAGCTCAAGGATCCAAGTGCAAGTGATCTAGTGACAAGGTGGAAGCTGCATCACCTTTTATGATCCAGTCTTGGAAATCAGTGTCACAAGCACATCTGGACTATTAGGCTACACCCCGTGATGAGAGCAGTGTCAATGTCACATGGTAAAAGAGAGTACAGGATAGGATATGTTTTTGTGGACATCAGAATTAGTTTCCTATGCTGCATAACAAATTACTACAAACGAAGTGGCTTACCACAATGTATATTTTCACCATTTCCGTAGGTAAGGGGTTTGCGTATAGCTTAATCATGTCCTCTGCTCAGAGTCTCACAAGGCTGCAGAGTCTCACAAGGCTGCAATCAAGGTATCCAGACTACATTTCTTTCTGGGGCTCGAGATCCTTTTTTAGCTCATGTCGTTGTTGGCAAAATTCTGTTTCCTCGTCTGTGAAAGCATGGTAAAAACCGATGGTAAAAACACATGAAGGTGTCAGGGATAACAAAAAGAGCTACATAAATGTTACCTATTGGCCTCTAACTAGATTGTAAGATCCCCAAGGTCAGAGACATGACACGGCATCGTATTTACATATTTTGAATGCACCGTGGAACACAGAGCAGGACTAAGCATATGTCCGAGTCTCAAGAAATGCTGGCTGGGTGGCTGGATGCGTGTATTGAGGGATGGACAGATGGGTGAAGGATGAAGACGGATCAAGGAATAGGGGGGTGGGGGAGATCTGGTGTGTCTCTGTTACTATCACAGGCTTAAAGCTGGCTATTGGAATGAAACATAGGAAAGTTATTTTATATCTTTACTCTTGAAGACAGTCTGAATGTCTCTGGGGAAAGGTGTACTGTGGTGGTAACCACAAGACCTTTGGAGTCAGACAGACTTGGGTCTGAATGCTGGTTCAGCCCTTTTCTAGTTGAGTGACTTTGGGTGAGTTATTGAACCTCTCAACCTTGAGGTTCCCCATTGATGAAATGAGGGTTGTGGGAATAGAGATGACAATGTAAAACTGCTCACAGGGCTCATGTAGATGTCTGTTTAGCATCAGCTGGTCATTTGAAGGGCAGCAAGGTATAGTGTGCTCAAGCTCAGGTTTCACAACCACGGTGCCTGGTTCAAAGCCTGGCTCTACCACTTCCTGGCTGTGTGACCTTGGACAAGTTACCTAACCTCTCTGGTCCTCAATTTCCTTTCATGTAAAATGAGGATAATAATTTTATATGCTCACAGAGTAGCTGTCAGGAATAAATAAGACGATATCTACATAAAGTGCTTAGAATAGCACATGGTCCATGGTAAGTACTTGATGAATATTAGCTGTTGTCGATTTGCTACATAATCTGCTTTCCTTCTTTCTCCTCTTGCTCCTTCTTTTTCTTCTCACTGTGCATTAGTGGGGTCTCTCCTATTAGCCATCCCAATTCTTTGCTGCCTTTATTACACAACCTCTGGGGTGCCCCGAAATCTCTTTGATTCAGTTGAACAGACATTTCGCCAAGGAGTGGGAGAACTAAGCCTTACTGAGCACCATTCCTCTCTGTTCCTTCCTTTATCATCCTCTGGCCACTCAGCTGCTCAAGCCAGGAACCAAGGAACCAAAGTTCTCTTTTACCTGTCACTTCGAAACAACCACTGGATCCTGTCAGTTTTCCCTCCAGAGTATATCTGGAACCTGTCCACAGTTGTCCACCTCCACGACACCAGCTGGTCCCAGAACATAGCCATAGTCCCTAGCTGCTCTCACTCTTGCCCCTATAATTCACTTTCCACACAGCAGCCAGAGCAATCATTGTCACTCGTTGACTTAAAGCTTTCCAATGACTTCCCACTTCACTATGCATAAAATTCAAATTCCTTAGCACAGCCCATCCAATCTCATACCACCATCCTTGCCCTCATTTCTTAGCAGCCAAGTCCCTTCCTGCCCCAGGACCTTTGCACTTGCTGTTCCCTCTGCTCAAAATGCCCTCCCCATCCTCTACCACCTCCCAGAAGACCCTGCCTCCTTCATTGCTCAGCTTAATGTCTCCTCTGGAGAGGGGCCTCCCTTCACCACTGTTCCCATAGAAATTGGGTGCCTTTGTATCTTTGACATCCTGTTCTGTTCCTTTGTAACACTGCAATTTATAGTTAAACATTTGTTTTTCTATTGAACTTCTGATGCCCCTATTATACTTGCAACTCCATGAGGGCAGGGAGGGAATCCCTAACCTGACGTATAGGCTGCCCTCATTAAATATTTGTTGAATGAATGAAAGCATTTATAACTTCCTAGGTCTTTTATGACCAACCATATTTAACACTCATACCAATTCCTTCTGACAAACAGGCTCAGAGAAGAAGAGAACTTTGACCAAGGTCACCTAGCTGGTGAGTGGCAGAGCCAAGAGTGGGGCCCATGGCCCTCTAAGACCCAAGCCCTCTGGTTCTCAGCAGCTTCTCTGCTGGATGATGGCTAGGTACAAGGTGTCATTCTGTGCAATTAAGGTGGCTGAAGTATGCAGACAGAAGCAAGAAATCTGGGCCCCTGTGTGGGGTGGAAGTGAGGATGGGGGCTTTGTTTACCCGCAGCAACTAAAATTATATAGCCCAGGGTGATGGCACTGTGATGAGCCACCCAGATCCCCTTTCAAAGAAGGACTCGCTGCTCAGCTATGGGGAGGGCTGTCTCTAGACAGCCCACAGATCTCAGCTGTTTCAGGGTAGGTCTCAGTGGCTGAGAGCAACCATGCCCCAAGGCCATGGCCCTCCCAGGGCTACCCACACCTGATAACTGATAAAGGTCTGGCCACCTTGAGTCAACTCATTGTGACTCTGATGGACCATCTGAGCTGCAGGCTTCCCTGCCAAGGCTGTCCCTGAGCCTGCATCACAGGGCGACTTCTCATTCTGCCCACTCCTGCTTCTTCCCTCTCCTTCCATAGGCACCGATCCCACTGATTCCCTGATGAACATCCTGCATGCTACACTCCACCTCAAAGTCTGCTTTCTGGGAAACGCAGCCTGTGCCATTTGGTATCCTAGGCTTTTCCACCACCATTTAGATCTGCACATAGTTCATGCATTTTTACCAAGGGCAGTGCTTCCACCCCCCGCCCCCCGACCCTGCTTTTTTCCCTGAGCAGGACAATCTGTAGCTTCCTGTGGAGTGCTCATTCCAGCTTGTTAAAACACAGCTTGCCTGGCTCCATGCGCAGAGTTTCTGGTTCAGTGGGTCTGGGGTGGGGCCTGAAGATGTGCATTTCCGGTGATGCTGCTGCTGCTGTCCAGGGACCACACTGTGAGGACCATTGGTATAGGGAAGTGACAGATAGACTAAGATTGTCATCCTCCTCTCAGTTCTAGTCTCTGCGGTCCCTTGGCAAGGTGGCCCCACAAAGTTCCCTTCCAACTTGGAACCTATAATTAATTATTAATACATTGAATTTACCAAAAAGAAGTTTGGCCTGAGTGGATCCTGGGGTAGGAGAGAGAGGTCAGTAGACTGAAGACAAGCAAGTTGCTCTTTCCCTCTAGCGACCCCAAGTTTTCTTCCATCTAGGGCCTGACTTCTGATTCTGTTTTGCACTCAACTGCCCACCCCCCTGAATCCCACTTGCTCAGGAAGCCATCTCCTCAGGCACGTGTGTGCCAGATTCTAGGCAAAGCCACTGAGCATTCTAATCTATTCTTCGTGTCCCTTAAGCTGGAAGTCTCCAGAAGAGCCATGAGAAAACAGCCAAGAGGTGGGCCGAGGCTCAGGGAACTAATTGAAGAACGACTCCTCTGCGGGGCCTTAATACCTCGCAAAGAAGTGAATCTACTGGCATTTTTTTAGAGTTTAATAAAAATATATATGCACCGTGAGAAAATCGAAGCAATAATTCCTCGCACCTTTGTTCCAAGAAGCCCAAAGCACTCCCCATATATTATCATATTCATTATCCTATTTTCTTCACGTTTCTCATTAATTTTTTTCTGAGGTGATATATTAATATGAAATTCTAAATCACATTAAGGATACCACAAGCCCAACTGGCTCTCCTCACCCTAACTCCACCTTTCTCTTCTCCTCTTTCCATCCATCATCCTCACCCCCCATGTCCCCCACCCAGGGGGGGTAAGTAGGCAGCTGGTAAGTAGCTGATGGTGGGGAGGCAGGGGTAGGAGATTGGAGGAGGGCAGGCGTCAAAGTGCTGCTTTGCCAGTGGGCCGCTTTCCCGGGCCAGTCACCAGGACTCAAGCCCCCTCCCCTGGGCCACTTGATCACAGGACTCTGGGGCAGGTCAGGGAAAGGAAGGTACCTTCCCACCCAACTCCCCTTAATGGGTGTACAACCTACTCCCCCTCCCTCATGCAAGAGGGAAAGAATCAGGCTCATTACAGATATTATCATGCAGCACTTCATATTTCAAAGAGCTTTATAATCGCTAATTAGTTATTGCCAGAGAATATGGAAATGGCGCCTTGCTGGAATCCCGCAGATCGGAGGCCAGAGTTCTGCAAGCAGGTCAGTCTTCGTCTGGCTGCCCACCTGGCCTGGCACGCAGGAAGTGGGCCGACCCTGGGTCAGAAGGCACAAGGCTGCAGTCACGGCCAGTGTGGTTTGGTTCTATGGGTTTTGTGCCAATGCTCCCAGGTAACAGGTCTGCATTCGAGCCAATGATGAAGAAACACTCCCACCCCCCCTTCCCAGCTGCCTGAGTGTAATTCCCAGTATGATGGCCGATGGCCAGAATAGGCCTGGGGTTCCTGCTGAGGGGATGTTTGTGTGCAAAGCACAGGTGAGCCCATTCCAGAAGCCTCCTGAAGACCTCAGGGCACACAGGTGTTCCCATCAGGCTGTGAAGCCCCTCCAGAGAAAGGAGGGACAAGAAGCAGGCTAGTTCACCCTGGATTACCTCAATCTCATTTGAATTTCATTCTAAATCCTCTCAGAAGCTGGAGTCACAAGGCGCATAAAGGAGGCAGGCCCTGGGGGAGGCTGGCTCAGCCTTCTTGGAGGAACACTGTCCTGTCCGGGATGAGAGAAGAAAATTTGGGGAGCATTTTTGTTTGGGACTCCATCCCACACTCTTCCAGTAAATGGGGATTGAAGAGGCTGAAGGAGCTCAGGAAATTTCACCCCAAAATATGACTCCTTGGTGTAAAGAGTATTTTGAATTAAAGTCCCTTAAAGATCAACAGACTTTGGAAGGGGCTTTTGCTCTATCTGCCTAAACTAGAAGGACCCATCAAAAAAAAAAAAAAAAAAAAAACAATTGACTTCCCCTCCCTTCCCTGTTATCTCAGTACATTGCAGGAAAGGCCATCAAGAATAATGCAACCAGACCTGGCCCAAATAATTTTAAATATAGTAATACCTGTCTCTCACGTTAATTTAATTTGCAAAGAGAATCATTTATGAGGCACTCTGTTCCCCCATCCATTCACCCTCCCTAGAAACCATTTATTGCCCCTAAACAGAATCACCTATACTCCTCATCTTCCCCCCTCCCCTTTAAAAGGAGGGTATAAACATATCTGGATCCCATTGGGATATTGGGTAATCACTCTGTGATTCTCTGTGCACACTGTGAATAAGCCTCTTTCTCTTATTAATCTGCCTTAATTATGAGTTGATCTTTCAGCGAACTTTCAGGGGAAAGGGGAAGTTTTTCCCTCACCCCCACAAGGCCCTACCTGAAAGAAAACTATGAGCAGTGGCAGTAACAGCTTTCTTTCTGGCAAAGGATGGCCCCCCTCCCCCTGCAGGTCAGAGGTGGGTGGGACAAAGACCTAGGAAGCACTCCTGGCTTACAGAAATTCCACTGGGCCCCAGCCCTAGGAAACTCCAGAAACACCGTAACTCTCAGGGAGTGAGCAGAAATCTCAGACACAGCTGTCCCTGGCTTTCTTCTCTTCCCGGCAACGGGACATGTGGAGGCCACTCAGTCGTCTAATTATACTTCCCCTAATAACTCTAGTGTTTGTGCTGAAGCAGAGCAAAGATGAAGAGATGGAGATGCACGCCTCAGTCTATGTCTTCGGGAAGCATGTATCTGCAATATCCAAGCCTTTGCATCAGAGAGAGTCGTTTCACCCATTGCTGGCAGGTTACCTATCAGAAGCTGCCTGTCCTTAGCACATAACTATGCTGTGACAGAGATTGATGTGCCCTGGACCTAATTTCTCAGCACTCCAGCAGGAGAAGGAGCCTCGCCCCTGCATTGCAGAAAGTGGCCCTCGTAATGACAACACAGCCTGTGGCTCAGGCCCACGAGGGATTGAAGGCTGCATCCAGCCTGATCAGTAGGGACGGAGGTGGAGGGAGTGGGGGCTGAACCATGCAGAGGGGTTTCCCAAGGCCTTTGGGAACCAGCATTTATACGATCTGGGTCCTCCTAGGATGTGACAACTGGACCCATTGCCTGGCCTTCTCTCAGCTTCATGCTGAGGCAACTGGCTAGGAGGTTGAGACAAAGCCTCCATTTAGAGCTTAAGCTGCCCCTTCATGTCCTTTTAGCACGCCCCCACCAGCGCCACACCCTTCTTTCTCCAAGATCCCAGAAGTCAAATGTGGTGGGGGAACCACCCTGGGATGGAGGTGGGGAAGCCAGCCATTCCTCATGATTCCTGTGTCAAAATGGTCTCCCCTTCCTCCTGCTACTCAGAACTGCCAGCATCAGTCCTTTTGGTCAGCCCTGTCTTCCTTTTCAGCCAGGCCCCCTTTTGACACTCCAAGTGGACAAAGTACACCTCCACTGTGAAGGTGACCCAGAGCCTCACTCAGCTCCGATGGGGTGAGACAGACCCATGCACCTGGAGCAGGCACACTCCTCAGCCACCCAGCTCTCTGGCTCCAGCCTTCGAGAAGACCCCTTTCCCACTCTGCTAAAGTCTCCTCTGCCCCCTGTAATAGATATTGCAGGGTAAGCATTTACACATCACACTGAAACGCATGCTCCCTCATGCACGCTCCGTCTGGCGCACGCACACACTCACTTGCATGCACACACATTCTGGCTGTGTCCTAGGCTCTTAGATTTTGCTTCTGTTATAGTCGAAGTAGGTAACGCTAATTGAATCAGGACCCAGAAGGCAGGTAGGGGGAAAGGAACAGGACAGAGTCCGCCATCTCAATTGCTTTGCCTTTGGGCTTTAGATGGGCCAGTGGCAGGTGGAAGGGAAGCTGGAGATTTTGAAAAAGCAAGGAATGAGTGGGAGCAGGAGGAGGCAGGGGAGTGAACAGCCAGGAGGGCTTGGAGAGGCACAGTGCCTCTGTAAGGGTTGGGGTAGTGGAGTGGGAGGTTGTAGGGGGGCAGACATCATATGCATCTCCCTCACTGCTTCCAGATTTGGCCCAGAGGCCTAACCTACTTGAGCACTCTCCTATGTGAGCCTGTATCTCCCATTTGAATGGTTCCCCTTTGAAATGCAGGGCTCTTGTACAATGTACAACCTGAACATCCTTACATAGCAGTCCTAAGAGACCCTCTGACCTGTCTCAGAGCCTCATTTTTCTTATCTGTAAAATGGGGCTGATGACTGCTTTGCCTCCTAGAGTGGATATACATACAAATAACATGAGCTATTTTCATGTGAAAGTAATTCTTAAACTGAAAGCTCCAGAGATGTAAGCTCTTATTAGAGATAATGGTGGAATCTGACTAGCCAAGTTTCAACCATGGAACCAGGGATTAAAATTCAAAAGAAGAGGGTTTCCAAGGGAGGGAAGGAGTCAGGAAAGAAAGTGGAGCCCAGTAATTAAGAGGATCCAGGGGGGTGGGTGGAGAGGAAACCGGGAAGGGGCACTGGGCTAGGGGTTTCCTTTGGACCAAGGCCTGCCTGATGGCGGGAAGTGCGCAGAGGGGAGCGCTGGGCGGCGGGATAAAGAGAACCTCAGGGAGTCAAGGCCCCAGGCCTTGTTGCCTGTTCAAAAGGCCCGAGTATGGGGCCCCTCCGCCGAGTGCCGGCATCACGGTTTACTTTTCTCTTCTTGCAGGCGCGCGGGTGGCAGAGCATTCCTCCTTTAACCATTGTGTAGCCGGGCTGCCTGGAGGCTGGCTGTTCTCAGGAATCAAGATAAAATGAGCCGCTCACCCCCAGCCTTTCTCGCCTCCCCCTCTTCGCCCTCCCCCCAGCGAGACTGCCTCGTCCAGGCGGATGCGGGTCCCGCCTCCAGCCCCACCGGAACCCTGGAAGCCTCCGCGGCCCCGGCGCGCCACGTACTGTCCCCCGGATGCAAGGCAGCCTCGGCTGGCAAGGGAGGGCGGGGAGCGCTGTCTGGAAACACCTAGCGCCTGAGATGACATGACATGCTGCCTTCTCGGCGCCACGCGTCTCGCTAATCCGCCCTGGGCTGCTGCGGACAGACCTCGGCTCATCTAGGGGCGGGGGCGGGGGTGGGGGTGGCAGTCCTCTAGGATGTTGGGGGTGGAGGGTGAGGGGTTGAAGAGGGCGGGAAAGAAGGAAGGGAATAGGAAGATGAAGGAGAGAAGGAGTAAGAAAGGTGATGGGGGTGAAAAAGGAGGGAGGGGAGGGGAGAAAGAGGAGGGGGAGAAAAGGGGTAAGAAAGGGTGGAAAGGAAGGGGGAGGGGAGAGGAAAGAAGGAAGGAGGGATGGGAAGGAGGGGTGGGGAAGGAGGAGGAAGGTGGACAGGGATGGAAGGGTAAGGGGAGGGAGGGGCAAGGGTGAAGTTGAAGGGAAAGGGGAGGAAGGAAAATGAAATTGGGGGAAAGGGGCCAGGAAGGGGAATAAGGGAGGAGGGAGGGGTATGGGAGGGAGGAGGGGGAGGGGAGATGGGACAGCCTCAGTGAGGAAGAGAGGATGGGAGGGTTTTGGTTCTGCTTCTTGGCCCCTGTGACTCCAGTACCCCATCCCCAACACACAGGCACACACATTTCTATGAGGAATTTTGTAAAAAGAAGTCATACAAAAGGGACAATGAGGGAAGGAGGGCCATAGAGAAAAGCTAGGTGTGTAAGTGTTCCAAAGCGACACATCTTGTCCCTGGACATGGGAATGGCTGGAGACAAAAGTCCTGGCCCACTGGCCGGCTGGACAGGACACAGGAGAGTCAGTGAGCCCGGGTTCAAAGCCCTAGTCTGTCTACTCTGTCTTGTCTAGAAGTTCACCGCAGATGCAGGCAGCAACCTGCCCTAAGCATTAGGTACCACATTTATAAAATAGGGATAATTAATGCCTGCTTTACAGGGATGTTAAAGTTAAATTAAGTTAAAAAAACAAACAAATATGCCTGTAGGAGATGCTGCTGGTGCCCCACCTGGGCTGGCACACCCACCCCCCAGCTTCTGTGTGCTGGTTGATGCCTTTCCAAGATGGGAGCCCCCTGGCCCCAAAATGCGAGGAAGGTTACCACCCCTGCTTGATGGGGCTACTGGCAGCCAATGCCTGTCAAGGGGGGGCATACAAAACCGCACACCCTCGCCACAAGGTGGACAACGGTGTGGTACCCTCACACTCCAGAGCTCCCTGTCTAATTTCTATCTTGAGCTCTGTTTCTAGGGAACTAAGACAACACCTTCCTGAGGATTGGTTGTCAGTGAGCTGGGACCAAGGATGGGCCTGAGATTGGGGACTGGGTCCCCTCGAGGTGGAAAGGCCACACATAGCTGTGCTCCTACTGCAAAGGGCCACAGCAGGCCAGTTCTGTGAGCTTCTGGGAGGTCCCAGGCTGCCGTGGGCTTGTCTCACCTCTCCTGGGAGGACTGGAAGAGGAAGCTGGGTGAGATTCAAATGACTTAAACTAAAAATAAGCTGGCGGAGGGGTGGGGGGTGCTGTTCTCCAAGGCTACAGTTTCCTGGGACATCAGGCAGCCACTAGCCCTTGCAAACGGCTGGCACTGTCCCTCAAACATTCCAAAGTGGCCGCTGAGAAGCTGGGGGAGGGGAGGCAGGAAGGAGAGGAGGCTACCGATCTCAGGGGCACCTGGGGATGAGGGAGTTTGGGCGTCATTTAAGGGATGAGAAGGAGTCAGGGCACACTTGAATCGGGGAGGTGCCCACAAAGCTTCCATTTTGTGTGCAATTAGTCTAGGGATGCCCTCATTTGCATAAGGTTCATAAATTTGCATAAAATTGCTTGAGGCCCTAACCACCAGTACAGAAAATAAAATAACATGAATCAATTAGCGGGCCTGGCTGTGATTGGAGCAAGCCTGGTGTTAGGGAATCTCCTTCTTCTGACTCGAACAGCCACGGGTTGGCAGGAAGGCAGCTGGAATGCAAGCCGGGCAGACCAGCTCAGCTGCCAGGGAGGGACCCTGCCCTCACCCTTCCCGAGGAGGGATGGCCCAGTCCTGCAAACGGGGACAAGCAGTTGGGCACAGGAGGTATTAAATGAGGGCCTCAGCCAGCAGATGCCGGCAGCAGGTCAGAGCTGGTAGAGGAGGCATGGGAGGACCCCAAGCATGAAAGGAGATGTGGGGAGAAGGTCCCAGTGTGTGTCACAGGAGGAAGGCTGATCTCCCCAGCCCCTGTGTTTATGGAGGGCCTTTAATGCCTCAGGTCTGAACTCAGCACACTTTCTCTCTCCTTTGATTCTCATGACAACCTCAGGAAAGTGGTGTGATTATCCCACAGTAGAGATGAGGAAACATAACTTCAGAGCGGTTACAGCTTTGCACAGGATAAAACCAGCAAATGGCAAATCTGGGCCTGTCCACCTCTGGAGGCCCATAGCAATCTCCCAGGGAACATGGCGCCTGGCATAATAAATATTTATTTAATAAATGACTGATGTTTGTGGAGACGAGCTTTGAGGGGAGGTGAAGGTCAAATTGAGGACGCCATGGCAATTCTTAAGGGAAAACGGGTTAAAAGTGAACTGCAAGATGCAATGTCCTTAAAAAAGAAAAAAATTTTAAAAAAGCAAGTCCTATCGGTCATCTTGGGAGTCTGGGAAGATGTAACTGAATCATGTTTCTCCCCTGTGATGATTTCTGAGTCAGGCTTTCAGTTCCACTTCGGCAATTGCCCCATCCTGCCCTCTCTGCCTACCCACATTCTGAGCCCTGCCTGTGCTTGCCCACATGCAGAATTTTCAGTTCTGGTCTGGAACTTGTGGTCCTTGGAGAATCAGCCATGGCCATGGCTAATGAAGAAGCTGAGGGTGTGGAGCCCAAGCTTGTCTGGCACTGCTGAAACTACACGGGCTCTTATCTTTCATTCCCATCCACTAGCAAGCCTGGTGCTGCTAAACCAGCTAATGCTGATGAATCACCAATTTCTCTCTCCATCTCTCCCCTTCTCTTTTGCATTGACCCTGCTGGTTTATAAGAACTCTCAGGATTTTTTTTTTGTCTCTGCTCTCTCCCTGAACCTCCTCCTCCCCAGAGTCACTGTTAATGAATCAAATTGCCCTTCGACTTGAATTACGGGGAAAACAGCCTCACCCACTACTCGCAGTAGATGGGGTGGCTGCCCCCACATCTACACTGGCCTTGTTGCTACGACTCAGAGTGGATGTTTATTTTTGAATCTTGCATCCTTTATCTGAGAAAATGGACTACCGATGGGAAACAATTACCTACCACTTACCCCACAGGGCTGATGGGAGCAGATGGCACATGCGATGGAGAAGCAGCACAGTGCATTAATGTCATCAGCAACGATCACAGCCATAATGAGCCCACATCACGGAGACTGAAAACAGGAGAGAGGAAAGAGCAACAGCTGGGTATTTCTTCAGCCAGATCTGGCCACAGCCACCCAAATGGCTTGTTCCAGTTTTGCTAATAAGCAGAGGGCAACATGAAACTACAAGGGGACCCACAGAAAACTGCTCTTGCTTTCAACCTTGCCTATTATCAGGGAGCTTCTCTGCAGGGAGCACGTGGCAATTCATTGTTTACCTGGGCCCACTGAGTGGCTTTCTTATGCTCTAAATAAGAGTGTGTGTGTGTGTGTGTGTGTGTGACCACACAGTGCCTCTCACAACTCTGCCTAGAAAAAAAAAATGCAGGGGACAGACATAGTAAAGTCTATAAAGCTAGGAGTAACGTTCAAAGATAATACATAATGGATGTGAGAAAGACCTGCAGTGACACTTCATGATTTGGTGAATTTGGAAGCTGTGATATCAGAGACTGTAAAGAGAGGACGACAGGTCAATTTCTTAGCTATAGAAAGGACAAGCACAAGGACCAAGAATCCAGCCAGCATTCCTGACACTTCAGAGAGGTTAGCGCAGAAAAGACAAAATCAGCCCACTGCAGAGTTGCCCAGCCCCTCTGCAGCCAGCACCACTACAGCTTTGCTCCCCACTCCCTCCCCCACTGTCTTTTGTTTTGGCTTTCACAAAGCTCAAAGACACCTTCATATTTTTTCATCTCCTTCGCAGCTTGGCCATGTAGTGGGTTCTATACCATTGCCATGAACGTTAGGGTCTTAGCATGAGGAATCCTGGATTGACAAATTTCCAAGACAAAACTTGGCTTTGAATTTGGTTTGGTCCAACTCCAGAGGCCAGGGTCAGCCTCCTATCAATCTTCTGGCTTCCAGCAGGAGGTAATGAAATCCATGGTTTCTATGCTGTTTCCCCAGGTCAGCAGAATGTGGCTGTCCTGCAAGCCAACCTAATCAAGTATTAGAAGTCTGGGGAATTTACAGGCCACTTCGTGGTACTGAAGCTGAATTCTCAGCATTCCTCACACTTCTGAGGTCCAGTCAGGCTTCTATTCCTGAGTTTCAGGCTGAACCTATAGTTTTAACTAGAGAGTTTAATGTTCCTAAATCTTGGAGGGGGGTGTGGGAGGCAGGTTTATCTTACTAGCTATAACCAAATGAGAAGGTTTTTGCTGGCACCTATCTTCAGGCAGTGGGTGAGATCTTGAAGATGCACAGCCAGATTACTAGAACTCTAAGACTTCAAATAAATTGGGTCATTTTGAGGAGCATCAATATTTACAGTTACTATTTAAAATTAAAATCATAGAATGCAAAAGTTGAAAAAAAAACACTGAGAAGAGATTTTGCATAACCCCCTCATTTCGTGGAGAAGGAAACTGAGGACTAGAGGGGGGATGAATGACTTGTCCAAGGTCACACAGCTTATGATCACCTGTCTCCACTTGACAATCCAGGCCTCTGAACTTGGACTGATACATTTTCTACTACACCAGCAGTCCTCAGCCTTTTTGGCACCAGGGACCAGTTTCATGGAAGACAGTTTTTCCTCAGACAGGGGTGGGGATTGGGGGAATGTTTCAAGTGCATTCCATTTATTGTGCAGTGAAACCTCTCTGCTAATTATACTCTGTATTTGCAGCCACTCCCCAACACTAGCATTGCCACCTCAGCTCCACCTCAGATCTTCAGGCATTAGATTCTCATAAGGAGCACAACCTAGATCCCTCGCATGTGCAGTTTACAGTAGGGTTCGAGCTCCCATGAGAATCTGATGCCACTGCTGATCTGACAGGAGGCGGAGCTTATGCGGTGATGTGAGCCACGGGGGCCGCTGCAAATACAAATGAAGCTTTGCTCACCTGCGCTCACTTTCTGCTGTGTGGCCTGGTTCCTAACAGGTCCCCGGGGGTTGGGGACCGCAGTACTGCACTATACATTTTATCCAGTTACTATGTGTCCTTATTCCATGTCACAGCATAGATTTTTTTTGGTAACTGTTTTGTGTAAACAAGGATGATGTTTATCAATAGAAAGCATAAGTGTTTCATGGTGTAGTTTATCTTTGCATCCACATTTTGTAGTTGCTGTGAATGCTCAGGAACTCCTCAACCGACTAGGTCTGGCTTCTGTCTCAACCACTCCATTGAATCTGCTCTTTGCAACTCCCTATTTGTTGCTACATTCAAAGGACACTTACCAGACCTCATTTTACTGAGCACCCTGGCAGCATTTGACACTGCTGACCTCATCTCCTTCCCTTCAGTGCTCTAGCTTAGAGCTACTCAAAAAGCACGGTTTATGTATTGGGACCAGTAGGCCAACTGTTGCTGATCTACAAGGAGAGAAGTGCAGAAACTGGGAATAACAGAACTTTTTTGTAGCAGTTTGACAGAGTCATTTTTGTCTGCTGAATCGAATAAAACATGAGGCTTGCATTTTGAATGTCTTGTTAGATTTTTTGTTAATTTGTTTTTATTGCATCTTATTACATAAATAGTGGTGTGTGACACATTGAGGGACAAACCTCTCATTCTTCTCCATAGATAAGTGTAAGAAGCACTGCTATAGGCTCTTATTTTTTTCTGATTCTGGCTCTCCTGGCTTCATTCAAAATTTTCATGTCGCCTTCATCTCTCTCCCTGCAAACATTTCTCCTCCTCTGATTAACTATCATCTATTGGATCTCACCAGAGAATCCACCCGTTCCAAGAAGCTTCTCCTCTGTGCTGTCCCATAACAGCCTATCTCAGACTCCTTTGAGCTGTAAAGCATCGTTTCCCCAACCTCTAGCCCAATGCCTGGCCCATAGGCAAAGCCCAACTTTTGTGATGTGAATAAGTTTCGTGTTTGTGAATAAGTTTCGTGTGTGTGAATAAGTTTCATGTGAGGCAGGCTTGGGGTCACCCTCTGGAGCACCGCATTTACTAAGTTTGAAGGCATTTTCCTTCAACTCATTTCTTTCTTTGCTCTTTGCCCTCCTTAATACTTGCAGTAGGCACCAGCATCCTGATTGTCAAAAATTAACAGTGAATTAAGAAACAGTATGATCCCCTCTGTGGTCCAAGTCAAAGTCAGAAGACCCCTGGTTGCAAATCATCCTATATGGTATGTGATTTCCCGTACCTAGGGGGAGGGAAAGGATAGCAGTGGTGTTTCACCCAGAGAACTCATTCCCGTGGTCTCATTGCATCCTGGAAATCTCCCAGCCCATGTGAAGGAATTGCCTCACCTTGACTTAAGCACAGATGGGGAATCAGGAACTTGAGTTTAAGTTCTGGCCAGCTAGAGTGGTGCCAACAGATGGAATGCCACAGCCTCTCTACTCCCAGGCCTCAGTGTCCTGTAGGGTGAATGAATGTCAGTCAGGGTGACCCCTGGGGCTAAGCTAAGGAGGGGCAGTAATTAGTGATCCTATAGCATACTGAAAATAGAAATGTCAAGTGTTACTATTAATAGTCACGTTTCCTCTGCTTTGGTTTCCCAGGTCCCTTATGCTTTCACTTCAGTACCTCTGAAAAGTAATGAGAAATGTTTTTTTTTTTTTTTTTTTTTTTTTTTTTGAGGGAAAAGAGAGTTGTAATTGTAGTGTACCTCAATATGGCTGGAAAATATAAAATGCAGATGAGTATTCTTCGTTTTTACAGTAACCCTGAAGGTGAAAACCTTAAGCAAAAGGTTAACTGCTTTGATACATAAAAATGTAAAACTTTGATACTGCAAAAAAATAAAAAGCCATGAACAATTAAAGGACAAATGAAACACTGGAAAAAATATTTTTTTTTACATAGATGGCAATTGAAAGAAGAGTATCCTTAATATGTAAAGGATATGCTTTTACAATCAATAAGGACAAAAGTCATGAATAAGCAATATGGAAAAGAAGAGATACAAATCTACTCTATATGAAAACTGAAGAGGTTCAGTCTCACTGGCAATCAAAGAGATGCCAAATCAGACAGAACCATAGACTCCCTTTCATTTGTCAGATTGGCAAAGATTAAATATATTGATTTTACCCAGGCAGAGAAGAAATGGGCATGTACACTTACCATTAATGGGATTGTTGGTAGGTACAGCTTTTCTGGAGAACAATTTGGCAATCCATAATAAAAGCTTCATCTTTTGACTCACAGATTCCACCTTTAGGAATGAAGCCTAAGGAATAATCAAACAAGTGCACAAAAATGTATATAACAAGATTGGTCATCTCAATGAGGTTTACAATAGCAAAAGTGGAAGCAATCTCAATGCGCATCAATAGCCGATTAGTTCAGCATACAGTGTAATAGTATGCAGTCATTTTGAAAACATGGATAGCTTTATATCTATTGATATGGAAAAGTGCCCATGACATGTTGTTGCCACTAAATGAACAACAACAACAAAAAAGGCTGGAAACCGGGGGTATGGAGTGATCTGACTTTTGAGCATTTTTAAAGTGTGTGTGTGTGTAGGAAACTGTGTGGGTAAATGTGCTCTGCAATGATACCTTTTGAATGATGACATTACACGTGGTTTGTATTTTTTCTTTTATATTTTCCATAATTTATTGATGTTTTTTACAATAAAAATTCATACCTATCTGCACTGAAAAATATGTTTTAGGGAGCTCTTGGTCTGGTTATTCTGGCTGCTGTACAGAGATGGAAGAAGCAGCAAATAAATACAGAAATAAAAGTAAGGAAGTAAAAAATCTAATCAGTGGTAAATTTGATTGTTCCTATCTGGAATCATTATTTTATTACTTATTTTGGGAATCTACTCACTTTATTCATGACAGCTTTCCTACCCCTAGCAGCCTCACCTTTTTCCTTTGAAAATATCCTGGAACATTCTATCACATTAGCTGCCCCTGAAATCATTATTGGGTGTAATACTTGTATTTTTATTTTTTTAAATTGCTAATAAAAAATAATTGCCAATTAACTGTGATAAATTCTTAATGAAAAAAGCATCTCTCCTCAGGGACATATATTACAATCTCAAATCTGAGTGAAGCTGTACAAAGAGGTCTCTCTGAGCCAATTTCCGCTGGGATCACCCTCACCAAGTTTGTAGGGCACCCCTTCCCTTTGGTGGGAGTCAACAGCCCCACCGGTGCCTCTAAGTGATCGTGCCACTTGCCAACTTCTGGTTATCTTCTTAAAGGACCAAATCAGGGCCTGTTCTCATGTTTTAATAATATAACCTGGAATTCCAAAGTGTCTTCCATTAATAAGTCTATGTCATCTCCTGCTAAGTAATAGGACAGGTATATGAAAAGTTTACCAATCTTTCCCTGAGATTTGGTAGAGAAATAAGAATATGAAAGAATCATAGTTTTCTGGATTGTATTGTTATTATATATCAAAAGGTGTGCATATATATACACACACACATACAACTTACATATATATTAGTTTGAGTGATATGAAATTTATGATATTCAACTCTTTTGATCTCTTGAAATGGCAATTTCATATGGCTTAACCTTATATTATTGTTAAATCGGTAGCATCTAAACAGTATTATACTATTAGAAGAATTAAATAGATAGTAATATTCTTATGGTGATGTTCTTGTAGCCTTTGTAGAGCACTGAAAATCTCTTTTCAGAGAAGCAAAGAAGTGAGCATTTTAAGTGGATTTCCCTCTGCCCAAAGTATACCTACATGTGTATGTATGTGTGTGTATCCTTAGAAACTCAGTAGAAAACCATCCCACTTGTTTTGAAAAAATTAGTCTTCATCTAACTTCCTCCTGTGCCCTGACCAATGATTGCTTTGACTCTGCTTCTTTCTTCAAAACTTGTATCCAAAAAAAAAAAAAAAAAGGGACATCCCCAGGTGACATCAGGGTATTGCTTTTGATTTTGCACATTAAGGCTCTGCTGATTCCCCTAACTATTCCATTCTTTGACAGCTGGCCAGAGATGTTAAGCAACCTGCCCAAGGTCACACAGCTAATTAGAGCAGAGCTGGGACTAGAACTCTGGGCTTTTTTACCTTTTTATCCTGCAGAGGGAGTAAGGGCTGTTTTCGTCAGCTCCCCTCATGAAGAACAGGTTGGCTAAGTTAAATAGCAGAGGCAGGAACCAACAGCCTGGAAGGTCTGAGGGAAAAGATCATCAGTTGACAAATTATCATGATCATTATTAATGTTATTATTCATATACTATGTCTGCAGCAGAAAACACAGGTTTATTTAAAATGCACATAATAATTTGAGTTTGCTCCAACATTTATTTTCTGTCTAAATTATTTTTTAACTGATATGAATGCAAAGACTTCGGAATACAAAAAGCAAGGCTTTTTAAAAATCCATAACCTTAAATTAAGAGCACATTTATTCACACTGCTGCTTGCAGCCCAGAACTTTCTCCCTTTTAACCCTTCAGCGACATCGGCAAGCTGCATTTCCACCTCTTCTTGACCCAATTTTTTTTTTTTCGGTTAACAACTGCATTGGCAGACCAAAACACAATGCATTTCACAGGAAGAATCCTAATGGGGTTTTTAGTAAACTGGCCCCGACCACTTCTCCAGTAAAAAGATGCCTCTAGTTGATCTCCATGTAGAAACAGCAGCTGGTGATGAGAACCACTGTGCTCTGGTGGTTAATTATTTTATCAGGACAAGCATTTCTGTCATAAGAGAGAAACAGCAGGACCTGGAGAGAGACACACAGGACAGACAGACACAGATATGACTCAACGAGAACCTGACTGCAGGACTCAGAGCCACACAACCTTAAATGGAAAGTTTCTGATAACCCATGATGGATTGGAGCCAGGTGGGGGCAGAGAAGGGCTTTGGGGAGAAACTGCACGTGTGGAGGGTCAGAAAAGGCCTGCTCCCCAGACAGCCTGCGCTTGCCCGGAGCTTTGTTAGAGGGCGCTGTGGGGCCGTAAGTGCCACTTTCCCGCCCTACAGAACCGCCGGCTTCCCACGGCCTGTGATGGTTAAAACCCCCTTAGCTCTTTTGGCAAAGAGTAGGTGTGTCCTGGCCAGGTTCCAGTTTGGGTAATTACAGCCTGTCAACCTAAATTCCCCCCAGGATTGCAGTTAAATATGGTACCCGTCTTCACAATTAAATTTTAGCTCTAATAGGACACTCGATTGTCATGTTACGTGACAGTTAAATGCGGCTGCATCATACCCCAGAGGTAGCTGCACTTTTGTGGTGACTACAAAGATTTCTTGCAGTGTAATAAATGACCTGTATGGACAGAATTGGGGGGGGGGACGATCTTTTTGGTAAATTGTAGCTGTTAACTATAGGACTTTGCTCTCACTAAAAAAATTTCTCAAACTCTTTCAGGAAAAAGAAAAAAAAAAACAGGGAACACTTAATTACTCCATATCATTTGCAGTTCTTTTACCTAGAAATAAAAATCAAGATGCTAGGTTGTTGCAGGACAGAGGAGGCCTCCAACTACCATCAGTGTCACAGGCGTCTTTGCCTTCTCTAAAGATGTCATGTACTGTCTCCTCCTTTCACCTGTGTCCCTGCTTCTCCCACACTCTGGAATACCAAGACCTTTTATCCTAGCAAGATCCAACTCAAATGCCACCTCCTTTATGTTGCCATCCACAATCCACTCCAATTAAGCCTTTCTCCTCTTATGGATCCCACACCACGTTACTATTATCCTTACTCAGCATTTATTTAAATCTGCCTTATAACGAGTTGTTTACATGTCTAGCACATGCAACAAACTAAAGCTCCCTGAGGGCAGGAGCTCAATGCTTAATAAATATTCCTGAAAGAGAGAAAGAAGGCAGCCCCTCTTTCCTTCCCAAGGACACAAACAAGAATGGCTGATATTTAGTGAGCAGTTGCTGTAAGTCGATCATCGTTCTAAGCACTTTGCATGTACTGACTCAAATCTCACCAGCCCATAAAGCATTATTATCATTGTCCCATCTTTATACAGGAAAACACTGAGGCACAGAGAGGTTAAATAATTTTCCCAGTGTCACACAGCCTGTAAGGGTTAGCACCAAGAGTGAAACCCATGGGGCTAACCCCCAGAAACTCATACCATTATGCTGCTGTATAGCACAGGTTTTTCATTAAACATACCAGTATCCCAACTGTCTTTAAAATTTCAAATCCATCTAGGTCTGCAAAAGCATGAGTCTTTTTCTAAAGGGGAAAGTGTAAGGATGGGGGAAGTTGATGACACATAATCCACCTGTCTCCATTTTACTTTGGCTATCCTAAATAATAAGAGGGCTGCTTTCCGAAACCCACATTCTTGTTTGTCAGTTTCCATCCTTGGGCAATTATTTCACACTGAAAATGAGAAGGTGATAATCTAAAGTATTCACAGCCAGTCTTGCCTACAGAGGTGTGAGCAAGGAGGAAGATAGCATGTTGTGATTAGAGAGGGAAGAAACAAACCCCAGTGATTGCAATGCACAAGGAAGGGGTCAGCCTCATTATTCTAATGCATAGTTTTCTGCACCCATAGAAATATTTTATTCCAACAAGTTAATTCCTTTAAGTGGTGAGCGCTGAGTGTGGCAGACACGATTATCTTCCTTAGGTTTCTTACGGCTTTCTCCCCACTCGGCTGGGGAAAAGATTTCTGCAGCTCACCTCGTGCAATTAGAAACAGCCCCACAGGGCAGAGGTGCAGCCTGCGTTCTGAGATACTCTTCTGCTGCTGAAATAAAAACAGCCTTTGAGAATATTCTCCTGCCAAAATCATTTTAGCATTTCACTGTCACACAGCGGGAGGCCGAGAGAGAGAGAGAGAGAGAGAGAGAGAGAGAGAAAGAGAGAGAGAGAAAGAGAAAGAGAGACAACGCGAGCCAGAGCGAGCACATTCCTTTCTGCGTACAACCGGCAAGACCTCATGAGTCTTTCCTGTGTACAAGGAAATTAATTAATTTCCTTTTTTATTTTTGTAAAAGGAGGCCATAAAAACATAGTTCAAGATGTTACATTTTCATAAGGAAGAAGTCTCAATTGTAAATGAGTTCCTCTTTTAAGACAAGGCTGTAATTAGATTGCCCGTGGTGATGATGAATGGGGAGGGTGAAGGGTCTTCGCTTTTTTCTGGGGAAAGAAACATCCTCGAAGGCGGAGGCAAGGGCTGCCTCGGGCGGCCACGCTGGTGCGAGCGCCAAAGACTGCTCTCTCCCATGAAGCTGAAAGAAGAAAGACTTTCTAAACCTAGGGAAGAATAACAACAGGAAAGGCAATTTAGAGGGTGAGCCAAGGTGGTTACCTAAACAGAGGGCAGCAGTGCCAACAGGGGGCGCTGTACCCTTCGTTCGCTCCCAGTGCTCTCTGCACAATCTGTTAACAACCTCAGTATATTTTCTCTCTTGCAGTTACTAACAACAGGGCAGAACTTGGTGGTTTCTGCTGCCCCTTCCTAAATGACTCATTTTTTTGTTTCTTTCTTTTTTTTTTTTAAATTTCAGAATATTATGGGGGTACAAGCATTTTGATTACATAAATTGCTTTCATACTGTTCGAGTCAAAGTTATAAGTGTGCCCATCCCCGAGATAGTGTGTATTGTACCCGTTAGGTGTGAATTTACCAATCCCCTCCTCCCCCTTCCCACCTGCTTGATTTCCAATGAATGTCATTTCCGTATGTGCACGTGTTGATCGATTAGTTCCAATTTAATGTTGAGTGCATGTGGTGTTTGTTTTACCATTCTTGTGACACTTCACTTAGAAGAATGGACTCCGGTTCCATCCAGGTTAATACATGCCTGTTATGGACAGATTTGTGTCCTCCCACATTTCATATGTTGAAAACCCTAACTTCCAGTACCTGTACCTCAGAATGTGACTGTATTTGGGGATAGTGTCTTTAAAGGGGTGATTAAGTTACTATGAGGTTGCTAGGGTGGGTCCTAATCCAATATGACTGGTGTCCTCATAAGAGGAGGAAATTTGGACACACAGAGGGACACCAGGGGAGTGTGTGCACAGAGGATAGATCATGCGAGGACAAAGTGAGAAGGTGGCCATCTACAAATGAAGGAAAGAGGACTCAGGAGAAACCAACTCTGCTGACACCTTGATCTTGGACTTCCAGCCCCTAGAACTGTGAGAAAATATATTTTTTTTGTTTAAGCACTCCCCCCAAGTCTGTGGTATTTTGTTATGGCAGCCTGAGCAAACTTAATACAATGCCCAAGTATTTTTTAAAAATATGGCCCATGACCACTTTCATTAGAAAGTGATGAGTGGATTAAAATGCACATTGCTGGACCCCACCTAGACCTACTAAATCAAATCTAGGGTCCAGGAAACTGCCGTCTTTCACAAGCACCCCAGGTCATTCTAGTGTGCACCCACGCTGGGAAGCTCCTGCAGTGGGAATTTGCTGAAAGGTCACCTCTGCAGTGATCTGAAGGGGGCTGCCCAAAGGCCACACTGCCTGAAACTCCACCATTAGAAAGTCATTCTTTGCAGTTAAACATTGCCCTCTCCCTGGTGGATCTCTTTTCAGTGCAAATAGCTCTTGGATGGAGGTGACAAATTAAGTCAATAACCTTTGAATATGAATTCATTTATCAGCTGAATTCCTGTGGGATTGGAAGGACGCCAAAGATGAGAAAAACCCAAGAGTGGGAATACGTAGGGGGTTGGTTGAGAGATGCTGGCAGGGTCCACACTGGAAGGAGGTACCACCTTGACAATCTTGCTCTGGGCTAGCCCCAGTGGGAGCAAGGTAGCCCCATGATGGGCAGCTCGGGAACACACGGTACCCTGCTGTCTGACAGGAAGAGAAACAAAGAAATGGTGTCTGTACTTTTGGGACAAGACAGCCAACTCCTGGCTGTCTACTGTTTTCTTGTTTGTCGCTTGGAAACTGAGGGCAAAGCCAGGCCTGCCTCCCTCCCTCTCTGAGAGTTCAGTGTGTAGGGACCTGCTGAGAGGATGGAAGAGGGGCAATGGGGGATTGGGGTGAGGAGTGAGCTGCAAAGTATTTAACAACTAGTATGGCACGGACACGGACCCATCAGAAGGCAGCCAGAGGCTGGAGTGGGATCCTGAACATCCCCATTGTGCCAGGAGTTAACTTTTCATTCTCTGGTTTCTCTGAAGTCCTGGTCCAGAGCTTCACCCAACACTCAGGGCACAGGCCCAGGCCTAAATGTGTGGGATGGTGACCCAGTAGGTCTGAGAAGGAGGCTCTTTTAGTCTCTCTTTGTATTCCCGTTGCTTTCTGTGTCATTTATTTATTTATTTTTGTGTTTGCAAGGAAGGAGGAGGCATCCTCCCTACCCTGTCCCACTTTGTGGTTCAGGACCAGTGTACTCTGGGCCAAAGCAAGTCATGCGTGATTGCAGTGTGCCTGTGTCCTCTCCGTCCCAAGTCTTCCAGCAAGTCTAACAGGCTGAGAGCATCAGTCAGAGGGCGAGTGCCAGTTTCCCAACAACTGATAAGTCACCACCTTAGAGAGGGCTGCCAGGGGGCCAAGGTACTAATGGTCATCTCAGAAGCCACAGCACTGAAATTGATAATGAGCTGGAACCCCAACCCCTATGCAGAGGGCTCAAACCAGAGCCTCAGGGCTGTGCCAACAGCCAGGGAATAACCCAGCCCATTGGGTACTCTACATGGAGAAATGCTTTCTAGCTTCCTTTTGTCCATGGCAAAGGTTGAATCCAAGGTGAAGTGTGCAACAGACACTGGCCTAGACTTCCAAACCCTGTCCTTCAAAGCAGCAGATGGCTGAAGGAATTTGGCTTCACTTTTACTTACAAGCACCTTATAAGGGCCATAGAATGTTTGCACATCCTCCCTCACAACACCTGTTTAATTGGGTCTTTAATAGAGCCTATGTCCAGTCTTGAGGACACCAGGATTCCCAGTGTGCCATGCAGCTGACATCCACCCACCGTCTTCACATTGATTAGGACATGTGCTCACGTCCTGGAAACTTCATGCCATCCACTGCAGTCATACAATTAACTCAAATTGATAAAATCTGGCATTACATGCTTGCTCTAGCTTTTTCTTTTCTCAAAGGCCCCACCCCCCAGGTTTCTTTTTTTTTCTTCTTATTCTTCTTCTTTTTTTTTTTTTTTTCTTTTGAGACAGAGTCTCACTGTTTCCCAGGCTAGAGTGCCGTGGTGTCAGCCTAGCTCACAGCAACCTCAAACTCCTGGGCTCAAGTGATCCTTCTGCCTCAGCCTCCCAAGTAGCTGGGATGACAGGCATGTGCCACATGCCCAGCTAATTTTTGCTATATATATTTTTAGTTGGCCAGATAATTTCTTTCTATTTTTTGGTAGAGATGGGGTCTCGCTCTTGCTCAGACTGGTCTCGAACTCCTGACCTAGAGCGATCCTCCTGCCTCGGTCTCCCAGAGAGCTAGGATTACAGGCGTGAGCCACCGCGCCCGCCCCCCCCCCCAGGTTTCTGACCTTGGGCTTAATGTCCTTAAGTAGGCCTTCACTCTGCCCCCTCCAGTGTGGCATAGGGCACAGATCGCATACCTTGCCATCCATTCTCTTCAAGGACCTGAGTTCTCCCTGTAGCAAGTTTGTCTTTGGCAGCCCTGGGCAAATAACTGCTCAGCTCAGCTGGGCTCTGGGAACTTCTCCAGGGACAATCTGTCATCTGTTTTAGTCCTCTACTCATACCCTTGGTTTTTTATAAACTCCTTAAGTGCAGTGGGCACTTGTGTTACTTAGATACCCCTTCAAGGAAGGACTTCCTGTTCCACCCTGCAGACAGCTTCTGGTTATCAGCCCCTTCGGGGTCTGCCCAAGCTGCTAAGAGCTGCCTTGCCCAAGGTCAAGTCCTTTCTGGGGTGGCCCACATCTGGTTAGTGAGCAAGGCAGGGCTTTGGAGGCCTGGCCATTTTGGTCGCACATGGGACCCTCTGAGGACAATCCTCATTCCAGAGCTCCCTGCCCAACTGGCTGAGGCTTTGTTGGGTCTGCATCACACACAGTCCCAGGTCCTCCTGGGCATGGTCTTGATTTATCTCCCTTCTCTTCACAGGCATTGATCCCCAACGCACATTTCATTTCCCAAACTCTGCCTCGGCATCAGTGTCTGGTGAGCACAACATGCAGCTCTGGGATAAGGGGCCATGGCTGTACCTCTCTGTGTCCCCCACAGCACTTACCTGTGGGACTTGCTCTTAGGAGTTGCTCCACAAATGTTTGCTGATTGAATTGCTGCTAGTGATTGCTAACATTGAAGGAGCAGGAAGGCCTACGTGCCTGGCACCAGGTGAAGCAGGTAGAGCATTTTACATGAATATATCCTTTAGTCCTCAGACAACCCTGTGAGCAAAGCACCATTTTCGCTTCCTTTTTACAGATGAGGAAACTAAGGCACAGAGAGTAAGCAACAGAGTGAGGACATGAGCCCAGGCAGTCCAACTCCTGAGCCAAGCTCATCCCCACCACGTTGGAGCTAAGCTCTAGATCCAGCTGACAGCTGACCACTGACAGTTAAGAGGAACCATATGGTGACACAAGGCAGCACCAGAAAGCCAAAGGGAACTGACATGACATTAGAGGGGTAAGCACCTATGTGGGCCTGGCAGGCCCAGAAACTTTCTAAGCCTGTGCCCTCTGGCACAGCCTTCTCTGTTTGCCCTTCATAGAAATCATGGCATTGTAGACTGCCTTCACTAGCAGCAAATGTAGCCTAACCTCCCTGTGGTACAAAGCAAGAAGCAAGCCCAGAGTGGTTAAGTAACATCCCCAAAGTCACAGAGCTGGTTGGTGCCTAGCTCTCTAGACCAGCCAGGGTTCCCAGCCCATTCCACACCATCCCCTCTCCTCTTCCCCTGCACTCCACACCCTGAAGCTCTTAGTTAGTTGGTGGATGTTGAGGCAGGAAGGACACCTCCCACTTGACTGGGCCAACCTTGGACTCAGGAGCACACTGCCTTCTCAGTGACACCCCCTTGCTCATTCAACCCCATCAGTATTCCAAGCACCTCTGGAATGTAAAGGCAAGGGGATTGCAAGAAGGGTAGTTGTAAGAGTGATGCAATAGCACTACCTCATTTTTATTGCCACCTTGCCCAAGTTCTATTATTAAATTTCTCACTTCCCCTTAACATTAAAACCTAACAGCACGATAGCAAGTGGTTAAGTGCTATGAAATCAAACAAGCCTTGGTGTGAAACCTGCCTTACCTCTTTCTAGCGGTGTGACCTTGAGAAATTTACTGAAATTCTTGGAGCATCAGTTCCTTCCTTTGTACAGCGAAGCAAATAATGCTCAAGAGTTAGCTCACAGGGTGGTGGGAGGGTTAAATGAAATAATGAATATAAAAGGCTTAGCACAGAGCTCCTGAACATAGTAAAGCTACTGTAAATTATAGCTATTGTTATTTTTATTAAAGATACATAAGAGATAACATATGTGGCACCCAGTAATCATTAATCTGAAGTCCTCAGCAGGGAAGAACAAATCAGCACATGCATTAATTAGGGCTTCTCATAACAGAATGGATTCAACAGATAAAGGCAGGATCAGACTCACCATCCCTGGACCAGAATCTGTCCCCAGGCAGTCCCAGGCCATGGAATCCCTATTCTCCAAAATCACCCCTGATATCACATCCATAACCCTCATGGTGCAGGTTTCCTTAAAGTCAAAATGAAAGTAGTTTGAGTGAATCCACAAGAATAGGAGTGGGAGGTTGGGGTGGGAGAGATATGTGATGTTTCAATAACTTGGTGGACTAAGCTAACAAGGGCTGTGCTCCCACTGCAAACACAGAGAGATATCTGATAAAACAAAATGAAAAAGTAAAAAAATGCACAGCTTGAAAAGGAAGAAGGAAGAAAGAAAAGGAAGGAGGGAGGAAGAGAGGAAGGAAGGAAGGAAGGAAGGAAAAGAAGGGAGGGAGAGAAAAAAAGAAAGGCATATTCAGGCTTCCAAAGGAACCCTCCATTTCAATCAGCACTATTTATTGACCTAAGCCAGAAATGATAGAGCGGATAACTAAAGAATGAGATTTTAAGTTTTGAAAGCATGACTATGAAGGTGACAGAGCCTAGACTTCCAACGCCCTTTGACATAAGATCACATAATACTGTAAGATCGGCCTTCCAGCGCTAGACTAGGGGGAGAAAGTCCAAAGGGAAGAAGAGAGCTTAGAGGGTGAAGGAATCCCTGAGAAAGGATATTTCCCGCTGTGCTTTGTCCATCCATCCTCTCACCCACCAGACCAAACGCCAGATGAATCTAGGGAACCCAAGTGCTCAAGACTGTTTTTCCTTGTCCCATTATCTCATTTGAGTTCATTTAGATAGAATACAGGCTTGGGAATAAAATAGATCAAATCCTGGCTCTGTCATTTCCTATCTGTGTGACATCGGGAGGATTATATAATCGCTGTGTGTTCATTTCTTCAGCTATGAAAAGAAGAAAACAAAAATAAAACAATAAACACCTTACTACCAAATATATAGAAATCCAATTCTCAATCATTCTCAGTCACTGCTAGGATAAGATACCTACATACTTGCACACGAACTCTCTCTCTCTCCCTCTGAATATATGAATCAGGAGTCTTTTGGTTGCGAGTTACAGAGACCCATTTAAAACCAGGAAAAAAACAAATCGAGAGGGATTGATTTGTTCCAATAATTGAACTTATCGGGGCTCTGGGTTTTTGACCCTTTTCTTAGCTTGTCCTTGCTTCTTTTTCCCTTGGCCTCATTCTCTCCCTACTGAAAACAGCTTTGTCCCTGAGCTGGGAAAAATTGCTTTAAGCAGCTCCAGGTTTTTGTTTTTGTTTTTGTTTTTTTTTGGTCTGTACAACTCATAATCTCAAAGAGCAACCCAGATCATTTCAGCAGGAACATCTCAGGGAGGGTGCTGAGTAGTCTGTTTAGGGACATGTGCCCTGCTCTGAACTAATGAATCTGGCCAAGAAGATGAAATACTCTGACTGGGCAATCCTAGCTCACCCATCCACCCCTGGGGCAGGGGTCAGAGGGGAGAAGACGAAGTGTTATTAGACCCAACTAAACCTTAGTTCCCCAAAGGAAAAAGAGATTACGGTTCCAGAAAAAAGAGGAAAAAGAGTCTTGGAAAGTGGGACTAACAGATACCCACCACATTCCACTCCTTGGCTGCCTGGAATCTGTATGCACTACTTTTTAACACATTGACTGCCACACTAGGAAAAAGAAAAGTTTTTCCTTGGGGCCACGGTGTTTTATTACAAAATTAGAATAAAAACTTCAAAAAAACCCCCAAAAAACCCTGATCCTTTCTAATGAAAGATTTGTTATTTTTTCTTGTTTTCAGTGTATCAGTTATATGCAACTTGGAAAATAGTTCTCATGGCTCTCAAGGTGAAGAGATGTGTAAGTTACATATGCTTCACGAGGCTCCGGGCTCAAAACTAGTGTGAGTTAAATACAACTCACATGGCAGTTAATGTGTTAAATGTCCTCACCCCCTTTAAGACAGCAATCTCACATACAATAAACTTGTACTTGCACCCCTCACTAAGAAACTGAAGCCAAAGTCTTTTCCAGATACTAAGTTTAACTTCAAGTCCTGGATTTCTGTTCCCTAAGACAGGTCTGGATATAGTTTTTATAGTCCAGTCACCTCTATCTACATCAGAGTTTCTTAAACTTTCTGTACTATGGACTCTGTGGCAGTCTAGTAATGTCTATGGACTCCTTCTCAGAATCATGTTTTTAACTGAAGAAAATAAAATACATTTGAAATATATTTAGCAAAATATAAAATAAACTCATGATATAGGAATGTATATACTTCTTTATTAATATATTAAATAGTAAGATCTAGTAGTGGATCCAATAACTACCACAATTTTGAAAGTGATGACCATGAATGGCATTTTGAGATACCTACCACAAGTCTCATATGATATGAAAATATCTGTGATTGATTGGTGACCAGTGCTGCTAATACCACCACAGCCTCTTGCCTGCAATGGTATTTCTTTTGACCATTGTCTTGCATAGAATTCCCTAAGGAGGGTGTAAGAAACAATCCTGTTCTAGAGGATATATCTATTTAGTAGCCCAATGCCTGCTAGGACAGTTACTGGGGCCTATGGATTGCCTAGGAACTGACAATCATAGACTCCTGCTTCCCAAACTTTGGGGGTACTATAGCAATGCAGTGTCATTAAAGAGCTCAGTTAGTAGCCAGCCGTTAGACTTCACAACAAGAGAACTGACTGGGCCTTAGGACTGGACAAGCAGGACCCTTGCTCTTATTGCCATGCCCCAAGGGGCCCTCTAATTTGGAATTCATTCCTAAAAATTTTCTAAATATCCCTTTGATGCCTGAACTGGTCCACAGTACCATCAGGGCACGGCCTCGCCTCCCCTTATCCTGGTTCCATATGAGTCCTTGTCAGTGGAAGCAGCTACCTCAACATTTTCTGTCTCCTTCCAGTGTCTGGGACCTGCCAGGGCTGGCCATGCTTTCTACCCAGATGGGGCTCTTTGGACGCAGACCAAGAGCTACATAGGGGCTCTGGTTCCCATTTTTTTCCCTTTGGGTAATTCTCCAGCCATCTGCATCACCTTCAATCCTCTGAGATGGGTTGACAGGATCCTCTGAGGAACTCTGGGGCTCTTTTCTATGGGATAGTCCCAGGCCTGGTTCCAGGAGGGCAGCCTGGCAAGCTGATCCCTTCTGTGGGCCAGCACAGTATTTCTTTTGCAGGGTCACAGAGACTTGGGTGCCAGAATGGTGCTGACACACTGATTTGGGGTGACTTTCATTTACATAGGACACTGGGTGAGTTCAGGGCTCTGGGTTACCAGCAATTCATTGTCAAGGAGCTCGAGCCAGGAGTGCCAGCCATGTGTTGGTTATCACCTGTCCTTGTCCTGACTGCAGTGCAGTGCCACCTTTGTGCTGTGTGCCTGCCACAGCCAGCACCTGGAGTCATCACCCACCTCCTCCTTAGGCTCTACATCACTTGTTCTTCAGGGGTGGGCATGCCTGTCTCCTCCAAGTGCTCCCTAGACTGTTGCTCCACAATGTCAATGGACCTTTCTGATCGATGTCCTCTTTTGACTCCAATCAATGGAATGTCGTGCTCTCCTGAACTGATCGCAAGCCATGCAGGACAAGGATGAACATTCCTTGCCCAAATGAGACTGCTCTTCTCTGTCTGTCCATGGGCCCCTCACGTATCTGTCCCCCTGCTGGTAGTGGTGTGTGCAAAGCAGGGGTAGGGTCAGCATTGAAAGAGGTTACATGCAGATCAAGGGGAGACGTGAGTGGAAGATGAATTGTTCTACATTTAAGCTATAACATTCTAAACCATAAATTTGACATGACTACAAAGCAAATTATCATTTGTATTTTTTTGCATACTCAGTAAGACTTGCATTTGTGACCACGATCAGCAAAGCACAGTAATGACCTTTGAAAGAGTCATTGGAAGCCAGTGTTCATGAGTGGCACTATGGATGATACAGCATCATGGGTAAAGTGACCACCTCTGAATAAATGGAATAAGTGGTATGAGGGAACTGAAGAGGGCAAGAAGACCTATAGAGTTTCAATATAAACAAGTTGCAAAGAGCCATGGGGCGGTGAGTAATAACAACATTGCTACCTTTTGCTTGCAGCGAGAGGTAAGAAATTATCCAGGCATGACACATTTGGCAATAAAGAGCACAAAGAGATGGTTCCTGGACCTGAACAGGAAGAGATGGTGCCAGGATACTATGAAGAATCTTCACAAGCTCTGACTGACTGGATGGTTAACAAATATGTAAGTACCTCTTCTGTGCCCATGATTCTGAATCTTCGTTGGTAAATTGCTATACCTCACATAAGCCCGTGAATTTTGTAGCACATTTTAAAAATTAAATTGTTTATATAGGTAGTCCCCACCTCCTTCAAAAAAATACTTGCGCAGGGCCCCTGCACAACCTATGGGTGGCTCTAATCCAACCTAGAGGTCTTGTTGAGTTGTATATAGTGCTTAAGCCTGGATCCCAGCCCTGTCGCTTCTTTTTTTTTTTTTTCCATAACTGGTCTCAGCGAGCAGCAGGTAACCCTTCATTCTTAGTCTAACAGCTTCCATTCTGGCCTCTGCATTTGGGCAATAAAAAACAACAGGCTAATTGTGAAGCCCAGTTAATCTGCCCCTTGCTTCCAAGTTCAAAGCTCCCATTCAATTTGATTGAATGGCTTATTACAATGAGGATAATTATTACCTTTGTCAGACAAAAAGTACTCAGCTGGAGATGTGTGGAAGGGGCCAAGGATTTCTGATTTTCCACATGTCTCTTCTTGGGACTGATTTTATCCCTCATTATGCTTCCCACCTCCCTGCTTGAGCTCTGACTTTAGCTTGAGGCAAAAAGTAGAGCTTTTTCTGTCCCACCAAGGCTGTGGGTCATATTTCACTGGCATTTGAGGTTGCTGGCCACATTAGGAAGAACCTTTGCTAGCAGAGGGACATTGCTACTACGTTTTTACTTCCAGATGGGGTGTACTTTCTTGTAGGATATTGAGACAAAGCTACAGGAAGTAGCCCCCATACTTCACACTCCTGATATTTTCCTACTAAGCCCAGTAGTGCCCGTGCGGGTAGGCATATTGCCTGTATCTGAAGATACAGGGGATGACAGTTTAACCAGCTGCTTTCCTACCTTAAAATGAGGATTTATTTGCTTGGCAAGCAATAGACATCAACACTGGCAATCTTAAGAGGGAAAATGGTATTTGTCTTAGTCTGCTCAGCTGCCATAACAAAATATCATAGACTGGCTGGCTTAAACAACAGAATTTAATTTTCTCACAGTTATGGAACCTGGACATTCAAGATCAGGATACCAGCATGATGGGGTTCTGGTGAGAGCTCTCTTCCTGACTTTCAGACAGCAACTTTCTCTCTGTGTCCTCATATGGCCTTTCCTCAGTTCGTGCACTTGAAGAGAGAGAGAGAGAGAGCCCTTTTTCTCTCTTTCTCTTTTCCTCTTCTAATAAAGCCACTAGCCCTATCAGAGTAGAGCCCCACCCTTATGACCTCATGTAACCTTAATTACCTCCTAAAAGCCCTATCTCCAAATACAATCACATTGGGGATCAGGGCTTCAACACTTATGATTGCCCAGGGAGGGGAGTGACACAATTCAGTCTACAGACTGAATTTATTAGAGAAATTCTGGGAAGATCACAGAACTGAATAATCAAGACAACGAGAACTTGGGACCAATGGAAACCATGTCAGCTCTGGATATAAATAACAGGAATGCCTAAAATATAGTTTCTAGGCACTGGGCATGTAAAGATTCAGTTGTGGCTCCTTTGACATTTGTTCATTCAGCTCAAGGTTCAAATTTTCAGGAAGAGAGTGTGATTGGCCAGGCTTGGGTCATGTGCCCATCACTCTATCCAAAGGAAGGGATAATGTACTCTGATTGGTCAATCTGGCTTGTGTTCATGCATGTGCACATGTGTAGATGAGGTCAGCCTCATCCAAATCATACAGAATAGGTTTGCCACAAAAACAGAGGTTCTGTTAGGTGAAAAAGAGGGAAAGGTAGAAACGATAAACAAGGCAAATAAAAAGGCAAAAATAAGAGATGTCCACTACAGAGTGCCAGGATTTTGCACACAATTTTTTTTTTTTTTGAGACAGAATCTTGCTCTGTTGCCTGGGCTAGAGTGCCGTGGCGTCAGCCTACCTCACAACAACCTCAAACTCCTGGGCTCAAGCGATCCTTCTGCCTCAGCCTCCAGAGTAACTGGGACTGCAGACATGTGCCACCATGCCCGGCTAATTTTTTTTCTATATATATTTTTAGCTGTCCAGATAATTTCTTTCCATTTTTAGTAGAGACAGGGTCTCGCTCTTGCTCAGGCTGATCTCAAACTCCTGACCTTGAGCTATCCTCCTGCCTCGGCCTCCCAGAATGCTAGGATTACAGGCGTGAGCCACCACGTCTGGCCACAAATTGTTGAAGTATAATATTTTTGATGGAAAATATTGCTTGGCCCAAGGAGGGGAAAAGTCGCTGTGCATTATCAACTTTGTGTCTTCAAGGTGACAGTGACATGAGGAATTGAACTTAGACCTTCCAAGTCTTCACAGGTCCTTGGAGTTTGTTTTCCAGGTAGATTAATTTTCCAAAAAGAAGAGAAAAGAGAAGCTTTCAATGCAAATGATTTGTCATCTTTGAGTTGCCCTTTAGCCATTTAGGGAATGGCTAAAGGCCAGGTATTAATTGTCTTTTCATAAAACACCACAACTGACTGCCAAAAAATAATCCCTATGTTTGCAAAAATAGAATAGCAAAATAAGCTGACAATTATTGAGCATTTACTTTCCACCAGCTATTGAGTGCCTTCCCCAAATCTATTCTTCTTTTCTAACAAGATCTTGACGTTGTTCAAGTAATCACCCCTGCTTCACCTAAATCATGTAACTCAGAGGAAGGCTACCTCACCCCCAGAAACAAAGAGGAACCCTGGCTCGTGTAAATCAATCACCATAAGCCATTCCTCTTTTCCCCTGACTGGTTCACAGACTCAAGCTAAAGCCAGTCACCATGGAGTACTCCTCTGGCAACAGTTATCGATTCAAGGGGAGGGCAGTAACTCAGGTTGGCCCAAAGAGATTGAAGGGAAGGAATTTGTTTTCATATTTGGGAGTGGTTTGCTCTCTCTTCCACTAGCTATGAACAAGCAATCCCACTGCCCCATTGCTGCCAACAGCCATCTTGCTTCCGGGGGGGCAGTGCCCCGACTGGATCACTACCAGAGTGCTCTTCCTTCACTGGACTATGTAAGATAACATTTCCTAATTGTTTAAGCCATTTTGACTCAGGATCTCTGTCACTTCTAGCCAAAAAACATCTTACAGCCATATACTGTGTTGAGTAATTACTTTATATACTTTAGCTCATTTTATCATCATACAACACTAGAGGAGGTAGTATTGTTATCTCCATTTTAGAGGTAAAAAAACTGAGGCATGGAAAGGTTAAATAACTTGCATAAGGTCGCTTAGTTACTGAACCCAGTCATCTATCTCCAAAACCCACATTCTAAACCAGTAAAAGTAAAGCCGAGTGGCCTTACATTTACCAACATTCCTAAAACATCAGAGAGAGAAATTGAAATAGTGTCAATCAAATCCTAGTTTTCCATTCATTTGGATTAAGGCTTCAGAGTTTCTTGTCCTCACTCCTGATAGACCTTCAATTGTCAGGGGGTATAAACTTCTTAATTTCTACATCTCTTGGTAAGTAAATGGCTATAAGCAAATATGTTACTAAGAAGTTTTCTCAAACTTTGAAAAGTCAACAACACTTTAAGCTATAGATTTCTTAAGAACAGGCTGCATCTGCTGGGGAGGGTAGGAATGAGAAGTTCAAAATCTCAAGGTCTCAAATGCTCCAGTGATGCAAAAATAGGAAGTCAACTGGCTGATATTTACGTTGAGAAGGAAATGAAAAAAGTAGCTGGTCTCTCCTTGCCCTATATCCTATAGGTTTACCCTCTATGAAGAAAACATAGTTGCTTATATCACAAGCCTTAAAATTCCACACACCTGTGTTTGCATTACCATTCTGACATTTCCTAGCTCTGTGAACCTAAGCAAATTAATTAACCTCTATGAATCAGTTTTCACATCTTTAAAATGGGAATAATAGTAGCACTCACATGTAGCATTATTGAGTTAAACAAAAAAGTGCTTAAAGAGTTATAAACAATCAGCTATTACTACATGTCCTCAGGTTGAGTGGCAAAAAAATAACCATCAGATTTCACATTTATGGGACTGCAGGTGTCTGTTGATCAGCTGACATAGGCTCAGCTCTGCTGAGCTGCTCAACTCAAGCTGCAGGTCCAAGCTGGGCTTAGCTCCAAGCAAAAGGGGGACACCCAGGACTGCTCCATGTGTTTTCATTCTGGGGCCAGGATAAAGGGGCAACAGTTATCAGGTGTATGTATGTTCGGGGAAGCTTTCCCATGGCAATGGCACAAGCAAGAGAGGGCAAGCCCAACAGCAGGAGCTCTCTTCAAGCCTTTGTTTCATGGCCAATTTCAACATCAGTGGAGAAGGGAGGCCCTGCAAAGTCACATGGCAAAAGCATATAGGGAGGGTTGAAGAACTGAGAACAACAGTGCCATCAACAACATTTCTCAGAACAGTGACAATCTCAGAAAATGGAAGAGATTGTTCTGGATTGCTATTGAACCATATTGGAGGCCCAGAGAGGTTGCCATTCTCCATGGCGGATGCATAGAGCTGTGATGAACAAACTCTTGCTTATTCAGGTTTTTAAAAAAAGAAGAAATTCTTCTTGATAGCATTTACTTAAATGAAAATAGTTCTACTTATTCTTGTGCAGGAAAATGCATAGTGTTACAACTTAGTTTACCTACTAACCATTGAGTAAATTATAGAAAAATGTTAGTGAGGAAACTGGCACAGATTTTTGGCAAACTTAATGTTGATATCTTGACAATTTGAGAAGTGTCAACTGTTAAGTAGCTTCCTAACCTTTTCTCCTGATATTAAATGGTGGGCCTGTCTTGAAGCCTAGGTGGGCAGTACTCAGTCTGTAGGCTGAAAGTTAACTCAATTGTTAATTCTCCACCTTATCATATTGGCCACAAGCTGACAATACCCCTCAATCATTCCCTCCCCACAAGGGAGGCCTTGGGTAGGCACCAAATTAGTATAAATTTGGGACAAGCTACAAATAAGCCTTAGTGTTCTCTAAGGCCACATGAGATATGTTCCAGTGGTTCCTCCCTTCCTCAGTCTATGCCCTCCACGATCCCCTCTTGGCCCTGAATCTCAGGCAAAGCCCACAAACTGTTTTCTGATGCTCTCCTCTCTGAACGGGCCACTACTACCCAGCTTCACATCAAACTCCTCCACAGGAGGAAATTATTCTCCCCTTTGGAAGATAAATACAAGAACACAATGCTTGGGGGAAATTCCATGTAAATAAGTCACAGAGACCAGCTGTTCCCAGACAGGAAAGCTAAAGCTAAGGTCAATGGCAGAAATAGTATAACTCTATGTTATGGTCATGGCCCGGCATTGGTTTGTTGAGCCTGTTGAGGAAAGTCTTTATTCCACTTACCTTAAAGCTTGGCAGTTCTCATTTGTCAGCCCTGCGGTGATGATGGGTGTGGATGGTTTTCAGATTCCCTTTACAGATGTAAGGTTCTTGGTAAATGTTCAACGGAAAGTCCTCACAGGGCCAGGTTATGATATATATATATAATCTATATCATACCAACTGCACTGGGACATTCAATAAGTGTTAAATATCAAGAGTATGACTCTTTCAAGGCCAGTTTTGGAACCAACACAGATTTACAACGGAAGGCTCCTAGGTGATTGCCCTCCTTCTTCATCAGTACTGAGACACTTGAAGATACAGGAAGAGCAGGGCCAGGAGACCAATGCGCTTTAGCCGTACAGCACACTGATGGCCACTGTGGGGTGGCCTCCCTTTAAATCTTCAGCCCAAGTCTTGACAGTACCACAGACAGACTGGCCTCTTCAAAGAGACTTTACAGAACACCTAAGGTGGTGAAAAGGGACCAAGCCAAGAGTGTGTGAAAAGCACAGCCCATTATGGCTCACACAGGATGGCTTCTGGTCTCAGGCCCTGACCCATTCCACTTTTGCTGAGCTACCTACTTCCTCAAGGGTGCCTGTCTGCCCAGATCCTTGCCCCATTCTCACATAGTCAGCAAGTGGCAGGGCAGGGGTTGGAGATGAGGTGACTGACCTCCCTCCTCCACCTCACAAGCTTATATCTTTTCCAGGGTACCATTAGAATAGACTCAAACTTACTACCTCCAGGACTGGGAGTGTAGGCAGGAAGAAGGAGAGGGACTGGTCCCAGTTTCCAGTCTGAGAGACCCAATTGTTCCCCGAAGCAATAGGGCTGCTGGTGATGATTTCAACAAGGAATGGCTGGCTGTCTCCTTACACCCACTCACCACGTTCGGGAGTTGCTTTATCTCCATTTGAGGCCTGACACTCTAACATAACTTCACCATGAAATGGATTTAACATACAATCAGAAAGACACCCATTGAGCAAAGTTGGAGGGGGATGATTTTGTTACAAGTAGATTTGCATGCACTACAGACCCTATAGATTTGTTATGGCAAGCATCTTACTCTCCAACTTCGTGTTTGTTCCAGTCCTGCTCTTAAGGCATGAAAAACAAAATAATCAACAAACAGGCATGGATCCTTTTGCAGCATGAGTGAATTCAGAGGCAGTTCAAAGTTGCTGCAAGTGAAATTCTTCTGTAAGAGGATAATAAATGGGGAAAAACATTGGTTTGCCTACAGATCGAGGCATCTGACTGTAAGGAAGAAATCTGGAGATGCTAATTGTGGTAATGTGGTAATGATGAAGAGACCTGGAAGTGTATATGATGAGCAAAGAGGGATGGGAATCTGGAAGGAAAAACAAAAGGAAACAAATTAAAAAGACAACATGATGTGATCTCAATGCATCCACCAGAACAGCTAAAATGAAAAAGAAAGACAATGTCAAGTATTGGAGGAGGAGTGACCAGAACTCTCATATACTGCTGGTGGAAGGGTAAATTGGTAAAATCCCTTTGGAATACTATTTGCCTGTATCTGCTAGAGCTGACCATATACCTACTTTATGACCTAGCAATTCCACTCCCACATATATTCCAACAGAAATGCATGCATAAGTTCACTAAAATACATATACTTGAATATCTATAACAGCATTATTCATACTAGCATCAAGCAGGAAACTACCATCAGTACAATGGATAAATGATGGTGTATTCACAAAATGGGATACTACAGTAGCGTGACTGAACAAACTACAACTACATATTACAATATGAAGGAATCTCACAAACATTGCATTAAGTGAAAGAAGCCAGCCACAAGAGTTCATATTGTATGATGTCATTTTGTTTCATTTGGATGGTGTTATGGGTTGAATTGTGTCTCCCCAAAAAGACACGGTAAAGTTCTAACCCCCAGTACCTTAGAATGTAACCTTATTTGCAAATAGGGTGGTTGCAGATGCACAGTAATTAGCTATGATGAGGTTGTACTGGAGTAGGGTGGGCCCTTAATCTAATATGACTGGTGTTCTATTATAATAAGAAGAGAAGAGACAGAGATACAGACACACGAGAATGCCACGTGATGACAAAGGCAGAGGTTGAAGTCCTGGAGCTGCAAGCCAAGGAACACCAAGAATTGTGGGGAAACCACCAGGAGCTAGGGAGAGACAAAGAAGGATTCTCCTCTACAGCTTTTGGAGGGATCATGGCTCTGCTGACACCTTGATTTTGGATTTATAGCTTCCAGAACTGTAAGACAATTAACTACTATTGTTTTAAGCCACCTAGTTTGTGGTATTTTGTTACAGCAGCTCTGGGAAACTAATTCAGATGACAAAACCAGTCCATGCTGTTAAAAGCTAGGATACATTTACCCTTGGTGACAGGAATGATGTCTGGAAGGGGGCTTGAAGGGAGGATCTGTGTACTTTTCACTATATATGTCATAGTTTAATGAAATGTTAACATACATATACCCACACACATTTAGGGACTTACAAGTTATAGGTGGGGCCAGATGCCCTAAGAAGAGGGCCTGCATGCAGCAGGCAGAGAAATCTGTCAAGTGTACTCAAAAATAATATTGAAAACCCATTATGTGCCAAGCACCATGCTAGGCAACACAGTGATCAGCTAATTTCTCCCTAGAACCTCCTTTAGTCTCTAACCTGGAGTTCCTCTATTCTCTTTTAGGAGGGTCCTATGATTTCTGGACACATCTACTTTCCCAGACAACCATCTATCAGTAATCTCTTCCAAGCTAGTGGGGCAGAGTTGAGTGGTGATTGTGCAGGCTCTGGGCACAGCAGACTTGGATTCACAGCCTGGCTTTGTCACTTTCTAGCTATGTGACCTTAAGTAAACTACTTAACCTCTCTGTGACTTGGTTTCCTTTTCTAAAATGGGGATAATAATATCTATAGCTCATAGCATGTTTGCAAAGATTATATTAGTTAATACATGTAAAGTGCTCCATTCAGTAAATGTTGGCTGTCGTGGTATTGTAACTTTCTCACTGTCTGTTTTGCATTGGATGGCAGATGCCTCCACTGTTCACAAATGTCCACTTCCCCTCTATTTCTGGGAATACTGAGAATTTTACATCTCTGTTCTTTATTTCTTTTTTTACTGAGAAGCAATTTACATATAATAAAATGCACAGTTCTTATTGTGGGTTGAATTGTGTCTCCCCTTGCAAAAAAATTGATATGTTGAAATCTCATCCCCCAGTTCTTCAGAATGTGACTGCCTTTGGAGACAGGGTCTTTACAGAGGTAATGAAGTTAAAATGGGGTCATTAGGGTGGACACCAATTCAATATTACCAGTGTTCTTAAGAGAAGAGGAGATTTGGACACAGACAACACACAGAGGACATGTGAGGACACTGAGAATGTAGCTGTCTGCAAGGTAGCCAGGGAGAGGCCTCAGGAGAAACCAACCCTGTTGACACTTTGATCTTGGACTTCCAGCCTCCAGAACTGTAAGAAAATAAATTTCTGTTGCTTAAGCACCCCAGTCTGTGGTATTTTGCTGTGGCAGCCCTAGCAAACTAATACTGTTATTACGTGTTCAGGTTGATGAGTTTTATCAAGATCTAGAACCTTTCCATAGCCCCAGAGAGATCATGTGCCCCTTTCCAGTCAATGACTTCCAGCCCCATAAGCAACCACTTTCTGACTTTTGTCACTGTAGAGAAGTTTTGCTGGTTCTAGAACTTCATAAAAATGGAATTAATTATACAATACGTACTTTTCTCATGTCTGGTTTCTTTTGCATAACAAAATGTTTTTGAGATTGATACATGTTGTTACATGTATCATTAGTTTGTTCTTTTTATTGTTGAATATATTCCATTGTACAAATGTACCACAAATTGTTAATCCATTTGCCTGTGGATGGACATTTCAGATATTTCTTGTTTGTGGCTATCACAAATAAAGCTTCTGTGAATGGTCATGTACAAGGCTTGTTGTGAATCTATAGTTTTATTTCTCTCGGGTAAATACTTAGGAATGGAACTGCTGGGTCATAGGGTTAAATGTGTGTCTATTAATATAAGAAACTGCCAGTTTTCCGAAGTGGTTGTACCACTTTATACTTCCACCAGCAGTGTAGGAGCTCTAATTGCTCCACATCCTCATCAATATTTGCAGTTGTCAGTCTTTTTTTTATTCTAGCCATTCCAATGGATGTGAAATTTTTCTTTTGATTTGTTTGTGCTTTCTGAACATAAGCTGGCTGAAAACTCACTAGAGAGGCAAGGCCACCAGTTCAGTTTATGTAAAAACAAACAAACAGCAACAAGGACTCCTTCATCTCCGTTTTATCCATAGAAAGAATAACCCATTGGTGGATAATGCCTGGGGCTTGACAATCCTCAGGGGAACCCCCTGCAGTGGTTAGGCTCCCACCAGCAGGGCTAGGCCAGTAAAGATCTGAGGAAGGCTCTGAGAAGGGGTATGAATCTGCAAGTCTGAGAATGTGGGTGAGTTGAAATTGCAGAGACAAATATCAATCCATATCAATCGATATTTATTGCTGAGTAAATATCTACAGTATGCAAAGGTTTTCCCAGGGGATCCAAGAGGGGAGTACACCAGACTCTGAAAGATTTACTCTTCTTGATTTTGCATTATCTGTGCCTCCAGCCCCTTCCATTAGCATGAATAATTAACAGCTGACAGAGCTATCAACCACAGTAAGAGCTTGCTTAGGATTCAATGTTTGTCATGTGCCAAGGAAGAGAAAAGGCTCAAGGGTTCGAACAGATGATCAGGATGATGACAGTGGTGAGGAAGAAGAAGAAGATGAAGCACATTAAGTACAAATGCCATATAGCCTGTTAGTTTCTGTTTGTTTTATATAATTGCTTTTAAATGCACATATACTGCATGAGTGCTAAATGAGATGTAGATAGAGAAAACACTTTCAAATCACCCTCACTCTTTTTTTTACTCCCCTCCCCAGAGAGTAGTTGGAGTTAACAGTTGAAGTGTGCTCTTTCAGACCTTCTAGGAAAGTATTTACAGACATAAATGAACATATATAGATTTCTTTTTATATATTAATGGGATTCTACCCTACATATTATTGAATTAGATCTATATTACTATATCCACACTATTGTATCTTTCCCTGTCAGTACATACCAAGGACTCCATTATACAGACATGCCACAATTTACTTAACCACTCCCCTATAGAAGGGGATTTTGGTCAATTGCATTTTTCACACACACACACACACACACACACACACACAGTTGACCCTTGAACAACACTGGGGTTAGGGGCACCAACTCCCCACACAGTTGAAAAATCCATGTATAACTTTTGACTGCCCCAAAATTCAATTACTTATAGCCTACTGTTGCCTGGAAGCCTTAATGATAACATAAACAGTTAACACACATTTTGTATATGGTATGTATTACATACTGTATTTTTACAATAAAGGAAGCTAGAGAAAATAAATGTCATTAAGAAAATCAGGCCGGGCGTGGTGGCTCATGCCTGTAATCCTAGCTCTCTGCGAGGCCGAGGTGGGTGGATCGTTTGAGCTCAGGAGTTCGAGACCAGCCTGAGCAAGAGCGAGACCTCGTCTCTACTAAAAAAAATAGAAAGAAATTATCTGGACAACTAAAAATATATATAGAAAAAATTAGCCGGGCATGGTGGCGCATGCCTGTAGTCCCAGCTACTTGGGAGGCTGGGGCAGGAGGCTGGCTTGAGCCCAGGAGTTGGAGGTTGCTGTGAGCTAGGCTGACGCCACAGCACTCTAGCCATGGCAACAGAGTGAGACTCTGTCTCAAAAAAAAAAAAAAAAGAAAGAAAGAAAGAAAGAAAGAAAGAAAGAAAGAAAGAAAGAAAAAAAGAAAATCATAAGGAAGAGAAACTGTATTTACTATTTATTAAGTGGAAGTGGATCATCATAGAGGTCTTCATTTTAAGTAGGCTGAGAAGGAGGCGAAGAGGAGAGGTTAATCTTCCTGTCTCAGGGGTGGCAGAGGCAGAAGAAAATCCACCTATAAGTGGACCTACACAGTTCAAATCCATGTTGTTCAAGGTCAATGATATATTTATCTTTGGGTACATATACAAGTATACCTGTGGGATAGAGTTTCTAAAGGCTGATTTATTTGGAAGAGGGCTTGCTGGGCCAAAGGCTCTGATCATTTTAATTGTTGTTAAAAGCTGCCAAATTGCCCTCCAAAATGTCTTTCGCAATTAAAACTCCCACCAAGGTGTACAACTGTGCCCATTTCCCTCCCACTCTCCCCAGCATTGGCTATTACCAATCCCTTTAATGTTTGCCAAGCTGGTGGATGAAAAATGGCCTCTAATTTCTGTTTATAATTGCATAGAACTTATTTCTAGTGAGGCTGAATAGCTCTTCATATTTTCTGTAACCACCGTCAAATCTGTTGGTAGGAAAACTGATTGTATAGTAGTATTTTTTAACAGAAGGGAGTGGAAAAGTGAAAAATGTCCCTCCTGGCCCAGTCATCTGGTCCTTGGTTTGTGGTGCTGAAATCTAGCCAGAATGAAGTTGCTCAAACCTCTGGCAGTGACTTGAGAAGGTGGATTTGTTCAGCTGTGTTCAGACCCAAGTAATTAGTCAATCATTTGGGCATTTAGCTGGAATACCCTGACAAGATGCTGTTCACTCTAAACTCCCAACGATCAAGGGATATACTTTGGTCCAGCTTCTCTTCTGAGTACCTCCTCAGTCCCTGAAGGAACTCCGTCTTCTATAAGGACCATAGACTAGGTGTACTACCAATGGTGATGAAGATGAATGAAGATCATCAGCTCAATTGCTGCTCCAAAACCAGTTCTCAAGGGTTGTTCAGAAAATACTTGTGAAAACAAACAAACAAAAAACATTTCTAGAGCTGTCTAAACAGCACTAAACTGAAACCCCACTTCTCCATTTCACGTCCTGGCCCCTCTCATTGGCCTCTAATCCTTCCATCCTTCTTCCTCTGGCAATGAAAAAGACCTTTCCAAACCTCCAATCTAATCATGGTACTCTAGTAATAGTAATAGTTTGTCACAATTGAGCACTTAGTGGCACCTGGCACTGTGCTAAGCATTTTACTAGCATTGTTTTCAGACTATAAATCCATTGCCTAAAAACCCCAAACACTCTTCTTTTACTGTCATTCACACACACCCAACCTGCTTCTGCCTTCAGGGCTTGCTGTTCCCTTTCCCTGGAATGTTCTCCTCCAGACTCAATACACATAGCTCACTCTCTCACTTCTTTCAAGCCTCTCATCAAATATCACCCCTTCAGAGAGCCCTTTCCTGATGACCTTACCTAAAATAGCACTCCTTGTCACTCTCTGTCCCCTACCCTGCTGTATTTTCTTCATGGCACCTTTCATAATGTGGTATTTCATTATGCATTTATTAGTTCATTGTCATCTCCTGCACTCGACTGTAAGTTCACTGAGAGCAGGGCCTTTGTTCATGGCTAAATCTCCAGTATAGTGCCTGGTACGTGGTTGGTGCTCAACACGTCTTTGCTGAAGGCATGTATTTTGAGAGCAATTTGGCAATATCTTGTAGAATTGAGTATGAAGATGCCTTACGACCCAGCAAACCCACATCTGGGATTATGGCCACAAAAAATTCATGCACAGGTCTGTTAAGGGACATATATGAGGATGTTCTTTATGAGGGAAGAGAGTTAGAAGCAACCTGGGTATCCATTATTAGGGGAGCTGATGAGAAAAATGAGATTCATGCATACCATAGAACACTATGCTACAGTTAGAAGAAAAAAATTAAATGTATGTGCACCATTATGCATAGATCTTTAAAAAGTGTTGATTGAATAATGTAAGAAAGAATGAAATTTATGGTATAGTATCATTTACATAAAAGAAAACCACATATGCCATATGCACAAAACAATACTATGTACTGTACAAATACAAAAGAATATTTAAGGATTCTGCTTGTACACCTTCAAGAAGGTGCCTATGGGGGAAAAGATTGGACCCAGGGAATTGAAGATTTAAAGGGAAAGAGAAAGAAAGCAAAATGGGGAACTTTGAAGGACCAGTGTTTGCAAACTGACAGATTTGGATAACAGAGCTCTCTTCACCTCAGGTTAAAAAGGAGAAAAAAATTAAAATAAAATGCCCTTTCCCATTTCTGCTTCTGACATGTTCCACTCATCCTTCAAACTTAGCTCAGATATCATCTCAGTTTTGAAACTTTCTTTGACCTTTCCCCATAGGATTAATTCCTCCTTTATTGACATTCCCATAGCATTTTAATGATGCTTTTATTTTAGCATTTATAACCTCATATAATAGCTATTTGCTTACACATCTGCCTTCTCCATCAGGAGAAACTGATGTAACCTGTTAATTTTTGTACCTTTAGCACCTAGAATTGGTGGTGAAAAAAATTAATGGCGAGTTTAAGCATACATATGTTGCAGGGCCTCAAGAATTGCTCCAGTTTGAACTTAATCTAGAAATTCAGTGGTTTTGGAATCAGCCAGTGTTTGATTGGATGGAAATAGAGTTTCTGGATCTGGGATTGGACTCCAAAGTCAGAGGTACTTTTTTTTTTTTATCATAGATGGCGAGGAAATGAGTATGGCGCAGCCAACGTGGCCTGAGGCACCTCCTGGACCAGTAGCCCTACCACCTAACAGAATGGAGAGGTAAGGAAAGAGTGGCAGCAGGCTGCATATCCACCCGCTGGACTGGGGTGGATTCTATAGTGCTGGCTCAGCTGCAGGTTCCGCTAGAGGAGGTTTGTCCTGGAGGCTGTGTCTGGGATCAGAAGTTACAGCCACTTCTGGTCTCTATTCAGGCAAATGTCCAATAATCGGGATGAGATAGCTGAGTGTGCATGGGTCCCAGGAACTCATGCTGGGTCAGGTATGGAAGTCCAAGCACACAGGATATGATGCCAAGGGCCCAGAAGTGGAGAGTAGTCCCCTGCCCCTGGCATGACTTTAGAATTCCTGGTAAGAGTAATGGTAGTGATCCTTGTACTCACTCACTAGGCAGACTACTGCAACCACCTCGCCCTGTCTGAGCACCTATCTGGTGCCAGGAATTGTACTGAACGCACAAAGGAAGGGGAACAGTGACTACAGGAGAAGCCAAGGCATGGGAACTGGGACATGGGGACATGGGGAACTGGGGTTGGGAGAGTCAGGCTTGGGACTGGAGCCTACATATGGTCAGAATCCTAGCTGCAAAGAAGGTGATGCTGAAATCCCAGGTTCTATAGCTGGAGCTGTCATAAGAATTGGGGTTAGCCGTGAGAATTGGAATGTCAGCTGACTCCCAAAGTGTGCAGGAGAACAGCTGGGCCAGAGGTTGGGTAGGGCCTGCCAGGTTTGGTTCTTTTCTGCTGTAAATCCAACTTGACTTGTGACCTTGGATGCATGTCCACTTCCAGTGTTTTCATCTTTTCATAAGCAGAATTTTAAAAATGTTAACATTTATTGGGCATTTGCTAGGTGCTCTTAGAAGGTTCTAGATGTTTTCTATAACTTCATCTTTGCACCCGTCCTCCAAGGTTGTGCTATGAGAGTGAAACCGAGGTACAGAGAGGTGAAGTGACTCACCTAGGTAGCAAAGCTGGCATTTGAAGCAGGCAGTTTAACCCCAGAGCGCACATACAAATTCTTAATTGCTGTGTTGTACTGCCTTGCTGAAGTGTGTGTGTGTGTGTGTGTGTGTGTGTGTGTGTAATGGGATGTTGAGAAGGACCAAATTCTCTACCATCGCCTCACAAGGACATCATGACAGTTGGGAAACATCTGCCAAGAGCCCAGAGTAACCCACTGTCTTTGGCCACTGAGTCTCCTCCAGATTAGAAAGAGGAGAGGCTAGAAATCAGATCTGGTGGCTGTAGCGAGTCTCTGGCTTCTTTTGTCAGAGACACAGGTGACCTTAGAAAGCTTGTGGATGCAGATGTGTCAGTCCTCAACAGGCCAGTGCAGCGATCCTCTCTCCTCCGCCTTTCTCTAGGTGGATCATGAATGATGCTCTCAGAACAGCTGATAGCACAGTCAGCACCCTTGGTGGCTACAAGTTCCACATTTTGCTAGGCCACAAGTGAGTGGCTCTGGGGCCTCTGCTCTGAGATCAAGTGGTTGGTGGACATTCAGTTCTGTGGCTTTTCAGAGAGGAGGCTGCAGGTGCCTAGAACACAGGAAGACCTTTGCCAGGTGTAACAGAGTGTTGGTGCCCACCCATGCCTTCTCTCTTACTGCACTGGTGCACACAGGCCCAACTTGTAACTGCCAGCACCCATTTCCCCTTAGTGTTTTCTCTGAACCCCAGGCCCTTCTTTGCCTACCTATACAATAGGCCTGGAATACTGGGGAATTAATGTCCCTTGGGAGTAGCCTTCAACTAATGGGGAACAAGTGGGGAGCTGCCTCCTCCCTCAGTGGGCATAGCTCTGAGATGTGTGCTCTACACTGTCTTCCAGACATGCCCAGTGGGATTAGTTCCTCTTGCCCAGAGTGGTGACCTGCTTGATAACACACTCTTTCTTAGCTTCCTTCCTTCTCTTCCCTGCCTCACTTTTTTGCACCCCTTCCTGGGTTCCCTGTGCTGCCCAAATAAATTACTTGCATTCAATTCATTGTCTCAGGGTCAGTTTTTAGAGAACCCAAATTAAGACGCGAGAAAGGACTTTTGGTGGCAAATTATAATAAATCCTGAGACACATTCTCTAACAATCTTGGGAGTCTAGGAGGGAAGCATTTTTCTAAACTTCCCCAAAGATAGGTTTGTCGTAGAATTAAGACAATATTAGAGAAGCCTAGTAAAGGGTTTTTAAAGTCTCACTGAAGGCAGGCCTAAGATACTCTGAATTTCCACCACGCCTCCAGTACCTCCCAGGTGGCTTCCAGGGTCCCTAGAGTTACTGTTGGACTGTGGTTTCTATCTTTGAAAATGAAAGCACAGGTGACCCCTTCTCTTTTATATGAGGGTTCCTCTTGTTGATGCTCTGGTCTTCATTTGCCACATCCAAATGGAAATTACTTTTCTGCTCCAGTTAGCAACGGTTTCTGCTTTCCAGGTGAATAAACATAATTCTCTGCAGGGGCAAAGGAAGCATCCAAGTCAATGCCCACAGTTGATTCTGGCTGCTCTCGCAGTCACCCAGCACACCCCTCTCTTAGCTACCCAACCCCATGTCCTTTGGTTTAATAAGGCCTCAAATCTGCCATTCTCACCTCTGCAAGGCCCAGGTTCTCATTAACAGATAGAGAAAAGTTTAACAGATAAGGCATTTCTCCAGGAAAGTGTTTTCTAGCTTTTTCACATCATGGAACCCAAGAAAATTTATAATATTTGTTTGATACACTGGGGCAAATGGAGGAAGATGTTCTTGGCCAGAGGCAATTGACAGAAGATTTTCTGCAGCCTGGGCCCCAGGCAGCCATCCTGAGGGCTGTGAGGATCAGTACTGTCCTAGCATATTTGTAACCTATGTGGCATGCCAGTTGTAGTAATAATGTATTAACAGCTATTTTGAGTTTATTCCATTGGAAGTCACAGTGTCTTGCAGGACAAAAGCACAGATGGTTGTCAGAAGCCACAGGTTCCCCCTGGGTCCTAAATCTGCTTCTTACTAAGGTCTTCTTAAGAGCAAATAATTCAACTTTTTTATTTCTTGTATTTATTTATTTATTGGCAAGTAATAATTGTACATATTTATTGGGGTACAGTGTGATCTTTGGATACATGTATACAATGTGAAATGATCAATCTAGGGTAATTAGCATATCCATCACCTCAAACATTTGTCATTTCTTTGTATTGGGAACATTCAAAATCCTCTTTCAGCTGTTTGAAACTATATAACACATTATTGTTAACTACAGTCATCCTACAGTGCTACAGAACACTAGAACTTATTCCTCCTATCTAGCTGTAAGTTTGTATCTGCTGACCAACCTGTCCCTATGTCCTCTCTCACTTCCTCATCCCATCTTCTGGTAACCACTACTCTACTCTCTACTTCTATGAGATCAACTTTTTTAGCTCCCACATACGTGTGAGAAAGCGGTATTTGTCTTTCTGCGTGTGACTTATTTTGCTTAACATAATGTCCTCCAAGGTTATCCATGTTGCTGCAAATGATAGGATTTTATTCTTTTTTAATGACTGAATAATATTCCATTGTGTATATATACTACATTTTCTTTATTCATTCATCTGCTGATGGACAATTAGGTTGATTCCGTATCTTGGCTATTGGGAATAGTGCTGCAATGAACATGGGAATGCAGATATCTCTTCCATATACTGATTTATAAATTACATAGCATAAAATTCACCTTTTTTTGAGTGAGCAATTCTATTAATTTCAGCGTACTTACAGAGTTGTGCAGTCATCCCCACATTCTAATTCTACAGCATTTTCTGTTACCCCCAAAAGCACTCACTTTTAACCCACTCCTGATTGGGAGCTATCTCAGCCACAAAATACTGTCCTAACCTGCCTCCTCTGCCCTGATTATTTCTGGGCATTTACAGAGGGTGTCCCCCAGGTGTGTAAGAACATGTTTGCTCCTCTCAAACTCTGAAATCTTTGATGGATGTTGACATCAATACATACTATCCTCAAAATGTCAAAGCTAAGATGTGGTCTGTAGCAAAGCATGTGTGGGTAGGAGGAGGCCTCTTCATAGTTTGCAAAACAATCTTTGAATGGATTCCAAAACTGCATTCTTCATTAGCTTTTTATTGAGCGCCTGCTATGTGCCAGGTTCTGTGCTAGCACTGAAGAGTCAAGGCCCAGGTGGAGTCCATGTGCAGGAAGTTCTCTGGTTCCTATTGCAAACCAAGTTTTGGGATTCTTCCTCACCTGTTCACCAGCTATGTTTGGGTGTGTTTGATGCCCAGTGAGGTGCAAACAATGATCCTGGTTTCATCCATGTTTTTAGCATCCAGAATTGGCTATTATTTGTATTTGTTATACTTCATTTTTTAAAAAAATAAATAAGACATTATAGATATATAAGGTCCTGTTCCTTCTCCTACCTCTCAATGAAAATCATGAATTCATTAAAGATCATTCCAGGGTATATTTTGCACTGATGGTATGTGTTGTCAATACTTCCTTCACATATAGGATCTTTATTTACCAATTGTATTCCCCTTCCCGGCTTCTGTGAGCTTTTGTTTCTAATGGCCCACAATGAAGACTCTAGAGATTGCTCATGGCATCTTGGTGCCTCTTTGCCTACAGGCACAAAGAGTCAGAAGTGCCTGGGTGTTTATATCCTCCAAGCGGGTTCTTAGCCAATGACTGGTGCAGAAGAAGGAAAAACCAGAGCTCCCCTTCTGGATCAGCTGAGGCTGCCAAGACTTCGCCTGAAATCAATGCTTGCTTGGTTTCTTTCCCCCTCTATCCTGTTTCCCTTGCTCCCTCATCGGCTGCTAAGAGCACTGTTTCCTTCAAAATCAGTGCAACATTCTCAGAGCAAAACAAATTGAAGCAGCCTCATTTCACAAGTGTGCATGTCTCTTTCTGCAGAGGAATGACAGTCTCTCTGAGGTATAAACTTAGTGCAATTGTTGGATCACAGGACATGCACAACTTCCAGTTTACCAGGTGTTCTCCAAAGTGTTGGTACTAATTCACAGTTTCACCAGCAGTAATCAAGAATCCCTGTTTATCTACATTCTTGAAAACCTGTGATATTGTCAAACTTAAAGTTTTGCAAATCTGGTGGCTAAGAAGTGGTACCTCATTATTTTACTTTGACATCTTGACATATGATTTCTTTCCTTTCAGTTTTTCTATTCTGTGGATAGCCTGTTCATACTATTTGCCCACTCTTCTGTTGGGTTGTTTTCCTTTTTCCATTTGATTTTTAGGAGTTCTAGTATGTTCTAGGCACCTTCGTCTGTTACCGAATTTGAGAATTCTGTATTAATTTAAAATAGAAATACAATTTAAAAGTTATAAAATAACACATGTTTATTTTGAAATTCAAATAATGCAGAAGAATAAAAATCATAAAGTAAAAGTTGTTTTTAATAATTTCCACTATGGCCTCAGGCTTCAACCACATCCAATGATGATAAAAATAACCACTTTTGACAGATAGGCACATATTGTTCCAGAATGTATAATGCATATGTAAATATATAAAGATAGATTTACATGAGTTAATTCACTAAGCATTATTAGGCATCTGTCATGAGTCAAGTATAACTGGTATCAGAATATACAAATCATTTGAAATGTACATAATATACAAGAAAAACTCTTTAACAACTTTTGTCAATACTCAGTTTATTGTGGATATCTTTCTATGTTAAAATATATAAATCCCCCTGTCTCAGCATAATATTCCATTGGGAAGCTCCATTATATTTTATTAAACCAATTTTCTACCAATGAACCTTTTGGCTATTTCCATTCTTTATATTTTATAAAGCCTCCTTCAGTGAACATCCTTGGACATATGTCTTCTTGCAGTTGCTTGGTTATTTCCTTAGGATAAATTTCTACAAGTTGAATTTCTGGATGAAGAAGTGCCCATTTAAAATTGTTGAGACATATTGCCAGATTGCCCTCTAGAAATCTTGTGCCAATTTACACTTTCACCAACAGTATATACGTACTGTATGTCCATTTCCTCCCACTATCAAGCTCTACTTTAAAATAAAATCCTTGATAACTATTTCTAGAACCCCAAATATAGTCCATATAATTCTCTTTTCTCTACAGATTTGGAAAAAAATAGACAAGAGCAACTTTGGTGAGTTTTTATAGCTTCAGCCTAACAAGATATTTCAGTCCTTTTATTAATTCACCAAATATTCTCTATGAAACTATCATAAAGTGAAATATGTTTGAAGAAAGAGGTCTGATGGAAAAACTCACTTAAAGGCATTTAGGTTTCAAATATTTTTCCTAAAGTATCTTACCCCTGTTGTGTCCTCACAGCAAGGACTTCTGTTACTCATTGCAAGGCTTCCTGGCCCACCTACACCTCCTCTGGGTCTTTTAGCTACATATGTTTCTGTGGCATATAGAAATACACCACTCACCTTGATGGGATCTCCCTCTTAGCTGCATATGCTGAGTTTCACTTGTTTACTAAAGTCTGGAGCCAGACAGAAAAAAAAAATTCACAGGTGGAAGTAGAATGTGAGCACCTGGCTTTTCACACTAGAATTCAGGAGTCCCTTAGCATCTCTAAACCACAGCATTGGCCCATAGCCACCCCACTTCTTGAACTGAATTCCAGAGACTTTGACTAACCAACAGTTGGTAAAAACTGTGGAAAAGAAATTAACAGATCAAGAATATGAGGGTGCCAATATCCTAATGTGGCAACAAATTCTAACTCATGAAACACTTTGTAATCAAATTTTTCATTTTAGAGCCCTCCTTTCTGGAGGCTAACAAAGAATTATCCACACATGGACGATTCCTGTTTGCCTCTCTGTGTGGTCCTTTCATTATGCCTCCAGGTCTTCTCTACTAAAGATGTAGCAAGAATGGCTGGGTAAAGGTGGGAGGAACATAGCTCTGATATCCTAAAGTAGAGTAGGGAATTGCCTGTGTAGTGTTGACACCTAAAGATACCTTTGTTTATTTTGATATAAGCATGTGTGCTTTATGAAGAAATAACAGTCAGGATTCATTGCAAGAAACAGAAACCCTTGTATTATGCAAAAGAAGGAATTTAATACAGAGAATTGGGAGCTTATAGCATCATTGGAAGATCTGAAGAAGTGGTTTCTAAGCTGCAGCCCCATGAATGATTCATGGAAAAATACAGTACTTACCCACCATAGGAGCACTACCTCTGAGCCCACCACTAGAATATTGAGTTCAAGAACAGAGCATTGTAGCTGTGATCCAGGGATCAAGAAACCAGAATCAAGAAGGGGCCACTATCTTTGAGCCCATTGCTACCAGTGCCTCTCAACAGCTAGAATCATGGAGAATTGACATGGGAATCTCACATTTTTACAAATGTCCTTGTCAGCAAAAAAAATATCCAAAAGGCAGGACTATGATCTCTGCCTCACTTCTACTTTCCAGAACTCACATGAATACATCTAGTCAGCAGAATCTAAAATTTACATCTGGAAGCCAAGTTTCCAATGAATGTAGGAAAATGTAGTTTTAGCTTTCTAGCCTGTGCAGTATAGGAGGGTAACTAAGAAAGAGAGGAAATAAAAGTCAAGTAACCCAAGTCCAGTATCTACTACAAAAGGCAAGTGACTTCATCCATGAAAACACACCACAGAGAGAGAGGGAGAGAGAGAGAGAGAAAGAGAGAGAGAGAGAGAGAAGTGATGCTCAATTAGAGAGAAACACCATGTTAGAAAGGGTGTTTCCAAAGGGAATGGTGGCTTCCAAAGGAAGTGACTGATTGCCACCTAATAATAGGTCTGTTTTTCTTCAGCAGGCTTGTCATTTCCCTCAATTCAGGAGCTCACCACTGACATTTTTTGAAACTTAAAATTCACTTGTGACAAATAGTCTACATGTCTTTGTTGCTTTGGGAACAGAGGTTTTGTGTTCACAGAGCCAACTCTTTCTTAAATGTGTATATACCTTGTTTCCTCTCCCTTCCATGCAGGTGATGAGAGGCTCTTCTGTGAGTGTGATTTATTACAGACTTGCTTCACAATATAAATATTTACAGAATCTATTGATTTCTAGTATTATCAGATGTCAAGATGTGATGGACTTTTGTGATCAACTGCTACAATACCCTCATTTTACAGTCAACTAAACTGAGACTCAGAGAGAGAAAGTAAGTGATTTATTTAGTCTCAAAGCAAATTAGTGTAATAGATAGGACTAGAACCTAGATCTCTTGAATCCCTGACCAGGGTATTGCTGTTATGTCCTTATGAGCTCTTTGTTGAGTCTCTTCAGGAAAGGGAATATATTTTCCACGAGTCATGGAATGTGGCAGATCCCCTGTAGTTGGCTGACCCAGAAGTCATTCCCAGGCCCTTTCTCTTTTACTGCGCTCCACTATAGGAACTGGAAACCAGCTTTTCAATTTTCCAGCTAGGAATGGACATGTGACTGAATTTGGACAAATAACATGAAAGGGAAGTCTTTCAGAGGGCTATTCTGATAAAAGAAGAGTCACTGAATGTAAAAGCTTTTTTTGTCTGCTTGTGTGGTCACCAACATTGCTTCCTTTCCTTGAATGAGGTTGTGATGCTTGGAGTTGTGGCAAGCATCTTTCAACTATGAGGCCACGAACATGAGGGCAAAATCCAACAGACAGAGATTGGCAGAGCAGAGGGGAGGAAGGAGTGTGAGTTGCTCATGAGTTCATTCCACTGTCTTAGATCTTGAGGAAGTTTTTCTTTGAGGTGAGGCAAAGTATGGGAAGAGGCAGTTAACTGCATGATCATTAATGAGATTTAGTAAGTCTTTAATAAGATTCTACAAGTAGAACTATACATTATGGAAAAAATAGAAAATGCAGCTAAATAAAGAAACAAAGATAAAATCACATGTAATGCCACCATCTAGAAATAATGACTCTTGACTTTTTGTGTGTGCCTTTCCAGATTTACACACACACACACACACACACACATACATGCCCACATCTAATGGCATAATGGTTGCAGGAACAGACCTTCAAGTCAGACTACCTGCATTCAAATGCCTGCTGTGCTATATTTTAGCTGTGTATTAATAATTTTGGGCAAATTACTTAACTTCTCTGTGCCTCAGTTTCTTACCTCATACTGGTATTATAGAGATTAAATGAGTTCATTTTGGTAAAGCATTTGGACCAGTGCCTAGCAAATAGTAATTATTTAACAAATATTGGTTATGTATATTTATACAAATACTATTCTATTGCACACACAGTCTCATGATGCTCTGTTCACTGAACAGTTGCATCCTAAACAGAAGGACCTAAATTATTCACACACTCAGCACAGTTCAGAATCTAGCAAGTCAGTTGGTACTGTTTATAGGTTCTTGGTGCATCTAGGATAGGTTTTGGCATCATTAGACCTTCCCATAGACCCATTCTTACCATCTGAGAGTGAAGAAAAATTTTGTTCCAAGAGTTTTTGCTGCTTTCTGTAATTTCCTTGTCATGGATGGCTCTATATCATCTTCTTTAGTAGTTACTTCTTTGAGGTTGTTTTTCACCACCAAGGCAATGAAGTAAAGTGTTAATATTTGTCTCATATAAACAGAAAGAGTTTCTTCTTATCTCCTTTTTGTTGTTGTGGTTTCAAGCTTTCATCTTAATGTCAAGAAGATGGCAAGAAATACCAGAGGGATAAAATCAAATGACAAACCCACACACATGTAAATGCTATTTGCAATTTTCAATGAGTTGTAAGTCCCAAGTCCTCCCTGGCCAAAAAAAAAAAAAAAAAAACCCAAAAAGCAAGGTAATTAGGCTAGTATTTCAAGTCAGAAATTCTGCTGCTGTATAATTTATGTGAGAGTGATTAATATCAGTCAAATCCTGTGAAAATGAAGTTCAATGGACTACCCAACAATTTGGTTGTACCAGGATTTCATGGAATGAAATATTGCTCATAATAAATATGTCATTAGTTAGGTGTTTGCAGTAGATCACAAGAAAATGACCATAAAATCTTTACAACCCATCCCATCAAAAGATAGAGTTTATTCCTCCACCCCTTGAATTTTGACTTGGCCATGTGACTTACTTTGGCCAACGGAACATCAGTAAACATAAATTTAGCAGAAACTTAAAAAGTTCTGTGCGCTGGAGCTTCATTCTCTTGCTGCCGTGAACTCTTTTGCCAAAATATGAACTAGCCTGAGCTAACCTCTGGGGAATGAAGGACAGTGTTTTCTAGCCATCCAGCCATCCCAGACATTTCAGTTGGGGCCTAGACATGTCAATGAGGCCATCTTGGATCATCAGCTCCAGCCAATTCAGTTCAGATCAGAAAACCGACCCAGCTGACCCACAAAATGATGAGCAAATAAAATGGTTGTTTTTCTTAAGACATTAAGCTTTAGAATTCTGGCAGGCAGAATTCTAAGATGAATCCTAAGATGTCCTGTCTGAATCCTTGTGGACTATAATATGGTGAAATCTTACTCCTGTGATTAGGTTATTTTATATGGCACAATTAAAATTTAAAAACGGAAGATTAGACTACTTTTGGAGTAATGTCAGCAAGATGGCAAAACAGGAAGCCCTTAGACCTCATTGCCCTACAGACATATTGACTTAATAACAATATATGGTCCAAAAAGCCTTTATTAAAACTTTAGGAATAAGTTAGGATATACCCCTGGTAAGCTAAAAGCCAAGAATAGCCACACTGATACAGTAAGAAAAGCCATTTCATTTCAATTGCATCAGCCCTTCCTCACAGCCAGCACAGCTCAACGTCAATGAGAGAAAAAGTCCAACTTGTGGCTTCTCTTTTTGGAAAGAGAGAGAAGAGTGGAAAATACGTCCAGTGTCCTGGCCTTTTGGGGCTGTCTAGGGAATGGTTTCCATCTCATTTGACTCAGAGTGTTGACAAGGAACTGGCATACTTTGGATGTCTGGGAACTGCTGAGAACAAAAAAGAGCTCAGCAGCTTGTTGCAGCAACAAAAAGTTTGTAGTACTACAGACAGAAGCTAGTATAGCTTTGTTTGATCAGGGGAAAACACCCAGTTTATGGCTTCTCCCTCAGGAGGAAAAGAAAAGAGTGAAACATATATGTAATATATGTATACACATAAATGTAATTTCTTCCTTTTTAAAAAATTTAATTGTGCCATATAAAATAAACTAACCACAGGAGTAATATCTTACCATATTACTGTCCACAAGGATTCAGACAGGACATCTTAGGATTGGAACATATGTCCAATGTTCCAGATATTGAGGGTGCTGCCTGAGAGACTGGCTTCTGTCTTACCTGACTTGAGGACTGTGGGCTGTAGAGAACAAAAGAGAGATCAATAGCCTTTTGTAGCACCAGAGAACCTGTAGTGCCACAGACACCAAAGAAAACAAGAGATTACAACTTCCTGAAAAATAAACTAGCAAACCTCTCTAATTGGGAAATTATACACACAGGCCCAGAAAAGATGCATTCCTATAAAAGGTTTGAGAGGCCAAAAGAATCTCCAGCAGGGCTGATTTGTGACAGTCTTCTCCTGTATGCGGCAAGTTGATAAAGACTAGGAGATACACTTTTTTTTTCAAATGCACAAATCACAACAAAAAATAACAGTGCACATGAAGAGATGGGGAAGCATGGACCAATCAAAGGAACAAAATAAATCCACAGACACTGACCCTAAAGAAACAGAGATCTCTGAATTACTTGAGAAATATTTCAAAATAATCTTCATAAAGAAGCTCAATGCACTATAAGAGAACACACACACCAAAACGAAATCAGGAAAATGATACATGAACAAAATTAGAACATCAGTAAAGAGATAGAAACTATAAAAAAAGAACCAAACAGAAATTCTGGTCATTTGAAATTATCAAATCAGAGGAACAAAAGGAAAAAAGAATGTAAACAAATAAGAAAGCCTAAGAGACTTATGGAACACCATCAACTGGACCTATATACACATTATGGGAGTCCCAGAAAAACAAGGAAAAGAGAAAGAGAAAAGGAACTTATTTTAAGAAATAATAGGCAAAACCTCCCCAAATCTGAGGAAGGAAATGGATGTACAAATTTAATAAGTCAATAAGTTCAAAAGACTCCAGTAGGGTGAACCCAAAGAGATCCACACTGAGACACATGATAATTAAGCTGTCAAAAGTCAAAGACAAAGAAAGAATCTTGAAAGCAGCAAGAGAAAAGCAATTCCTTATGTACAAGGGAGCACCCATAAAATTGTCAGTGGGTTTCATAGAGACACATTATAGGCCATAAGGGAATGGGATAATATACTCAAAGTGCTAAAAGAAAAAACTATCAACCAAGAATGTTATATTCAATAAAACTATGCTTTAAAAGTAAAGGAGAAACAGCCTTTCCTGGATAAACAAAAGCTGGGGGAGTTCATTATCACTAGACCTGCCTTACAGGAATTGCTAAAAGGAGTCCATCAAGTTGAAACAAAAGGACACTAGACAGTAACATGAAAGTATATGAAAATATAAAGCTTTTTAGTAAAGATAAATACATAGACAAATACAAAATCTTGTAATACTGTAATTGTGATGTATAGATCATTGATTTCAGGTATAGAACTTATAGAACTTAAAGATAAAAGCATACGAAAATAACTATAACAATAAACTGTGTTAATGGCTACAAAATATAAAAAGGTGTAATTTGTGACACAAAGTCAGGGAGGGGAGATGTAAAGGAGTAGAGGTGTTGTATATGACTAAAGTTAAGTTATCAGTTTAAAATAGATTGTTTTAACTATATGATGTTTTATGTAATCTCTGTGGTAACCACAAAAAATATCAATAGAAGACGAAGAAAAGAAAATGATAAAAATAATCAAATCATGTCACTAAAAAATTCAAAGAAAAATGAAGAACAGCAGCAAGAGAGGAAAAGAGGGGCAATATAACTACAAGACATACAGAAAACAATTAACAACATAGCAATAGTAAGTACTTCCCTGTCAGTAATCACTTTAAATGTAAATGGATTAAACTGTGTAATCAAAAGACACAAGATAGCTGAATGGATTAAAAAAAAAAACAAGATCCAACTATTTGCTGTCTACAAGAGACCCGCTTTAGATATAATGACATATGTAGGTTGAAAATAAAAGGATGAAAAAATATTCCATGCAAATGGTGACTTAAAGAGAGCAGGGATGTCCATAGCTATATCAGATAAAACAGAATTTAAGTCAAAAATTTTCATGAAAGATAAAGAAGTACATTATATAATGATAAAAGGGTCAATTCACCAGGAAGATATACCAATTATAAATATACATGTACCTAGCAGCAGAACACTCAAACACATGAAGCAAACATTGAAAGAATTAATGGGAAAAAAGAGAATAATATGATAATATTAAGAGATTTCAATAGTCCATTTTCAATAATAGATAGATCAACCAGACAGAAAATCAATAAGGAAACAGAGGACTTGAACAATACTATCAACCAACTGGATGTAAGAGACATACACAGAACACTCTACTCAACAACAATAGAATACACATTATTTTCAAGTGTACATTAAACATTCTCCAGGATAGATTATATGTTAAGCCAAAAAATAAATCTTTACAAATTTAAGAAGATTTAAAGGATCTTTTCTGACCACTATAGAATGAAACTAGAAATCAACAGCAAAAGGAAAACTGGAAAATCTACAAGTATGTGGAAATTAAACAATATACTCTTCAAAAACCAATAGTTCAAAGAAGAAGTCACAAGGGAAATTAGAAAATATCATAAGACAAATGAAAATGAAAACATAGCATGTCAAAACTCATAGTATGCAGCAAAAGTAGTAGTAAGAGAAAAGATTATAGCAGTAACTTCCTACATCAACAAAGAAGAAAGATATAATTTTTCATCTTAAGGAACTAGAAAGATAAAAATAAACTAAACCCAAAGTTAGTAGAAGGAAGGAAATATAAATATTAAAGCAGAAATAGATGAAATAGAAAATAGAAAAATAGGAAAAAACTAACAAAGCTAAGAGTTGTTTTTGAAAAGATCAACAAAATTGACAACTCCTTAGCTAGACTTAGAAAAAGAGAGAACACTGAAATAACAAAAAGGGGAGGGAACACTTCCAAACTTATTTTATGAGGCTGACATTATCATAATAACAAAGTCAGACAAAGACACTACCAGAAAAGAAAATTAAGGGCCAATATCTCTGATGAACATAAATGCAAAAATTCTCAACAGAATCCTAGCAACTTGAATTAAACAACACATTAAAAAGATTGTACACCACGATTAAGTGGGGTTTACCCCTGGGATGCAAGCATGGTTCAACATATGTAAATCTGTAAATTTAATACATCACATTAAAAAAGGATGAAATCACACGATCATCTCAATAGATGCAGAAAAAAGCATTTGACAAAATTCAACATTCTTTCACAATAAAGATTCTCAACAAATTAAGTATAGAGGAAATGAACCGCAACATAATAAAAGCCATATGTGACAAGCCCACAGTTAGCATCATACTCAATGATAAAAAGATGAATGATTTTTCTCTAAGATCAGAAAAAAGACAAAGACAAGGGTGTCCACTTTTTCCACTTGTATTCAACATAGTACTGAAAGTCCTGGCCAGAGTAATTAGGCAAGAGGAAAAAATAGAAGGCATTCAAATTGGAAGGAAAGGAGTAAAACTGTGCTCACTTTGGCAGCATATATACTAAAACTGTAACAATACAGAAAAGATTAGCATGGCCCCTGTGCAAGGATGACACACAAATTCATGAAGCATTCCATGTTTTTGGAGGCCTTTATCCTAAATGATGTAACTCAAGATCAGAAAACCAAATACTGCATGCTTTCACTTATAAGTGGGAGCTAAACCATGGCTACACATGGTCATAAAGAGTGGAATAACAGACATTGAAGACTGCAAAGGTGGGAGGAAGCGGGCGTGAGGGATGAAAAATTACCTGTTGGGTACAATGTGCCATTTAGGTGATGGGTACACTAAAAGCCCAGATCTTATTGCTATGAAATATATCCATGTTCCTATCTCTCTGCATCCAAGTCAACATTTATTGTTTTGGGACCTTTTGATAAAGGCCATTCTCACTGGAGATAAGTGGTATCTTATTGTGGTTTTGATTTACATTTCCCGGATGATTAGAGATGTTGAGCATTTTTTCATATGTTTGTTGGCCATTAGTCTACCTTCTATTGAAAAGTTTCTGTTCATGTCCTTTGCCCACTTTTTGATAGGGTTGTTTGATTTTTTCTTGCTGGTTTTCCTGAGTTCTATATAGAGTCTAGTTATCGGCCCTTTATTGGATATGTAACATGCGAATATTTTCTCCCATTCTGTATGTTCTCTGTTTGCTCTTGTGATAGTTTCCTTGGCTGTACAGAAGCTTTTTAATTTGATCAGGTCCCATTTACTTGTTTTTGTTGTTGCCATGATTGCCTTTGAGTTCTTCTTCATAAATTCTTTGCCTAGGCCAATGTCTGTAAGAGTTTTTATAGGAACACTCATACACTACTGGAGGGACTGCAAACTAGTACAACCTCTGTGGAAAGTAATTTGGAGATACCTCAAAGAGGTACAAGTAGAACTACCATTTGATCCAGCAATCCCATTACTGGGCATCTACCCAAAGGAACAAAAGACATTCTATAAAAAAGACATCTACACTAGAATGTTTATAGCAGAATAATTCACAATTGCAAAGATGTGGAAACAACCCAAGTGCCCATCAATACATGAGTGGATTAATAAAACGTGGTAAATGTATACCATGGAGTTCTATTCAGCCACAAAAAACAATGGTGATCTAGTACCTCTTGTATCATCCTGGATAGAGCTGGAACCCATTCTACTAAGTGAAGTATCCCAAGAATGGAAAAACAAGCACCACATGTACTCACCATCAAATTGGTATTAACTGATCAACACTTAAGTGCACGTATAGTAATAACATTCATGAGGTGTCAGGCAGATGGGAGGGGGGAGCAGCGGATGGGTATACACATACCCAATGGGTGCAGTGCACATCATTGGGGGATGGACATGCTTGAAGCTCTGACTCGGGTGGGGCAAAGACAATATATGTAACCTAAGCATTTGTACCCACGAAATATGCTGAAATAAATAAAATTAAAAAATCCATGTAACTAAATTGTACTTATACCCCCAAATACATTAAAAAGAAAAGAATAATAAAAATTTATGAGATTAAGAAAAAGAAGTAAAGCTGTTTCTGTTTGTAGCTCATATATATATGAGCTCTGACATGAGCTCATATATATAAAACCCTGAAGACTCCCCCAAAAAACTCCTAGAACAAATAAAAGAATTCAGTTAAATTTTCCAGATACAAAATCAACATACAAAAGTCAGTTGCATTTCCATACACTAACAATAACTATTCAAAAAAGAAATTAAGAAAATAATCCCAATTATTATAGCCATCAAAAAGAATAAAGTACTTAGAACTAAATTTAACCAACGAGCTGAAAGATCTCTATAATAAAAACATTGATGAAAAAATTAAAGATGACACAAATAAATGGAAAGATATACCATGTGTATGGATTGGAAGGATTAATATTGTTAAAATTTCCACACTACCCAAAGCTATACACAGATTCAATGCAATCCCTATGAAAATTTCAACGACATTTTTCACAGAAATAGAAAAAAACAATTCTAAAATTCATATGGAACTACAAAAGACTTCATATAGCCAAAATAATCTTGAGCAAGAAGAACAAAGCTGGAAACATCATACTTCCTGATTTCAAAGTCTATTACAAAGTAATAGTAATCAAACCAGCATGGTAGTGGCATAAAAACGGACACATAGACCAATAGAACAGAATAGAGAGCCCAGAAATTAACCCTCACATATATATGGTCAAGTGATCTTTGACAAGGTTTCAAGGCTACACACCAAGAAAAGCATAGTCTCTTCAAAAAATGGTATTGGGAAAACTGGATATCCACATGCAAAAGAATGAAGTTGGAACCTTGCCTTGAAACATATACAAAAATTCACTCGATATGGATTAAAGATCTAAGCACAATATCTATAACTATAAAACTCCCAGAAGAAAACTTAGGAGAAAATCTTCATGGCATTAGATAAATGGGACTGCATTAAAAAAGTTCTGCATAGCAAAGAATACAATCAAAAGAGTGAAAAGGTAACCTATGGAATGGGAGAAAATATTTACAAACCATATATCTGTTGAGGAGTTAATATCCAGAATATATAAAGAAGTTTTCCAACTCAATAGCAATAGCAACAACAACAAAAGAGCAAACAATCCAATTTAAAAATGGGCAGACAACTTCAATAGATATTTCTTTAAAGAAGATATATAAGTGGCCAATAAGCATATGAAAAGATGCTCAACATCACAAATCTTCAGGGACATGCAAATCATCATTTAGGATGGCCACTATCAAAAAGAGAAAAGTGTTGATAAGGATGTAGAGAAATTGGAACCCTTTTGCACTATTGGGGGAAATGTAAAATGATGCAGCCACTATGGAAAATGACACTGCTGTACTGTACACTTACAAATGGTTGAGATTGTAAATTTTATGTTATGAGTTGTTTTTTACCAAAATTTTAAAAAAAATGAAAAGAAGATTATTCTGGGTGGATCTGACCTAATCATATGAGCCTTTTAATAGCAGTATTTTCTCTGGCTGGAATCAGAAGGGAAGTCAGAGATTCAAAGTATAAGAATGATTCGATGCACAGTTGCTGGTTTGAAGATGGAAGAGGTCATATGGCAAGGAATGCAGGTGGTCTCTAGGAGCTGAGAGGTGCCCCCAGATGATAGCCAATAAAGAAATGGGACCTTGGTTCTACAACTACAAGGAACTGAATTCCAACAACAGCAAAAATGAGTTTGGAAGCTGATTTTCCCTCCAGAGTTTCCAGATTAGGACTCAGCCTAACTGATAACTTGATTTCAGCCTTGTGACAACCTGAGCAGGTAACCCAGCCCTGCTGTGCCAGACTGCTGACCGACTGAACTGTGAGCTAATAAGTGGGGACTGTTTTAAGCCACTAATTTTGTATGAACTTATTACATAACAAATAGAAAACTGATACATTTGATTCGTTATGCAGCAAAAAGTTTGCTGAAACAAGGTGGAAGAATTTCTATGTATAATTCTAACAGAATTATTTGTAATGAAATTTGACCTATGTGAAAAGGGTACACAAAATGTGACACATTCTGGGTCATAAGGGTTAGTTCATCAAAAGAAATATAAGACTATACCCTTATTCCTTGTTTAATGACTGATTAATACCTAAAATATTGTTTAGGGTAATATCATTACATGAAAAAATATTTTAGTTAAAAAATCTTCTTTAATATGAAAATAGAGAAAAATGTATCAAAGTACAGAAGAGAAATTGTAACAGTTTGCAATATGACAGCAACAAATATTTTTTAACCTTTTATTTTGTAATTATTATAGATTCACAAAAGGTATAAAAATACTACAGAAGGGTCTCCTGTACTCATAACCCAGCTTCCCACAATGGTAGCATCTTACATAACTCTAATACATTATCATAACCAGGAAATTGACATTGGCATAATGCAGTTAACTAGACTATAGACCTTTCTGTGATTCCACCAGTTTTTGAATGCACTAATTTATTTTGTATGTGTGTGTACAGTTCTATGAAATTTGATCATGTGTATAGATTTATACAACCACCATCACAATCAAGACTGAACTGTCATGTCACTACAAAAGAATGCTTTTGTGCTACTTTTTATAGTCATACCTTCCCACTCACTTCTCAAATCCTGGCAACCACAAATCTGTTCTATTCTACAATTTTGTCATTTTGAGAATGTTAAATACAGTATGTTACCCTTTGAGATTGGCTTTATTCAATATAATGACCTTTATCCACACAAGTTTTTGCAGATATCAATAGTTCATTCCAGTGTATTGATGTACCACAGTTTGTGTATCCATTAACTCATTGAGGTACATTTAGATTGTTTCCAAGTTTTGGCTTTTACACATGTAAATCTGCTAAGTATATTCATGTACAGGTTTTTATGTAAATGCAAGTTTTCATTTCTCTAGGATAAATGTCCAGAAGTATGATTGCTGGATTATATGGTAAGTGTATGTTTCACTTCTTAAAAAAACCAGCCAAACTGTTTTCCAAAGTGGCTGTACAATTTTACATTCCTAACAGAAATGCACTTGGTATCATATCTTTTATTTTAGCCATTCTTATAAGTGAGTAGTGATTTTAATTTGTGCTTGCCTAATGGCCAATAATAATAATGTTGAATTTTTTTCATGTACTTAGTTTCCACCCACATATCTTCTTTGGAGAAGTACTGTTCAAGTCTTTTGTCTGTTTTCTAATTGGATCACTTTGTTTTCTTACTGTTGAATTTAAAGGATTCTTTATATATTCTGGATATGATTTCTTTCTCATGAAATTTGATCTATGTGAAAAGGGTACACACAAAATGTGACACATTCTGGGTATATATAATTTAAAAATGTTTTTCCCAGTCCATGGCTTGTCTCTTAATCCTCTTCATCTCACAGAGCAGAAGTTTTAAATTTTTATTGACTTGGGTGATCTTTTAATTTTATGGTTCATGTATTTTGGTGTCACGTTTAAGAACTCTCTAGCTAACGAAGATGTTTTCTTATATTCTCTTCTATAAATCTTGTAGTTTTATATTTTACATTTAGATATATAATCCATTTTGAATTAATTTTTGTATTAATATAACATCCATTGTTTTTTTTGGAGAGGTATATGTGTATGTGTGTGTGTGTTTTTGTGGCCTATTAATGTCCAATTGCTCCAGTACCATTTGTTGAAAAGGCAATGCTTCCTCTATTGAATTGCTTTTACACCTTGCAAAACTGAGTTATACATATTTGTGTGAGTATATTTTGGGTTTCTCTATTATCTTCAATCTATCTAAGTATCTATCTGTCTATACCCCCACTAATACTACACCATCTTTATTACTGTAAATATACAGTAAGTCTTAAAATTTGGTAGTGTGATTTTTCTAACTTTATTTTTTATTTTTCAACATTGTTTTAGCTATTTTAGTTCCTTTGCCTTTCCATATAAATCTTAAACTAAGCTTGACTGTATTTATAAAAGATGTTTCTGGGACTTTTACAGAAAGTTTGTTGAATCTATAGACCAATTTTAGGAGTATTAATATGTTTACTATGTTTAGTCTTCCAATCTATGAACAAGGTATTGTCTCCACATTTATCGTTACATCTTTGTTGATTTCTTTCATCAAAATTCTACAGTTTTCAGCATATAGTATTTGTGTATGTTTTGGTAGATTTATACCTTTGCATTCCCTTTTGGGAACAATTATAAATGGCATTGAATTTTTTCATTTTGTTTTCTAATACTTCATTATATATAAAAATTAAAGTTTGTGTAATTTTTGCCAAATTCACTTATTAGTTCTAGGATTCCTTGGGCCTTTTCTCCATAGATAATCATGTCATCTGCAGATAAAAAGAGTTTTTTTTCCTTTCTAATTTGTATGCTTTTTACATCCCTTTCTTGCTTTATTATACAGGCTAAGACTTCTAGTACTATGTTAAATAAGAGCGGTAACAGTAGACATCCTTGTTTCTGGCAAAAAGCATTTAATGTTGCACATTACGTGTGATATTAGCCATAAGTTTTCTTTTTTTTTATTTTTTTTGCCAATATAGAATTTTTAATCATAAGTATTTATACAATGTGTGAATCTAAACAAACTTAATGCCATAAGTTTTCTTTATTTTGTTTTGTTTATTGAGGTTTTTTTTTATAATTGCCCTTATCTGTTTGATGACATTCAAGTTCCTGTCAATTCTTAGTTTGCCAAAAATTTTTCTCAGAAACGGAAGTTGGATTTTGTTAAGTACCTTTTATGCATCAAGTAATATGACCATGCAATTTTTCTTCAGCCTGTCAGCATAGTGGATTATATTGATTAATTTTCAAATACTGAACAGCATTTGCATTCCTGGGATAAACCCCCTTGGCTGTGGTATATAATTCAATTTATGTGTTGCTGGATTCCTTGTTAATTTTTTGAGAGTTTTTGTGTGTCTGTATTCATGAGGGATATTGGTTTGTAATGTTGTTTTATTCTACTATAGTTGTGTAAAGCTGTTTGTAATGTCCTCTCATTATTCGTTTAATGTCTATGGTGTCCACAGTGGTATCCTCTTTCATTTCAATATCGATAACTTGTGGCTTCTCTCTTTTTTTCCTTTGTCAGTCTTGCTAGGGTTTTATCAAATTTATTGATATTTTTTAAGAACCTGCTTTTATTTTTATTCATTTTTCTCTGTTTTCCTGTTTAAAATTTCATTCATTTCTGCTCTTATTTTTTTTTTATCATTTTCTTGCTTTTTTGGTTTATTTTATTGTTTCTTTTCCACTTTGTTTAAATGGAAGCTTAGATTATTGATTTGAGACCCTTATTCTTTTGTAATATAAGCATTTAATGCTATAAATTTCCCTCTATGCACTGCTTTAGCTGTATTCCACAAGTTTTGAGGTGTTGTATTTTCATTTTCACTCGGTTCTATGTAGGTTTCGATTTCCACTAAAACTTCCTCTTTGACCCATGAATTGCTTAGAAGTGTGTTGTATTAATATAATTTCCAAGTATTTGGAGATTTACTGGTTATCTTTCTATTGATATTTACTTTGATTCAATTATGATCAGAGATTATATTCTATATGATTTTAATCCTTTTCAATTTATTGAGGCTTGTTTCATAAGCCAAGATAATAATGGTGTATCTTTGTGACTGTTCCATGTATGCTTGAAAATAATATGAATTCTTCTATTGCTGAGTAAAGTGTTCTATTAATGTTAATTAGATCCTATGGCCAATAGCATTAATAGCAGTGTTCAGTTCTTCTGCATCCTTACTGATTTTCTATGTAGGGGTTCTACCAATTATTGAGAGAGGGGTATTGAGATCTTGAAGTATAACTTGATATTTGTCTATTTCACTTTTCAATTCTGTCAGTTTTTGCTTCATGCATTTTGTTAGCACCATTATTTGGCAATACACATTTAGAATTGCTATACCTTCTTGGTGAATTGACCCTTTTATCACTATGGAGTATCTCTCTTTGTCCCTGGTAATTTTATTTGCACTTAAGTCTACTTTTTCTGATATTAGCGTAACCACTCCAGCTTTCTTTTGGTTAGCATTTGCATGGTATATCCATTTATTTTTACCCTACCTATATCATTATATTTGAAATTCAATTCCCGTAGACAGCACATAGTTAGGTCATTTTTAAATCCATTCTGTCTATTAGTATCTTTTGCTTAGTGTATTTATATCACTTACATTTAAAAAATTATTGATGTTAGGACTTAAATATGATACTTTGTTATTTGTTTTCTGGCTGCTTTGTTTTTTCTTTCTTTGTTTCCCTTTTTTCTGCCTTCCTCTGAGTTACCCAATTTTTTTTAGCATTGCATTTTGCTTTATCTATAAAGTTTGAGTATATAGTCAGCCCTCCATATCTGCTGATTCAACTAACTTCTGATCAAAAATATTTGAAAAATAATAATACAACAATAAAAATAATTCAAATAAGAGGCAATACATTATAACAACTATTTATATAGCATTTACATTGTATTGGGTATTATAAATAACCTAGAGATGATTTAAAGTATACAGGAGTATGTGCATAGGTTATATGCAATTAATATGCCATTTTATATAAGGGACTTGAGGATCCATGGATTTTGGTGTCCTTGGGGGTGAGGGGAGCCTGGAACCAATTCCCCCATGTACAACAAGGGACAATTGTATCTCTTTACATAATATTTTTAGTGGTTGCTCAAGGGATTATCATATATATATGTAACTTATCAAAGTTCATTAATATCAACATTTTATCACTTCAGATTAAATATAGGAATCTTACCAATTTTGCTCCCTTTACTTTTCCTTCTTTATAATTCAGTTTTCTTAAATATTTCTTCTATACATATTTAGATAATTTAAGACAATCTTGTCATTCTGCTATCAACCTGCTAGTGTAATTTCAAAGATTCAATCATAAAAGGATAATCCATTACATTTATCCATATATTTATCCATTCTGTTGTTCCTTCTTTATTCTTGATGTTCCAAATTTCCTTCTGTTGTCATTTCTTTTCTGTTTGAAAAAACTTCTTCAGCAATTCTTTTAAGGCAAGTCTGCTAGTGACAAACTCTCTTAGTTTTCTTTTATCTAAGATTGTTGTTATCTCACCTTCATTCCTGAACTCTATTTTTTCTAGATGTAGAATTGTGGGTTGACAGTTCTTTCAGTACTTGGAAAATATTATGCCATTTTCTTATGATCTCAATGGTTTCTGATGAGAAATCTGCTGTCATTTGAATTGGTTTTCTTCAGTAGATGATGTGTCATTTCTCTTTGGATGCTTTTGAGATTCTTTGTCTTTAGTTATGTCTTCTGCCAAATTCAGGATGTTTTCAATCATTATTTATTTATTTCTTAACTCCCATACTCTTTCTTCTCTCATTCTGAGACTCTGATGATATGACTATTAGATCTTTTGGTTATTGTTTCACAGGTCCCTGAGGCACTGTTAATTTATTCTCAATCTATTTTCTCTATTGCTCGGACTGGGTAATTTCTATTGCTTTAGCTTTAAGTTCACTGAATCTTTCCTTTATAATCTCCATTCTGCTATTGAACTCCTTCAGTAAGTTTTTAATTTTTTTAAATTATTATTTCAGCTCTAGAATTCCTATTCTTTTCTCCTTTGTGTCTTCCATTTCTTTGCTGAGACTTTTATTTTCTTCATTTGTTCCAAGATGTTTGTAGTTAGTCATCATAGCATTTTTGTGATGATTGTGTTAAAAATTGCTGTCCGACTGCAAATTAGTGCAACCTCTGTGGAAAAGAATTTGGAGATACCTCAAAGAGCTAAAAATGGAAATACCATTCAATCCAGCAATAGCACTATTAGGCATCTACCCAAAAGAGCAAAAGACATTCTATAATAAAGACATCTGCACCCAAATGTTTACAGCAGCACAATTCACTATTGCAAGGATGTGGAAACAACACAAGTGCCCGTTGATTCATGAGTGGATTATTAAAATATGGTATATGTATAAATGGAATACTACTCAATTATAAGAAATGACAGTGATCTAGCACCTCTTATATTTTCCTGGATTGAGCTTGAGCCCATTATCTGAAGTGAGGTATCACAAGAACGGAAGAATAGGCTCCACGTGTACCTGCCATCAAATTGGCACTAACTGATCAACACTTTTGTACTCACATGGTAGTAACATTCTCCAGAGATTAGGGGGTTGGGGGGGGGTAAACTCACAACTAATAGACGTGGTGAGCATTGTAGAGGGGAAGGGCATGCCTCTAATCCTCGCTTGGGTGAGGCAAAGACATAAAATGTAACCAAAATGTTTGTACCCTCATAGTATCCTGAAATAAAAATAATAAAAAAATAACTATTATGAAGAAACTTGAGAGCCAAGAAAAGGAACATGTATTTAATTCTAAAGACAATGAAGAGCAACGTGTGACAAACTTTAGTGAGATGAACTGTATAATCAATTTGTATTTAAAATGATAGAATTTACTGCTCAGTGGCAAACCTTGTGACTCATGGTATGGCCCATGGAACAGTATGGCCAACACCAACTAGGAGCTTGTTAAAAATTCAGACTCTTTGCCCCACAGCACGTCTACTTAACCAAAATAAATATTTAAAAATTTCCAGAAGACTTCTTTGTATGTTAAAATGTGAGACACACTGGTTTAAGCTATACTTACTTGAGTCCACTAGTTTTGTGCCACTGTAGACTAATTGTTTACTTAGCCTGTTCCATAGGTCTCATCCTTTTTGCCTTTTTTCTGGAATCTTTCATAAACTTTTCTTTATACTTTATACATGATATTATGCTTAGAATTGTGTAATATTCCCCTCAATAAACTTTGATGATATCTTCCTGTCAAAAAAATTGCTGTCTGATAATTCTAACACCTGTGTCATCTTGGTGTTGGAATCTGCTCATCCTCTTTTATCATTTTGGCTGATAGTCTTCATGGTTCTTGATATGACAAGAGCTTTTCAATTCTATCCTAGAAATTTGCATATTATATTATAAGACTCTGACTTTTATTTATATCTTGTTGCCCATTACTTCCAGTCTTTGATGTAGTCAGGGCTCTATTCACATATGCAGCCTCTGCACATGTCCACTAGTCAGGAGGAGAATGGACAGTACCTCATATTTGCTGGGCCAGGATGGTATTAGGAGCTTTGATAACACGCTATCTCTACAGGTACCCACCTGCTGATAAGGGGATCCACCTCATTACTCCTGGGCTGGGATGGTAGTCAGGGCTCTACCCACACATAGGGTCTGTCGATCCCTACTTGCCAGGAGGGAGAGAGTTGCTGCTTTGTTACTGTCAAACTTGGTTGGTAGGCAGGGATCTCCTCACATAGTCCTGGTGTTGGCTACCATGCACAGTTGAGTTAGGGAGGACAATTTTTTTTGTGGTGTTCAGGTGGAGTAGGGCTTGTGTTGTCAAAGGGGTTTTGCTCTACAAGGCTTTCCACTTTCCCAGTCCTTGGTGTAGAGACAGAAGAATTATCTTGTTTTTATTTTTTTATTTAATTTTTTTTTTTATTTCAGCATATTACGGGGGTACAAATGTTTAGGTTACATGTATTGCCCTTGCCCCACCCGAGTCAGAGCTTCACGCATGTCCATCCCCCAGACAGTGCACACTGCACCCATTAGGTGTGTATATAGCCATCTCCTCCTCCCCTCTCCCATCTGCCCTACACCCAACGAATGTTATTACTATATGTGCACTTAAGTGTTGATCAGTTAATACCAATTTGATGGTGAGTACATGTGGTGCTTGTTTTTCCATTCTTGGGATACTTCACTTAGTAGAATGGGTTCCAGCTCTATCCAGGATAATACAAGAGGTGCTAGATCACCATTGTTTTTTGTGGCTGAGTAGAACTTACTTTGTTTTCATTTGATTTTTTCTGTGCTTGTTGTTTCTGGCTAATGAGCTTCTGTGGCACCCAGATCAGGATATACAGAAGGCAAAAGGTTTATTTTTCAAATATCATGGTTTGTAAACAGACCACTTTTTTTTCTCTAATTTTCAGTGTCTTCTGATGTTTGCTTCATGTAGTTTTTCCAGGACTTTTAAGAATAAGGTGAAATGTGTCTATTCCATTTTGTCAGAAACCATTTATTTTAATGAGGAAAATTATGTTTTTCATCTTAACCTAAGATAAAGAAGGAATATCCACAGAGAGACAATATATATCAATTAAACAATAAAAACAAGTTTATATGAATAGTAAATAACTTGAAAGCACATAAATACAATTTGTACAAAAAATATCAAGTCATGAAAGTTTAGAGTTCCTGCCAAAGAAAGAAGAGAAGATCTGGTAGTAGTGATGGATGATGGAGAAGTGTTGTAAGGGAGTCATTATTTGGAAACTGCATTCTTTTTTCTCTACCATTTTCTTCACCAGATTTTCAATCTATTAGGGCTCATGGTTATCTTGAATTTAAAGTACCTTAAGAACAAAGTTATCGCATAGATAAGCACTTCTAGGGCAAAATAAAGACCAAGCAAAAGAGAGCTTGGGAAACATGAACAACAGAGAAAAACTGTAGAAGAAGATGCTATCTCTTCATCCTTCTTTCTAAGCTTACATGTGCAAGGCAAAACATTTTGGATTCATCCAAACATGGCATGCAATACAAATTTGTTCCATGTGATATACTCTAAGAACTTCTGTGTCAATTAATTTTGTGAGTGTGTCTTTGCCTGTAAATGCAATGTCAAAATATGACTTCTTATAGTGTACTGAGTGTGTTTTGAGGTGAGAAAATTATTATACTAAAATAAAATAGAGGAATAATAAAAAGAAACAGTTGGCCTAAAAGTGATATAACTTCCTAAAAGCTATTATGACAAAAGGTCATTAACTAAACAGTCATTATGAGAAGTAAATATATATAATTTAAGCCTCAATCATGTTGCAATAGCTGAATATCTGTTAATGAAGCAAGGAAACTTGGTACAACTTCACTGGGATTTCCTCATGTCCTTATAGGAAGAAAAAGAAAAAGATAGGCTCCAGTTTGACTACATTCTTGGAGGACAGCAGATCAGTGATTCTGAGTATACCTAGGCAATGTCACTTAAATTCATTCCCATCCCAGTTCTAAGGGTTTCTAGGGAGAGAAGTACCTTAAGTAAAAACCATTTTATTAAGGTTTCTAATAGACTCAAGGTTACAAGCATCCATCTCTCAGACTGTAACAAAGAGGAGGGCTCTAAATTTTTCTCTTTCCTCACAGCTTGGGCCTTCCTGTGGGTCTGGTGCCTCTATAATGGTCCTGACCATGGTGCAGAGCAGCGGCGGCACTGGTGGAAGATTCTCATGCCTAATAAGAGAAGGAGAGCAGCAACTCTTGGTAAGTGTGGTACATGGCATTAATGGCCACAATATTTCTTCTTTCCTTGTATTTGCACCCTCTGCCATCAAGAAGCAGAGTGTACTTCTCCTTAATTCTGGGTTTAGCCATGTGATTGCTTTGGCCAGTAGCATGAGCCAGAAGTGACACTGTGTGCTAGCTCCAAGACTACTTTCTGATCCTTTTGCCATTATGTGAGAAAAACATGCCTGGGCTAGCCATTGGTCTCTAGAAGAAGATGAGACACATGGAGCAGAGTTGAGTCACTTCAGCTAAATCCAGCTTAGATTTTTAGAATACCTAGCTCAAAAGTGTAAGAAGCACAGCCAAGGTTAGGAGAACTATTCCTCTGAATTAAGCCTAAATGAGTCAATGCTTATGCAACCCCCCAGTTGTATGAAAAATACATATTACAGTTGAATGCCATGGAGGTTTGTGAGTTGATTTGTTATACAGCAATAATGTGGGAATAGGTAGCTGATGGAGTGAGAAAGACTCTTTCATAAACACAAAAAGAATACCTCCTGAAGGATCACTTGTAGAGGGGCCTATTAATGGTAATGGAACAAGAACTAGTGAAATTTGATTCATTACCATGAAGATGATTCTCATTAGTATCTACTGTGCTGTGAGCATTGGGGATATTCTGTCTTTAGGGGTTGATAAAGAGTTTCAAAAGCCTATCTATCTATCTATATATAAAACACACACACATATATGTAAAATTTTATCAAATGGCACTTTTAAGATTTATTTTATTGTATGTAAGTTATATCTCATTTTAAAAAGTAAATAAAAAAAGAAAAAAAGCCTATTCCTATATAATCCAGGGTATCCTTTTAAACTGAAATCCAGCAAGAATGAAGGGGCCCTGTGCACACCTCAAATGTGCCAGGCCCTGCTGACATGAACCTCTCACTAGCCCTTGGCACCCTATTCTAGGAGCAGGAGGGTCATGCATAGTCCTACAGCATGCTGATTTCAGAGTGTGCAGCATTATACAGAGGAAGAGAATGGGGCTAACTCAGAAATCCATCATCATCGGCGATGGCCCACGTCTGGACAGCCAGTCAGCATGCAGGCTGAGACAGCCAGGCCTGCAAAATGAGGGATCCGTGATGCAAATAAATAATCATCAGGCTCCTTCGGCAGAGGCGCTACTCAGCATCCACCTGAACAGCTGCGGCTTGCTCCCAACCAGAAAGCGTTAGCAGCATGCTTGTGATTCCCTTATTATAGTAATCATTCCCAAGCAGTCTATGGAAGGAATTTAGACCTTTTGGCCCTCCAGCATCCACTCTCTTCTATTGTCCATTCATTTTCTTTCCTAAGCCTGTTCATTTCTCCCTTCCTGTCTCCTTTCTCCTGTGAGCGGCCACACTGATGCCTACAACTGGCTCATCAGTCTCAATACACTATTTTTTAAAAGTTTAATCCTGAAGCATCATGCACCTGTAGTAAAAATCTACTGGGGGTTAGACAACTACCCATAGCCAGGGCTGCCAGTGGAGTAGAGAGCTGACTGTAAAAAGGGATGCTTTCTGTTTTCTGCTGAACAGCCCTGTGCTCTGGAACTGGCAGCCTGTAATTAACTGCCGAGTTGCCTTCTATCAAACTGCAGCAGGAGGAAAAAAACTTCTAGAGATAGCAATAGTGGAATAGAAAGAAATCAGGCTCTATCTCTGATGATCAGAGTGTGGATCTGGACTTAGTAGATGAGGAACATTAGGCCCTGGCTTCTCAAAGTGAGGTACATGGACCAGTAGCATAGGTATCCCATGGAGAATTGCAAGATCCATCCAATAACTACTGCATTCGAATTTGCATTTTAGCAAGATCCTCCAGTGAAGTATGAGAAATACTGAATTAGGCAAATCACTGGCTCTTATTTTCCGCATGTGGGTTAATACATAGAAAGAACTTAGTGCCTAGCATACAGCAAGTGTTAAGTGGTGCCAATATTATGGTTATAATTAGTATATTGTCCTCTTTTTTCCCTAACTTTTTTGTTGTAGTAAAAAATACACAATATAAAATTTACCATTTGAACCATTTTTATGTGTGTGGTTCATTGGTATTTAAATATATTGATGATGTTGTACAGACATCACCACCATCCATCTCCATAACACTTTTCATCTTGTAAAACTGAAACTCTACATTCATTAAACAATAACTCTCCACTACTCCCTCTCCCCAGGCCCTGGAGACCACCATTCAACGTTCTGTCTCAATGATTTTGACTACTCTTGGGTATCTCACATAAGTGAAATCATAGAGTATTTGTCTTTTTGTGACTGGCTTATTTTACTTTGCATAATGTCCTCAAGGTTCATTCATGTTGTAACATATTATAGAATTTCCTGTCTTTATAAGGCTGAATAATATTTCATTTTTTGTATATATCACATTTTGCTTATACATTCATTTGTTAATAGACATTTGGGTTGCTGCCACATTTTAGCTATTGTGCAATAAGGTTGTTATGAATATGGATGTACAAATATAACTTTGAAACCCTAATTTCCATTGTTTTGAGTATATACCCAGAAGTAAAATTGCTGGTAATTATATTTTTAATTTATCGAGGAACTGTCATACTGTTTTCTACAATGGTTGTACAATTTTATATTCCCATGAGCGGTGCACAACGGTTCCAATTTCTCCACATCCTTGCCAATTCTTGTTATTTCCTGTTGTTTTGATAGTAGTAATATTAACAGGTATGAGGTGGTATCTCATAATAGTTTTGATTTGCATTTTCCTAATGATTAGTGATGTTCAGGATCTTTTCATGTGCTTTTTGGCCATTTATATGTCTTTGGGGAAATGGCTATTCAGGCCCTTTGCCCAGTTTTGAATCCATTATTTTTGTTATATATTCTGGATATCAATTCCCTATCAGATATATGTTTTGAACATATTTTCATCTGATTTTGAAAGTTGCATTTTTATTTTATTGATATTTCCTTTTGTTGTACAAATTTTTAAAAATTGTCATGTAGTACAATTTATCTATTTTTTTCTTTTATTGTCTATGACTTTGGTGTCATATGAAAGAAATCATTGCCAGATCTACTGTTGTGAAACTTTTGTCCTATGTTTTCTTCTGTGAGTTTTATTATAGTTTCAGGTTTTACATTTAGGTCTTATATCCATTTTGAGGTTTTTTTAATATGGTATTAGGTGATGTTCAACATCATTTGTTTGTATGTAAATATTCAGTTTTCTCAGCATGCATTATTGAAAAGACTGTCCTTTCCCCATTGAATGGTCTAAGAACTCTTGTTAAATGCCATTTTACCATATATGCAAGGGTTTATTTCTGGGGTCTGTAATCTATTCTACTGGTATATATGTCTGTCTTTATGTCAGTATCACACCGTTTTGATTACTGTGGTTTTATAGTAAGTTTTGAAATCAGGTAGTGTGAGTCCTCTAGCTTTGTTCTTCTTTCTTAAAATAGTTTTGGATATTTAGAGTCTCTGGAGATTCCATATGAATTTTAAGATTTTTTCTATTTCTGCAAAAAATGTCATTGGGATTTGATAGGAATACATTTAATCTTTAGATTGTTTTGAGTAGTTTGAATATCTTAACAATATTGTCTTCCAATCCACAAACACAGGATGTGTTTCCATTTAGTTATGTCTTTTTTCATTTCTTTCACCAATGTTTTATAGTTTTTATTATACAAGTGTTTCACCTCCTTGGTTAATTCCTAAATATTTTATCATCTTTGGTGTTATTGAAAATGAAATTGTTTTCATAATTTCCTTTTCAGATTGTTCATTGTTAGGATGTAGAAATGTAACTGGATTTTGTGTGTTGACTTTGTATCCTGCTACTTTGCTGAATTCATTTATTAGTTCTAATAGTTTTTTGTGGAATTTGTAGGGTTTTCTACATATAAGATTATATCATCTGTGAATAGAGTTAATCTTACTTCTTCTTTTCCAATTTAGAAGTCTTTTATTTCTTTTTCTTGCCAATTGCTCTGGCTATAATGTCCAGTGCTATGTTGAGTAGAAGTGGCAAAAGTGAGCATCCCTGGCTTGTTCCCAATCTTAAAGGAAAATCTTCTAGTCTTTTACCGCTGAATTTGATGTTTGCTGTGGGTTTTTATATATATTACTTTTATTTTATTGAATTATTTTCCTTCTATTTCTAGTTTGTTGAGTGTTTTTCATCATGAAAAGGTGTTAAATTTTGTCAAATGCCTTTTTTGCATCAATTGAAATGATTATGTGGGTTTTCTTCTTCATTCTGTTAATGTGGTATATTATATTGATTGAATTTCATATGTTGAATCCTCTTTGCATTCCAGGAATAAAACCACTTGTTAATAATGTATAATCCTTTTAATATGCTGCTGAATTTGTTTTGCTAGTATTTTGATGAGGATTTTTGCATTAATACTCATAAGGGATATTGGTCTGTAGTTTTCTTGTAGTGTCTTTGGTATCAGGGTAATGCTAACTTCACAGAATGAGTTAGGAAGTATTCTCTCCTCTTCAATTTTTTTGAAAAGTTTGAGAAGGATTTTTGTTAGTTCTGCTTTAAGTGTTTGGTAAAATTCACCAGTCGAAGCCATCAGTTCCAGGGCTTTTCATTGTCAGATTTAAATTACTGATTCAATTTTCTTATTAGTTATAGACCTATTCAGATTTTCTATTTCTTCATGATTTAGACTTGGTAGATTTTGTGTTTCTAGGAATTTGCCCATTTCATCTAGATTATCCAATTTGTTGACATATAATTATTAATAGTATTCTCTTATGATCCTTTTTATTTCTGTAGAATTGTAGAAATGCCCCCACTTTCATTTCTGATTTTAGTAATTTGAGCCTTGTCTTTTTTTTTAATTTTCTTAGTCCATCTAGCTGAAGATCTGTCAATTTTTTTGTATCTTTTCAAGGAAGCAACTTTTGGTTTTATTGATTTTCTCCATTGGTTTTCTATTCTCTATTTTATTTATCTCTGCTCTAATCTTTAGTACTTCTTTCCTTGTCTTAGCTTTGGGATTAGTTTGTTATTCTTTTTCTACTTACTTAAGTTGTAAAATTAGATTATTGACTTTAGATCTTTCTTGTTTTTTAATGTGAGCATTTGTATCTATAAATTTCTCCTAATCACTGCTTTTGCTGAGTTCCATAAGTTTTGGTATGTTAAGTTTTCATTTTCCTTCATTTCTCACTATTTTCTAATTTACCTTGTGATTTCTTCTTTGATACTTTGAAAGATTATTGTTTATTTTCCACAAATTTATTAATATTTCAGTTTTAATTCTGCTATTGATTTCTAACTTTTTGTCTCATGTGGTCAGAGAAGCTACTTTGTGTGATATTTACCTTTTCAAATTTTTGAGACTTAATCTGTGGCCAAATATATGGCTTATCCTGGAAAATGTTCCATGTGCACTTGAAATGACTGTGTATGGCATTGTTGGGTAGAGAGTTTTGGATATTTCTGTTAGATCTACTTGGTTTATTGTGCTGCTTAAGTCCTTTATTTTCTTCCTTATTTATCTTCTATTTGATTCTTCTATCCATTATTGAGAATAGGATTTGAAGTATCCAACTATTATTACAGTACTATTTATTTCCCCCTTCAATTCTGTTAGTTTTTGATTCCTATATTTTGATGGTCTGGTGCATAAATGCTTATAATTGTTATGTCTTCTTGTTGTATTGAAACTTTTATTAATATATAATGTTCTTCTTTGTCTCTTGTAGTTTTTTTGATTTCAAGTCTATTTTGTCTAATATTAGTAAAGTCACCCCTACTCTCTTTTCATTATTTGCATGGAATATCATTTTTCCATCCTTTCGCTTTTAACCTATTTGTATCAACCAAAGTGGATCTCTTGTAGACAGCATATAGTTGGATTTTTATCCAGTCTGCTAATCTGTCATTTCATTGGAGTTTAATCCATTTATATTTAAAGTAATTATTGATGAGGAAGAACTTATTTCTGTTATTTTGCTATTTGTTTTCTACATGCCTTATAGATTATTTTTTGTCCCTCATTTCCTGCATTACTGTCTTCTTTTGTGCTTAGTTTTTTTTTTTTTTGTAGTGAAATGTTTAAATTCCTTTTGTATATATTTTGTAGGTATTTTATTTCTGGCTACCATGGAGATCATATTTAACAGACTAAAATTATAAAACTCTAAATTGAACTTATATCAGCTTATCTTCAATAGTATACAAAAACTCTGCTCTAACAGCTCTGTTGTCATCCCTTTTGATTAATGATGTTACAAAATTACATCTTTATACATTATGTGCCCCAAAACATAAACTGATATTTTTTTTAAAATGCATTAGTCTCTTAAATTATGTAGAAAACAAAATTTGGACTTACCTGGCTAACTTATAATAATACTAGCTTTTAGACTAATTTTTAAAAAGCTATTAATTTCTTAAATTGCGAGGAAACAAAAAATGGAATTACATGCCATTGTTACAATAATATCTTTCATAATTGCCAATGTATTTACTTTTATTGAGATCTTTATTTTGTAATAGAGAATTAAATTACTATCTAGTGTTCTTTCATTTTACCCTGTAGGACTCTTTTGAGCATTTCTTGCAGGGCAGGTCTAGTGGTAACAAAATTCTTCAGCTCTTGTTTATTAGGGAATATATTATTTTTCCCTCACTTTTGAAAGACAGTTTCACTGGATATAGAATTCTTGGTAACATGCTTTTTTGTTTATTCGTTTAGCACTTTGACTACATTGGCCCACTGCCTTCTGGCTTCTAAAGTTTCCTATGAGAAATCTGTTCATAGTCTTATTGAGGAGCACTTGTATGTGATGAATCACTTCTTTCTTGCTGCTTTCAAGATTCTCCCTTCATTTTTGTCTTTCAAAAGTTTGATTATAATGTGTCTCGGTCTGGGTGTCTTTGAGTTCATCTTACTTGGAGTTTCTTGTGCATCCTGGATATTTATGCGCATGCCTTTCATCAAATTTGGGAAGTTTTCAGCCATTATTTCTTCAAGTATTCTATCTGCCTCTTTCTGTCTCATTTCTCCTTCTGGGAATCCCACATATGTAGGTTGGTCCACTTGGTGATGTCTCAAGGTTCCCTTAGGCTCTGTGTACTTTTCTTCAATCTATTTTCTCTCTGTTCCTCAGACTCAATAATTTCCACTGTCCTATCATTAAGTTCAATATGTTTTTCTTTTGCCTGCTGAAGTCTGCCTTTGAATTTCATCTAGTGAATTTTTCATTTCAATTATTGTATGTTTCCACTCCAGAATTTCTTTTTTGTTTCTTTTTAGGTTTCTGTCTCTTTATTGATATTTCTGTTTTGTTCATACATAGTTTCTCTACGATGACTTTCTCTACATCTTCCTTTAGTTCATTGAGCAGCTTTAAGGTAATTGTTTTAAAGTCTTTGTCTAGTAGTCTGCCATTTATTCTTCTTCAGGGAGAGTTTTTGCTGATTTACTTTTTTCCCTTTGAATGGGTAATACTTTACTTTCTTTGTATACTTTGTGAGGTTTTCTTATTGTTGTTGAAAACTGGACATTTGAACCTAATAATGTGGTAACTCTAGAAATCAGATTCTCTCCTTCTCTAGGGTTTGCTATTTTTATTATTGTTTTTGTTTATTGTTTTGATATTTTGATTGTTGTAGTCTGTTTCCATGTCAGAGATTACCCTGAAGTGTAAACTTAAGGTCTTCTCAAGTCTTTTATGAGCCTGCATATTTTCCTGTGCATGTGCAGTCACTTTGTAATCTATCTTATATATGCACTTGCTTTTGAATCTCTTAGTCTTTAATGTCTGGTTCCCAAAATTAGATAAAGAAAAACAAAGGGAGAACAAAAGGGTGCCAGCAATCTAAATCTCCTGGAAGCCACTTCATCCAGAAGAGGAGGGGCTTACAACACGGGTGAGGTGCAAAAACAATAGCTGCCCCACCTCTTTGTCTGCACTTCTGTGATCAGAAGCAGCAATCAGCAATCAGAGCACAGATCCCCCGCATTTGGGGGACAGGGTCCTTTTTGCCCACCCTGGGTCCTGCAAGCTGTGTGCAGGTAGTTCCAGGAAAACATGAACAGCTGCTTGCCACAAGGCTGAATGTGGGTAGTTGCTATTAATACTATGCTAAGAGCTGAAATTCACTGCAGTTTACCATTGAAGCCTTCCCCTGGAAGTTGAAAGCCTTCAATAAACTCCAGAGTTCCCAAATAGTTTCATCAGACAGATTCTGCCAGTGCAATTATTGTCTAGTTGTAAAGATAGATTCCTGGTGCTTCCTATTCTGCCACATTCTCAGAATCCTCTTCCTTAATGTTCTCTTTTTAAAAATTTTAGTTTTTAGATGAACATACAGTAAAATTGATTTTTTTATATAATGACTTATTTCTATGATTTTTAACGTTTTGATTCATGTAACCACCAACAATATGTGGATACAGAACATTTCCATTACCTCCAAAAACTCTCTTATGAGATCCCTTTGTAGCTTCTTGCCCCTACTTCTAACCTCTGCCAACCACTGATTGTTCTCTATCACTATAGTTTTGCCTTTTAGAGTATGTCATATGAAATGGAATGATGCAGTATATTACTTTTGAGACTAGATTCTTTTAGTAAACCTTTGGGAGGTATACAAATTGCTTTGTTTATCAATAGAGCATTCCTTTTTATTGATGAATAATATTCCATTGTGTGGATGTAACATAGTTTATTTATCCATTCACCTTTTGAAGGGCATTTGGGTTGTTTCCAGTTTGGGGTGATTATGAATAAAGTCATTGTAAACGTTTGTGTACAGGTTTTGTGTGATTTACACCTAAGTACATATGCTCTTTGACTTACGATAGGGTTACATCCTAATGAACCCATCGTAAGTCAAAATATTTTAAGTAAAAAATGCATTTAATTCTGGCAACACAGCAGGCAATCTCCGATTTATGATGGCCTAACTTATGATTTATTTTTTACTTTATGATGATGCAAAAATGATATGCATTGAGTAGAAACCATAACCCTATCATAAGTCAGCAGAAGCTCCTTAACTCACAATGGGGTTACATCCTGATAAACCCATTGTAATGTGGGAAAATCATAAGTCAAAGCATGGTAAGTTGGGGTTTGTCTGTATTTTCGTGTACTAGGTCTATCAATTACTGAGAAAGGAGTGTAGAAGTCTTCATTTATACTTGTGGATTTGTTTATTTTTCCTTTCAGGTTAGTCAGTTTTTGCTTCATGTATTGTGTTGTTCTATTGTTAGATGCATACACAATTCATGCTGTTATGTCTTCTAAGTTATTGGCTCTTTCATCTTTCTTTAATTTTTTTTAAAAAATAGATTTAGGGGGTACAAGTGCTTTTTTGTTACATGGATGAATTGCATAGTGGAGAAGTATAGGCTTTTAATATACCCATAACCTGGATAATGTATGTTGCACCCAATAGGTAATTTTTCATCCTGTACCCTCTCCTACTCTCCTAATTTCTCCCTTGATCCCTGGTAACTTTCCTTGCTCTGATGTATCCTTGATATTAGTATATCCACTCTTACCCACTCCAGTCTTTTTTTTATTAGTTTATATTTTTTATCATTTTACTTTTAACATACCCATATCATTGTATATTTGTGGTGAGTTTCTTGTAAACAACATATAGTTTGCTCATTTTGGGAAATCTATTCTGAAAATCCCTATCTTTTAATTGGTGTATTCAGACCATTTTTGTTTAATGTAATTATTGATATGTTTTGATTTCTATGATTTTACAATTTAATTATTTTATGTCATTCCCCTCTAGAAGTTTTTTATTTCCATTTCTCATAGGCTGCTTTCTTTTGGTTATTTGGATAATTTTAGTTATATTTTAATTCATCTATTCTGTTTTTTACTATATCTCTTTGCATATATTTTCACTGCATGTTCTAGGTATTATAATACATATATTTAACTTTTCCCAGTCCAGTTAAAATCAATATTTGACCATTTTAAGTAAAATGTAGAAACTTACTACTCTATAGGGTTATTTACTCTGTCATATTTGTGTTGTAATTGTCTCCTATATTACATCTAAAATTGTTGAAGACACCATCAGACAATGTTATAATTTTTGCTTTCAATGGTCAAAGATATTTTTAAAAACTCAAGAGGAGAGTAATAGCCAATTTTATTTTCTCAACAAATAAATTTAGTCATGGTAAATAAATATTTATTATTTACTTTATCACTTCTGGTTCTCTTCCTTCATACTTAATGTTCCAAGCATCCTTTTGGTATCATTTTCCTTCTGTTTGAGGAAATTTCTTTAGCAATTATTTTAGAACAGGTCTTCTGTCAATGAGGTTTTACTTTACTTACATTCTTTAAGAATACTTTCACCGGATATAGAATTCTGGATTTACTCTTTTTTTCCAGTGCTTGAAAAATGTTGTGTCACTTCATTCTGGACTCCATGATTTCTTAGGAGAATCCAGTCATTGAAATCACTTTCTCCCTATAAATAAGGCACTACTCTTCTACTTTTTAAGGGGTATTTTTGGAGATTTTTTTCTTGGTTTTTAGTTTTCAGCAGTTTGATTATACTGTGTCTGGCTATAATTTCTTTGGGTTTATCTTATTTGGAATTCATTCATATTCTTGAATCTATAGATTTATGTATTTTACCAAACTGGGGAAATTTTCAGCTAGTATTTCTTCAAATATTTTTTCAACATAGAATTCTTTCTCCTTTTCTTATGGGACTCTGCTGACACCATCATTAGACCTTTCGGTATTACCTAAAATGTTGCTTAAGCTCTGTTCATTTTTTTCAATCTTTTTTCTATTATTCAGATTAGTTAATTCCTATTGATCCTTTCCTTCATTATGTATATTCTATTATTGGGCCCATAAAGCTAGGTTTTTTTTTTTTAAATTTCAGTTATTATAGTTTTTAGTTCTAAAATTTCCACTGGTTCTTCTATAGATCTTCTACTTTTTGCTGTTGCTGTTGAGACTTTCTATCTTTCCATTCATTTTAAGAGTGTTTATCTTTACTTCTTAGAGCATTTTTATAGTAGCTGCTTTAAAGATTTAGTATGACAAATTCTAGCATCTGTGTTATCTCAGCATTATATCTTCATTCTTTTTATGCTGAATAATTTTGAATTGTATCATGTATGTCTGAATTTTATGTTATTAGATTCTAGATCTTATTTAAATCCTATGAAGAATGTTGCTTTTTTTGTTTGTTTGCTTATTCTAGCAGGCAGTCAACCTGATTGTGTTCAGGCTGCAAATTCTGAATAGCATTCTATTGGTTGTGGTTTCAATATCAGTTCTGTTTTCAAAGCTTTTGCCATACAGTTCACCTCTATCTCACGTGTGCACAACCCGGAGGCCAGTCTTGGACTTGTGCATTGGTCTATCTCTTCATTTGGTTTTCAAAGCCTTTAATATGCTGTTTAGATCATATCCATGCATGCACAGATCCAAGATAATCTGAGGAATTCATAAACAACTTTATGAGGTCTCTTTCACAAGCTCCTTCTTCTTTGTGGTATCCACAGGTTTTTAAATTTCTCTGGATCTCCCCTTTTTAGTCCTGTAGCCAGACATAACCATAATCTATCTCCATCATCCTGGTGGGAAAGCTCTGATATAAAATACCTAATTACAGGGCAGTTTTCCCAAATAACATTTACTGAGTGCCTACCATGTGTTAGGCTCTGTTCTAAGAACTTTACATATATTATTCCATTTAACTCTCACAAAAATCCTATGAAGAAGGTATAATTATTGCCATCCCTGTATTACAGGTTCAGAAACTGAAGCCCAGAGAAGTTAAACAACTTATCCAATGATACACAGCTATTTATGGTGGAGTAATTAGTGGGCTAGGATTTGAATCCAGGAAGTTCTCTTAACCATTATATGGTTCTGCATCTATTATGTGACCTCATTGTATAAGCCATTCTTCTTCGCTTCCACACTCCTGTGCACACACTTCCATTACAGCAATTATTGTATAATAATTATTTTAAATAAATAATAAATAATATTTTATGCCCTATCTCCAGAGCAATAACTCTTTCTTTTCAAATTTGAATCATTAGCCTAATATATAAATTCCCTAGGGCTGCCATAACAAATGACCACAAACTGGGTGGCTTAAAACAACAGAAATTTATTCTCTCACGGTTATGGAGGCCAGAAGTCTGAAATCAAGGTGACAGTAGGATTGAGCTCCTTCTGGAGACTCTAGGGGAGAATCCTTCCTTGACTCTTCTAGCTTTTGGTGGAAGTTGACATTCCTTGTGTCTACATCACTTCAATTTCTGCCTCCATCTTCATATGACCTCCTCCTCCTCGGTGTGTCTGCGTCCTCTCCTTTTCTCTCTGTGTGTTTTAATCTGTGTATCTCACAATGACACTCATCATTGGATTTAGGCCCCATCCAGATAATCAGATGATCTCATCTTGAGATGCTGAACTTAATTGCATCTGCAAAGGCCCCTTTTCCAAATAAGTCATATTCACAGTGTCTGGGATGTGGATATATCTTTTAGGGATTGCAACATTCTACCCACTACACCTAGCAAAGACTACATTATATATTCAATAAATACTGTATTAGACATTTTCTCTATTGCAAATGATATAAATTTAAGTCAAGCTTGAATTAGAAAGGTTTACTAGGGTTTCTTTCTAGCTTAAGAAAAAAGGGAATTTATCGGTCACATAACTTGTAAGTCTAAAGGTACTTCTGGCATCAGGACATGGCTGGATGCAGGGGCTCAACAGTATCCTTCAGTCTTTCCAGCTTTTCTTCCTTCTGGGTGCTGCTTTATTCTTAAGAAGATTCACCATTAAAAGGGTGAAGGACCCTCGATCTTCCAATATCAATATATCAAATCATAGTGGAGACTTTAATTATTCCTGTTTAAGTCATATATCCATCCTTGAATGAATCACTGTGACCAGAAGAATGGAGATATTTGATGGCTGATTCTTCCATGAACACTCCTATGGCTGGGGTATGTGGTGGTGGTGATAGAGGTGAGCAGGGAGCAAGGCACTGCGATTAATATCCCACCAAAACCACATAAAATGGAGGTGAATCAATTCTGCAGAGTAGAGGACACTGAGAAGACCAATAATATATGTCCACTATGACTTTCAAGACTGTGGTACTGGGAGGCATGAGTGTGTTGCTAATGGATGACTTGATAGCTCTTTCCTATATGCATCTTCTATGATCCTTTCATATGGTTAATTAGCTCAACCCCACAGTAGGACTTCATCCTACTAATCTCTGAGGCTTGTAATCTTCAGACTTTCTCCAGAAGTTAAGTATTTACAATGTAAATGCCACAGGGGGGCTTTCCTTTCTCTTTACAGGTTTGGGTTTGCAGTGCTTCAGAAATCCTTGACTGTTCCCAAGGTGCTTTGCTGTAGGTTGAAGTACCAATATCTAGATTCTGGATTTGTAGGGCATATATCTCCAAAAATCTAATCTAAGATTCCAGTCCAACCCTTCCCTGTTTCAAGCACTCCAAGCTTTCTAAATACCTTCACAAAGGCATGACTTTGCTGTAGCCCTGAAATCAATACTACATAGGCCATCCTGGTCCCTGCCCACAGAGGTTGATTAAGGTTAGAACCAGATCTCATTGTAGTGTGATCTCATCTCCTTTACAAACCCATGTTGAGGACTCTGCTGGTCCAGGTATCAAGTACATTCTAATGCACAGGGTGTGGGTATCCAGAAGGATTTCTACTCTTTTTTTCTGACTATATTCCCTACCCAACTCCTAGTAACCCTTTCCAACTTCTTTTAAGCCTCCTTACTTCTGTCACTTTAAATAATTCTAGATGAGCTTATTTTCTGAGAGAACTTTTGTCTAAGTTCCCAACACTTTTCGGTTCCCCTGTGGTAGTTTATTATCTCCTTGTTCTCTTATTCCTCAGCAGACTCACAACCTGTAGTAGATGTGTCTCGCGTCCTGGCACACATCCTATTGGTCATATCTCCGATTGCAGAGCTGATTGGGGTGGACAGTTCTGTGTGAGCTTAGGCTTACTTGTCTTACCATGAGTGAGCACCATGCCTTTGCTCTCTGCAAAGGTCACTTACGAAGCCAGGACACTGTATGCCCAGCTGGCAATTTCAGAAATGTCAACACATACAGGGGCATCTTCTTACCAACCTCTCTTGTCAACCTGTGGGGGACAAGACCTGGCTCCTGCCTCCCATCTTTTAGATGGACATTTTTGGAAGGCATTCTGTATGCTTCTTAGGAGGTCTGGCAGAATGGGACCTCAATAAAGTATCCTTATATTGACTTTTTCTCCATCCCTGCCTCATACTTCACACCCCCTCACTCCAGTTCTTCGGAATTCCATCCCAAACAACTTGTTCTCAAATACTTGTGTCAGGCTCAGCTTCAGGGTAACCCAAGTAAGATACAACCTCCCTTGCCAACCAAAGAAGGTATAATCCTAGCGGCTACTCAGCCCTCACTGTTTCCTCCCAGCACTCAGTGACAGTATCCAGTAACTGGCTTCAGCCATGGATGACAGAAGGGTGAAGGAGGGTGAAGTAGATGCCAGGAGCCTAAGTGAACAGGCAGTGTGTGATGGAGAGAAGGGTCTGGGTTATGTTCTATCACTGTTTTGACAATAGCATCACATCATTGCACCCCATAGTGCTAGATTTCAAGTCTTAGCTCTGCCATTTCATGGTGATGCCACCTAGATTACTCTGAACTTGCCCTCTAACTTTTCCAGGGGTCATACTCTGTCTTGATGGAATACATTTTCCCCATTTGTGATTTAGTAAATGCCGTTAAGCCACAAAGTCAAGTGGCTTGGTCCTCATGGTTGCTCATCCTACCCGTAGTGATAAAGCTTTTCGTATGACTTGCTTTTTCTTGCAGCTATTTCCCCTTAAGAACCCCAGCACACCCCCCAAAATTGTCTGTTTCCTGGGTCCCTCAACCAGAGTCCCCCAACAAAATTCATGTCTCCAGATCTCTTTCATCTTTAAGGGGTGTTCTACTGCATAGCAAGTAAGTATGAAGGCAATAATTCCTGATTGTTTAGCTGTCCTTATCCTGAAGCAAACAATCCTTCTTGTTGCCTGTGACTGAATCAATGACAAGAGCTTTGCTTGGGCCCTTGTTGGAGGACCTTCACTGTACTCTTGCTGTGTTTACACAAATTGCCCTGTCTGCCAATCCCCCATCATCTATGAAACAAGCCCTAGAAACACTGGCTCAGCCCAACATTCACAGATAACTCCTGATATCTTTCATCTCCCGGGCCCAGAGGACAAACTCTTTTCCTTTGTGTTCTATTTTGACATTATTCTGCTTCTTTGTTCCCATTTTAGGGCAGTGTGAGGGGAGCTGTGCATTAGCTTTTGTGGGCTTTAATGAAGCAGGATTTGACAGCATTTCATATCAGGTATCATCTTTTGTGTGCATAGGGAGAAGGGATGAGAAATGTTCCTTTAACTGGTGCCAGAAGAGAAGGTAGAGAAAGACAAGAAAAAAAAATCTGATAACTACTTTTTTTCCATTAAAGTTCTGGCCCCTTTCTAAAACATGCCATTTGTCTATATTTCAAATCAGTTGGGAATCATATCTTTCCACAACAGCATTTTCTTACTTCCTGGAAACATATATCACAGGATGTATAATAAATGTTTATGCTAGCTGTAAAGAGGAAAGTAACATTTCATAAAATTTACCATAGACCCCAAGGTGAATTTAATATAGGAGCCTAAAGGGGGCAAGATGGCTGACTAGAGACATCACTTGCTGGACCATCCCAGAGGGAAGAAAGGGTTTCAGATAAAGGAGAGGGGAGAGGGGATGCAGCTCAGGTGTAGGTCAGAGAGAGAATTGCCGGAGCCTGTCAGGGACCTCACGGAGGAGAATTGTGAAGTAGAGAAGGAAGAGGATGAAGGAAAAAAAGATGTCAGTGAGGATCAAACTCAGAGAGGCTCAGAGCCCATTGAAGGGGTAAGGGGGTTCCCTTTCTCCTCCCACACTCCTTTGGTGATCAGCGGGCTACCATGTTACTTGGAAGTTTTTCCAGCCTCCTGCCCCCCATAAGCCCAAGCACTGTGGTAGCCAGAGAATTGTGGGGAGAACTTGCATGATCCCGGAGCTTGGACATTCTCTGTGGGGCTCCCCTCCAGGAGAGTGAACCGAGAGGCTGGAGAGCAGGCTTTCTTCTCTTCAGACTCTTATTTTCCCCCGCCCACTGCAAATGGGAGAGCAATTTCAGCTGAGAATTTGGCCAGTGGCTGCCTCTCACCAGCTGGGGCACCCTCCAGTCTGAGGGTTCCTCAGAGACTGGGGCCTGTGCCTTTCCCCTTGAAGACCTGCAGTGGACCTGGGGTGCCTGATCTGGGAGCTCCCTGCCCACCAGTGTTTTGTGGAGATGCACACCAGCAGTTCAGACATGCAAGCCAGATCCCGTGCCCCCAGGACTTGAGCAGGTTGCTGGGGGACACAGGGGAGAAATTTGGGAGCTGGACTCCGAAGGTGAGGAGCCCATGAGGGCAGACTGACAGAAGAATACTGTGGGGGTCCAAGACACGGGATCTGAGGAAGTGCCCATCTCTCTCACAGGAAAGCCACGGCTGTTGGACTAGGGTGGATCCCCTAGAAGGGAAGATCCCGGCCCATGGCGCCATAGTAACTGAGTGCATTGCATATTCAGGCACCCAAGGGCAGGGATAATGCAAGAGGGGTGGAGCTCACTCCCCACAGCCAGTTGGGGAATTGCGGCCCCTTCCTCCTGAGCAGTCATCTTGGTTTGGAGAGCCTGCCCCAAACCTCCTCCTAACGGCTCCCCCTAGTGGCTGGGAAAATAACCTCTGAGCCCTGCTGAGGCTTTGTAAAGCCTTCCATGCTTGCACAACCTAACCTCACCTAGCCTTGCCCCTCCACCCATCTCTGCTGTGGAGAAGAACTAGCAACCCCCTGGCAGCTACAGGGCCCCTCCCAAAGCCCTGGGCATTCAAGTGCTCCTCCTGAGGGACTAGAGCTTATTACAGGCACAAAAGAACATTTCTGCAGTTGGCTTTCTGCTGCAAGCATGTACCACTGACAAAGAGAACAACTCCAAAGTTCATTACGGCATCTACCAACTAAACCAAACAGGGCATGGCTGATTCTTACTCACAAGTATCACCCACCATCTCGAAGATTGAGCTGGGGGTCCCAATACAATTCATACAGCTGGGAAGAGGTGAAGACAGGAGGATAGAAGCAACCCAAGGGGACACTGCTTTTAAGGAGACAAACAAAAGTTACAGGTAGCTTGACCCGTGAGGGGTCTCCCCGCTCCATTGCAAACCTCTGGGCTGACTGGGTAGCTGCTCAGAATCTGTGCAGACACATTCCACTGGAGAGCAGGTGCAGCAGAGAGCTGGTGCCTGCCAATCCCAGGTTTCAGCAACCAATGCCATCCTGATTGCTCTGGTGCATGAAGCCAGGTCTTCTCAGGACCCAGCATTCCAGCAGTAGCCTTGGCATTACCCCTGCCAAGCTGGGGAGGGAACAGATGCTCCCCCATGTAGTGCCCTGTGACTGGGGACTGAGCACGCCTCCTCCCCAGCATGGGAGCCAAACAGAGGAGGATTCCCAGACACCGCAGGAACCACTTGGGAAGCCTGGGGTGACTGCCTCAGTGGGTTGTAGGTGTGGGGGGAGAACCTTGGCCAACCAGCAGTTCTAGCCCACCTATGTGGACCCTGGGCTGCTGAGACAAACTCCTGACTGTGTGACTGGGCATCAGCAATCCCCATGCTGATGGAACAGCCCACCATATGAGCATCTCTTCCCTGAAATCCCTGGAGCCAGCTCTAAAGCTCTCACTGTGCCCGAGTCCTAGGCTCTGCCCCTGTAGCTCCAGGGCCCATGCCAGGCCAGTGACTCCACCCCTGAGACTCCAAAGTTGTGCCTGGAACCCAAGACCCCAATACTGAGTCCCCAGCACTACCATTGGGCTGGCAGAACTTCCCTGAGGTCAACCACTTCACTCAGGACCCCCAATCCTGAGCAGCCATCACTCCTGGACCTGGTTTGAGAGAGTCCCCAGCAAAAGAGAACAGGTACTCTGCAATCCTATTAACCCAGAGTCAAGAGAAGAGGAGCCAGATGAGAAGAAACCAGCAAAAGAACCCTGGCAACATGAAAATACAAAATAGTTCAGTACCCCCCCAAGGGAACACAATGGAGCTACAATGGTGGACTCTACCCATAAGGAAATTCCTGAAATGACAGAAATGAGACTCAGAATATGGATGGCAAATAAGATGAATGAAATTGAAGAGAAAGTTGAAAACCAACAAAAGGAAGTAAAAAAAAAATATTTCAGGAAATCAATGAAAAAAAATGAAAAAGTCATTAGAGAGCTAGACAACATAGGAAAAGATACAGTAGAACTTAAAGAAATGAAGGAGTCATTTAGGGAATTTCAAAATACTGCAGAAAGCTTTAACAACAGGCTAAAGCAAGGAGAAGAAAGAATCTCAGAGCTTGAAGATAAGGCTCTCAAGATATCCCAGTCATTCAAAGAGGGAAAGAAGAGTATAAAAAAAGTCCGAGTAATCACTGAGAGAGATATGGGACTATGTGAAGTCAAATTATAGGTATACTTGAGGGAGAAGAAGAAGGAGCTAAAAGCATGGAAAACCTATTTGGGGAAATTATTAAGGAAACTTCCCTGATATTGCCAGAAATTTAGACATACAGATACAAGATGGACATTGAACACTGGGACAATTAATAGCAAATAGGTCGTCTCCAAGACACATGGAAATCAACCTGGCCAAAGTCAAAATGAAGGAAAAAATTCTGCAAGCAGCAAGACAAAAGCATCAAATAATCTATCAGTCTAACTTCAGACTTCTCAGTGGAAATGTTAGAAGCCAGAAGGGATTGGGGCCCCATCTTCAATCCACTGAAACAAAATAACTGCCAGCCTAGAATTTTGTATCCTGCAAAACTAAGTTTCAAAATCAGTGGAGAAATTAAGTATTTTCCAGACAAGCAAACACTGAGGGAATTTGCCATGACCAGACCTGCCCTGAACAAAATACTCAGAACAGCACTATACACAAATTAGCACAGTAGATACCCACCAGTGTAAATTCACCCAATCCCCCCACCAAAAACTCACAACTCCTATAAAACAATAGAACAAGAGGTAAAACAAAGCAATAAGGGATGATCCAACAATATGAACAGACCATCATCCCACACATCAATGCTATCAATTAATATTAACAGACTGAATACTCCTCTCTTTTTTTATTTCAGCTTATTATGGGGGTACAAAAGTTTAGGTTGTGTATATTGCCCATACCCCCCACCTCCCCGAGTCAGAGCTTCAAGTGTGTCCATTCCCCAGACAGTGCACATTGCACACACTATGTAGGTATACACCCATCCCCTCCCCCCACCCCCCACATCTGCCCGACACCCAATTGGTGTTATTCCTAAATGTGCACTTAGGTGATGATCAGGGAAACTGCTCCTCTCAAAAGACATAGGCTGGCTGAATGGATGAAAAAACACAACTCGGGTATCTGTTGTCTCCAGGAAACACATCTAAACCACAAGGACACACACACTCAATCTGAAAGGATGTAAAAAAATATTCCATACAAATAAAAATCAAAAGAGAGCATGTATAGCCATTATCATATAAGATAAAATCAACTTTAAGCCAACAAAGGTAAAGAAAGACAAAAAGGGTCATTATGTAATGGTAAAGGGAGCAATTCAACAGGAAAACATAATGATCTTAAATACATGTGTGCCCAACACAGGAGCTCCCAGATATATAATACATATTTTACTAGACCTAAGCAAAGAAATAAATAGCACTACTGTAATGCTAGAGACCTCAACACCCCACCATCAGAGCTCTACAAATGATCAAAGCAGAAAATAAATAAAAAATGGACTTAAACCAAATTCTAAATCAAATGAACATAACAGACATTTACAGAACATTCCATCCAAAAACTACAGAATATACATTCTTCTCAGCAACACATGGGACATTCTCCAAGAGTGATCATATCATAGGCCACAAAACAGATCTCAACAAATTAAAAAAGTCGAAATCGTATCATGTACCTTCTCAGACCACAGTGAAATAAAACTAGAAATCAATCATCAGAGAAACACTCAAACCTACACAAAATCATGGACGTTAAACAACCTGCTGTTGCACAATTACTGGGTCAAGAATGAAATTAAGATGGAACTCAAAAAATTCTTTGAATTGAATGACAAAAGCTATCAAAATCTATGGAATACAGCAAAAGCATTCCTCAAGATTTTTAAAATCCATAGCCTTAAATGCCTACATCAAAAAGATAGAAAGATCACAAATTAACAACCTAATATCACACTTCAAGCAACTAGAAAAGGAAGAGCAAACTAAACCCAAAGCCAGCAGAAGAAACAAAATAATGAAGATCAGAGCATAACTAAATAAATTGGAAAACAAAAAAAAGTACAAAAGATTAGCAAAACAAAAAATTGCTTCTTTGAAAAGATAAACAAAATTGACAGACCTTCCTCTTATGAGATTAACCAAGGACAGAAGAGAAAGGACTCAAATAGGCTCAATCAGAAATGAAAAAGGTGACATTACAACTGATACCACAGAAATACAAAACATCATTCATGAATACTATGTAAATATCTATGTGCATAAACTAGAGAAAGTAAAGGAAATGGACAAAATCCTAGAAACACACAACCTCCCAAGACCCAACTAGGAAGAAACAGAACTCCTGAATAGACAGATAACAAACAGTGAGATTGAAATTATAATAAAAAAAAACCTTCCAACAATAAAAAAACCCTGAACCAGATGGATTCATAGCTGAATTCTGTCAGACCTACAAAGAAGACCTGGTACCCATAATATAGAAATTATTCCATAATATTGAGAAGGAGGGAATACTCCCCAACTCATTCTATGAGGCAAGTATCACCTTCATACTAAAGGCATAGAAGGACACAACAACAACAAAAAAGAAAACTACAGACCAACATCCCTTATGAATATAGATGCAAAAATCCTCAATAAAATACTAGCAAACTGAATTCAACAGCACATCAAAAAATAATCTACCAAGACCAAGTGGGCTTCATCCCAGGGGTGCAAGGATGGTTCAACATATGTAAATAAATAAATGCCACATAAATAAAAGCAAAAACAAAGACCATATGATCATCTCAACAGATTTAGAAAAAGCATTCAGCAAAATCCAGCATCCTTTCATGATAAAAGCCCCAGGCATAGAAAGAACATATCTCAGAATTATAAATGCCATATATGATACACCCACAGCCAACATCACACTGAATGGGGAAAAGTTGAAAGCATTCCTCCTAAGAACTGGAAGAAGACAAGGATGCCCACTGTCACCACTTCTATTTAACATAGTGCTGGAAGTTCTAGCCAGAGCAAACAGACAAGAGAAGAATATTAAGTGTATCCAAATCAAGAAAGAGGAGGTCAAACTATCATTCTTCACTGAAGACATGATCTTATATCTAAAACACCCCAAATATTCCTCCAAGAATCTTCTGGAATTGATAAATAAATTCAGCAAAGTCTCAGGATATTAAATCAATGTATATAAATTAGTAGCATTTTTATTAATATATACTAGTAACAGTCAAGCTGAGAGTCAAATCAAAGACTTAATACCATTCACAATAGCTACAAAGAAAATAAAGTACCTAGGAATGTACTTAACCAAGGAGACGAAAGATCTCTACAATGAGAACTACAAAACTCTGAGGAAAGAAATCACAGAGCATACAAGCAAATGGAAAAACATATCAAGCTCACGAATAGGTAGAATCAACATTGTTAAAATGTTCACACTGCCCAATGTGATTTATAAATTCAATGCAATCTCCATCAAATTACCAAAGTCATACTTCACAGATCTAGAAAGAATAATTCAATGCTTCATTTGGAACCAGAAAAGAGCCCAAATAGCCAAAGCAATGTTAAAAAAAAAAGAACAAATCTAGAGGCGTCTCATTACCAGACTTTGAACTATACTACAAGGCAAACAAAAACAGGATGGTATTGGTACAAAAATAGAGACATGGACCAATGGAACAGAACAGAAAACCCAGATATAAAACCATCTACCTACAATGAACTCATCTTTGACAAAGCAGACAACAACATACACTGAGGAAAGGAAGCTCTATTCAATAAATCATGCTGGGAAAATTGGATACCCACATGCAGAAGAATGAAACAGGACCCCTATCTCTCACCGCTCACAATAATTAATTCAAGATGGATGGAAGGCTTAGATTTAAGGCATGAAACCATAGGAATTCCAGAGGAAAATGTAGGAAAAAAACCCCTCTGGATATTGGCCTAGGCAAAGAATTTATGAAGTAGACCCCAATGGCCATGATGGCAACAAAGAAAATTAATAAATGGGATTTGATTAAACTACAAAGTTTCTATATGGCTAAGGAAACAATCAACAGGGCAAATAGACAACCTACAGAATGGGAGAAAGTATTTGCATGCTATATATCCAATAAAGGGCTAATAACCAGAATTTACAAAGAACTCAAGCAAATCAGCAAGATAAAAGCAAACAAACCTATTAAAAAATGGGCAAAAGAGATGAACAGAAGTTTCTCAAAAGAAGAAAGACAAATGGCCAATAAACATAAAGAATATTCAATGTCACCAATCATCAGGGAAATGCAAATTAAAACCACAATGAGATATCACCTTACCCCAGTTACAATGGTTTTTATTAAAATGTCCAAAAAGAATGGACGCTGGCATGGATGCAGAGACAAAGGAATGCTTATACTCTGTTGACGGGACTGCAAATTAGTACAACCTGTATGGAAAACAATATGGAGATTCCTCAAAGAACTGAGAGTAGACACACCATTCAATCCAGCAATCCCACTACTGAGTACCCCATGGAAAAGAAGACTTTTCATCAAAAAGACATCTGCACTCAAATGTTTATTGCAGCAGAGTTCACAACTGCAAACATGTGGAATCAACCCACGTGACCATCAATTCATGAGCGGATTGATAAAATGTGGTATATGTATACCATGGAGTACTACTCAGCCATAAAAAGATGAACTAATACCTTTTGCAACAATCTGGGTGGATCTGGAGAGCATTCTCCTAAGTGAAGTATCACAAGAATGGAAAAACACACACCACATGTACTCACTATTAAACTGGAACCACCCAGTGGGCACATATGTGTACAGAGGGAAGTAAAACTCACAGGAAATCAACCAGGGGGGAGGGGGAGGAGGGAGAGGAAAACCTACCTAATGGGTACTATGAACACTATTTGGGTGATGGGCACACCTATAGCCTGGATTCAAGCATTACAAAAGCAATCCATGTATCCTAAAACATTTGTACCCCCTTAATATTTTAAAATAAGAGAAAAAAAAAATAGGAGCCTGAGTGACAAATCCCAAAGCAAGTGAATTTGGTCTTAAAGCCCATCCTGAACTGACTTCATTATGTTTAGTTGATGTTGGGGGGGCAGGGAATGCAACAACAAAACTTCCTGAGGTCCCTGCGTGAATGAATTGGAATGAGGCTCTTGCATTAACCCTGAACTTTCTTATGTATTTTTCAGATGCTACACATGAAGGATTATTACTGAGCAGTTGGTGGCTGGCTCCTCCCTGTGTCTTTGAATGACAGAACAAGACAAAACAGCTGAAAATAGCCACAAGACAAGATAAACTAACAGGGGCAATTTAAATTACACAGAAAGGACTTCTGATTGTTTCAGAGATGGCGACACTGTCATGAGATGGCCTTGGTTCAACATGTTGGGGGTGGATAATCCTTGAAATCAGGACTGCCATAAACTATAGCTTGCCTTAGTGAGAGACTGTTAAAAATAGATCAGAGTTTTATCTTACAGGACGGTTGAGGCCCAATTCAACACACAGTCAGAGGTGTGGGTGACTCAGTTGCATGTGGAGGCTCCCAGAGGCCCATGTTTATTTGCAAATCAGTGTATCTGGGATTGGACTGAAATGCCTTTCTAGAAAACTATAGGAAAAGTCTCACTGAGGGAGCTGGAATCAGGAAGTCATTCTCCTGCACTTGTTTTGCTGATGCTGTTTTATGAATGGCCAGGCAAAAAGAATTCCACAGATAAGATCTGATATGAGTAATTTCCACCTGGCCTGAAACTTCAAATAAATATCTCCTGAAATAAAATGTCTCTGGCCTGAGGGAACAGTGAGAGAACATTAAGTACAGCTCTATAATGGGACAGACTGTGTGTGCCACCGTGATCTGGCCATGTGAGTAAAATCTGCGGAACTAGGCAGATCCTGATCAAGAGCTGACACATCCTGAGAATCAGTCCTTCCCACTCTCCCTTCCTGGGTCCCAGAAAATACACCCTATTCACTTCTAGCATGGGGGAAACAAGAGCAACTGGAAATATCATTTATCTGGAGAAAATGCAATCAGAATTCATCCAGGAGAATGCTTTATAGCAAGACCAACACTGAAAAATTTTCCCTTACAGCATGGAAGGCAGCAGGACCAGACTGAGGCTAGTGCAATATTTAAGGAGGCACTCACTCTCAAGGGCTGACTCTGTGCTTGCAAGACCTTGAATGTGTGTGCCTCCTTAAATTCTGCCCCCTAGGCCTCTTGCTTGCTTTGCTCTTTCCAGTGAGGGAAGGATCACGAACCTGGGCCTTAGGAGATTGGCAGCTGCTGCCCTTCCTTCCTAAGGGCTGCTGGTGGCTGCCCCAGCCCAGAAAGGGCTCAAAGTGACCTCAGGGAACAGACTTAGGTCTTTGCAAGCCTATAGCAGATACAACCCCAGCAAGTTGTAAAAGGACAATTTTTTCCTGCATAGCAGCACTTGTCTAGGAGGTATCAAAGCTGAATGCTGTGTAGTCAAATAACCCAAAATGTCTGTCCTCACTGGACCTAACTGAAGACACTTTCATAACAAAGGAACCATTGGACTTGTTTTAACCAACTGTGTACCAAGCTTTGGACTCTTCCATTCTGTCCCCAGAGCTAGTTTCTGATCCCTAATTAGCATGACCAGCAAGAGCTTTCCCATCCAGCACTTAAAACCCCCTGACTAGTACTGTCAGAGAACCACTCATCATCAGCCCGTGTGTTTCCTTGCCTGGTAAGCTAATAGACTAGGCTTTGCATATATATTTAATATCTATATACATATATTTTAAGCTTGGATGATCCTTGTTTTATTCTTTGACAATGTGAAGTTCCAAGAATGTGTTCCCAGGAATTAGGAAAAAGGAAAGCACTGTCCACCGTCTGCATGAGTCCAGCGAAGCAAAAAGCCTTTCTTGCTATCTCAGACAGGCTTCTGCATGCTTTCAAGTAAGCAGCCAGCAAAGCCCAGCCCTGGCAATCCAATAACCATCCAATTAAGTAGCGGCAATCATTGGGGCTGCTTCATGATCCTTCAGGCAGTTCTTTAGCCTGCCTTCCTCCACTCCGTGCATCTGAGAATCAGTGGGCCCTGCAAAGCTGCCTCAGCCCAGTGCCTCACAGTCAGGATGCACAGGGCTGCTTTGCCCCCACCCCGGCTGCAGGCACCAGCACAGAGTGAAGAGGCACACGGATTTAACAGTCCTGTTGTACCCACTACAGAGAGAGAGTGATTCAACCCAACCAATAGGTCTAAAACCAGAAATCTGGGGGGGCCCAAGGAATCTAAGAATTGTACTGCTGATAACCTCCACGGTGTTTGCTCTTCCCACCTAAGTTGGAGGCTGCTAAGCTGAAATAACTCGCTACCTCCAGGATTTCCCAAACAGACCAAATCATGAAAGGTATGCTCAGCGCTTGTTAAAAAAAAGCCAGCCAATCCCCTCTACTGGATGTTCTGGATTCATAGGGCAGAAATGGAAAAGTCTCCTGGAAGGTGGGTATGGGAATTGAAATACCAAGAAAAGTTCTTCATGCCCCACTGGTGCTAGGCATACGAACTGAGAACCAGGACTCCAGGAAGAGACTGTACAGTGCAACAGTTGGACACGCAGGGTCTGGAGCCAGACTCTGTTTGAATCCCACCTCTACCTCTTTTAGCTGTGCTTCTCTGGGTAAGTTACTTAGCCTGTCTGTGTCTCCCTTACCCTACCTGTAAAGCAGGGATAACCATAGTCCCTATCTCATGGGGTTGTCGTGAAGATTCAATGAGAACACAGTGCTTAGAACAGTGCCTGGCACTTAGTAAGAGCTGTGAAAGTGTTGGCTCTTATCCCTGGGGAGGCTGCTGAGATCCCTGTCTAGGTTTATGCTGGGTCATTTATGTCAGATGAAAGCCATCGACCACACCAGAAGAGAAACCAGGCAGTAGGAAGCAGCCCAGTTTGAGACAGAGACCAGAGCTGGGTCTCTGGGCAAACATCATCCACACTGTGCTCACAGCTCAGCCAGGTTCTGAGAATCAAGGCAGAAAAGGGGCTTTTGCAGCAGGAGCCCAACAGATAGACATTACTTCCTAGCAGTAGGAAGTGCTCCGGTAGAGAGGAGGGCTGGGCACTGTCCTCCCCTCACCCCTAGGCTTGAGCCTCCTTTAATAAGTAGTTGCCCTTCCCCGGACCTGACATCTCAATCCTTCCAACCCCCTCCTTGCTGCTGAGCTGCTGCCTCCACCGCCACCATCTGGCTGGGAGAACTGCCAGGAAGAATCCGCGCAGCAGTGAGCTCCAATAATGCTAAACAATGGATTAATTACACTCCTCGCCTGTTTAGCTGGAGCTCCCAGGGTCGCCTGCACGTGTGGTCACAGAAGACAACAACAGGTGCGAGACGCTGGTGAACACATCAACTGCCCACAGCACCTCTGCTCTCTCTCCCCCCACCTCCTGAGCCCCACCGAAGTCATTAATCCCCCACCCAGATATGAAAGGCTTTTGTCTTCTCCCTTCCTTCCCTCCTTTTAAAGGGGTTTCATGCTAGGAGTACTGCTCGTTTTCACAACCCTGCTTGGAGCCATAGATGGAGAGCTCTGGGGGGTGAGGTGAGTCTTCTTTCCAGGAGGGCATCTGGTATGGGGTGACGGCTGGGCTGGCATCGCTCTGAGCCCACCTGGCCAGGCAGGGAAGAGGCGACAGCTGCTTTATGCTCCTACGAGTGCCAGCTTTCCCGAAAGGAGGTCAGCCTCGGAGACCAAACTGCTAATTAGGTCGCATTCTGCTTCCTGCTGCCACTTTAATTTCCACCCCAGAAAACCTTCAGCTGTGATTCCAAGATCATCAGCCCCTTTCACCCAAATACAAATGTCTTCAAGGCCTCTCTGGCTGACAGGCCTTCCACTGGTGCTGGCAAGCAATGGCAGAACTCTGCAAAGGACAGGAGCTTCTGTCAGACAGGGGCATCTAAGATGAAATTGGCTTATAAATTTGGAGTCTGCCTGAGCTTGATGCTGCTTTTAAGAAGACAGGAAGCTCCATAAAGATTTATAGAAGCTGAATGTTAGGAATGAGCCCTCAACTTTGAGCCTGTTTTTGACTTTGACACTAATGAACAGAGAGACCTTGGGCAAGTCATTTCTTCTGAGTCTGTTTCCTCATCTGGAAAATGAGTGGGTTCAACTTACCCATTCCAGCCTCTGTGGTTCTGATAATGATTTATATCTTATTTCAAATTAACAGAGTTTGTTTTTATCTGTGTGTCCCTTGCTGTGAATATAGATACGGTGTGTTTTGCCCTTTCCCCCCTAAAGACTGAAGCCACCAGATGAGGTTGGCATCACCAGTCCTGGGTTGCCAACTGGGAGAGCTGAAACAGAGAGATACCCTCTACCCAAGGGCTCTCAGAGGGTAAGGTGCAGCTCCAGGTCCTGGACAACTCAAACCAGGCACTGATAGCAGGATTCCATAGCAGGGAAGCCCCAGGTCATGTCTACACGGTTTAAATCCAGATGCCCCTTCCTTGCCCCTCCATGCATCCTTTTCTCCTCTTCCCTGACTTGGTCCTGTTCATCTCAACCTCACATCCACTTCCATGACCTTTATCCCAACTTATCCAAAAAGGCTCTAGCATCAGTCATTTACTTCTTGGTATCCACTGAAAACAATTTGTTGCTTTTCTCAGGCATATTTGGATTTTCAGCATCCTGTGGTGGATGCTGCGATGTCGAGGTGCTCTCTCCCAGGCACGTCCTCCCCCAGCCACCAGGACTGTCTGTTGCTGAATCTCTCTCTGGGAACTGCTCTCAGCTGAGAGGAGCTGTTTTGCCCAAGATCACACCCCCTTTCCAGAGCTGGGGGCCAATATAAAAGACCCACCCCCTTTCCCTCGATGTGGGCCAATTCCGCAAGGCCATCCCAGAGTCCCTTTGGAGTCCCTGACAGATCAGCTGAGGCCTCTGTGGCCAGTTCAACTTCTCCCTCTGCCTCACCTGCTGTCCTCCCTCCCTAATACATGTTGCTCCCGAGGGTGTTCCCAGTAAAATTCCTGCACACCAATCTCTGACTCAAATTGTGCTTCCCGGGAAACCCAACCTAAGACACCTCATTTCTTTTGAGGAAAAGAAAGGCTGTGTCTCTGGGTCAAGGGTTCTGGCTCAGTGGGTGGAGGCATGCTTGGGAGCAGTTTCTTTCCTGACTTCACATCACTTATGCAGTTACCTGCTCGCAAAGCAACAGAGGGATGTTTTGGGCCTAGTTTTACATCTGTCCCAATACTGTGAGGATGGTAGACGGCCCAGGCTTTGAGTTCCTTTCCTGACAGGACACACAGGTTTGTGAAATTCATAGAGGTAGCATCACCCAGTTAGTCTCCATGAAGCACAAGCTCTTAACTCTCTGCACCTGGTCCAGGGGCATCTACCCTGTCTCCTCTCACATCACTTCCTCCTTGCTGGCTATTGCAGAGAGGCCCTTGCATCACTTTGGCCCGGTAATATTGCATCACAACTTGCTATTACATACCTGGTGGCACCAGCATCCCCTGAAAGGAGCCTGTGGCATCTTTCCTATGCACAATTCTGAGAGAATGCTGGCCAGGGCTCCTGGAATCAGAAAGGGTCTCTGGCAGTAATTCTTGACTACCACTCTTGGCTTATGTCCAATAGCAAAATGGTATATACCTGGTATATTTGTTCAGTAAACTCTTATGGTCCCCTAGTCTGTAACCAGGCTTTGTGCCACCAGCCCAAGAGATGAGTAAAGTCTGGGTCCACCCTCAAAGAGCTCCCAAAGTGACAGAAACATAAAGAAATAATTACCAACCATTGTGACAGATGCCACGTTAGGGGCATGTGACCTGCTGGCTAAGGGAATAAGCAGTCTCTATAGACAAAGGTGTGGAAACAGGTGCCGTTTTCTGACTTCACCCATGGGCTGAAGATAACTGAGCCAAATGGGACCGCTTCTCATCAATGCGTGCTCATTTACAATATGCTAGGCAATGTGGGCTGATTTATGGTCTACCAGCCTGCAAGGGTCATCTCCCAGATGAAGGGAGCTTGCAGGTATTCCTGGAGTTCTTTCTGGGTCTTCTGCCCTCCCTGTACTGATGCTAGACAGCATGAAGAGGAAGACCACTAAGAAAAAGAACTGGTGCTAGCCCCACACCTAGGGGCTCCCTATGAACCCACCTCACACTAAGCCCCAGACCAGTCCCAGGCCTAGTGTAAAGATGTGCTGGGAAATAGCTTCTCTGGCTTGTTCATTCTGTGCCCCTATGTTCCAGACACTCTGCTGAGTGCAGCAACTATTATAGTGAATAAGGTAGACCAAACACATATGGCTTGAGTGGAATCCAGGCAAATAAAGGGACAATAACAGTACACTGAGAGCTCAAAGCAGGGCACCTACTCCAATCTTGGGCTGAGAGCAGGGATACCAGACAAGGATTCCCCAAAAATGGTGTTATCTAAGCTGAGACTTGAAGGGTGAGCAGTTTGCCAGCAAAAGGGAATGGTGGATGAGATAGAGAAAATTAAAGTGTTACAGAGAGAAGAAGTAGCCCAATGAATGATTTCAGGCCTAGAGGCAAAAGAGAACCTCTCTCAGCATAGCTGGGACTAAGAGTATGAGAAGGGAATGAAGATGTTGTGGGTCTGTACCAGGGTGGATGCAGTTGGAGAGAGGTGCATGGATCTGGGAGACAATTTGCAGGTTGACTCGACAGACTTGGTGAGTGAGTGACTGGGTATGGGAAGCGGAGGAGGAGACAGAGGCAAGGACAGTGTGCAAGGCTCAGGCTTGAGGGGCTGGAGGGATGTTGGAGCAATTCACTGTTATCATCAGGGGCAAAGGCTGGGTGCAGGTTTCCGGGTGCGGGGGGTGAGCACAATCCAACATGCTGCATTTGAGAGGGCCGTGGGACTCTAAGTGGACGTAGGGTCTGAAACTCAGGAGCCGGGTCTGGGCTGGAGATAGAGGTTGGGACACATTATAACATGGGTAGATTGTGGCTGAAATCCTGGGAATGGATGAGCCCATCAGAGGACAGGGAGAGAGGGCCCAGGACAGAATCCTGAGGAACACCCTTTAAAAAAGTAGCCACAGAGAAAGGAGCCTGCTAGCAGCCAGCAAATAGGTTGCAGGTCACAAACGACAAAGGGACAATAAGTTTCAAGATGGAGAGCGGCATCACTGCCAAATGCTTCTGAGAAGTCAGACTGGCTGAGAAATGGAAAATGCCCACAATGAGAGCAGTGAGGATGGCATGTGGCAGACCACAAAGGTGGAAGAAGGAGACAGCCCTCAAGAGAAGCAGGGGCATTGCAGGGTCACCAAGTTGGTTTCAGGGACCCTGGCCAGAGCACAGAGGGTAACCAGCCTTCAGCAATGAACACTTGAAGCTTTGGGTTGGAAGGCAGTTTTCTGACAAGAGACAACACAGACTTCATGCTTCCCCAGGTGCTCCTCAGTGCTGTGGGATCCAAGTGCGAGTGAGCATTTTGTGGTTACCCAAAAGAACTGGAATTAGTGGGTCAGCCAATTAGAAGTCCTGCAGTTGACCCCTGAAAGAAGCTAAGCATCAGAGCGTCAGCCTCACCCCCAGGTGGAGGAGGCTGCTCCTGGCAAATGGCAGTTGGAGTGAGGAGAAGCTGGCTGTAGAAATATGGCCTGCCTCATCTTAAATGTCCCACCTTTTGGGTCTTCTCTTAAGAAGGTGCCTTTTTTGTTAGTTTTTATACTTAGAGGGAGAAGAGGCCTCCTTTATAAAAATGAAGCCTCAATGCCTCCAAGGTTTGAGAGCAGACAACCTTCCAGAAGGAACATCTTTAAAATAGGTTGTGGGGTCTGAGAGGGATCCTTACCATAAGTCCCATCTTCCCTCTAGTGTTCTCTGGCTCACATAGCTGCCATTCATGACCTCAAAGGCTAGTCTTAGGGGGATCCTCCCTTTAAAATTCTGGCCCTAGCATAGATAAAAGGCCCTTTGCTTTTAACCATGCAGGCTGCTGTGAAGGTTATGAATTTTAAAAATAAAATTTCCCTAAAATTCTAAGAGCAAAGGAAAGTGAATACATCACAAGTATTAATCAATCCATGTTTACCAAGTAAAGTTCTGATTCTACTCTAGCTGATTCTTTACTCAGCTCTCAGACCCATTTCCAGGGGCTCCAACACCCTAAACAGTATCTTTACCTAGATTCCTAGGCTCTCCCCCACCTTCTTTCCTTCCTTTTCCATTCCCAAGCAAAGATCTCTTGTCACACAAACCTTCTAGGGACACATAAGCATGATGATTCATTCCTAAGGAACATTGTGGCATTCTCCAGGTGCCCATCAGCATAAAAACACCTTAGGCCAGTGATTCTCACACTGGAGCATGAATCAGAATCCCCTGGAATTCTGATGGGCCCACTTGTAGAGTTTCTGATTCAATGAGTTTGGGGTGGAGCCTAAGAACTGGCATCTCTAACAAATTTCCGGGTGATTCTGAGACTGCTGGTCCATGGATCACACTTTGAGAACCAATGTTCTAGGCCCAAGTTAATAACTATTCAGTATATGAGCCACTTAGCCCTGCTCCTGTGCCCATGGCAGACAGTGCTAACCAGTCAATTCCCATGTTTCTACTAAGCCTGATTATGGACTGGGAACTCTTATCTTCTCAAGACGGTTCCAGATAGTCCTTAAAGAGAGATGAATGTCAAGATCCTGCTACTGCCACTGTTGCTGCTATCAATGTCTATATCTAATATGCCCAATATTAAAAAAATACTACCATTTACCTACTCAGGCCAAAAGCTTTGGCATCATCCTTGATTCTGCTCTTTCCCATTGTACTCCATGAATCAGCAAATGCTGCCATCAGCTCTAACTTTAAAACATATCCTAAATCTGACCACTTCTTACCATGCCTACTGTTTCTGTCCTGGTCCAAGCCACCCGGATCCTCTGCCTGGATGCCTGGGAGAGCCTCCTCATTGATCCCTGCTCCATTCTTGCCCACCCTGCAATCCATCACCCACACAGCAGCCATTACAGAAAAATAAAACATATCATCTCTCTTTGCTCTCACCTTCCAATGGTATCTAACATTTTTAGAATAAAATTGAACCAAAATTTCTCCTAATAGCCTAGAAAACAAAAATGATTTGGCTTCTGCCTATCTCTCTGATCTCATCTCTTTTTATCCCCACCCTGCCAACACATACTCTCTCTCTCTCTCTCTCTGTGTTCTCTCAGCGTGCCCCTGCCTGAGGGCCCTTGCATTTGCTGTTCCCTCTGCCTGGAATTCTCCTGCCCTCATTATCATGTAACTCATGGCCTCACTTCCTGTATGTCTCCACTTCCAGTCACCTCCTCAGGGAGGTCTCCCCAGCACCTATCTCAAGCCATCCTCCCATTCATTCCCTAGGCCCCACCCTCCTTTATTTTTCCTCATAGAATTTATTATTATCTGACATCATATTATGCATTTATTTGTCTACTTTTCTTCTCCCTCACTGGAATGCAAGATCCTTGAGGTCAAGGGTTTATTCTTCTTTTAATTCTTTGCACTGTCATATCCCCAGTGCCTGGACAATGTCTGGTCCAAAATACATGCTGAGTAAATATTTAGTGAATTAATGAATTTATTAACATGTTTATTACATGCTGAGAACTCTTTGAGGATGACTTCATTTAATTCTCATAATGACTTGTAGGCTAGATATTGTCATATCATAGATCAGAGAGATTCTAGAAGAGTGTGTGGAACCAGCTGGCACAATAGTCACTTTAGCTGCTGTAACAAATATAACCCAGCTGTGAAGTAGGGATAATAATGGAATATGGTGTGATATTATTATATCATTGTCCACATTTTAAGGGTGAGGAAACTGGGCCAGGTAGGCTTAAGCACTTGCCCCAGGCCGTCCATGTGGGAAGAACCCAGAGGAGAACCGAAGCCTCTCTGACCTGCACACCTGGATCCTTTCCGTGACTTCTCACCTGAGGCAGGGCCAGAGCTCATTCTCTGCAAGCACATTAGCAAGATCACCTTTTAGCACAGGTTCTTTTTGTGTTATTATTTAGCAGAGAGCAAGGCTCCAGGGAGCAGCCAGTGCAGCTGGAGCACAAGTACAAGGAGAGTGAAAGCTCTGCTCAAGTGGTGAGCCATGGAAAGGGCCAAGTACAGTGCAGAATAGGACTGTCTGCCCTGAAATAGGGCAACACTTCAATAGGACAGGAAAGGACCTCACATGGAAGACAAGCTGTACTAAAGACACAATAGCATCTGTCACAGGTTTGTCCCAGAACTGTTCGGGGCCATGTAAAGGGTAACATTGGAATACATCAGACTGGGCCCAGCCATGGTGGAGGAGAGTTGAAGGTCATTGTCATTCAGCAAATATGGATTGAGCACATATTCTGTGGCTGGCACTGTGCTATCAAAATGCATTCCCCAAAGTGTTCTTGTGCTGCTCCCTGCCTTCAACCACATCAAGGCAGACTTCTGCAGCCCCTTTCTCTCAAAGCCTTAGCCTGTTTCATAGCTCTCTCAAAAGTCCACACCATATTCCATTATCATCCCTACTTCACAGCTGGGTTATGTTTGTTACAGCAGCTAAAGTTTCTTGTGCTAGCTGGTTCCACACACTCTTCCAGGATCTATCTTTCTGATCTCTCACCCTTTCACAGCCACAGTTCTTGATTTGTCCTCACTTTCTATACACCTCCTGACATTCATTCCTTAGGCCACTGTGATCAGTCAGCAATAAGATGACTACCATATTGCCATATTCAGTGGGCACATTTCTGGCCTCTCTTTGGTATATGAAACTGCTGGCACTTCCATCATTTTGTGTGCATCAGTGATAGCACTCTCCCAGGTTTTTCTCCTGCTTCTTGCCTACCTTTCTCTTATCCTCCTTTCTTGGTGGCTACTCTAGTCCTTTTCTCTTTCCAAAAGGTTCGGGTTTCCATTCCAGACCCTCTGCTCTTCTTGTCTTATGAACACCTCCCAAATGACTCCTTTCAACCTGTATCTTCAACCACAATTATACCAGGGTTCTCCAAATATTTTTGTTCATGTTATCATTCAGAAAATTCAGCATAGACTCCTCTGTGTGTATAACTATTTATTTATAGGTGATATGCATGTATTACTGTACTATTTCCTTTGTATATTATAAAACATGTATATTATAAAAATGTGAAAAGTGAGATAAAAATAAATCTAAATAGAAGCTCTAGCCCTTTCTTCTCCCTCTCAGTGGATCTTCTTTGCTCACATCCTTCTTGGAGACTACTGATTGGCAAACCGATTACTTTCTTATGGCAGAGACAGCCAGTAGTCTACCCACAATTCATATTTCTCCTTCCATAGTTGCAGTATAGCTCAGAGGGGGATGCCTAGCCTGTCAAGAGAAAAGACCATCACTCAAATATATTGGAAACAAAGCTGAAGATGTATATAGGTGCCTGTGTGGGTGTGGGTGTGTGTGCACGCACAAACGTGTAGGCACAACTACCTACTAGACACTAGATATCATAGAGGTATACCACATTCAAATGTAGCACGCAGAAAACTAAACTCATAGTCTTTCCCCCAAAAGTCTGCCCTTCAGGAAAGTAACAGATGATACTGGAAAATAATATTATGTCAGAAAGCTGTGGATATGCCAGAATGACACAATAATTTGCTCAAAGGAAATCCTACCAGCCAAATTTGGGAAAATTAGAACATCGAAAAGAATGATGGCAGTAATAAATTATAACACATTGTATATATAAAAAATTAGAATCCAAGAGTACATAGCATTACCTTTTAAAAAATGGTGAAGGGGTGGGGAAGTAGGAAGGGAAAGCTTTTCTTTACAGATTAATGCCAGCTAATAAGTGTATAAAGAATGACAGATTTAGGAAATCAATATTTTTCAACCAACTATGGAATAATTGATTCAGGCAAGGATCATTAATGGAGGATAATGGGTGAAATGTTGTTCAGAAAAAGATGTTTACACAGTTGCATAGTATCACCCCCCAAACTTCTGATTAATTACAAAGGGGGAAAGGTGCCTTTATTGTGGAGAGATTAAATTCAGCATTATTAATAATGGGGCAAACAGCTATTATGTATTTCCCAATGTGACACAATGGAAAGGATATGGCATCACCTATGTAGAATCCTCACCCAAATGTGCAACCTGAATCTAACCATAGGAAACAATCAGCCTTACTCAGATTGTGGTTCACTCTACAAGGCAACTGGCCTGGACTCAGAAAAGATCGTGTCATAAAATAGGGAAAAAGGCAGAGGGGACTGTTGTAAATTAAAGGAGACAAAAGAGACAAAACTACCACATGCAATTCATGATCCTCAGGTTTTAGATTTTTTAAAAAACCATTAAGCACATATTTGGGGACAGATGGGGAATTTTAAATGTGGACTGTATATTCAGTGATATTATTGGATCAATGTTAAATGTCTTGGGCATTGCCATTTTGTAGGAGAATGTCTTTGCTCTTAGGAGATACACACTGATGTTTCTAGAGATGAGGTGTCACGATGTCTCCAACTTACAAATGGTCCAGTTAAAAATGTATCTGTGTGTGAATGTGCATACACTGAGAGGGAGAGAGAGAGAGAGAGAGAGAGGGAGAGAGAGAGACAGAGACATTAAGAGAGATAAAGTAGATGCAGCAAAATGGTAACAATTGGTACATCTAGGTGAAATATACAAAGTTAGTCATTGTGCTATTCTTTCAACTTCTTTTCAGGTTTAAAAAATTTCAACATAAAATATTGGAAAATAAACAAACCTTGCCCTTGCTCCTAACACAAAGGTTATCAGGGGCCAGATTAGAAAAAAAGACTTTATTTGATTAACCTACAAATGTGAACTTTTCCATGAAAGCTAAGGGAAATCATGGAAAGATTTTAACCAGAAAAATGACATAATCAGATTAGATGTAGGAGGTGAGACAGAAGAAAGAGTACAGTGTGACACCATCTGGCTTTTTCTTTGTTCTCATGTCCCTATCTAGCTGGGTATATTCTGGTCTACCTTCTAAATGTCTCTCTCCTTGATCTGAACCTTAGCACTCTGATTCCCATGACAAGTAACTTGGTTAAGACCCCCATCATTATTCCATGGATAACTTGTCCCCCTTCCTCCACTAAGGCTTCTCCCAGAACACTCTGTAGTTGAGGCCAGATCAACCTTTCTAAAATGCAAGCATGACCAAACCATTCCTTGCTTAAAACGTTTCAGTGACTTTTCTGGGAGAGTGTTCAGTCTCTTTGGCTAATCACCAGTGCACATCTTGGTCTGGCGCCTGCCTGCCAACCTCTCTAAGCTGCCCCTCTTGCAGAATTCCCACGCCTGTTCTATAAATCTGTTAGCATTGCCTCAGATGTGTCCTGCTTCTGCATACCTTCAGGCCTTCACACAATGGTGTCCTGCCTATAGGGAATGCATCTTTCCTCCTGCCTGTTTGGACCACCTCTACCCATCCATCAAACTTAACTCAAGCATCTTTTCCTCTGGAAGCCTTCCCTGACTCCACCATGTCTAAACTACTTGCACCTCCTCTGCTTTCCTGGCGCCTACCTAATAGCTCCATTGTGGCCCTTCTTATTTGTATCTTTTCCCCACTAGACTCTGAGGCACTTGAAGGCAGGAGCTATGCTTTTTCTGTAATGATATCTGTGCCTGGCAGATGGTGGTGCTGAATACACGATAATTGAATAAATGAATACAACCCGAATGGGAATATAAGTTAGGATTTTTTAATTAGAAGCACCAAAAATTAATTCTTGCATGAAGAGGAATTTACTAGAAGGGTGCTCTATATTACATACCATAGGAGTGGAGCAAGAGACCCTGAGAGGGAGAAATATGCACAGACTGTGGACTTGAGCAGCAGAATGTCATCAAGAGTTTCTTAAAGTTACGTCCATTGGATGAATTCAACTAATAAGGTTGTTACACATTGGAATAATGGCTGCTGTGTAGTATCCTATATGTATCTTCAAAAGCACCCTGCAAAGTAGAGAAGATTGTGCAGGAGCAGTGGAAAGACAGCCAGGGTACCAGAAGCTGAGAAGCAGGGTCTGTGCTCCCCTTTCTCCAAGTTGGTCAAACACAAACGTTGAGTTCCATGATTGTCAGGAGTCCACTGACATCACCATTGGTGCAACCATTTCCTGTGGTTGCCAAAAAATATTTTCAATGTTGAGGTTTCAAAGTATCATTTGTTTCTTTGGGACTCCCCTTCTCCTTGCGTAGGAGGCCTGCCATTGAGAGCTCCAAATATCTTGAGTTTATGGGCAAAGGCTGTCCTCACATTTTCAGGGATCCATCCCATCCTTCCTCTTCACTGAGAAGGGCTGCCTGGGGTGTTTTCCCCTTTCTGAGGTGAGGGAGAACCTCACTCATGGTGAACCGGCCACCCCAATCCTCCACTCTCATCTCCATTTTACTTACCAGAAGCTGAAGTTGACTTAAATTGCAAAATGCCCAACTTCTGTTCCCCTGGCATTCTCACAGCCTCTGCGGGGAGTGGGGGGGGGTGGGCTGCCATCTTCCAGCTGGTGAAGGGTTGGTGAGGAAAGGTGATAGATAATGTGTTTGGAGAAGGGACGCCTTATCAGAGTTATGCTCAGATCAAAGTCACACCTGAGAAGCCCCAGGTGATTCAGAAAAGACAAAAGTTCCCCTCCCTTACCCTTTCCCCTTCAGCAGACTGTGGCCTGTTATACTTTTGCACAGTCACCCCTTTGTCAACTCTCTCTGCCAAAAGGCTTGAGACCAAGGCACTGGAGCCTCCCCAGCCACTTGGAACAAGCCATCTCTTGTATAACAGACACCCATGAAGTGCTGGAATTAGTTCTTGCACCTTTGAAAACAAAGGTAACCTATTTCTCTCACCCAGAGGAGTTCATCTTTTAACAGGAGAGAAAGAGCCACTAGCTACACTCATATTCCCACAGGAGAATGCTAACGTGCTCCCCTTAAATAAATCCCTCTAGTAAGGGTCTCTCTGCGGTATTTCTCCAAAAAGCAACATGAGGAGTCAGCTCAGAGCCTGCTCACCCTGAAACCTGCTTGCCCTGAGGCTTCTGGACTCCTCGCCCCCATCTGCAGCAACCCAGCCTCAGCTGGGACTGTCTTAACCAGAGCCTCCTGTAGTGTCTCACGCACTGCAACTCAGCCTTTATGCATCTGGAATGTGCTTTCGCCTCCTGGAGCTCCAGAGGCCATGCATCTGAAGTCCATAAATATTGTAAGATTCCACCTCCATGTATTCTTGCAGCTGGAGGCTTGTCCCAGAGGAGGCCCAGATGGTTTTGGCATAAGGCCGCTTGCTCACTGTTCAAAATTATGACCTAAAACTGACAGCTAACGAAGACACTCAGGTCTCACTGCTGCTCAGGGCTATGGTCTCGTCTGGCTTCTCCCCTGTCCCCTCCTTTGCTGCCCTTGCTGGCCTCTAACCCCTCAGCTACTGTCCTATTTCTCTCTTCTTGGTCTGAGTTCACCACCAGAATACTGGAACATGCCCGCATTTCCTTCCAACTTATGCTGCCCTGATGTCTGGCTTCATCTCTCTACTTGCTCAACAGCAGCCTCAAAAATACTATATCCCCTGGCTTTCTTCACAAAGACCTTGGTGCTCCTGAGTGTCCCTACTTAGTGTTTTTCTATTGGATGCTTCTGGTGATACAATGATTGCCACCATTGTTATCATCATCCCCATCATCAATAAACGGCACTGTATTATATTTGAATAGCACGTAAGTGCCTTTAAAGCATTTATGTGTGTCTTATCTCATTTATTCCTCATGACAATCTTATAGTGTATGTAAATCAGAATTATCATCCCTATTTTGCAAATGAAACTGGGTGTCTAACAGAGTAAGTGGCTTGGTCAAGGACCCATGAGTGCTGGAGCTGACCCTAAACTCCAAATCTTCTCAGTCTTGGCAAACAGGTGATGTATGTTAGAAAAAATAACATAGGCTTTTGCCCACAGAAAGGTTTGGGTTTTAATCCCAACTAGGATTGGAATTTGGCCAGTTTTTTAAACCTCTCTGACTGCATCTTCCCATTTTACAAAATAAGACTAAGTGCATGCCCAGGGGCACACTTCAAAAGATGTCTGTGAGGATGAGAAAGCTAATGTGAGATGAGGATCTCTAAACACCCTTGGAAACCTTTGGCTACCTTCTCCCTTGATCAACTGCCCCTCACACCCCACCACTGGACTCAATGCACACTTATTGTGTAACTAGCCCATCAGTTTCCAGTCCTGATTTGGGAATGTTTTACTAGCATACAGAAGAAACTCAAAACCCCAAGCCCTTCCTCAGACAACCCTGGGTCTAGCAAAAGCCTGAATTGCTCCTGGCAGGGGAGCACAAATTCTTCATACTCTCCAAGGAACATACACATCCCAAGTGTACACATTTGATACCAAGTAGGGCTTCCTTTCTTTCGTTCTTCAAGAGTTTAACCTGATTCCAAGCTATTGAAATTCATTTGGTAGAATGCCTCCCTTGACAGATCTCAGCAGCTTCGCCTTTGGTGGATGGGCTGACCTTCCGTTATATGCAGCAAAGTGGAAGAACCAGCAGGTTGCAAGAACGGAGGCAGACCCTGTAGCTAAGTCCTGTGCTTGTGAAGCCTGCTTTACAGAGACACGAAACCTCGTACATGTTTGAGAACACCGTAGGACAGGAATATATGAGTCGGGAAGGAGCCAAATGCCTGCATTGTGGCCCTCATTGGGTGTGGCCCTGTACCCGGAAGGAAACTCTGCCACCTTGCCTGGGATACTGCATTTCATTCAGGCAGCTATACAGAGCTGAAAACCCTTTGCTCTGATGTATGAAAATCAGCTTTGGAATAGGAAAGTACTTGGAGTCACTAGGGAATGAATATAATCTCCAAAACACATTTACTGCTCACATTCAAATGAAGATTAAATGATTCCTTTAATACTCATCAACTCTATTAAACTTCATAGAAGCAAAAACCTTTTGAAATAAATTAGCCAGATACTTTCTGGAAACAACAGGCTTTTGAGGATCCATTCTTTTTTGCCATCACCTGTCCCCCTGTCAGCCCAGGCAAGGGGACTGATGAAGAGGAGAAGGGGAGATGGGAAGCCAACTAACATATACAGGGCCTTGCAAGGTGTGAACCACTGTGAAGGTATGATGTCACTTAACTTCCCTACTACCCCGGAGGTAGCTACTATTGTTATCACCAATGTACAAGGAAGAGCATGGAGAGTCAGACATCTAGAAAATGGTAGATTGGAGTCTCAAACCTGATTCCAAACACCCCATACTGCTCTTCTGTTTAAATCTAAGCCCAAGCTAAGCATGGGCATTATAGTGACATACAATGCAATTAGAGCTCAATCATCAATCATTTGTGTTCTGGAGTCTGACCATTTGGTTTAAATCTTGTTTCTGCTACTCTCTAGTTGTGAAAGCTCAGGGAGGTTATTTGATTTCACTGAGCATTGGTTTCCTCATCTGTAAAATTGAGACGATGATAGTAAAATGCAGAGAACAGTGCCTGACATGCCATAAGCAATCAAGATCAATGAAAATAGAAACAGAGAACTGTTTTAGGTTGTGTACTTCAGAAACAGATGTTGAGAGAGAAATTTGGGTGCATGGAGTTCATTAGGGAAACATCCAAGGAAAATATCCCAAGAAATCCAGGTAGTGGAGTGGAGCAATGTGACAGGGAAGAAAAGGAAACAGATAAAAGGTCCATTAATAATCAGGCTACCATTGTAGACAAACGGAGACCCAATCCCACTGGGCACCTCTGGGAGAGAGGCTAGGAATCATGTCTCAAAATGATCCTACCTGAGGGATAAGAAAGCTGGGCATTCACCCTCCAGCTCCACCCATCACTGGCTGAACACTGCTCCTGGAGGCATCAATCCCTTGACATTTCTGGCCACCCATGCACCAGCAAAGAGAATCCTTCAGGTGGAGAGTTTGGGGTGTTCACAAAATGATGTCATTGGCAAAGATCATAATGGCTGAGTGTTGGAAGAATATGGGCAGGGTAGTGGCAACATCTGTTACAACAACTTTGAAGGCTCAGTTGATGCTTGTCTTGGTCATGTGGACTGTCCCCTTAGCAAGGCCCTTAAAGACCCAGAGGTCCAGGACCAGAGGGTACCCATGTCCAGGTGGCTTCCTGACAAACAGCTTCCACATTCAACTATGGCCCCATCTGGGGACAGGCTGCTTTTTACTATAGAGATAATTTCCAAGACACATGTCCCTGAAGCATCAATCATAATGACAGTTAACCATTTTATCTTAGGTGTGACCCAGCACCCTCAGTCATGGGCAGTTCCTCTCCCGACCCCAGATAAGAGGTACCCTTGTTCTGGGCCCTATGATTTAGAAGATCTGTCTTTGGTCTTCCTCTGTCTACACCCTTCCTTATGGAATGAGGAGTTCACAGGGGCAAGAGAATGTACCTATAGACTGTGCAGGCCTCTTCCTCAGGTCCTCCCCTGAGGATGGATCACACAGCTGTTGTGCACCCCCAGCCCCAAGAGGGGGCCAAGGAGTGGCTGTTTCTAAAGTAGGGAGATGGATCTTGGACACAGAGGCTCAAATATCATCATGCATACATGTGAGGCCTCTTGGAATATGAACTGGAGCCAGGAATGGGAAGAGGAGAGTGGGCCAAGGACCAGAGTCCCACCCTCCAATGCCACCAGTGAGAAACTCTGAGGAGTCCAAGGATCAAAGCTAAAATTAAAGCTATAAATACAGATCATTATGAAGGTACATTGTCAAGGTAGGAGGATGGATATAATTCACTTACCAATTTATTAGCTTAATCATACCTTGTAAATAGTTAATTTATGGAATCCAGGCTTCCATTTATACTTGCACTCTGATTTTTGAAAATGCTCAGGGCAGGCCTAGGCCTGGGGATGGTGCTTCTGGGACTTACCAAAGAACCCCTGAATACCATCCACCTCAATCTGGAGGGAGTCTGTCCCAGAGTGATACTTAGGTAAATGAGAACAGAATCTGCTATAAAGTTCCCCTCCCCTCAAAAAAATATCTAAAGTATAAACTGATTAATGCTCATTGTAGAGAAAGTGAAAATACAGATGAGCATAAAAAAGGAAATAAACCACATCATTCCACTACTCTAATGGGAATATTAGGCTTTTATTTATTTGTTTGCTTGTTTTTATGAATATGCTATAAGGTCGCTACTCAGGAACACAACTAACTATATCTACAGCTTTGTCATCCAAAACTTTGCAGAAAGAAACTTTTCAAAAATGTTACTTGAGTAAGCAATGTGATTTTCAGAAAAAAATTCACATAATATTATTAACATCACCATTAATGTGGTGTCTTATTAGATTAGCAATAATCTAATCACATTGTGGAAAATCCTTCAAGAATATTAGCAAGAAATCATTTCTTTCTGTGGTTTCTGAACAAAAACAATTCAACCGTGACCCATCAAAGTCATGTTGTCTAGAATTGTAGGAGGGAACAAAGTGTAGGAGAATGTCAACTGTTTAAGCCCCACTCCCCGGAAGACTGATGGCTTTCAATGGCTGTGGGTGGGTCATTGGAAGCCCATTGGAAGGGGAAGGGACAGGCTGTATTCATTCTCTTCTTTATTCACAAACCCGGTTATCATTTGTTAAGTGCCTACTACATGCCAGACACAGTGCTATGTCCTGAGGAGCTCACAATGCAGGGATGGGCACCTTTTTTGGGGGGAGGTCCCATATCTACTTCCTTTATTTGTAGTAAGAACCATCCTTTTGCTGCCCTCAGCCCAAAAGGCTCAGGCAATTGGGTTCCACTTCTGAACTTCATGAGTAGGGCATGTGATCTCTTTCAAGCCAATTAAGAATCAAGCCAATTCTATCCACCAGACCACAGTGATTGGTTAGAGATGGGTTCATGATGCAAGCCAGGCCAATCAGGATCTAGACTTGTGTCTAGCTTCAGAGAAAAGGAGTCTCTTTCTCTTCTTGGCTGAAGTTCTGGGATGATTTAAGCTTGAAGCTTCTGAGGAACAACATACAAAGCCAGAGCATACAGGAAACCTAAGAATGGAACTCATCAGATAGATATTGAAGATGGTGTTGGGCAGCTGGATCAAGCTGCAACTGAATGTGGAATTTTCAGGGACACAAACCAATAAATTCTTATTTTGATGTAAGCCAATTTTTTGTTTTGTTTTTGGACACTTGAAATTAAAAAAGTCCTAACTGATACAAAAATAAAAGGAATAATTACAATGTAATGTGATTTGTCCTGTAATTGATGAATGGGTTATAATAAGATGTTGGTGCTTTGGGAGAAGAGAATAGAAGAGAATTCCTCTTCCTATCTGGTAAACTGGGGAATTCTAGGGGACTGTGACATTGAGTATTGTAGATAAATGGGAAATGATTAAGCAGAAGAATGGAGAAAGGGTTCTTACATATAATAAGCTTTCTTATATTGGACCTGGAAGATTCAGATGGTTTTGGTGCTAGTTAAGGGACTGAACTCTTCTTGAGCAAGATTGGAAAGCCCTTTCCTGATGTGAAAGCCCAGACTTCCTGAAGAAAGAACTGATCCCCCAATTGCCACCAGTGTGTGTTCCTGAAGCTCTGTACACCCAGAGGTATATCACTCAAGACCAGAGTGAACCCTTTCTCCTTTCCTTCCTTGCCTGTTAGAGTTTCAGCACCTAGCTGGAGTTGAGCCAGGGTTCTCTGGGGACTTGGGATCCAGGAGCAAGGTGAGCATGTCTTCTTCTTAGCAACTCACTGCATTACTCTCTTGCCCTGCTGACAATTTTAATAAAACCTGTGCCAAGAGGGCATTAGACTTAGCCTATTTACTCTGCACAGAGCTCCAAATAATAAAAAGTTCAAAATAGGGAGGTCAAAACTCTGCAAATGGTTCAATGCAACAAGTGTGTGTATTTTATTCACGCTTGCTTTTGGGGACTTCTGTTTCTGAAATATAAGCTTTTACCTTCTCATAATAGGTTGCCTGCATGCATTCTCTTTCCTTTAGATGTTTTGAAGGTAGCAGAAACCCAGTTATTTATTTCTGTTTGTACTATTAAGAATTATGAAAGAGCATGCAACCAATGGTCCAAGTCCCAAGATTCTACAAGGGCCCCGATTAGAGATACAGACCCTGGTGTGCTTTCCACATGAGTCAGTTTGCCAGTTTGTGAACTCTATTCCTGTGGAGCTCACAGGAGAATTTGCTGGGGGCAATTGTGCTGGCATCTCACAACTATGATCACTTTGCAGAATTCACAGTTTCATGGAACCACAGCACAAGAGTGCTGGGAAGTCAATGAGAGACCATTTGGTCTAACCCTTCAGGAAACATGAGGGACTAAGGCTTAGGAAGGGGAATGGATTAGCCAGGTAAGTTAAAGAGAATGACTTAAAACCCAGGCCTGGGACATCCAGGATTTTTCTAATATCTCAAGCCTCATAAAATGAAGATGATTGTTAAAAAAGCAAGTAAACAACAATACTCAGATGACATGTGTTCCATACTTTTTTGTCCAGTATTTTTGGTGCATTCAAATGAATGCAATTATGTGGTTTAGCAATTCTGTCCTAGCACCAGTGTCTTTCTCTCTCTTAGAGGCTTTGTCAAGGATCTTCCTAAAGTTTTACATTTACCAGAGTGACAAGCTCTACCGCAGGATACAAATCTGGGACTTGGATGCTTACAGTGAGTGCAGTCAGGTGACATTACTCCTCCCCACCACCATATATATAAATATTTGCTTTCCCTGTTTTAATAGCAGCTAAGAAGTTTTCTGGGTAAAAAGAAATATTGGGGTTCAGACACATAAATATATATGATATTCATCTAGAAAGTCTCTGATAGAAGCAAGATCTCATGGAGGGAAACAGAGCCCCTGAGAGGGAATTCCCCATAAGGAAAAAAGTAAAGCCCATTCAACAACAGGATTTAAGCCTCTAAAGTAAATGGTGGTTTCTGGTACAACGTGATGGCCACCAGTGGTAGGATCCTGATACCTCCCACCATGAAGTACTCCCTCCCAGGGAGAATTAAAGCAACTATAACACTAAAATCTATGTACTCTGTGGCTCAAGCAACCTTGCTGTGCAACCCCCACCCCGACTGATTGTAACTCTCCTCATTTTGCAAGACATGGCATTTCTGCTTCATCATATCAAGGTGCAGTGGGATTCCATCATCACCAGTACCTGCATTAGCCCATGAACATACTATGTAGGGGACAGCATAGAGTGGCACTGCTACAGAACTTTGAGAGGCAGAGGATCGCAAATTCTGGCTTGGTTTAAAAAGCAGAGACTCTTTGGTACCATATGTTTCTCCTCTAATCCTTTCAGGAATAAATAAGTAATTGAATGTGCAAATAACATAGCATAAGCTACTAAATTTACTTTCTTTGCAAAATGCTATTTTACACCTACCTTGGGTCCCCAGCCTTGCTAAGAATATAGATTTCTGTTGGTAGTTTCTGTGACTCTAAAGTGTAGAAGACAAAACACCAGAGTCCAAAGACAGGGTTTGAATACCAGCACTATTATTAATTAACCACATGATTTTTGTTTAGTCACTAATCCCAGCAATTCTTAGCAGAGGTGCCGAGAACATTCTAGGGTGTCATAATCATTATGAGTTGTGGCCCAAGTAATTAGTTAACAATACTGAAGTACTGAAGTTTGAAAACAATTTAAAATACATTAATTAGACTGAATTCAAAATAATGCTAATGATTATATCGTTCTTATTTACCTGTATTCTGATGTGTTTTCTTAAAGGAAGTGAGAACATGTTAGGGAAATTATAGCCAACATCATGGGAACTGTGGAGGATTGTGTATGACCCATCAAATTGCTTCTTGAACTGATATGAGGAGATATTCAGGGAAGCTTGAAGTCATGCAATAGGCACGGCCATTCAATGTTAAGGGATAGTATCTAAAACGTCTTTCTTTTTTTTTTCATTAAAACAATAAAATATATGTCTTTTGGAAGAGAAAGTAAAATATGCATGAATTTTCAAGACCACCCATAGACTTGGGGATGCTTGGGGCTATGTCTCTAAGGACTCAGGGTTATATATTCTTTCTTCTACACTGGTATAAGTCCTGAAGTGAAAAAGTTTGTGAAACTCTTCAACCATGCTCAGCCAAACCAGTTATTGCTCCATCAGTATTAGTTATAATGATTATAGATTTTTATAGTGCCCTGAGTTGTGATTCCACAATTGCTTCCATTTCCCTTTAAATTTCACACAATAATAAATTTTTAATAACAAAACTTCAAGGAAAGACAAGGGAAGAAAAAGTGGTGCTTCTATATTGCACATGAGTGAAAATGGTCTTAGGTACTTTCTGTCTATGATACAATAGTTAACTTCCAAATAAAATGGCAGGAAAATGATAAAACAAGTGAAATTGTAACATGTTCTTCATGTTCATAATAAGATGTCAATACTCTATAAATTCTATCTTTTGTGATATTAATAAAATAAAAATAATTTATACTTTTTCTTCAATTGTATGCTTATTGCCTTATTAAATTTACCTATGGAATGGAAGTCTGAATAAATTTAACTCATTTTTCCAAAAATAAGTTCCATTAAAGAAAATTTAATTGACCATATTTTTTTCCTTGTATTGGACCTCAGAGGCACAAAATTAGATTAATCATAATCCTTAATTCAAGATATGCTCTGGTAGATTTTATTTTCCAAAGATGGCTGCAACAATATCTCTCTTTCATGTACTTATCAATAATATGAGCTGGATGCTCCTCCTTTAGGGAGGCAGGATCTGTGTCCCCTTCCCTTGAAATTGGGTGGGAAGGTGACTCACTTGTAACCAATATAATGTGACTAGGTCAGTAAAGGTGATGCAACTTCTGCCTTGTTGGCTGGAACACTCACGCTGGAGCCCTGAACTGCCATGCTGTAAGGAAACCCAACCTAGCCCATATGTCAGGACCACATAGAGAAACCCCGAGATTATACCATGAGAGAGACTCCAGATGTTTCAGCCCCAACCACAATCTGATTAGAACCCCATGGGAGATCCCAACCCAGAATCACACCCAGATGTAGTGCAAGATGATAAATTGCTATTGTATCAAGCTACTAAGTTTTGGTGTAATTTGTTACAGAGCAATTTTAATGAAATATACACTATCATTATTGGTCCATGAATGGCTCCAAAGTTTGCTTGATCAATTCAAAAGAATATAGTGATCTTATGAGCCCTGACTGGCCATCTTTCTGTATTTTTTCCTGATAATATTTTGATACTTGTAAATGGTCAGTTTTATTATTCACGTGTTTGTACAATTTTTATGAATACAATGTCTATCCCTGCCTCAATCCATCCCCCCAAAAAGATTTATAGTACTTTTTGTTTACCCTAAAGACTTGAATATCTTCTATATTTGGATATGTCCATGGGAGTGCACCATGCATGTGAATTCTACTGATCCTTGTGCCCCACCCCTCTCAGTGGCTAAAAGGTTAGGAACCTCTGACTCTGTCCCTCTGAAGTTCAGGTTCCCCCATGAAAGATAGGGCACTAATACTAAACCTGTCTGTGTCATAGGATTGCTGTAAACACCTATTTAGAAAATGCTAAAAACGGCACTTTATGACTGATAAAGACGTATATCATAAAGCTGTATTATTTTTACAGTTTCATTATGTGCATTTTATTGTCCTGTCTCCCTCCTCATCTGGGAAACACGGATGTCATTCTCTTTTCCACCATGCCAACTTGAAAAGTTGTTCTGTAAATGATTCATTGTCTATGTGGAGTAGGTTTGCACATTTCTTGAGGGTAAGAACTAAATCTTTTGTTTCTTTTATTTCCTTCACATTAGTAATGTAGTAAAGCTTTGTGTTTAACAATTTTTTTTCTACCCAGATTTACCAAAATCTGGCCTGGCACTCCCACACAAACTGTAAAACAAATCTGATCACTGGTAAGGCACACCCAGCTTGGATCCATTCTAGAAGGGGTCATTACTGAAAGATCAAGAGGGTCTCATTAAAAAGTGCTTTTGCCCTCAAGGCAGCCCCATGGCATGGCCCTTAAGGACAGCTTTACAAAGATTCTGTAGTGTTAGTCTCTGAGCTTTCTAGAACTGAGATTTCCAGATGTCCATCTGCTGCACAGACACTGAGAGGGTTGTTTTTGATGATACAGTGTTCCTAATTTCTATTCACAAGTTGAGTATGTTCCCTATTTCCTTTGGGAAGTAAAGCCAGGGTCTTGGGTGTGGAAATCTCCAAAGAGTCGGCAACATAATTCTCAGTTTTCAAATCTCACATTCAGCTCAGCCCTTAATTGCCCACAGAACTTCTGTTTACCATGCAAGGATAAGGGACCACATGAGCCTTTTTTACCTATAGGCTGAGACCTTCTTGCAGAAGGCTGGCAATCTCGCCTTGGGGGATATTTCGCAGCTCATTATTTTTTCTCTTTAGATACGGTAGCCTCACTTCTGCTCATTAGGCTCCTTTCACTACATCATTGCCTTTCTTTAATGTGGCTGGTCTATTAAATAGCCCTCACCTGGCAAAGCCCTCCCAGTGTCCCGAATGCAGCTCTGCTCTCCCGCTTTCATGACTCGGTTTGGACGTTGCTTTAATAAGAGTGGCACAGGCACCAGCATCTTGCATCTTCCCAAGCTGCAGAGCTCCTCTTCAACGGGGGTGGGGGGGTGCCACAGAACTCAGAGGAGGTGCCACTGAGTGTTCAGAGGTTCCTGAAGGCTTTCACAGAAACAGAATGAGGTACACCAGAGGAACGGCTCTGAGCAGAAATATTGGCATCCCATTTATTCAGCGCTACCAAATATCAAAAGGCAATTGATTAAATATTGATCTGACAACCGCTTGAAAAGGAGCAGGTGCTTCTCACAATCTGGGAAGAAAACAGGGTCAGGAACACCAAATGTGGGTACTGCAAAAGCATGTTTGCAAAATCTCCGTGTCTTCTTGCCATGATTAAAAGGCTTGTTAGTCATGGGTGAAATCCTATAGAGGGTATGTGCTTGAGTGTCAGTTCATATTAAGCTGCATGAAATTCATGTTTCTTCTTTAGTCAGAATCCCTCAAACTGACCCAACCGATGCAGTTGCCTTTGTGGTTCACATTAGCTTCTTTGGACTTTTTCCTGAAGGTCAGCCCTTGAACTGAAACAGATCTTAAAAGGCCGGTGTTTGAGTCTTTGTTTGTTTGCAAGCACAGAAACCCAGTTGAACTGGCTCAAGTAAGAATTGATTGATTAAAACACACAAATATGTTTGTATGTATATGTATGTGCATGTGTATATGTATATGTATATGTCCCTGGTCTAAAGCTGAGAAGTCTTCAGAAAATAATTCTTCCCTTTTCCCCTCTCTCCCTTCCTCCCTCTTTCCTCCCTCTCAGTGCTATCATGTGCTCTCACTTTTGCCTCTTTGCCCATATGTAGGTTTTTCTTCTCTTTCTGCACAGTCCAGAATCCTCTTAGCTCACCCGTAACTGGCTTGGCTTTGGCTTTCATTTGTCCTGACACTGACTTCTGTCCCCTAATCAATGGCATCTTACCAATGCTATAGGCTAGATGGCAGTCATGAAATGGCTGTCATTGCCCTTGTATATGCAAAGTTGATCGTAGCTATTCACATTGTGATCACTTCAATCGAGATCTGTGCATTGCTGGTGCTACACATGCTAAATTGAATTGTTGTTTAAAATGTCTTCAGAAAGATTATACTATGATTTAGCATTGAAATGAAAAGGTATCATGTACACAGAAAGGCATGTAAACAGTGCAATGGGGCATAAATTTGATATTAGCAAAGCAAATATTCATCATTGGAGGAATGGCAGCAATTTTATATTTTCTTGCAAAGCAACAACCAAACACTTTATAAAATCTAAGAAAGGAAGACACCTACAAGTAGATGAAGCTGTGTTACATTTTGCTTCTGACTTACAAGCAAAAGGATAGCCTTATCTCATGTTGAACAATGCAATTGAAAGCAGAGAAATTGCCAAAGCCTTCAGACAGACAAAGGAATTTCAAAGCCGTGAGAGGCTGATGTGACCAATTCATGTGTCAAACAGGACCACTGTTAAGAGAGGAACATCTATTTATCATAAACTGCTCAACTTCTAGCCATATTTGTTTCAACTGAGGGAAAAATAATACTATTAATTTGGTTAAATGGTAAAGCACCAGAATTAAAACTTGCCAAGTGGTTGTCAGCATTTTGGAAGAAAATCCTGGAGACAATAGTAGAGCACTCTTTTAAGAAATTCCACATCATTGATGTTCTTGGGGGCACAAAGAGTTTCTATGGAAAACTAGACATTGACAATTCTGAGTTGAAAAGTATTTCATAAGAATTAGAATCAGTGTAAAGAAATTTTAGGAATTTATCTCATTTATATTTTCCTTTTCATATATGTATACTTAGTATGTCAAAAAATTCTTTCAATATGTGTAAAATAAAAAGTATTATAACAGTTTAACTGGCAGTAATTTTTTCTTTCTTGGTGGTATATAAAACCTGGTCTATCTTACAATTGATATCAACTTAGATGCAATGAAACACAGTAGATCCAATGGAATGTTAGCAGAAGCCATGGAAGCAACTTTGGCCTCACTTGCTTAAGAGGAGATTCAAGGCCCCAGAATTCCACTTTTTATTCCATTTCACTGGCTGGAGTGGCAACAGAGTTACACTGTCCAATATGGTAGCCACTAGCTAGCCACGTGTATCTAGTTAAAGCTGAATTCTAATTAATTAAAATTTAAAATTCAGGCCCTCGGTTGTATTAGCCACAATTCAAGTGTTCAATAGCTACATGTGGCTGGTGGTTACCATATTGGACAATACAGATATAGATAGAACATTTCCATCATCATGGAATTTTCTATTGGACAGCGCTAAACTAGAGTGACTTTGGAAGCCATGCATTGAAGATGGCAGAACCACTGTTGGTCTGTTTCTTGACCTAGAACACTCACCTCTGACCATTTTCATGCAATAGAAATAAACTCCTTTTTTCTTCATGCTACACTATTGCTAGATATTTTAGTACAGCGGTTCACCTTCTGCAGTAATTAATACTTGTTGGTTGGCTTGTTTATTGTCTCTCCTCCTCAGTAGATTCTATTAGGGCAGGTTTATTTTTCAGAATTTAGCACAGTGCCTGACACATAGTAGGTCCTTAAAAACATTTATTAAATGATTCACTTAATAAATATAAGCACATAATAGGGTCGGCTGTGATTTAGAAGATCAAGAAAGGTTTTGTGCAGGAAGTAGCATCTAAGGTGAGACTTGGATGAATGAGAGGAAACAGAGATATAATGCAAGAAGAAGAGGGTTCTAAATAGAGAGAAGACCCAAGGGGAGAGAGCAAGGAGCTTCACAGAGAGCAAAACTTGAACTGGTTTGGAGATGGAAGGAAGTAGGAGGTGAGAATTAGGCAGGGAAGAGATTATGATGGGCTGTGCAAGCCCTGTTAAGATTTTAGCCTATGATGTGTTCTATCATGTTTTTACATGTCTCTCAAATAAATCCTCTTTTCAAAATGTAAATAAGTATCTTTTAAAGAAAAAAAAGTTTTTGTATTTCATCCTGAGGGCAGTGGAAGGGCTACTAAAAAAATTTTATGCTTTTACCGAGCTACCTTAAATTTGTTCCAATAAAATGAGTATTATATTTTTAGAAGCATTTGAGGAAGGGAATTCCTTGACACTTTGGGTAAAGCATTCTTGTGCTTAGCCAATATCCTCTTGGATGGTTTCCTTATGTCTAAACTAAATATTTTTCTTTAGCCAAAATATATCTCTTTTTTGTTATTTAGTTGATCTAAAAGACACTGGTTACCATTCTCTATGTTTTTCCCATGCAGTAACAAGGTCTTGAGGAATAGGTAAGACCCCTGTGTTTATATGTTAATTTGGCTAATGTCAACTATTTTGCTCAGTATAGTAATTTGAATGAGGAGGGTCCTGGTATAACCGATAAATAGGGGCTGGATAACAGTGGAATCCCACTGCACTCCAAGAGAGATGAAAAGACTGTCTAAAGTTTTCTCTTCCTTGGAAAAATGATTACAGGCCCTATCAACTTCTTTTATCAGTGATTTTGTCAATCTAGAGCCTTTATCTGTGAGAAGGATGATACATGGAAAACAGACAAACCATCTCCATCATTGAAGTGATTCTAACAACTTGTATATATTCAAAAAACCAATATTATCGAAAGCCTTCTCCTCTGGTATTTTATTTTTTTGTTCTCCCTGGGAGACCCATCCACATTTATGGCTGTGGCCATTGATGTTAATGATTACTTTCAATTCTATGCCTCAAACAGCTCTCTGATGAGTTCCAGATCTTCATGTCCATCTATTACTGCACATATCCGTCTGGAAGATTCAGAAGCTCCTCAAATGTAATATATCCCAACCCTGATTCTTTATCACTCCTATATCCTCCCCACAAATATGCTCCTCCTTCTTATTTCCAGTGACAATATCCTATCTACCAATTATCTGAAGATCTGGTTCTGGCAAGCATACATACAGGGCTCAAGTGAGGGAGATTTGATGCCTTACCAACTGCAATAATCTGTAGGTAGAATATAATTGTATTATTTATTTATCTTTTTATTTTTATTTATACTCATCCTCAAACCAGGAAAGATTGGAGGCAGTTTGTATAAACACATTTGATACAATAAGTTAATCTCAATAGATGTCAAAATCAGGACAAGGGAAAATAAGGGCAATACAATACAATAAAATAAAATCAGAATGGTACCTCTTTCTTTTCCAATAGTTCAACAGGGATGACAGATCAAATATTTTAAGATAAAATTAAAGAAACCTACCTAACGTCAAAAATAATAAAATCATCTCTAGGAACATAAACTCAAAGCAGTAATTGTACAAAAACTATGGGCCTCTTTGGTAATAGATCAGAATTGAGAGAGAGATTTAAGTTGAAGGAGAGGGTTGAGGTTCTGCAACTATAAGTTAAACTGGGAGTAAGAGTGTCCTATAACTAGGATCTAGTTAAAGCTGCTTGTGGCTTCGTGACACTCCAATGTCCTCATGAGATGGGAGTTTTCCGCAAGCAGCGTAAGAACTGGGGTCCTAGTGGGTCAGATAGAGGTAACTTCAAAACTGCTAGACAGAAAGAAGTGACCACATAAAGAAAGTAAGAAAAATACTGACACCAGCTCCCAACTCCTGAAAAGCCTGAAAACCCAAATTCCAAACACATGAAGAAATGAATATTAAGAAAGACAGTTGGTAAAATCAACAATTAAGAAATAAATTTACTTCAGATAAAAGGAAACTAACATAATGACATGAAAATAACTTTAATATTAGTATATTAGTATATCTAGGATCCTCAAAAAAGATAAGGGAAAGAATATGACACAGGGAGAGAGAGAGAGAACAGAAAATTATAAAACATAAGTAAGCAAAGTGGCTAAAATGAAAAACAAGAAAACCTGGAAATGTAAAAGAACCATTTAACAACCATTTAACAACCTTGGAAATAAAAATATAATTATGAAAACAAACCAATAATAAAATCAATAAATGAAGTTAGTTCTAGATTGGACTTGAGAAAATGAATAAATTGGAAGATAGTCTTGTGGAATTTATAGAACACAGTACAAAGATATACAAAGATATACAAGGATACAATGAAAGAGTAGTTAAGAACATGACTGAGAGAGGGCTCCAATATACATCTAATGAGAGTTCAAAAAAGGGAAACAGAATTTTTCAGAATTACAGTAGTTAAAGAAAGATAGAAAATACTCAGATTATAGATCACGCCAAATTCTAAATGGTTCAAATAAAACTAAATCCAAACTTAGAAAGATTGTATTGAAACTTCAGAACATCAAAGACAAAAAGAAAATTTTAAAAGCTATCAGAACTAAAAGACAAATTAATTTTTAAAGAAAAAGTATTAAACTTGCAGCAGATTTCTCATCTACAGTAGATGCCAGAGACAGAGGAATCTTTAATATGCTGAGAGAAAATAATTGTGAACCTGTATCTTCATTTTCAGATAAAATATCTTTTAAAGCTGAGGACAGCTGGGTGCAGTAGCTTATGCCTGTAATACTATACCACTTTGGGAGGCTGAGGTGGGAGGATCACTTGAGGCCAGGAGTTCAAGACCAGCCTGAGCACCATAGTGAGACCTTTTCCCTATAAAAAATAAAAAAAAATTGGCTGGGCATGGTGGTTCACACCTGTAGTCTCAGTTGCTCAGGAGGCTGAGGCAGGAGGATCTCTTGAGCCCAGGAGTTTGAGGTTGCAGTGAGCTATGATCATGCCACTGCACTCTTGCCTAGGCAACAAGAGAGACACTATCTCAGAGAAAAATTAAAATAAAATAAAGGTGAGGACAAATAAATACACTTTCAAATATAAAAGACCCATAGATATTCACTAAATGGATAATTAAAGGATATAATAATACTTCAACAAGTGCAAAAGTGAACCCAGATAGATGTGGGCTACCAGAAGCAATGATAGCAAAGAAATACATAATAATAACATAGGATGATAGCTTTAATTAACTATTGGCCATTTAAAAAGTAAGAGCTATAAATTGTCTGGATAGAACTAAAATTCTAAACAAAATAACAAGTAAAATGGAGGGGTTAACAGGCAGTAGCTAAAGATTTAGGGGAGAAAGAATAGAGATATTAAATAGCTTTAAACTTTGAAAAAATATAATTAAATTTTCACGTTAAAAATGTAAGGATAACTAGTAAAATAAGATAGAAATACAACATATATTTTCCAAACTAGCAGTGGGAAAAAATAAAAGGATTTTCTTCAATTCATCAAAAGGCTGGTAGGAGAACAAAAGTAAGCAGAAAACATGAAATAAGATGATAAAAATAAGTTCAAATATATCACTAATGCACAATGATATATGCAGTCTGGTACCATTTATGTAATGTTTTAAAACTCACAGAGCAATTCCATGTATTATTTTTAGATATATATCTATGTGGTTGTTTCATTAGACATGCATGGAAATGGTGAATACCCGTAACTGAGGGAAAGAAGAAGGGAAAGGGGTGGAAGAGGGATATACAAAGGACTTCCACTGCATACTTTCTTTCTTTTAAGAATAGTGTGATGTGCACTGTCTGGGGGATGGACATGCTTGAAGCTGTGACTCGGGGGCGGGGGGTAGGGGGTCAAGGGAAATATACGTAACCTAAACTTTTGTACTCCCATAATATGCTGAAATAAAAAAAAGAATTATATAGTAAATATGATAAGAGACTAATATTTTATAAATCTGGGTGATGGGTTCACAACTGTAGTTTTCTGGACATTGGAAGTACTCAAATAACTATATATAAGTCTATACCAAATATAATGTAACCTCCAATTTTCCAAATGAAAAGATCTTTTAAAAAGATTTTTTGGTCATTTTGAATACATAAACTTTCAAAGGAATAGATGGAATAGTGAAATACCTACTTATAATATTTAATTTTCATATAACGATACATATATATTTATAACCATGTTTTATATAAAACACACAATTAATTTGGAAATACTGTCCTTTTTCCTTATTAAAAAATTTCATTTCAACTAATCATGCATCTTTGACATCAGTGACTTTCCTAGTAACTATAGGGATATGTTTGAGATATCTACCACAGTTCTCCAGGTCATATTATCTTCATTTTCCTGAAAGTCGAAGTACACATTCTTTAATGTATGCATGATGCTGTCACTGGAAATATTTGAAATTTCAAGTTCTCATCCTCATATTAGGATAACTTTAAAAATAAATTTGTTCTATAGGTTTATATTTACCATCCCCAAAGGTAGCCATTTATTGCAATACTTTTTAAAGTGACCATTAAAAGACTTGCTTACATTAACATCTGCCCGTTGCAACTGTGAGGCCATACTCCCATGCATAATGACTAAATATGCATTAAATTTACTTGCCTCATTTTTAATCTATTGTGCCAGATGACCCCCCAAAACCAGAATTGATTGAAATCATTTCTGGTTGTTTCTTGATCAAACAAGTATTTCGTTGATCAAAATAAACATAATAAACTAAAACAGAAAAGACAGTATAATGGCAACAGGAGATTACCTTATATCAGGCACAACCTGACATTCAGTCATTTTTGGTATTTCAAATCCACAGGAATATACAAAGTATAAAATAAAATGAACACTAGTATATCACCCAGAAAAGACTCCTATTCTGATTAATAATTTTGGTAAATGGCTTCCAGTTCTAGGACAAGGGTATAGACTCAATTTTTCTTACTCTTACCTTCTAAATACAACCTAAATATCCTGGAAATAGGTCAACAGAAAATAATAAAAGGGACTCTGAAAGTCCAGGTACTTTTCTTTATCACCTTCTGCCTGGAAGCCTACCCAACTCCCTGACTCTAAATCCTACCAAGTGACCTCTCCTGCTGGAAGGTGAGTTGGGCAGGGGATGGCTGACCCTCCAAGTGGAGAGGGCTGTAAAAGATTCAGCTCAACCCCTGCAGGCAGTTATGGTTGCATCAGAAGCCACAGACCTCACCAGGCTCGTCTACCTCCGTTTATACTGCAGAGCTAACATGCAGAGACAGCTGCTAACTTCCCCCTGGCTGGGTGTCTGTTCCCTACTGTTGCTGCAGCACCAACCCAAGACAGCCCCAAAGGCAGAGAGCACTCCCCTCAGGGGGCAGGCAGGGGACTGGACTCAGCAGCTATGAGCCGTGGAAATGTGGGTACCAACCTCGGATGAAAAGGCCCAGGCCTGGCCCATGAGGAAGGAAAGAAGTGCTGCCTTGGGTTGGGGACCACATTGCCCGCCAGAGACTGCCTTCTAGCCCTTGGCAATCTCCTTGGTGCTTTCCTCACAAACTCTGCTGCCTGTGATGATCGAAGGCAAGGCAGTTCAGTGGTTAGAGCTGTGACCTGGAGGGTCAGGAGACATGGATTTTATCCAGTCCTGTGACTTCCTCTAAGACTTTGAACAAGCCATGTTCCCCCTCTAGGATTTAGTGTCCTCGTCCATAAAATAAAGGAGTCAGATTAGGGGTCCTTGAGCCCTCTCCAAGTCCTGCCAGTCCCCATGGTCAAAGTTAGCTCCAAGACCTACATGCGGGGCCTGCCTGAATCCACCACAGCTCACAAACATTATTGGAACAGAAGTCCTAGTCGGAATTCATTTTTCTTCCAAGGCGGTTTATTGCCTAACAAAATGGACTTGGTAAATTCACGACTGTGATGTTAAGTGTAGGCTACAAACCCACAGACAAAATAAAGGTGGTGGGGAGGAGTGGGCAGCACAGAGCCCTAAGAAGGAGGGCTATACAGAGGGTGGGAAACCCTTGAATTCACAGGAGCGTCTCATAAACATGGGCACCATTGCTTATTTATGCACATCCTATGCCCTGTCTGGGTTCCGCGTGGTCTCCACTTCTTAGCTTTTCAGCTGCACACCAGGCCCCAGCTGGTAGTGGCTAATTGCAATCAGCAGGTGAGAAATGTAGGTTCTCCGAAAAGGAATTATCTCCAGCACTGGGAACCATTCTGGGAAATGTAACAGACCTGGGAAGAGAGGGGGAGATGTTTAAAACCTGAACTTCTGTGAAAAGCATTAATTGAAAAAGACAGCACCGCGCACCAGGAACCCATGACTCGCTCGCCTGAAAATATAATGAAGCAACTTAGTGTGGAAGGAAAGACGGGGGAGAATTTCTATTTGTGCACAAGCAGCTCCTGCCTCGTGCACACGAGCCCTGCCTGCCCTCTTTTTCCAGGAGACCCAGAGAACACAAAGGTTTGCTCTCGTAGTTTCATCTTTTACCTTTGCATTTTTCTGTGAGAGTAAAATGACTTCTCCAAGCTAAGGGCTTTTTATTTATTTTTTAAGGAGAGACTTCATGCAATGAAGCTGAATGACCTGAGGAAGCAAGTTCAAAATTGGTTCACAATCCCCTGAGGTCACTGAACACTCTAATGTCAAGTGAGGGGTTGGGAGGTGGTGCAGCCACATACTCTAAAAGGTTGTTCAGCTACTTGGGGAAGTGAGCCCTGAGTCAAAAGGCAAAGTCCTCCATAGAGGCTGGCCTGTGTTCTAAGCTCCAGGCTGCTCTCTGTGGCTTCTGTCAGAAGCACCTGGGGACAAGAGAAAAAGCCCCGGGTGGCCTTCTGAGGGCCTCACCGCCTGGCCCTATAAAAGCCCACATGTTCACCCACAGAATCAGCTTCTCTCTGTGTGTTATCAGGAAAAGGAGTGAAAAGCGCACCAGAGGGGTGATTTGAATTTCATTTTCTCAATATTGTCCCCCTGTGGGGACCGCTGCGTGGTGTGCATGCTGATTCAAAGAAAATTGTCTCTGCTCGCTGGGGTTTAAGGCTAGTCATGGGCAGCTCACATTGCACAGGGCTGTGGGGCACCCTGAAAACCGCCTGGGGGGAGGGTCACACAACCAGGGAACTAGCTGAGCAACCTTTATGGAGAAGCTGCATGATTTGGGCAGGGCCCAGAGCCCCTGCGGACTGCCCTGTCCTCATCTATAAAATGAGCGAATTGCACGCCAGGACCCTTCACCTCACTTCACCTCTCAGATTCCATAAAAGGCAAGTGATAAGATGTGGCTTCAAACACAAAAGATTCACTCCCCAAAATAAATGTTTCCCGGGGTTTTGGGAAGGGTGGGTGGCTTTGTCTTTTCTTCCTTTTGGTTGTTTGTAGGACAAAGGGGAGGGAGAGGTTAGGATCTCTAAAGGAATCACAGTCCCTGCTGGGAGGTCAGGCTAAGGACAGATACTCTGATGAGGCCAGGGAATCTTTGTCCACCTGCAAGCACCCCCTCCCCCAACTCCCCAGCCACCCCATGGGCCAAAGGAATGTCAGAGGAGAGATTAAAGTCTCAAGGGGAGGAGATAAAGAGGCCTCAGGACCTTCAGGCTTGGAGCCAAACCCCAGGCTTTGTGATCAAAAGACAAATAAACAGCCATTCCCACCGGGTCTCTCAAATCTGCTGAGTGGCGCAAATGTTTCCTCTTTATAAACAAGCTTACCTGAAGAAGGCGAAGAAAACCAGACCCTGAAATCCCGGCACAGTTTTTGGCAGACCCCTTAGGAGAAACTGCTGCAGACAGCTTATCAAGTGCCTTTTTCACATCTCTCAGAAATAAGATGTCCAAGTTTGAACATAAACGATGAACAAACAAAATCAGCCTGCTTTTTCATGCCAGCGTCCATCCTGACACAGGGAAGGTTTAGAATATGAAAAGGTTTAGAATCAGAAGCCGATGAAAGGATTTTAGAGAGGCCAGTGGATCAGGAAGGTGAACAGATAGAGGAGATAGTCTGGGGCCTCTTTTCAACAAATATTGGGCTAGGTACTGCTGAGTTGCACAACTCTAGGGGGCGCTATTCACATTGAAGTTGACGGAGTTGTGTTCCAGGAGGTGTCATTCAACAGGAAATGCATTGCTAATGGTGCCCTGTGGAATGAGGCAAGACAAAGGCCTCAGTGAGTGGCCACTATGTGCCACCACTTGGATACACCAGAGTACATACAGGGCAAACCTCTGCCCCAGTGAAGCCTGTATTCTCATAAGTAAGTCATGTAGCATGTTAGAAGGTGATGCCTGCATAGTAAGGATACATCTGGGTAGCGGGATGGAGAGTGGAGGAGGGTTGTGATTTATAATAGGGTGGTCAGAGAAGGCCTCATGGAGATGAAGTGGCTTTTGAGCAAAGATATGAAGGGGTGAGAGAGTGAGGCCTACCGGGAGGCTCTCCAGGTTAAGAGGGGCCCAGGGAGAGGGGACAATGAGTGCAAACATCCTGAGATAGGAGTGTGCCTGGCAGAGCCTAATTACACTATGGGAGCCAGTCTTGAGTGCAGTAGAGAATCATAGGATGCAGGTGTCCCTGATGTCCCATCAGCCTGCTCTCCCAGGCTGGGATCTCAACAGCCACCTCTGGGGGCCCATGGGGCTCCCTGGTTCTCCATTAACTAACACCTAGTCTCCGATATGGTTCTGTTTAATTAATAACCAAGAGTGACGCCCCACCCTGAGTCCCTGGATGACCTGCATTTCAACGAGGGTGGCTGTAAAGACAAGCCAGGCTTCAGACTTCAAGCAGCAATGGTAGAATGCCTTAAGAGGACTGGGAGATGCTGAATTCTCCCTGTTTGGAAGTGCTAGGGGTCTCCCACACAGCTCCCTGCCAGCATCATCTGAGCAAGGCTCCCATCTTGGGGACATCTTGGAGATGGAGATGTGTGGAAAGAGGAAGGGTGACTTGAAGGTGTCCTCACCAACTCCCCCAGTCTCACTGCAAAGGTGACACCTTCCCTCTTCCCCTATCTCATCATGTGCAGAGTGACTGAATAAAAACCTGCCTGGCCCGTCATCCCCCTTTTCTCACATAGAAACTGGAGAAACCTCTGGAGAGAGACTGAACTGCATCCTGGACTCTCCTGATTTTGCTCAGAATGTCTTGTCCAAGCACCTAGGGTTGATTCAGTCTCTGTTGTACTTATGTACTGAAATGTCCTGCTCAGAGTAATGCAAGCAGTGTCTACCCTGCACAACATGATGTGGGGGTAGGGGGGTGACTTAGGCATTTTGATGGCGAGTTCTTAGCTGGGCATTCTGAAGATTTCCTTGGCCAGAACCTCTCCGTTTGCTTTTTAGCATTTATCAACACCAGCAATACACCACGCAGACTGAGCCTCTAAGCAGAGGTGACACCGGAAGCAGGAAGCTGGATGTCCTGGAAGCCTGGGGACTTGGGTTCCACTGCAAGGCCATGTGACTGTATCCATTAAGGTTCAGTCAGAGAAGCAGAAACCACTATGAGGCTCTATAATAAGGGCCTTACGGTAGGAACCAAACCCTCTACAGGTATGGAAGCTGATCAAGCAGTCTGTCTGTTGCCCTGTGTCTGGCATTGAACCTGAAGAGAGTGGGGTTAGCAGTCGGGAAGAAGAGAGGTGTGTAAAGTGGAGGAGAACAAGGACAAACTAGAACCCACTTGGACAGATGGGGACTGCATTAGTTTCTCACCATCTCCCACTTCATTGATGTAGGTGACCCGCAGGCTAGGCCAGTGCCCTTCCACCTTGTGGCTGCACACACGCTGGCCCCAGGACCCAGAGAAGCCAAGGGGAAAGGCTTGACAGGTGCTGGAGGGGCTGCCGCCTACACCAACAAGGAGAGCCCACAGATCAGTGATGACACGTGCGAGCTGTGACAGCGCCCGCCAGCCCTGCTCCCGACTGTCAGAGCTGGGAATGGCTGCTGCTTCACTTCCACCCACAAATCGTATGCAAATTTCTTTTCTGGCCAACCCCAACCAAAGAGTTAAAAGAAAGGCATTCTGGGAAACGTAGTTCCAGCTTAGTTACTACAATACAAAGTTACCACAGTGACTTTGACATCAGGCCTCAGTTCCTCCCCTGTGACATCTAGGGGTTGGCCTAAAGGAGACTGTTGGGAGCATTCATCTTACAGGAGCAGTTTCTCTTCTCCCTCATTGGGCAAGGCAGCAAGGACAGCACACTACATCAGGTCAACCTGCATCGTGTGCTGAAGTGCCAAGAGAGCCCTAGTGCTATTCCAACATTGGGAGTCTCCAGGGGCTGGAATGACTCCAGTATCTTAGCCTTAATCCTCGGAGGAACTCCATGTTCTGAGGGTGCACACCTTGCATCATTTCCGCTCTTATTTAGGCCAGGAGGAGAAATTACCTATCTTCCCAGGTGGTAATCCTCAGATCCTGCATGCTGCTGGACTGGCACCAGTCACCTGGTGAAGTGGTGGCAGCAGGTGGCAAAGGTCCATTCTCCATCTCTAGAAAGCAGGCTGAAAAGTCCAGAGAGGTGGCAGAAAGATCTTTAGGCTGCCCACAGTCCTATTAACAATGTGGACCCAAACATTTTCACTAGGAATTCACCTTCCAGGTGACTCCAGAAAACTCTAATACAACCTAAGGAAAATCTTTCTGAGCAAATAAATGTGAGTATTGTAATGTGTAGAGAGCTTTCTGCAAAGTATGCTCTTCGCAGATTCTGCTCTTAGGTACCCTGGATGAAGGAGAGAGGGAAAGACCATAAACAATAAAGACAAAGAGATGTAAATGCAGAAAAGAAATTGGAAAAAATTAAATTTCAAAGAAAAATAGAAAAACTCTCATTTATAACCAAAGAAATGACAAGTGAAAAGAACATGGCTTTTGAAGAGCATCTGACCATGGGCCTCAGCTTCCTCGTGGTGGAAAAGAGGCTGAAATTAATGATCTCCTCGAAAATTCCACGAGCTTGGGAGAACATCAAAGAAATCTAAATCAAGTTATAGGATCCCATGTCAGCATATGCAAGATGCAAAGGAAAATGCCAAAAGGAATGTCTTAATTCATAGCTCTTCTTGGAAGAAAGAGCTTTCATTTATCGTGGGATGGAGTTTGATATAACACTGAATGAGATTGCAATCCTAAATTCTGCCCTCTGGACTTTTGTCCTATAAGATGTATGTATGGGCCAGGCGAGGTGGCTCACGCCTGTAATCCTAGCACTCTGGGAGGCTGAGACAGGAGGATCACTTGAGCCCAGGAGTTTGAGGTTGCTGTGAGCTATGATCATGCCACTGCACTCTAGTCTATGTGGCAAAGCGAGACTTTGTCTCCAAAAAAAAAAAAAATGTATCTATGGCTAGAGCAATTGTATGTCTCAGACCCTAGCCAGTAGTCCCCAAGGAGCAGAGGCAGAATAGCAGGATAGGCTGGCGTGACTGTGAGGGTCCAGGCTATGGAGCTTGGAGGAGGAGGCTTTGGAGGCTTAAAAGTGGGAAAGGGAACTGAATTCGAAGTTCCTTAGTGTTCAATGTGTCAAAAATTAAAGTTTAGAAACTAAATCAGTGAATCAGGACATTATAGCTGAATGCTCATGCTCTCAATGGTTCAGTGTAAACACAGCTCAGGTATCCCATTGTTCTGCAGACATAAAGTTAGGCCTGGGCTCTCTAGGGGCAGGAATGATCTAAATTAGATTTTAGTCTGTAATATCTTCGTCTAGTGCAGGGGTTGGTGAACTTGCAAAGGGGCCAGATATTAAATAATTTAGGCTTTGCAGGCCATTACAGTCCCTGTTGCAACCACTCAATGCTGCCATTATAACGTGAAAGCAGCCATAGTCAATATGTAAATGAATGAAGGTGACCATGTTCCAATAAAACTTTATCAAGACAGGCATAGGCTGGATTTGGCCTGTGGCTATAGTTTGCTGGCCACTGGTCTAGTACTTTCCTAGAAAGGTGGGTTAGCACATGCTTAAAGTATGGGCAAACTGACAGCTTAAATTATGCATTGTATACAAATTAAACATGTTCTAACACAGAGAAAGAGGAAGAAAATAAAGGGAAATAGAACAAGAGATGAAAGAAAGCTGATTTTTGTTTCATAAACCAGGGGACAAAGAATGCAGAAAAGAGCCAGGAGGGGTAAAAGGCAAAACATGTCTTGTGAAGGTGGTGCGTGCGCGCACACACACACACACACACACACACACACACTTGGATGAGCACGTGACAGCATAGAGAACCTGGGACCAGAAATCAAGTGACCCAGACTCCAGACCATTCTCTGCCCTCGCTAACACTGTCACAACTCTTTTCTGACCTCAGCTTCCTCTTCTGCAAAATGTGGAGCTTGAATGAAAAACTCTACCATTCTGTCATTCTGCCCAATCCCAGCCTCGGAAAGTCCTCAAAATCCAGAGCCAAGTGGACGGCGGAGAGAGGCAGCTGTGGAAGTGAGCAGAGGTGGGGATTTCAACCACCCCGTCGGTGTCTCTCGATGAGGACAGATCCCTATCTTCTTCCTGCAGCACATTACCCTGAAGACATATCTGAGCTTGTGCTTAAATAAACAATTTAATCAGCAGCCTAAAGTTTCCTTTTATCACCCAATCTCCTGGCTAGACTGAATAATTATTTTCCATCTTCTAACCGCTGGACTGTTAAGTATCAGCTGAAGCAAACAGAACACCAGGCATTGTTGAAAACCATCACAGCCCTAGTCTTTCACTAACACAATTCCCATGGTGGCTGGTTTTTTTTAAAGACCTTGCAACTAAATCTGGCTCTTGGAACGAGTGTGCTGTAGAGAAAGACTTTGTAGTGTGGGAGGGAGGGGAGAGTTTCTCATGTAGCATGACTGCCGTCAGCGTTCTGGTCATTAACAAAGAAAACGATCCACGGGCCAGATGCTAAGCAATGCCATCACCAGTCGGAACAGGGAGAATATTTCTAGACTCTGTCTGATGATCAACCCATTAGGACACTTTTAGCCTTAATTCCCTACCTGTAAAATGGAGCTAGAAATGATCACCTTGTGTGGTTGCTCTGGAGAAGAAACCAGATGATGAGGAAGAGTGTCTAAGCCAGCTCCCAGCACATAGTGGGTGTTCTCCAGAGAGGAGTTGCCTTGATATTATCCAGGACTGATATAACTCAATTCTTACACAAGCAATGTTACTGTAATAGGGTGTGAGAATTGCTGGCCTTAAAAAAGGCCTTTGTCAATCTTCCCGTGATATGTGCCTCCTACAAAGACGCTCCACTGCAATAGGCTCGTGGCTGAGGTAGACACGATTTAAATTTGAGAAAAGGCATTATGGACCCCACCCTTTGGCTGTCGTCCCACCTCTGAAGCAGTGTGGAATTAGGGAAGTTGATAGGAGCCAGGATAACTTGGGACTATAAAGTCTTGTGGGCAATCAGACATGCCATCCACTGAGTCACAGGTTTCTTTTGGCAGGTGTACAGTGGAAACACCCTTCCTGTCACTGTGGCCCTTCCCAAATCCACTCCCTCTCTTGGCATCTTTGCAGGCCGATGTCCTTCACACATAGCCCACCTGTGTGGCTGCCAGGGAGGGGAGCAACTTGCCTTACAACCCAGGACTTTTCTGATCCCAGCCTGCACAGCTCCGCTATGGACCCACTGTGACTAAAGGGAAGCCCTGCAGCTGCCTCGTGGCTGTTCTCTGTGACCTCAGCCTTGGCCCCCTCCATTCCATCCTCCACACATGGCCAGCAGGCTTGTTCCAAAGACCCAGATCTGCTCCTGACCCGCCCTGTTTAAGAGCCACAGCATGTAGAACAAAGTTCAAACTCCTCAGCAAGATCTAGAAGGCCTGTCCTGACCCCGCTCCAGCCTGCCCTCGGTGGCCTCACCTTCAGGTCGTAGCTCTTACTGTTCTCTCTGCTTTGCATGTCCCCCTCATCTGCTTGTCCAACTTCTGCTCAACCTTTAACATCCGGCTGAAATGCCACCTCGTGCCTGACCCCTCCCACTTCAGGTGACCCTAATTGCCTTCTCTTCTATATTCCTGTAGTGACCTGTATCTATTCTAGTACTCTCCAAACATATTGTAGATACTTTGCTGATGGTTTGTGCCCCCACTTGGCTATAACCTCCATAAGGACATAAGCGATTGTTTATTCATCTTGATATTTCTAACACTTGACATTCTACCTGGCATGTGGTAGTAGATGCGCAGTATACATTGCTGAATGGAATAGAATGAATTGAGAGAACTAATTCTATGGGTTTGGCGGGGGAGGAATGGCTGATGCAGGAAAGACACAAGAAATCCAAAGGCACCATCAAGGGAATCTACTAATATTTCTTTATTAATGGTTTTTAATTTTTCTTGGAATTGCCTTTGGAGAATTATCCAACCTTTCCTGCTAGCCCCCCTTTCCTACCAAATCAATAACCATCTCTATTCTCAGAGCTGTCAGTCATTCTGATCTATGATTTTTCAACCATAATTATAATCCATCCCTTGCCTATTTTTCACTCAGCATGCACAAAGCCCAGGAGGCTCTGGTTTTTTAGCACTTGCCTTGCTGCCCTTACCACCCTCTACCTTCCACCATATGCAACAGCTTTATCAATAGTTTGTGTATGTGAAACCAAGAGACTCCACATTTTGGTACAATAATTTTCTAGGGGCCCACAATAACAGCCTCTTGCGTAACCCTTTTACTGTTTCCCCACCCTGAGGCCCAAGAATAAGTTCCACACCTCTTGGCAGGGGACATAAGGTCTTTCACACCCTGACCTTCTGCCTACCTCTCCAGCTTCTGTTCTCACCAATGTCACCCAGTTCTGGTTGTGACCACCCTGAGCTTCACCGCTGCTCCCTATTCAGGCCAGGCTCTGTCATGCTGCTTTGCTTTCTGACATGCTGTTCCTGGAATGCTTTTCCCTTCTCCTCCATCTAGTGAACTTCCACTCATCTTTCAAGGCTCCATATCAGCTCTTGCCTTCACAGAGGCATCTTCCCTGCCAATACCTCATCCCCTCCTGCCTGGGCAAACACTGTATGCTTCTGTGATGGGATTCTCTCTACCTCCATGTTTTTTTCTTTCTCCTTTTTTAAAAAATTTATTTTTGGATGTCAGGTTCAGATTATTGGATTACTCATAAGCGTTGGTTAATGACATATTTTCATCATTGGTCCATGCATACCCCCTAAGTACTAGCATAGCCACTACCCAAAACAACATCTAGGACCTTGGGACCTTAATAACACCTATACTTCATCACCTCATCAACTTGTGCCCTTGTCTCTCCATTTGAGAAAACATATTATCATTTTGAATCATATATTCATTGTTGCCTTTCCTTTTTATGTAGTTTTATTGCAACTTAATATGTTCCTTTAAAAATACACAAATATTTTATTTTAATTGTTTCTAACTTCAACAAAAAAACAACACCATGATATATGTAATCTTTTGGAGCCTTATTTTTTCAGATTTTATACTACTAAGATTCATCTATATTTTTCTGTGTGTTTTTCATTCATTTAGATGCTTATGTAATTTCCAGTGTGTCTATATATTTAATAACACAATTTTTTCTTCCACTCACCCTTTGATATGGGCATTTGGTTCAGGATAGGGTTGCCAGATTTAGCAAATAAAAATGAAGGGCACCCAGCTAAATTTGAATTTCAGATAAACAATGAATTTTTTTTTTTAGTACAAATACTTCTCATGCAATCTCTGAGACATGCTTATACTAAAACAACCTACTTGTTGTTTGTCTGAAATTCCATTTTAACTGAGCATCCTGTATTTTATCTGGCAACTCTGAGTTGGGAGCAGAGATACTATGAACATTCCTGTACATGTCTCCTATTGAATATGCCAGGGTTTCTCTTAGGGATATATCTAAATGTGTGAATGCTTGACTTTAGGAGGTAACACCAAATTGTTTTCTTAAATGGCTGTTCTCAAGAACATGTGAACCCCATCTCCCATTTTGAGAATATAAAAAAGACCCAGCGTGTGGGAAGAGAGGATTGTATGTGAGCAAATGGGTACAGAACCATGGCTCTGCAGTGAATGCCTCCTTCTCTCCCTTTTAAGGCAGGGATTGAGGTGTTATTCTTTAACCCCAAGCCCAGTGAGGGGCCTTCAAGGTGCTTTGCAATATACTCCCTGCCATTGGTAACCACAGGGGACCTTGCTCACAACTACAAAAGCTAAAGCACTCTGTGGGTTGGGATTTGCCTCTAACCTGGGGCCATCTAGGGCAGAGGGAAGGGCCATTGTCGGCTTTGGTGGCCAAGTCAGTGGTGACTGCTGATTTGATGTGACCCTGGACTCCGAGGGTATGCTGGGACAAGAGATGCAAGAATATGGCTCATAGGTCAGAAGTGGCCATAGAAGAGAAAGAGCTGATGTGGAGCAGACTTGGGTCTTAACCAGTAGTGCAAGGCTATCTCAGCAGAAAGAGGATGGAGGTGTCCTGACAGATGTCTAGCTGAGGAGCAATCCTGAGCCACCACACTTCATGACAACATATCAGCCAGAGGTCAAGAGAACTATAGGAGAGAGGTCTCCAGCCACGGGAACCTTTGAAAGAACCAGAAAAACACCTCAGGAGGGGAAAAGTTGGCTTTATCCATCCAGAGATGCCAGCTGGGGCCCCATCTTTAATCATCTGAAAATGAGGGCCCCAAAGAACAATGTTACTCTGTCAAGCCAGAGCTTTCTGCTTCCTGGCCTCTTTTCCCTCTCCCAGCTTCAACAGTGGTTGCAACAAAAGGGCAGCTAACAAATGGAGTAGGAGGTGAGCAGGGAGAGACAAGTTCTACCCCCTCCACTCTACCTCCCCACTGCAGCCTCTCATTCTGAAAAAGGCCTAAGCCAGGCAGGGAAGATTTAATGCCAAGCCAAGCTTGGAGTTTTGATTTTTCATATCTTGAATGGGACATTCTAATTACTCAGTTGTGACTTTCCATTACCCAACAATGAGTAGAAATGAGACCTGTTCAGTTTGCATTCAGGTTTTGGGGAAGATTACCCTCCGTGAAGAAAGTTAAACAATTAAATCTTGCTTGGCTTACGTCAGAGACTATGCTTGTCTACATACTGGTTACACAGGCGTGTCCTGATTTATATGCATTCACCTCACACATACATTCAACCACATTTAACCAGCCACACTGGCAGTTCCAACCAGCCAAGAGGTCAAAGGGTCCCCTTTGCTTCCAGCCTCCTCTGCATGGGATTGAATTTTCTTCCCCTTTATCTATCTATCTCTCTCTCTCTCTCTCTCTCTCTCCTCTTCCCTTTCTACCCCCCACCATAGAGCTCACTGCATTTTTATACTTCAAGGCTCTGGGTCCTTTTCTAAATCCCAGGGTCCTGGATCTCACTTTATAAAGAAAACAGGTGATAAGAGGAATGGAAACTTGGCTTGGCAGATGATATATATGATCAGAAAGGCCCAATAGAATATGAGTGTCCTCATGACAAGTAGGCTATCATGAAGGAGTGTTTAGAAGTGGCAAACAGGTTGAGTGAAAGGCCATATTCAGTCTTGTCCATTTCATATTTTATCTCCAATGATGAAGATATAAGGGCTGGACCTAGCAAATGTGTGGAGGCCAAAGCTAAGAGAAAGCCCCAATACACCAGATGATAGAATAAGGGCTCAAGGTCTCAAATGAATGGAAGGAATGATTCAAAGAAATAAGATGAAATCCATAAAGATAAATGTAAACATCTGTACTGGACTCAGTGCACAGGTGGGGAAGACTCAGCTCCCTTTACAAAAGCCCTATGGGTTTTTTTGACCTGACATGAGGCAACAGTAAAACATGGCTGCCAACACAGATGTTCAGAACCAGGCTTGGTCAGTTCATAGCAGAGAAGACTAGGGCAAGGAGGACATTGACAAACTCGAGTATGTCAGAGTTTAATGACCAGGAGGATCAGAGGTCTCGCAACTTCAATATACAAGAAATTATTAAAGAAATGGGGTACTTGTACATGGAGAAGAGAAACAGGGAGTCACAACAATAGCTTTTAATTGGCTGAAGAACCATATTATAAAAGAAGGGTTTGTTGTAGAAGGCAAAAACCACAGCAGAAATTACAGAGAGGTAACATGTGGCTGAAGATACTGAAGAACTCTCTCCCAGTTGGAGCATCACAACCATGGAACAGGCTGCTTCCCAAGGCAGGGGCACTACAGGTCACCTGAAGAAGTCCAAAGGAAGCTCAAGAATAATCTACAAGGGCTCTATGCAGGCCCTGAATTCTGAAATCCCTTTTGGCCTTGACTTGCTATGATTCCGCCTTGGACGAAATGAGCACCTGAATTTGGTAAGCAGGTGAATTACAGAATGAGGTTTTAGCATGTACAGATACTAGCTATATGTGAAGCCAGGTAAATAGTATGGCCTGATGAAAGGCCATGGGGGGAGGCTGATTGAATGGAGGTGAGACAGAACAGAAATTAGTTAGGTGCCACTATGTTTGCAAGACATATTTAGAACCTAACATTCAAAGGACACTCATAATCAGTTTCAGCAAGAACAAATAGCATTCATCAAGCACGAATAATAAGCAGATCCCAAAGTTTCCTATCTCTTGAAATTAAAAGCCAAATAACTGAAGTCCTCTAAGGGTCAGAAGCAGATGATCTGAGAGTTAGGGAGAAGGGGCTGTGAGACTAGATCAGAAGCCAAATGCCTTCTGATGGCTCTGTTCCATATTTAGAGTCTTTGATTTTAAACATGCACTTACCTTAAGGGAGACTGACTCTGTGTGTGGCATCCCCTGGGTGCTTGTTAGAAATGCACAGTCTCAGGCCCTTCCCCAGACCTATTGAACCAGAATCTGCACTTTAAGAAGAGGCCCAGGTGGTTAGCAGATGGATATGAATTTAAGAATCACTGCTGTACATTAGAGTTAGCAAAAATGTGACTTTGTTGCTGTCTTATGCTATCAATGGTCATATATTGCAATTCAAATATGAGACACATGACCTGACAAGTATGAGCATATTCATGGAGACAATAGAACAGGGCCTTTGGTATAAAAACAGCCCCATCCACAAAATAGGTTCCTGTGGTTACAGAAAGACCAGGAATTGCTACCTAAGTCATTCCATGTGGAATCAGGATGTTGGTTTTAGCTTGAAGTAAAGATAACTCACATCTTAGAATGTGATGGTGTCTGAGAGGATAGGGAAGCAAGTTCAGTCCTTGGGACTAAACATCACAGAACTAAACCAGTGCTCTGGAATCCCCAGTTCGATGTTAAGAGATAGAGCAGATCAGGTGGTTAAGATAAGCACATTGCCTTTCCTAACCTTTAGGTGTTCCCTCATTATTTTAAATGTGTGACCCTGTGCTCTACACTGGTGGCATCTGGTGGTATTTTAGAAGGAGTGGAATAAGAGGCCTGTTCCAAGTGTAATGTAAAGGGTGCCTAGTGTGTGGCCTGAAATGAAGCTAGGACAAAGGGAATTTTAAGTTTTATAACAAAATGCCTTAAAACCATTTTTGCACTGCCCATGTGTTGCATTTTCCTTTTTAGTGTAAGAAACAACCCAAGAAAACAAGATAAATGCAAACATATCAAGGCTTAAAATGAAGGATAGTCTGGCCTTGAGTGAATTAGAAAATCCATGATTTTAATTCACATCTAACCACAAGAAGCAATGAAATGGCCTTTGGATTTGTTCCAGTTTTAAGACCAAACATCTTACCTAATAAGGATGCTCAAGACCATTACTCATCCAGTAACATTCCACCACTGAAAATCCTAGGAAGGGATTTCTTTAGGCCAAATTTAAAGAGTTTAGCCTCCCAACTCTCCATGCTTCAGCCCTGTAACCAGTTGCAACTGATTCAGCAAGCAAAGGCCAAGTTCACAAAGCACAAATCTTGAAAACGCTCCAACAAAGCCTAGGAAGGAATAGTACTTATCTCTGTGACATGTACTTACATATTCCGTTTTTTCCTGCTCCATAAATCAGATGGAAAAAGAAAGTCCTGTTTTGCCTTTGCAGCAGGACAAATCAAGTGCAATCAGAATGAGAGCTGGGTGACCATGCCCTCTGCTTTGTGGGGCCACTTATGTGCTGGACGGCCTCATCAGCAGGAATCAGTGTCTAGAAACAAGACCAGGATGCAGGAGGAGTGGATGGCTTTGGGGCTTCAGGAGACCTGGGAGCCACCAAGCATACAGATTTCCATCCCACATACTTCTCCAAATTCTCTCCTGCACCATGTTCCAGGCAATTAGGAAACATTAATCAGTAGCTGTTAATCATCATCCACACACTTTTCAATAAGAAAGTCATATTTATTGGTAACTTTCTTCCTGGCTCCCAGAGAGGGAAGCTGCTCTCAAAACTCTGGTATTCCAGGAGCCAGAAAAGGATCAGCTTGCCCCAAGGGAGAGCACACCTCATGCCTGCTTTATACATTAGTTCAGCCAAATAAACCAGCATTTATTTAACAGCTACTATGAGATGGTACTGGGGGAAGCCAAAACCAAACGTGCAAGATTTCATCCTGCCTTCAAGAGGATCATTGTTTTGTTGAGTGGAGAGGGGGATAAGATATACTAACATGAAAAACTAGCAACAGCAAAGCAGTACATAATAAATGCCAAGAAAGTGGTTAAAACAAAGGGTATTGTAATTGTACTGAATTCAAGAGAAGCGTATTAAGACAGGAGTGCAGTTGGAGGACAGGGGCGATCAAGACATCTGTGAGCCTGAGGTCATGGGGAAGTGGGATTGAACAGCTTCACAGCATTCAGGGGCAGGCTGGGAAGATGGCAGGCAGTTCAAGTGAGCTGTTAAACTGGGAGTGGGAGGAGGCAATTGAGGCATATCGGGGGACAGTGGCTACAGTAAAGTCTTCTACTTTGTGCAGGACTCCTGCCTTGGCTTGCTGCATGGTCTGGAACAAACTCTTGTAAAGGAAGGGCAGAGCCATTCTGAGGAATAGCAAGATCAATCAGGTGCCCAACCTTGATTGCAGGAACTCAGGATATCCCTCCAACTCTACCTTCTGCCCTGCTGGCCAGCCTCCCAGTTATTCTAAGACCTTAGAAGTACACTCCTCTCACACGCAGGCACAGAACCAAGGACTGCAAAATCGAATGATCATAAACATCAGAACCATATGTGGTGGAGTGACCTGGACAGAGAAGGAAACACACAAAGCAGTGCCTCCTCCACACCACAGTGGCTGGGACCCCAGCAAGCTCCGATCTTCACACAGCTGGTCCCTGCTCAGCGCCTTGCTCCATCAGTTGTCCTGCTTCTTTCCTCTGTCATTGTGTTCTTTCTATTCACTTTCTTCTGAACCTAAAGACACGATAAATGTTCCTCCAGTCCAGAACACAAAACTCAACAAAAATGTACCACACACTTGCATGCACACTCACCCCCTCTTTAACCTTCTTCAACCACTGTCAACCACTTTATTGTTCTCCTTCCCTTTCCAGCCCGGCCCTTCAGGGGGTGACCTGTGCTGGCTCTTTCCACTCCTCAATTCCATTCTGTCCTCAACACTGGCTATTGGGCCCCCCTCCTCTCCACTGAAACATGCTATCTTTAAAATCACCAATGATTTCCTCATTTAAAAATGCAACACTTTTTTTGTCCTTATCTGCTGTACTTGACACTGCTGCCTTTTCACTACTTCTTGACTCTCTCCATTCTCTTGGTTGTTATGTCCTCTGGTTTTCCTCCTGCCTCACTGAGTATCTCATTACTGACCCTATTGGGGAACCGAGTATCCTCTCCTTCCAGAAGCTTCCATAATATCCTATGCTGAGCTATGTGACTCTCCTCTGTGCTCCCTTAACCCTCTGGATCTTACTAAATTACATCAAAATTATCTGTGTATGTGTTGGTTTCCCTATTAAGCAAGAAGGCCCTATAGGGAAGTGACTGTGTTGATCCATCTTCATACCCCCAGTACGTATTACAGAGTACAGTGCCCACAGGTACACAATAAAATTTGTACAACTGCCATGGAACAAGACAAAATAAGTGGATTTTCAACATAACAGTTTATTCAGAATTTAATTTCTGAGCACACATGTTCTCTCCTTTTTACTCAAAGACCCTGATCTAGAGGGTTGGCCAGATTTTCAAACTGACCTATAGTGAGGAAAGCTGGGGTTAGAGCTCCACATTCAGTGAGATATCTCCAAACCCTATTTCTCAAGGTCTTCTTTAGTCCTTTTTATTTTTACCTTTTGGTTTGCCATGCTGCTGAGGTCTTCTATTGACCTGGCCTTATGTTTGTTTGTGGGTGCCTAGGTTGTCACTGAATAGAATGTGGCACTCAATTATTCAACAATCTTAAGCCCTAGGAAGTTCTGTAGCCACTGTGAAACCCTTTGACTGGGGCTCTGTGTTTGTAAGTAGTTATCCTTTTACATGTTCATAGCAATAGTGGTCATCATGTAAACCAATTTTACACATATTTCTTCTAGATCTTTACAAAACAACACTGGCATTCTGGAACCCCGTCAGCCTGAACGGCAATGATTATAATAGGAGAGTTGTTATGTTACCATCACTTAGAACCTCTAATCTAACATGACTCATATTGTTGTCATGACCTCAGACTGTGTATACCATCCCAGCATTTAGAATGAAACTCTTTCCCTTCCCCAGGTTGTCCTTATTTCTACTTAGTAACCCTGACTTTGGTTGCTGATTTTGATCTGGAAGATTTCTTATGCAAGGGTCCCTTATTGCATCTCTGGCAATGTTCTTGGAACGTGCTTCCTTTCTTCACCTTGTTTTGGCTATTTGTCCTGGCTCCTGTACCATTGGCTCCGACGCAGCTATACTACTGTTCCTGTACTTTATGAAAGAGCCATACACCAACCATCACAGACATCTCCTTCTGTCTTCTCCCATATGTCTACAAAGGCTTTCTCACAGCCCTCACCATCCCCTTAACTCCTGTAAGAAACTGAGCTCAGACATGACCACCATGGGTTTGTGGCTTCCCTCAAACAGCCGTCTCTGCCTAGCAGGTCCAGATCATAAGGAACACTCCATCAGCCCACTTGGTATTTGAGACAATATGCCATGGACCAATGTTAGGTCACAGGGAATGGTGGGAAAACATGGGATTAGAAGCCTTCACTACTTACCCTGTAGTGAGCCCTTGAACAAGTGCTTCCATTCTTTTGGCCAAAATCATCTCTGAAGTTCCCTCAAGGATCTACTTGTTTGGGTTTCTGATTCAGGAGCCTCCTCCAGGGCTATGAGAATCTGATTCACTACTGTCGCTGCATTCTCTACCATACCTTGAAGACTGCCTGTCAAATCACATAACCATCCAAGAGAGGTTTCCAATGCCCTAGGGACATCACTCGCAATAGTCTCCTAGCAAGATCTCACTCCACCTCAGCTTTATTCAAACATAAAGCAGTTGGTAGAGAGGACAGTCAACTGAGTGGTCAGCCAGATCTCTGAGGCTCTGCAGATCCTGACTAAAATAGATATACTATGCACGTATGGTTTAGGGCCTTCTGATGTTTGAATCCATAGGACCATTGCCCCCTCTCAGCTGGAGCCAGGCCCCTGGGGCATCTCTCTAGGTGAGGTTATCCAAAGATTCCTATTATCCTTATCTTCCTCTGTCACATCAGCAGGGGATGTGCCCAGGCCTTTTGGCTGTGCTCACAAGTCTGAGCTTACCTGCACATTTATTGTCTAGAACAGATGTCAGTAAAATTTTTCTGTAAAGGACTAGACTTTAAATATTTTTGGCTTTGTATGCCATACAGCCTCTGTCATAACCCCTTATCTGTGCCCTTATAGCACAAAAGCAAACAATACATGAACAAATAAGCATGACTGTGTTCCAATAAAACTTTATTTACAAAAATAGGTCAGAGGCCAGATTTTTCCCAAGGCTAAAATTTATCTATCCCTGGTCTAGTTCTACCCACCACCAGCTGGAACTGGTTATCTGGCTCTTTAATAGAAGCATCTGATTTATGAAACTGAGTTGGATCCTTTTGTGGGTGTCCCTGTTGTTTGTATAATCTTACATGGCCAGATCATTAATGGTGACACCTATGGTAATATTAGGACACAATCTACCTGAAGACATTTGAGGTCAACTAGTACCATGGCCCCACACATTTACTGACATTTGATTTTGTATGTCAATAGGTATACTGCTACTCATGATCACCATTTGCCAAGGACATTCTCCCCCAAGGCAAAATTTTAGGGGACTGGGGCATTGCAATGCTATCTAACCTGGGTAGATTGTTGCTACCCAGGCTGAATTTCAGCAATGACTGAAGTGGCTTCAGTTCCAGATGGTCATCCTATGTCCTGGTACATGTATGCTAATAACCTGTGTTAGAAGTAGAAAAAGTTTCCATGTCCTTCCCTATTCCCTTTTTCTATCTCTGGTCCCCGGAGCAGCCCAAGACCCAACTTTTGTGGCTTCTGCAACATGTCGTTGAGATCAGTTCAGAGCACAGAGGAGAGGGGGCAGGACAGTGTTACGGAAGAGCACACATTTTTGAGCCAGAGAAATCTAGGTCCACATTCCAGCTCATCTCTCAACTTCAGATTCTCCACCTGTAATACAAGAATAATAATGCTAATACCTACCTCAAAGGACTATTGAGAGGAGGATGTGGTGTAAAGAGTACGAAAGTACTTTGTGAAGAACATTTGGTTATTATTGTTGTTACTTCATCATGTGGTGACAGGCCTAGCCTCTCCCTGTTCCCAGTTGTCATTGTTCAGGGATGTTTCCTAACTGTCACACAGTGCAGTTGGGAAAGAGGACTCTCTCACTGAGACATGACCAGTCTCTGTCAAATGGCCACTCAACAAAAATTCCCACTCCCCTTCAAATGATGGAAAAAAATAGAACCTGGCCTCTACCTGTGGTACTTTGATAGACTTATGTTTAAATTACCAAATACTACATCATTTATTCTCACTACTTCCCTTTAAGGAAAGAGAAAAAGTACTATCACATCCATTTTTCAGTAAGGAAACTGAGCAGAAGAGCCACTAAAAGAGTACCCAGAAATCATCTATCTATTTACTGAAGAACTTAGAAGTAAAATCCTACTTTCTTAAACTGAAACTAGTCATTCCATAAAGTTATGAGCCTTTCCTCTCACAAAAAGAAAGACCTGCTGGGATTTCTCCCAGTTCTATTTTTCATTAAAAAGTATTTGGAACACAACTCAGAATGCTATCCATCTGGCCCTTCCTGTGGCATTTATTAGACTGCTTCTTGTTAACATCTTACCTAGAAACTACATTTAACCCAGAAGAGGCTGATAAAGGTTTGTGGGAGTGGGGAGGAGGGGAAGAGAACCACTTGCTCTCATCACTAAAATAAATGCCAGAAAGAAAAACCTATCTAATTTGGAGCTTATCTAGTCTTTTGAAGAGAAAAAAAAGTAAAAGCAAGATCTTGGTTCAGTTCTGTGTTTGTCCAAGCATTGATTTTTGTCTGAGAGCTCTGAAAATGTCTACTAGGTCACAGTAGACGCCTTAACAGTATCTCCACCTCTCATAAGGCTTTATGATGACACAATGTCTTTCTGGTTCCCAAGCTAAAGTTACATTAGTCTCATCCAGAAAAGTAACATGTTCTGACTACTGGATAAACCAGGAGTGATGCCAAGGAAACAACAATTTCCCAGGAGGCCCCAGATCAGTACAGCACATGGATATGTCTCATCAACTAGCACATGCCAAGTGTGGGGCAGTTTATGTCCCATTTTAATATGTTATAATTGAGTTTCTTATATAGACCATCACTACAGGAGAACATAGACGTCAGGAACTAATCTACTGTCTCTCTCTCTCTCTCTCTCTCTGTCTCTCTCTCTCTATATATATATACACCTATTATCTCATTTTTATGAATATTATTATTTATTCAATTTTTGAGTAGGCAATAAATTTACATGGCTCAAACAAAAACCATTACAGAGTATATAAATGAAGACACTCCTCCTCACCCCTTCTGCAGTCTTCCCTCACTATAGGTAACCACTATTATTACTGTATTCCATCAAATATACAATGTCATTCATTTTAAGATGCATCATTATTTTATGTGCCACTAAGAAAGCAAATAATATGGCTAATTATAATTCTAAAATGCCACATAATGGAAGACATTCCTACTTCATAGATGTTAAAATGTGAAAAATGCATATTGTAGAATCATTCCCTAATTTATTTATGTGTATACGAGCAAATATGTACAGGTGTCAATTCTACATCCTAAAGATAGCAAAGAGTATACAGTAGTTCTGCTCATTGCTTTTTTCATTTTAAAGTATATCCTGGAGATCCTATCATATCAATAGTTGGAGATCTCCCTCGTTCGTTTTTACGGTTATCAAAAGTATGTGATATAATTCATTTAACCAGTCCTCTATTGTTGGACATTAGGGTTGTGCGCAATCTTTTGCTATTTCAAATAATGCTGCAATGAATAGCCTGGTGTGCACATCATTTCACAAGAGAGAAAGTATTTCTATAGCATAAAATACTAAAATTGAATAGCTAGGCAAAATAAAATACACAGTTGTAATTTTGATGAATATTGACAAATTTTCTGCCGTGGGGGGTGGTCATACCAAATTTACCCTCCCACAATTAAGGTGTGAGCATCTTTATTCCCCATAGCTTTTTCAATAGACTGCCAGGAGTTTGTTGTTGTTTATAAATCTGATAGATTAAAAATAAATGGTATATTAGTATAGTTTTATTTTGTATTTCTCATGAGTAAAGTTGAGCATCTTTTCATAACTTCTAGAGCAATTTACATTTCCTTTTCTGAGAACTATCTGTTTTTGTCCTTTGTCCATTTTTATATTAGGGTGTTGTTCTTAGTGATTTATTCAGGGAGATTTGTACTTGTGATGTTGGTGGCAACTTTTCTTCTAGTTTGTCATTTTTTTGTTGTTGTTGCATTACCTTATTTATTGTATGTTTTTCCACATGGAGAGTTTACTCTGATTTTTATAAAATTAAATTTATCAGCCTTTTCTTTTATGGGTTCTGCTTTTCAAGTCATACATAGAAAGGCCTTGCTTAGTCCATAGTTATATAAGAATTCTCCTCCATGTTTTCGTCTAATAAGTTTTAAGATTTCATCTTTTTGCATTTGAATCCTGAATCAAATTTGGAAATTTTTCTGGTATATAAGGACTAGATTCATCTTTTTCTTCCTTTCTTTCTTTTTTAAAGATTAGATCTCACTCTGTCACCCAGGCTGGACTGCAGTGGCACGATCATAGATCACTGCAGTCTCGAACTCCTGGGCTCAAGTGATCGTCCCACCTCAGCCTCCCAAGTTGCTGGGACTTCAGGCATGACATCACACCAGCCAATTTTTAAAATTCTTTTAGAGATGAGGTCTCACTTGTGTTGCCCAAGCTGGTCTCAAACTCCTGGCCTCAAGGGATCCTCCTGCCTCAGCCTCCCAAGTCCCTGGGATTGAACCCAGTGAACCACTGTGTTAGGCTCATTTTTATTTTATCCAAATGGCTAACCAGTTGCTCCAACACCATTTATTAATCAGTCTATCTTTTCCCATATTAATTTGGGATTCCACCTTTACAACTAAATTCCTATGTTTAATTGGTTCCATCTCTAGACTTTCTAATTCATTCTATTGGTCTTGTGTCTTCCTGTTGAAACTTAACTGTTATGGAGTAAATGTTTGTGTCCCCCCACCACCAAATTCATATGTTGAAGCCATAACCCTCAATGTGATACAGCATGAAGAGGTGGGGCCTTTGGGAGGTTAATTAGGTTTAGATGAGGTCACAAGAGTGCAGTCCGCATAATGGGATTAGGATCTTTATAAGAAAAGGAAGAGAGACCAGAGTTCTCTCTCTCAGTGAGTGCACAAAGAAGAAGTCATGTGAGCACCCAGAGAGATGACAAGTGTCTTTAAGCCCAGAAAAGGACCCTCACCAAGAACCGAACCTGATTTCCCAGACTCTAACACCGTGAGAAATGAATTTCTATTGTTTACACCATCCAGTCTATAGTATTTTGTTATAACAGCTCTAGCTTACTAAAATACCTACCTATATTTTTAAATTAAATTCAGTTATCATTTCAGATGTGCAGTCTAAAGTCACTCTCGAGAATTGTCCCCTTAAAGCCTCCATCTGGAAACCCATCCTTGATACAACCTGTCCTGTTTTACAAACTATCCAAAAACAATTAAAATAAAACAAGTAGAAGAATTGCTCTACTCAATGAAGGTCTCTAGGGAGCATTTGGTGACATGACATGGCTGCTGTTTGATAGTAATATTGATCATTATAGATTTATTGCTTACAGCTCCACAGGTACTTATGCACCAGAACCATATCTAGAAATCGCCAATGCCTCTTAGCAACAGAGACCACTGCTCAAACACCTCAGGAACTACACAGCCCTCCTTCTGCAGGCTAAGTGCTAACTTGTCTTTCACAGATCACCTTCTTTCTCTTCCTCTTACCTCTTACCTCTTAGAACCTCCATTCTGATTTCTATATTCTAAATGTAGTTCAATTCCACTCTCTTCTCACTATCTCCACTACCAACATCTCTCTTCCACACATAGCCTTCTAGCTGATTTTTCTGCCTCCAGCCTTGCCCTCTCTAATCCAATCTCCATATGACAGACATGGATGTTTTCAAAGCACAAATCTGATCATGTCACTGTATTGCTTTAAAACCTTTCAATGGCTGCACACAGTTTAGGATAATGATCAACACCCCCTCTTCATTGCCTCTGCTTCAGCCACACTAGGGTCCTTTCAGTTCCACAAACACATTTTGCACATGCTGTTCTCTCTACCTGGAATATTTTTCTTCCTTTTTTACCTGTTCATCTTTAAGATCTCAGTTCCAGCACCACCTCCTCAGTGTTTCCTGTTTTTAATTTCCTGATACCATGTCCTTTCCTTCATGGTGCTTATCTCAGTTTATAATTACACATTTATTTGTGTTAATATTTGGTTAACACCTGTCTCTCATAAGCACCATAAGAACAAAGACCTGTATTTTGGTTACTGCTTTCTTCCAGTGTCTAACATGGTATCTAGCCCAACACATTTTAGGATGCCATAAAATATTGAGTCTACTAAATTCATGTTTATTTCCCAGAAAATATTCTAATGTACAATTGAGTAGCCATTTATTCATCAATGGCTTTGATACTCCCATATGCACATACCCCAGGTATGTGCAAAGCACTGAAGCAGAAGGAAGAAAGCAGGATCCAAGTTCTTCTACTTAAAATGTTGCTGGTGGCTTTCTTCTACATATAATCAACAGGCAGACTTCCAGTCTGGAAGTAGGTGATTCTGATTGAATAGATTTTGTTCCCATAATATTCATGGACCAGACCATGTGCCTCTCCAATGGTATAAATGACAGTAGATCTCCAGGGTACTTAGCACCTTGGTTAAGTTACCAAGAGACCTAAAGCTGTCTTCAGATCCAGCCTCTCTCCCCAGTTTCCCTATTAGCCTTGAGTTCACCTCCTCCTTCCTCATCGAAGCCATCATTTTTTCCAGAGCCATAGGGCTTCTAAGATATCAAACATGCTGTCTTCTCATAAAATACTGGGCTCCTTGATCCTAAAAGCCTATCGCTTGGAACAGCAAGTGAGGGCACCTGTACAGTTTTTTACATTCAGCATATAGGAACTTTAAGCTCAGGTTGTTGAACTACAAGATATTCCCCAATGATTTCTGTCTCCTGGTATTTCTGTCTTTTTGTAGTCCTCTCATATTGAATCAAAGCTGGTGTGTATGGCCAATAGAATACAGCAGATGTGACCATGTATGACTTCCATATAAATCATAAAGGCGTTATAGTTTTTACCTTGGTCTGTTAGATCCCTTAGTCTAGGGAAGCCAGCTACCATGTCATGAGGACACCCAAGCTGCCCTGTGGAATAACGTTCACATTGAGAAGAATTTAGGTCCCTGGCCAACAGCTAGCACCAACTTACCAGCCATGTGAGTGGGCCATATTGGATGGTTCCTGATATGTAAGTGCAACCTCATGAGAGATCTTGAGTCAAAAACTACCCAGCTGAGCCAATTCTGAAACCCTGACCCACAGAAGCCATGAAAGATAATAAACCATTCCTCTTATTGTAAGCCACAGAGCTTTGGAGTGATGTGTTATGCAACCTTCGATATAGGGCATAAGGCCAAAAAGAGGAGCCCAGTGTCTGGGCTGTGTCTTTAATGTTCTGAACACATGACCATTTTCCCTTTTTTATTTTCACTTTTTCTCTCTCTTCCAGTGAACCATTCTACTTGGGAAAGAATTTGTGTCTCTTCATCTGGGCTTCCTATATAATATATACATGCTCCTATGCTGTTCTATATATGTGCAATACAGCATAGTAGTTAATAACATCAGCTTTGGAGACACACTGCCTTAGTTCAAATTCCTGCTCTGTCATTTACTACTTGTATGTCCTTGGACAAGTCACCTAACCTCCCTATGCCCTCGTTTTTTTCATTTCTAGAACATGAATAATAACAGTATCTACCTCATGGGTTTGTTTTCAGTGTTCAGCACAAAACCTGGCCCATAGGAAGCACTCTAAAAATAGTTGATGTTGTTGTTATTATTTTCATTATTATTATTGTACTTATAATACAGTATTGATTGTGTAGTTTTATATCTCATTCCCTCTCCAGACTGGACTTCCTCAAAGCAATGTCTTGATGCTACTATCTTTGTCTCTTCAGCCACCCAGCATATGGTAGGAGACCAACATCGGCATGTATTATTAGGGTTGCCTCTGAGGGAGTATAGGCAATTTGAAGGCCAGATTCTTGAGTCACAGGGAAATACAACAGAGATATTGTTTTTAGTCCAAGAAAGGAGCCAAAGAAAATGCAGGGCAGAGCCAGGAATTGGGGCAGAAGGTAAGGCAGGAGGTTGCCCCGATGCCCAGAGGGTGGGACAGCCCTGGCAAAGGGCTGAGGGATTCTACTTGCCTTTTAATGCAGAAAGCTCAAGTTTTCCTGCTCAGCTCTCAGTCTGTGGTGGGATCTTGAGAATGTAAAAGGCCCTCACTTGTTGCTGGTACAGGTCAACTCTTGGCCAAGTCTCTTTTTACCTCACTAAACCTCAGTTTCCCATCTGTAGACTGAGGATAATAACCACTACATTTACGACTCCGGAATGTTAAGGGTTAAATGTAATCAAGCTGGTAAAGTGCTTAGCACTAGAAAAAGCCCAGTAAATGTTGGCCACTCTTGGCTTGGTGAATAAGTTTCAGTGAATACAATCTTTTATTTTCTGGTGTCTTGATGCCAAGGAATTACAATGATTCTCAAGCTTTTCTGCCTCATTTGCAGAAAGAAGCAAGGCTCACATGCACACACACACACACACATGCACACACGCGCACACGCACACCCGCACACCCTTCCTTCTGGAAGAGGTTAACTATTATGACCGGTACAATTAGCCCCTTTCCATCTGATAACAACCCCATCTAAGGAATTCACAACCGTTAATTAGAGACACCCGGCAATCTTGTGAGGGAGGAAAATTATCGCTCAGACTCTACATGCGTCTGAACCAAGTTGCTCTGGGATAACCTCAGTCACAGAGCCTGGGCCCGAGCAGGGACAGAACAGGATGGAGCCTGCCAGCCCCTGGCCCTGCACACCGCCTCTTCCCTCTTCCAGGGCTCCAGGGGGCTGACTGGAGGCCCTGCAGTTGTAAGTTCATTATTAAATCATTTCTCACCGAAAGAAGAAAAGGACTCGAAGCTCCACACATGGTGGTTTTTAAAATGCTAGTCTCTCTTCAATAGAAATTGAATTCACTGATGTAGCCCAGGGAAAAGCGAGCTCCTTCCTTCCTTCCAAATGATTCTTTCAGGGTAATATAGCAGTTAAACCTTCAGGTACATAATAGCACGCCGGTCTATTAGCTAAGGCGATTTTATTCTTCAGCTTGCAGCTTCTTGCCTGACAGTTGTCACCTAGACAACCATGTCTCCACGAACTCAAGAGGAGACCGGGGGCTGTCCTCTGAGGAGACAGCCGGCCTGATACATCAAATCTTCTGGTGCGAAGGAACCATTCTTGGCTTTGCGATGTGGAACACACTAAATAATGCATTCAACTGTTGTCTATTCATCTTTTCCATCACCACCACCGCAGGCCCCTCCTTGCCTGTGACCTTGAAATGCTCCCTCAGCTTCAGGCCTTCCCATTTTCCTGTTATCAGCAAATCTGGTTCCGTGTGAGTGTGTGTGTGTGTGTGTGTGTGTGTATGTTTAACAACTTTCCAACCATGCAGCTTTCTAGCTATGCTTTTTTATTTTGAAACAAAAGAACTGCAAAGGCAGAAAGTTCTCTGTACCAATGTGTAAGGAGACTCTAATCAGACAAGCCCCAGCAGGCTCCGAGTGACTTAATGAGGAGATACCATCTTGGTCTGCCCCTGCCTGGGAAGGGCTATGCCTCAAGGCAGGAAAGCAGATCCTCCCCTCCTGACCTAAAACAACAAGCACCACCAAGTTAGAGAAATCAAGGAGCAAGGAGAATGAAATGGCTATTACAGGACAAAGGGCCAAAGTTGCATTTTCCTCACACCAGGAAGCAGTGTCGCCTTCCCAGGGTCAGGAAGAGAAAGACTGGAGGGCCTAGCACAGCAGCCATGCAATGCAAAGTGAGGTCTGCACAACTTGGGCATCATGTACCAGGCAATGGTTACTCAAGAGGTGGGTACGTTTGTGGTGTTGGGGTATATGTCTAATTCTGTGGACTGATCAGTCATTCATGCATTCATGTAGCAAATATTGAGTGTTTATGTGTGTTCCTGAGCTCTCTTCTAGACTCTGGGGCATAGCACTGAACAAACAAGGTAAAATCCCTGCCCTCATGGAACTTACACAGTACTGGGATAAATGTTGCTGAGCATTGTTTTAAAGTCATCAAGTCGTCAGTTATGTGTTTCCTGGAGACGCTTGCAAGATGAGGAGTGTGGGGTAAAAAGACCACTTGTTTTATTTAATATGCCATTCAATCCCAAGTATCATACATGCCAAACAAAGTAAACTGTCCTGCCATGAAGGATCACCAAAGCTCCACAAGACAGACCTTGGCCTTCTTGTTTACAGCTATAGTGGCCACACCATCTGCCCAGGGTTTGTCTTTATGGGGAATCACCCAGTGACATGCTAGAGTTAACTCACGCTGGCTCAAGGGGAATGGATTGTGTGCATTTCTTCCCAATCTCATGTTTAATGACATCATGTGGGTAGCTTGAAATGAGGCATGGTGGGAGTACATATACCATGGAAATCTGCTACAAATCAGGGCCAGGGCCTTTGTTTGCTTCTTTGTTTAAAAGCTGGTTTATCAGCACACTAATAGAACCACCCCTTCCTTAGGTCCCAGAAATTCTGCTTGTTTGGATACAATATTTGGGTAGGATGATACCATCCTCTCCAATTCAACATGACCTGAATGTGGCCAAAGTGCTTCATCTTCCTGGCCACATCAATTGATACAGGCACAGGCACATGAGCCCACAATAGGCCAATCAAAGCCTTCTCCAAGATTTTTAAATATTTATATATATATAATTTTTAATTGAAAATAAAATTGTACATAGTTGTGTTGAAATATGTATATATTGTGGAATGGCTAAATTGAGCTAATTACCATGCATGACCTCACATACTTACCATTTTTTGTGGTGAGAACACTTAAAATATACTCTTAGCAGTTTTCCAGAATACATTATTAACTATATTCACCATGTTTCACAATATATCTCTTGAACTTATTCCTTTTGTCTAACTGAAATTTTGTATCCTTTGACTAACATCTCCCCAAATCTCCTCCCCTCCCAGCCCTGGGCAACCATCATTATACTTTGTGCTTCCACGAGTTCAGCTGTTTTAGATTCCACATATAAGTGATATCAGGCAGTATTTGTTTTTCTGTGTCTAGTTTATTTCACTTAACATAATGTCCTCCAAGTTCATCCATGTTGTTGCACATGACAGGATTTCCTTCTTTCTAAAGGCTGAATAGTATTCCGTGTGAATATATATACCACATTTTCTTTATCCATTCATTCAGTGATGGACACTTAAGTTGATCCCATATCTTGGTTATTTTGAATAATGCTGCAATGAACATGGGAGTTCAGATATCTCTTTGACATACTGATTTCATTTCCTTTGTTCCTCAAGATTGTAACCAGAGCTATTAGAAAAATGCTCTTGTCCTCTGAGATCAGGAGGCAGAAGGATCACGTAAGCCTAGAGTTGCCATCTTTTCTACTGTCTTCTCAGCCAGCCAGATAATAAAACCAACACAGAAGAGAGCAGAATGAGAGATGGACAGAAGACAGAGCCCTGATAGCATTGCTTGTGCACCTATTACACCCATAAGTGGAAAAGGCCAGAGTGCCAGTGAGCTAACACACACAGAGCAACCCTAAACCAATGACCAACAGGAGCTAGCTACACTATGCCTGAGACCACTTACCCCTGGAGTTTTTAGTGATATAACTCTCATACATTAACTTTTTTCTAAAGCTAGGCTGAGTTGGGATTTTATCACTTGCACCTGAAGGAATCCTAATTACAATATACTATCTTCCCTCATCTCCTCTTCCTCCATAAACTGGTTTGGCTCTTAAGCAGAGAGCAGCACATGTCAGTGCCCTGTCCATATTACCTTTGCACTCACTGTCTCCATATAGCCTGATGCCTTCTTACTGTAAGCAAATGAGATGCTCTCAGCCCATGGGTGAGAGAGGCCAGAGTGCTAATGAGTTAATGCATATAAGGGCAATCCTAAATCAATGACCAACAGGAGTTAGTGGATAAATGTCCCAGCTTCCTTGCCCCTCAGATGGGCTTTAAGGCATGTTCCACGCTGTCTACCTGAGGTCCCCAGCAGGATTGAGTCTCAGTTGCCCACAGTGGTAGCCTGTTATGATGCTCTGAATTGGTTTTCTCCTCTTCCTTGTCTCACTTCTCCACTCTCTAATGATACTTCCTGGAATCACCTCTCAAATAAACTATTATACTTGCATCCAAACCTTATTTGCTTCTGGGGAAATCCAACCTTAGAGAAATAGCTGCCAAAAAACTTAAGTAAATATGACAAAGACTCACTAAAACCAAAACCATTTTGTTCTTCCCCTTCCAACACTTTCCTATTGTGCTTTCTCAGCCGAAGTTGTGTTCAGTTCCTTGTTTTATGTTAGCCACTGCCTGGCTACAGAGTTAGTTTGCAAATGAAGAAAGAAAATTGCTATTCAGAACTGAAAATGGGAGTCATAATCCTGCTTTTTGGCCATTATCACAAATTCTAATTGGAGTTTGGCCTACATTTAGTTTGGGCTATGAAATACAAAAATCTGGACTCATCCAGAGGTTTTGTGGGGGTCACTGATGAATGTGGAGTAAAGCTTTTACTGCTTTTCTCTTGTGAGAAAGTCAGCCTGGGCAGCTGAAGATACTATCACATTAAAACAGCTCCCTCCCTTTCACCTGATTTGCTCACACTTACCACAGGCTAAGAGGCCACCTTAGCTAAGAGGCTCATAATTGTCAGGGGACTCGGGACTAAAATTACTTCCTCCCAAAGGGTGAGGCCAACTCTCTGGGTGTGTGAAACTTTGGAGTGCGCATGCTCACAAAAATCAGCGAGCGCTGTGAGAACCACACCCATTATTCCCAGGAAACAGGGAGATAAAATACTTGTTCCAGGTATTAGGCTGCCAGACCCTTGACACCTAGATACCTGTATTTTTCCAAAGCCTTAGTCTGGGAGTAATTTCCTTTACGCATTACAACTCCTTTGGACTGGGTATGCCTCTGACTTCATGGTAAGTAGGTAGGTAGGGACTAATTAAATAAATTTAAGTGAAAGACTTTTCAAAACCAGATGAAAAGAGTCCAAACCCAAATTGCTGAAGCTAATGCTTCCAGGAATAAAGGATCTTTAAGGAGCAAATTTCAGAAGAGTGGTGTGGCACAGGGGAAAACCTGAACTTGGAATGTGAATACCTGCATGTGAATTCCAGCTCTGTCAATGCCAAGCTGGCTGGCAGCATGTATAGTGGTTATAAATACAGACTCCAGAGCCAGACTACCTGGGTTTGAATCCCAGCTCCACTACTTACTAGCTGTGTGATCTTAGACAAGTTAAGTAACCTCTCTGGGCTCATCTCCTTCATTGATGAAGAAGAGATAATAATGGTACCTGCCTTGTAGTACTGATGCAAGTGCAAAATGAATATCCATCAAGCGTTTAAAAAGAGTGCCTGACACATAGGTAAGCTCCATAATTTCTGCTTTTATTACTGGTCTCATTCTCTCTGGGTCTCAGTCTTCTCATGGGTAAATGGAGGCTTTCTACCTGGCCTCTATTTTGGGGTTTTGTGAGGACAAAATGACGCAACATCAGTGTAAGAGAAACTCTGGTAAAACATAATATAAATTTAGGCTGTGATTAAATCAGCTCAAGTTTTTGTGACAGACCCTCTTCCACCAAAGATCCTGGCTGGGCATTTAAATATTTGGTTAGTCTTGACTTCCAGAGAAGGAAACAAGAGCTCAGGGAAACACACCCTCCCCTCTACAAGGGTCAGACATATGGCTAGCAGCTGGGATTTATGCAAAGTAGTCTTCAAATTAGTCCAAAAGCCCCACTGTTCAGTTATTGCCCCCAGTGCAGCCATAAAACCACAGCTCACAACTGCCAGCAGGTTGTTATATCCCCAGGCCTGTGCTCGCCCTGGCCCCTCTTAGCTGCCGAGCCGTGGCCACTCCAAGCTCCCTGGCCCCGGAGCCACCTGCGTGTCCTCTGGTTAACTCAATCTGCTGTCAAGAAGGAGGAAGTAATTAAATAGGGGACATGTCAGTCCCACCACAGGCCCTGGAAAAGTCAATAAAATTTAGTCACCAGAATGGGAGCTGATTTTTAACCACTCTACCATAAACCATGACATGCACAAAAGATGTCAGCTTCAGGCCACATAGCAACCAAGCTCAGGAACTTCAGGTGCTCAGCACAGTTTCCCTAAAATAGCCTTCGTGGGGCAGAAGGAAGGAAACTGAAGGGCTGTTTACTTCAGTGAAATGTGATATGAGAAATGAAGGAAAAACTTCTTGTTTCCCCTATAATTCTACACCCTGAAGAGATTAGAGGGAGGGAAATGGGTGAGGGTGAAGAGTAGACAAATGGGAAAGAGGACAGGATAAAATATTGTGACTGGACAGGACAGTCGGGCTCGGGGAGACTGTGCATGAGAAAGTTGGCTGTTAGCAGTTGAATTAACACCTTTGTTACTTGCTTTTTATTTCAAAATCTTCTGCCCTCCTGTCTCACTGTGCCAAAATCTGAGCAGATTTTCTCAGCAGTCACAGGGCCCCATCCCCGGAGGGGCTTCAGGGAGGAGGGGAGTGGAAGGAGAGAACCAGAGCATGTGGGAAACAAGATTCTGCTTGGCTAATCTGCCCCACTCTGCATGCCCTCCTGACCCATCCTTCCCCTCTGTTCCTTTTTGCTCTGTAAATCATGTGACATCCCCATGAAATCAATCTCACTGACCACTCCGTGAGAAATTGCAGCTACAACCTTGTAGGACCAGCATCCACACTTGGTCAAGAGTGTTTGGAGGTGGTGTGAGGTGGGAAGGGGAAGAGAAGGATTTCTTCAGAGACATCACAACAGATCCAGAGTCAAAGAAATGTGCTGAATCCCTCTTTTCCTATAGTCTTAGCTCTCTTCACAAAAAGGCCTAGAAACCTTTCTGTTCCATTTCATTTTACGTTCCTTTTTTCTTTTCAAAAAGTCAAGGGTGATTTAAATAAGTATTTCAATGTAATGCTGAAGGCAAAATGCAAGGCACAACTGCCTTAAAGGTAGTGGTTAACATTTATTGAACACATTACTTTTAATCCTCACAACTTTCTTTGGCAGTAGGTTCTAATATCATAGTATGTATTTTACAGATGGGAAGACTGGGCCCCAGGGAAAAGAAGTAACGTGCCAAAGGTCATGTGGCTAGAAAGTGGTAGAGATAAGATCTGAGCACTCACTCACTATTTGTTTCCTGTTAGCTCTCTGTGCTAACAATAACTTACATTTTTCTAATCCTCAGCAGATTCCCAACCCTTTCATATGCATTATCTTACTGGGTACTCAACACATCTCTAGGGGCAGATGTTCTTGTCCCCAATTAAGAGATGAGGAAACTGTAATTTAGAAGGATTAAGTGATTCTTACAGTATTATAGAGGCAGAAATTGAAAAGCAAGAGTCAAACACACCTTTTGGTCTTCTCACCACACCCCTGCTGCCTCAGAATAAGCCTTTGCATAAGGCAATTCTCATCAGCCCTGGTAAAATCTTTAGGCTCGCTCCATGGAAAGTACTTCCCTTCTGGCCTCAAGAGACAGATATGATGGCTCCTTCATTGGCCGCATCCACCTTACTGGTGAGGTGTGCTTATATTTTTTGCAAGGTGGCTGCACAGGGGAGTGTCGGTTTTTTGGTGAATGACCTCGCTGCATCTAAGGGGACACCATTCACATCGCAGGAATATAATTTTATTAAGATAATTTTCCAGTAGATGGCAGTAAAGTGTCTTAAGGAAGGGGTGGGTGCCCTTTCCTAATTCATACAAAGGTAGTTTAAAAGCCAGTGGGGCCCCTGATGGTGTCTATTTTAAATTCTTCCTACTCATGACGTCAAGGTGCCACTGAGCCATTGATCCTTGTCTAGGCCCTCTCAGAATCTAAAGGGGGAGATGCTCTCTGTAAGAATTCATTTATTCATTCATTTACATTAAACAATATGCTTATTGAGTGCCCACAATTAGACAGACATTGTGCAAGGTGAAACTATGATAGTGAACAAAAGAAATATGGTTTCTTCCATCTTAGATATTGAAGTTCAGTAAGGGCGTGTGGAAGGCACTATAGGTTGGTCCACTTTAGTTGCCTTACCATTTCTCTATGCTTGCCTCTACTCTATAGGTTGTAAAAGCTAAATAAAAACAAAACAATGAGAAAAAAAAACAACTTTTGAACTCCTTTGCAGCTGGGAGGGGCCGTGTGAACCAGCTCTGGCCAATGAGACATAAGCAGTAGTCAATTGATGCTTACTTTTCCTCTTGACCCCTCTTTCTGATTGGAATACAGATGCTATGCCTGGAGTAGCAGCAGTCATCTTGTAAGCATGAGAATTAAATGTACTTGCTATAGACAGTAGAGAAAGAGGAGAAAAAGAATCTGAGCTCCTACGGCATCACTGAGCCACTAGACCTATACTGGACTGCCAATGTTGCTATAGGAGAGAAATAAACCTCATATGTTTAAACTACAATCAGCCAAGTTGTCTATTGCTTGCAGCTAAATGCTACCCTAACTCACACAAGGAGACTTACATTAATCAAATAATAATAAAAATAAGTGTATAAACTTAAACAGTAATAAAAACCACTCTAAAGAAGTACAGAGCACCATTGGAATGTGAACTGAGGCATCTGACCAGGTCTGGGGAGAGAGTAAGGTTTGGTTGAGGAAATGACGTTGAATCTCAGTAACTAGGACCTGAAGCAAGACGGTTCCTGGCAGACTGAAAAAATGGCACAAAGGCCTTGAAGCGGGAGGAAGCATACACATTGGGGGAGAGAAAGAAGGACAGTGCACTCAAGTGGAGAGGTAAATCAGCCCCTGAGGATCAAAACTGTGACCTTAACCTCTTTGCTCAGTTCATTAACCAACTGGATTGACTATCCACAGCTAGCTAACCACTCAGGCAGCACCGAAGGGGAAGGAATGCAAATGGAAGTTTCCTCAGGCCTGGCTGAAGTGGAAAAGAAATTAGGGTCATTCCTAATTATTCACATCAACAGAAGGCAAAGAGAATGCCCAAAGGAGAGCCAATTTAAAAGTAGCATTGGTGAATACCCAAGGCCATGAGTGTCTGGCACCACCTAGGCACTCAGTAAATGTTTGTTGAATGACTAAAAAATCATGTGAATGCAAGTTATTTCAAACTATAAAATGATATGCGAATCATTATCCCTAGTCTACAATGTGTTGCAACACACTCACCTTTATGGTGGAGTCTACAAAAAAGACAATAGAAACCCTTTTACATTCTTGCTCAGTACAAGGCCTAGGGCTCTGTCTTCCTGTTAGTGAATCTTAGCTTTGTTCTTTGCTCTGAAAAGGGGGATGCTTTCTCCATCAAAGTTAACTTCTCCAAGCACCAGCCTTTCTTCTCTCACAGCACTCCCGAAGACCACCTGCTGCTCTGAGCCAAGGCACACAGTCAGCTCACGGAACAACTGAACATTTACACGCTAAGCTTGGCAGAGGATTAAAGCAGGAGACAGTCCCTTCCATCAGTGCTCTTTCAGCCTTGGCATTTCAGTTCTTCAAGCTGGCCTTCTCAGCTTGGCGGAGGTCATGGCTGAGTTCTCTTTGGATTCCAAGGGAGGACGTAGCACAGGAATATACACTTCCTGAGTGCCAACTAAGAGCCAGGAGCTGTACACCTGAACCTCCTTTAAGTCTGCCAACAACCCTGGGAATTGGCTTTTATTATTTCCTCTCAAAGATAAGGATTCTGTGGCACACACAATTTAAACAACTTGCCCGAGGTCCCACAGTGAGTCAGTGCCAGAGATGGGACTCAAACCCAGGTCTGTTTGCATGTAGAAGCTGTGTTCTCCTTTCTCTCTACCAGGTCCTCCCAACCTTCAGGATCCCTTCCTTTAAAAACATTTTGGTTCCAAACCCAATAAGGTGTTCATTAACTTAACCAACACAGTCAAGTCTTCAGCTCTGCCCCTGGGAAGACTGCTTCTCTCTCTTCCCTCCTTTTTTCTCCTCTCCTCTCCTCCTCTCTCCCCCTCTTTCTCCCTCCTATCCCCTCCCCCACCTCTCTTCCTTCCCTCTCACCTCCTCCTCCTCCTCCTCCTTCTCTTTTTCCCCTCCACTTCTCTCCCCTCCCCTCTCTTCTTCTGGCTCTCTCTCTCTGTTCCTTCCTCTCTCTCTCCCCTTCCCTCCCCTGCTCTCTCTCTCTCTCTCTCCTTGTTCTCCCTCTTACTGCCCCCTCTACACTTTACTCTCTCTCTCCCTCCTTCCCCCATCTATACTTTTACCCCCCAGGCGCCCAGACTCTCCAACCTCTCCATTATACTAGAGCATCATGGGATACCTTGTATTTACTTCATCTTTTCTACCTCCCCTAGACTTTGTCCATCAAATTTCCCTTGAACTCTTGCTAAATCTCCTGCTAACTCTCCTGCTACTTCACCCACTCACACACTGTAGCACACTTGGCCTGAATGCAGAAAGGAGGTCCCCAGGTCAGTCACATCCTGCTGGGGCTCTGGACAATGTTTAATCCTGGGCCAGCTCTCCTCCACCACAAGTCATGACTGCGGGTGTCCAGGTAACAGGTGGGGCAAAACTTCCCTCCATCCCTCAAATGGAGAGTGCATGGGGTGTGAGGTCTGGATCTGTCATTTCAGCTGCTCTCAGGGAAGGCAGGGCTCACTAACGTCCACCTAGGAAGTGGCAATCTCTCCCACTCTCCCTTGTTTGTCTCCAGTCCTGCCCCAGCCCAGCCCTGTCCTGCAGGGCCCCATTGGCACTCTCTCATCAGCCACACAGCACTTCCCACCCAGCCTAAAATGCACCAGGCTCCTGTACATCCCTTCACTCTGCTTAAATCTCCTACCTCATCCCTTACCTGCTTAATGCCTATTTCTCTTCAGTGTCCCACCCTAGCAATCACATCCACCAGGAAGCCCAACCTGATTCTCCAGTCGCACGTTGGGGTATGAGGTCCCCACTCTGTGCTTCTAGAGCTGCCTGGTTCTTCCTCTCCACACCCTTATCACACTGGAATGCAATTTCCTCTTCCTTGTTCAGTCTCCCCCACTGGCCTGAGGGCTCCATGACATAAGGACTATGCCATCTTGCTCACTATTGAATCACCAGACTTTGGGGATGGTCACAACACATAGTAAACATTTATTGTGGTCACCTTGTAATGGATTTTTTTCTCTCTATTTTTCTGCATATTTGTAAGCTCCCTGAGGACAAGGTCTAAGTACTTTCCATCTTTGGTTACCCAAGACCAAGGACAGAGTCTGACATAGGATAAGGAAAAGCGAAGGCCCCTACGTGTTCCACATGGAGAAGAGGTGACCGAGCAAGGTAGTGGGGAACTGTCTTTAAATAGCTGCAAGGCTGTCAAATGGACTAACACAGAGCTACCCAAAGTGTGGTCCACAGACCAGCAGCATCTGCATTGCTGGAAGCTTGTTAGACATACTAATTTCATGTGCCCCACCCCAGACCTACTAAGCAACTCTGGGGTGGGACCAAGCACTCTGCGTTTTCATAAGGTCTCCAGGGGATTCTGATGCTCACTAAAGTCTGAGAAGTCTTCGACTAATAGTAAGCTTATTGTGAGTTAAGAAGGAGATAGTTTTTCATTTCATGTACAAAAAATTTTCTGGATAAGTCTACTGCTGTAATGGCAGAGTGCCTTAGTCTATTCAGGCTGCTATAACAAAATACCATAGAGTGGATAGCGTATAAACAGCAGAAATTTATTTTTAACAGTTCTGGAGGCTAGAAAGTCCAAGATCAAGGTGCTGGCAGATTTAATGTCTGGTGAGGGCCTGCTTCCTGGTTCATAGATGGTGCCTTTCCATTGCATCCTCACACAGTGGAAGGGTTGAGGGAGCTCTCTGGCGTCTCTTTTATAAGGACACTAATCCCACTCACGAGGTCTCCACCTTTATGATCAGATCACCTCCTAAAGTTCCCATCTCCTAGTACCGTCACCTCAGGGATTAGGATTTCAACATGTCAATTTGGGGGAGACACAAACATTCAGACCATAGCACAGAGGCTGACCCACTAAGTTCCCTGCAGGTCTACAGGTTCAAGAAGAGGCAATGTAACCTCTAATCAGGCTTCTGTTGGGATTTTATGCTTTGGTTATTATATTGTTGATCCAGTCAAGAGACAGAGATTAGAGTAGCAGAAGCCCTTCAGGAATTCCCCCTCTGATTTCTGATGTGTGAGGTCAGGGACTGGTGATGACATTTTTGGAGGGGGGACTCCTGAGGGCTAGGGGTTGGTGGAAGGTAGTGGGGGGAGAGTGACACAAGTAGGAGAAGGACACCGATATTTATCTTTTTAGTGTGAGAAAGACTTTGTGGATGGAGAACGAAGGTGGCATTGCAGTTGCAATAATACCAATACCAGAAGTTAACAGTTATCAAGCGTTTACTAAATGTCAGGCACAGTGTTAACCTGCAAGGATTTTAATTAAAATTTAATTATTCTATCAACCTTATAAAACCACTAATATTATCTTTTATTTCAGATGAGGAAATAACTTGAGAAAGAGGCTAAATGACTTCTTAAAACATCACACTGTTAATAAGTGGTAGAGCTGGGATTTGATCCCAAGTAGTCTGACTTCAGAGTTTGATTTCGTAACTTTTACCCTGAGCTACACCCTCCCTGGTACTAAAGACCTTAAGAAGTTAAATGTCCAGGATCCAGAAGGTCTTTAGCTAGGGCCAATGAAACACCCAAGCAATGGAATTGAGGGAGGAGGATGAGGATGAGCTATAGAAGAAATTGTATAAGTCAGGATAGGCTAGGCCATATTGCAGTAACAAAAAAAACCCCAAAATCTCGGTGTCCGAACAATGAATGCTTAATGCCTGCCCCCATGAAGTCCACCACAGGTATTCCTAGATGGGTTGCTTTTCTGGGGAGCACCCCTCTTACCTAGATCAGACTAAGTACTTTCCACTATGGCTCCACCCTCCCCTGGAAGCTGGGAAGACCATCTGCATCCCACCAGCTGACTGGAGAAGACTCAAAGCAAATGGAGGGTCTCACAAATTAAGCTTGGGAGCAGAGTGAAGCAGCTCCCCCACATTCTGATTGCCAGCACTAGGTATATGACCTCACATTAATGCAAGGGAGCTGAAAAAGAGCCTTCCCTGGGATCCCAGGAAGAAAATGAAAGGCGGTACACAGCAGAATTGTCTCTGGCACAGAGATATTTTATCTCCCCATCCATGAAGGGGTGAACTTTGTAATCTCTATACATGATCTCCAAACATTTTACATCATTCATATGTAATGGTAAAACATTTTAGGCCCATATGTTAAGAGATGTATATAGAAATCATACACACGCACTTAAGCCAATCTAGGTACTAGATATTTGGTCGTGCTTGATTTCTTCCTGTTTTAGGTAAAAAAAATAAATATAAAGATAAGTTTTATTATTTCCTGATTCTATCTAAATAGGTGTCTTGTTACTCCCTGCCATTTTTATTCCCCAATCTGGAGACCCCTGCTCCATAACTTGGAGAGCTGCCCAGAGAGGAGGCAGTTTTCTGTGTTGGAAGGAAAGTTTCATGGAGCACAGGGACAGCGTTTTTCCTGAGAAGTCTCAGCCCAGTGAGCAGAAATGGGCAGAGAGCAGAGACAGGGGCTTGCTTTGAATCATTGTGAGTTTCTATCTGTGAAGGACTCTATTCTGTCGCTCCCTCTCTGTGCCCAAGTCCTGACCTTACGTGGTAGGTATAGCACAAGCTCCTTCCTATTAAGTGGAACTAACTGACCCCCTAAACCCACCCCAGTGTTAAGGTTCTATAAGACCATGAACACATGGGGAGGAACTATAGTGAGGGGGAAAGGCAGGAATTACAGGCAGCCTGGCTGGGCCTGCAGCACATGTAAGGAACATGTGTGGAAGTCTGAGGGCCACCTTAATTCACTGCTGCACAGATGTTCCAATATCAGAGGGGAAGGACCAGGATAATGTAGTTTGAAAGTTGAGCTACTGTTAATATATGGCCTGTGGGTTTAAGCTGGTATGAAATTCAAAAAGACAAATGCGAGGGCATAAAAGAATAATAGTAGTGATAACTAGCATCTATGGAGCACTTACCATATTCCAACCCCTATTTTAAGTACTTTGCCTGTTTTAATACATTATAATCCTTTGAGGGAGTCATTAGTATTAACTCCGCTTTACAGAGGAGGAAACTGAGGCACAGATAAGATTAACTAAAGTATGTGGAGGGTTACTAATGCCTTGCTACTTTAAGTGTGGCCCATTGACCAGAAGCATCAGCATCACCTGGAAGCTTGTTATAAATGCAGAATCTCAGGCCCCATACAGACCCATTGAATCAGAGTCTTTCTTTTAACAAGACCTCCAGGCAATTCATGTGCACATCAGAATCTCCTGATGGTGCGGAGAGTAAAACAAGGTCTTACTTAGCCCAGATCATCAGTGGCTTTTTTGTAAAGAGGTAATTGCCCGCCTGTGCCGAAGTTAAGCATCTGCTGAGCTAAATTCCTCTCTGTATGTTCTAGAATGATATTTGCCATTCCCAAAAATGTGTGATCAAGTTAGGGTGGCCAGCATTTGCTATCATAGAAAAGTCATGTTTCCAAAAGGGAAGAGCTCATGAATTTGGTATAGAGAAATGTTTGCTTGGTTCCTACTTTTTCTTTCTCATAGCTTTATAGTAGCAGTGGTTAAGAATGAGAGTCCAAAATCAGTTGGCCTCATTCTAATTCATATCTCAGGTTGCCTACTTAGTGAGATAAGTCATTAGACCCTCAAAGCCTCCGTTTCTTCATGGATAAAATGGAGATGCGTGTAAAATGGGGATAGCCTATAAAGTTATCACGAGAACAAATAAGATAATTCATGTGAAATACTCAGTGCTGTGCTGAACACATAGTTAATACTCAGTCCAGTAAATCTTAACTATGATGAGGAGAGGTTATAGATCTTGTTAGGGTTCATGATTGCAACCCTGACACTTTCCTAGATGTCATGGAATTTGCTATGTGTAACTAAATCTCAAGACAGAATCACCAATTAATTTAATTATTGTTAAAAACAATTGAAGTTACAGACCCCATTTTTTTCCCAGGTCAGAAAACTATGTTGCATAAATGAACAAACAAATACTGAAAAACAAATATCTTCACTTTGGAAGAGGACTTTAGGGGAAGTTCTGCCTTCCAGCTTATTCAGAGTTGATTTGAATTGTTTTCTTCTGTATTGTTCCATCCTGTACTTTCTAAAGTATAACCCCTAAAGTTGGTACATTAAATTATTTTGCACAGAATTTTTTAAACCATAAAATACTAGGTGCATTGGGAGTTTTTTTTTTCTTTCCAAAATCATATGTCAGTGATAAACTTAAATAAAAGGGAACACAGATCCAGGGTGTATAGCAAATAGAAACAAAAAGAGAGTTATCAATGACCCAAAACACATTTCTTTTTCTGTTAATAATTATGTATACCTCTGCATCTAGAGTCATTCTAATTTATTTATTTGTACGTGTCAACAGCAAATCACATATACCCATTCTAGAATTGTTTCACCTAATCAGTATAATTTTAAGCATATTTTTGTTGATTTTATTCCCCAAAAGCAACTGATTTGTATTGTCCAGCTATCTTTAACTGGACCCATAATGTGGAAAGAACACAATCCTAAATCTGCTACTACTAATCCTGCAACCTCATGCAACTTGTTCAACCTCTCTAGACCTTGGTTTCCACATCTTTAAAATAAAGATTCAAATATCTGGCCTAAATCCCTCACTGTCCTTCCCTGTAATGATGAATAAATGGAAATAATTCATAAGTTCTAAACTAAAAGTATATATAAGTTTTGGTCAACTAATATTTGTCTTGCCTTTTTTGGTCAGATGTGGAAAGATAAAAGAAGACTATTTTCTTCACTTATGTGGAAGATAAAGAAAACAGGTTCCATTCATTATCTTTTTCTATTAAAAGCCTAAGCATTGTGTGTGTGTTTGTGTGCATGCATATGTGTAGAGGAAGGCACAGAAACAAACACAAAATCACTGAGATCAATATCATTAGGAATCTTGGTATTGGCCCCAACTAGCTATGTGACCTTGTATAAGTCATGTCCCTTCTTGAGGTCTAGGTTTCCTCACCTATAAAATGAACAAATTGGACTAGATCATCTCTGGCATCTCCTCAGCTTTCAATGATCTATGGCGTTTTTCCAAGTCAGACTTGACAACGTGGTTGACTTCCCTGCACAATGATGATGGTTCAGTCAACTCACAAAAGCAGTGTGAGGCCAGTCGACACTCTTCCCACAGCCCTGTAACATAGGGTGACTGCCTGCTAGGGCAAGGTGGGCCTTTAGGATTCCATAGTGTACCAGAAGTGGTGGCAGAGTAAATGTCACAAAGGATAAAAGGGGAAAAGGAAGATGAACCACCAGGATATGACTCAGACTACTGACAACTTGTACCATGATTTGTAGTTTTCAAAATATTTATACAAATAATATCCATATTGGCATCTCCATGAGAGTGAGATCATGATAGTCATTACTGTATCCCATGACATAGCCTACATGGGGCACATAAGCTTAGCACGTGCTTATTACAAAAGCATATGAATGAAAGATCTCATTTCATCCAGTGATTAAGTGTGCTTTCCTCATATTCAGACAAGAAAACTGAAATTCAGAAGAGCTAGGTGATTGTCTAAGGTCACTTGGCTATTAAGCTGATGAGTTATAACTTGATTGTGACTTCCATCTCTGAAACCCATGCTCCCTATGTCATCATCCACAATGTGGTAGATTATAAAGCTCCAAATTCTTTGCAACTCCTCCTGCCAAGAAGTTGAATCTTTTTCTTTACTCACTGAATCCCAAGTTTGGGCACTTGACTTATTTTGGCCAATAGAACATTGGCAAATATGATGTAAGGTGAGGCTTGAAAATGTATGCACAATGGGGCTTGCTCCTTTTTGCTGCTGAAAATACTTCCACTACCATGTGAAAAAGCCCAGGATGGGCTACTAGAGAATGAGAGACTATGTCGAAAGAGAGGCTCCAACAATCCCAACTGTCTCAGCCATCCTCACTGAGGCTCCAGACATTTGAGTGAGGCCATCTTAGATCATTCAGTCCCAGTTGAGCCAGCTCAGAGCAGAAGCCACAGAATCTTAGGCAAATGAATGATTGTTGTATTAAGCCACTAAATTTGGGGTTGATTTGTTACACACCAAGAGCTAACTGTTATAAACAACATCATTCCACCATCAGTGCTTCTAACATTTCATGGTCACCATTATTTTATGCTGAAACCCCCTTCTTTTTCACATTTAGAAACTTGAAAAATCATTCCTCATGCAAACACATATGCACACACTAGAACACACACCAATGTACACAGATGCTTGTGCATCCTTAAACTTAAGCTCAAGGAAAACAAAGGACACCAGCCTTTATAAAATTTTTAAGTACATGAAAGTAGCTTGAAGAAGAGCCAGGTCCTCAAGGAAGGGTTTCAAGTATTGGTCTGGTTTTTAGTTTGCAGTGAGCTAATATATGCCCACTTGCATAACTGTAGACTGGCTCTTATGAGGAAATCTGGAGTGGGTGAAGAAATCTGTAGTGGGTAAGCAAAGAAAGGAGGTGGCAAAACAATAAGGAGGAGTAAAGATTTCTCACCTGGGGAGTCTGGCCATTCTCAGACCCCAGGCTTGAACACAGGGCCATAGTCTCACCGCCTCTGCCAACTGCAGTCAACAAGTCAACTTTGGGCATTTCATCCAGGCTAGCAGACATAAAGGGCACTGTCCATCACCTGAATAAGCCAGCAATATATGTGAGTGGGGATGCCAGCTGACTGGCCAATTGTAGGTATTCAAAATCCAAGGTCACAGCAAAGAAAGTTCATCTCTTCCCAGAGCCTGGTGTCTCTTGGATTGGCACCACCGTGTCCTGCCTGGATTTTCAAGGGGGGAGTTGGCAGTTGCAAACTAGCAGGAGCTCAAGCTCACAGCTGCTGTTCCTGCCACCTTCCCAGGGTCTGTCAGTCAGGCTATTTCTATGCTCTGGTCACAGTCGCAGACATCTACATTTAACCAACCATGAGAGGCCTGATAAATCACCCAGTGGGACAACAGAGGTTAAAAAAAACACAACTGCTGGAGTGAATAAAACAAAACCCAACCAAAAGTGCCAAAGCCTGGCAGAAGAGCTGAACTACACAGAAATGACAGAGCCATATAAGGGACCACACACAAGGACCTGAGCCTCCAAGAACTATGCCTGGCACATAGTAGGCACTTGATAAATATTTGTGGAATGAATGAATATAAAGCAGCCCAGCCACAGAAACATAGTTTCATGTCTATTCTCAGATCTTAAGCAATACAAATGCATTTGGCTCTCCTTGCTGAAACCTGCCTTTCCTTTCAAGGCTAACTCAGACCGTCAGAAAGAGAGGCACTCCAGGCCACATCTTAACTGTCAGCACAAATGCTTTCTGATTGCCTTAAAAACTGAGATGTAGGCCAGCAGCCTTCTCTTTAAGTGACTTTGGCCCAGATGAGATCAAATAAATTGGAGCCCTCTATTTCAACTAAATTGTTTGGTAAAAACAACTTTACATGCTATGGCAGGAGCTAACTTACAATTCCATGCCTCAAAATAAAGGTTTACATGTATGTTCATTTATTTAGTTCTCATCTCCCTGCACAGAAGGTTTAAGACAGCAATGGAAAATATCAAATGCAGCATTCTGTTTTCAAACTAATGAGCATGGAAAAGGAAGGAAGCTTTTTTCCCCCAGTGTTTTCCTGGCAGCCTCTTTTGACCTACACTTGGTGTTCTGTGTAATGTACATGTGCAAGAGATTGCAATGGTGGGAAGGTCATGTGGTGTCAGCCCAGCCCACTACGGGGATGTGAACCTCCAGGCAAATCACAGCTGAGCTTCTGGCTGAATGAGGTCATGAGATAGGAATGTCAATTCCAGAGAATGTATGTTTTATGGTTTTACAATACAATTTGGAGATGTGAGAGATGGTGTCATTATAAGTGCAATAGAGTTCAGAGGAGGGGACAGGGAAGGAGGAAAGTAGGGGCAGCATTTGCAAATTTAGCAGCTCAAAGTCCTGCATCTCTCTCTTTGTGCAATCAAGTGTAATCATAGGTAGTTCACAGCGAAATATTTGTAATCATAGGTAGCTTTCCAATAATTTCTGTTCAATAATTGTACATTTGTAAGTTATCTGTAGCTCCACTGGAAGAAGGGCAAGCAGGACAGATGACCCCCACCCCAGGCAAACCTGATGATAAAAAATAGGCTTAAAGAGGTTGCCTAGGTGATTCAAAAGAATAACCTGGACTGTAGGGATGACAGAAGGCAAGAGGGGGCAGAAGATGCATACAAACACTGAACCCTAGCAATGACGGCAGCTCAGTCAGGGATAGGCTCAGAATTCCAGGCACAAACTGTCCCTGAGTGATGCTCATTTTAAATTGGTTTACTTTTCTCCCTTTAATATGAAAAAATTTCAAACATATAGAAAAGTTGAAGAAATTTTACAGTGAACACCCATATACCCCAAAACCAGATTCTATAATTAATATTTTGTGACAGTTGCTTTATTACATATCCGTCCCTTTATCCATCCCACTGCCTATCTCATTTTGGGATGCATTTGGAAGTGAGTTGCAGACATCAGTTCACTTTCCTCCAAACACATCTGCAGCATACCATTAACTAAAGTTCAATACTTGTTTATGGCATTTTTTTTCTCTTGAGGCTAAATTTATATATGATGAAACACACACACACACACACACACACCCCTTAAATATACTATTTGATGAATTCTGACAAAGGCACAAAACTAGATAACCCAAACCCCTACCAAGACAAAGAAAACCCCTATCAAGATAAAGATTATGACCATTACCCAGAAAGTTCCCTCATGCCGCTTCCCAGTAAATCTCTACCCCTAACTCTCAGAGGCAACCATTGTTCTGATTTTTTTTCCACCATAGATTAGTTCTGTGGATTCTAGAAAGTCATTAAATGGAATCATACTGTATTCAGTCTTGTGCAAAGTTTCTATCCCTCAACATAACGTTTTTTATAATTTGTCCATGCTGTTATGTATATCAGTAGCTCCTTCCTAATGCTAAATATTAAATAGTATTCCATCATATTAAATATCACAATTTGTTTATTCATTTACCTGTTGATGGATATTTCAGTTGTTTCCAGGTTTTTTTTTTGGCTACCATAAATAATTTTGGATTGATGAAAATATATGAGTTGACAGGTGTAAGTGGAACAGACCTGTCAAATCACACATCCTACTTCCCACTATCACGTGGTGAACCCTCTCAAGTGTCTGACTTTGTTAAGTGGCAGAGCTTCAAGTTGAAATCCAAAACAATCTATACTTAATCTGACACATTCAACAGTGTATGTATATCAATTTTATTGCCTCATAAGGTAAGGGACAAAAATAGAAGTCATTTACATAAATGGAAATAATTAATATTTAATGTCATCTGGGGCCTGGAGCAGGGAGGTGGAGGGAGGGAACACACGTCTTATGGTCTCTAAGTCCTGTCCTCACCAGGAGGAAGAGTTAACCACTGCTATGTTTCTCATTTCCTCTACCAGGACAGGTTTTGGAGAAGGAAGCAGCCCCACCTAAAGCCAAGGTAACTCAAGATCATAATGTCCACGAGGTCCCAGTTCTTCAATTGCTAGTGGAAGAAACCTTGTCTGTCTTTTCAAAAATACACAAAATACTTTTATCATCTCTACACCCTCATCACTCACTCCTCAACCCACTGCAGTCACATTGCCAATCTCAGCATGGTGTTAAATAAAAAAATGAGCACTGAGAAATTTCCACTGAATTTGGCATCCATTGGGGATTTTAATGAGGTGGTGGGGCTGGGACCGAGTTTAATATGGCCAGAGAGAAAGTGAGGGAACTGAATAAAGGATAGGAAGAAAGCACCCAAAGAGGCAGAAGGAGGTGCAGAAAAGGAAGTTGCTGGAAACAATTGTTACCCAGTTTAAAAGTTCACTTGGAGCCAATGCAGCCTGGTCACCAATTCAGGTCTCAGGGCTGCTTTTAATACTTCTCCCTTGGTAAGGGGCTCAGCACCCTCCCTAAATTCCTCTCATTCTGAGAATAGCACCACCTATGTCTTCTGCAGCAGCCTGGAACTGGTCCTTGCCCAGCCAAGGAAGGCACTGTCTTAGCTGGCTGCCAATGCCTTGGCAGGTATCACCTTTGCTCCTCTGAGGTCAATGATCCTCTGGTTTCTAGAAGTCTTCCCTTCCCTCTTCTCCCCTCTGTCTGTCTTGTTCCAGTTGCCTGAAGAAAGTTCATTTGCAAATTGTCAAGGCTGCTTCTGGTCTCAGGTGTCACTGGCCTTCTTGCCTATTATTTTAAGTTACCAGCCCAGGCTTGCTGGTAGCCTGGGACTTTAACGGTGGCTTTGCCATGTTCCCTAGAACCCATGAGGCTACCCTCAGCTCCGTTTTACAACACTATTCCTACCCACCTCCAATTTCATCTCTTCCCATTTTAAAACTGGTGCCCCATTAGGCCTCCCACTCAATTCCAGTTTCCAGGTAATGGGAAACATCTAGTTCTCAGCTCATTTGCAGGACAGATATGACTAAGACAACCCTAGCCCAATGAATGATCATCAACAGATCATCCCCCATCCATGTTCTCCCTGGTGACTTGCTCACATTTCTCCACCACTGACACACCCAATTCCCATCCCCATACCCCTAGCTGTGTGAGCTCTCACAGTCCTCAGGTGGCTGACACACAATATCAAAGTGCTTTCAATACCTGATGACAAGGGCAGCTACAGTTTTCATTCGGGGAAGATTCCTCAACAAGAACTTCATTGTGAACATCAGCCATTATACTATGATGTAATAAGATGACACCATCATATGATATAGGTGTGTCAGTTGGTTTGTTCACACTATTTGGCTCCAGAACATCATGTTTCTGAGCATCTGTGTTTGTTTTTAATAGCTTTTTTCTCACCTCTTTGCTGTTATCAGCTGTCAGCTCTATTTGTTGGTGTCATTGTATGCATCTCCAGCATCACTGGCCACCCTACCTTTTAATTTGTTGTTTCTAAGGAAAAAGTGCAAAGGCTCAGAGTGATGACAATATATAAGCAGGCACAGGGCCTGAAATATTATAGGTACTCAATATTTTAAGAAGACTAAGTTTTAAAAATACTAAGAACTAAATAAAAGACAGCTTTCCTGCTATAGTACATGGAAAGCCTGGATAAAATATAGCATTATTCCTCCCCAAATTTAAAAAAACCCCACAAAGTTTGGCTTGAAAGAAAGAGAAAAACACCCAAATTCCAGATGAGAAGAGGAAAATAAAAGCCAGAGCAGTAAACACACATAGGTATCATGGTGCCCCACAAGAGCATCAACCCAGATATAGGCTCCAGGGACTGACACAGGAACTTTCATAACCATACATGCACAGAAGCTGTGGCCACAGGCCCACGCAAAGTGAGAGCTCAAACTGAGCCACCTGCATAGAGCTTGAAGCCTCAGAAATTTCCTATCTGTTAGAAGACTGCAGAATTACTTTGTCCACTGGCTCACTGAATCAATAAGGATACTTGCTGTGTGTTTTGGCCTTAAGCAGGTAAATAAAAAAGGCGCCTATGAAAAATCAAAAACCTAGGCCTCTATTCCTTGTAGATGTAAAGTTTGCATTAATACCACCTGTAGGTGTAGAAAAACCAAGTTGAGAAATTAACATAAAAACTGGTCCAAAGCCTGGGAAACCCTAGAGCATTAGCAAAATCAATGTGAAATCTGAAGACCACAGGTACTCTCACAATGGGAAGCAAAAGCTAAAGATAAGCTCATAATAAAAAAATTACTAACTACACAAGGAGATAAAAATACCATAAGGGGTAGTTAGCAAATGCAACAAAGAAAAACAATACAGCCTGACCACTGGAAATAATAAAAATCTGAAGGTGCATATAAAATAAAGATCCTGAAAATGATTAAAGAGAGAACAGAATAAATAGACATTATAACAAAATAATAATCATAAAAGAAGAAGAAATAGAAAAACTTGTAAGAACAATAATTGAAATTTAGAGTGAATTTAATAATTTAACAGCAAAACCTAAGTGAGAAAACTTCTGTAAAAATGGGCAGCAGGAAGAGGCTAAGAGAGAAAATGAGAAAAGAACAACAGAGAAAACAACAACAACAACAATAAAAAAAAAAAAACACCTAAAAGCAAGAGAATAGAAGCCTCACCACTGCACTGTAAGCTCCTGGAGAGTAGATCCAGGGATCATTTTCTATTTGACCTTGCATGTCCTTGCATAGAAGAATCAAAAAATGCTTGTTGAATGAAGGCAGTAACAAAAGAATAAGCTAAAGGATTAATGAATAATTAGGGAAAATCTTCCAGGAAACATTCTGGATTAAAGTTTTTCTTTTCTCTCTTAAAGCCCAAACTTTATCTACCAAACGTTATCTACCAAAACTCATTCCACCTTAGCAATGGCAAACATTCATGGGTCAAGGCCATTTACAGACATCCAGAGGCAGCAGACATTTTTTTTAGAAAGCATTTTGTAGAAGGGCCCAGCAGAGTTCATTATCTTTGGAGATTGTGGCTGCTCTGAGAGCTACACTCCAGCCCTGCATGGATTTAAGCAAGAGCACATGGGGACAGAAAGAACGAGGGCAATAGAAACACAGTTGGAGAAGTCCATGCAGCACAAAGCAGAAGGTATCTGCTCTGAATGTTGTGCAGTTGCTAACAGAGGGCCAGAAAACTGCCTGATATCAACTACTCAACTTGTCAATAGAGACGTGACCAGTCCAACTTCGATTTGGATAGGACTGGTGGCATATGAATGTTGAATCAAGTCAAAGCTAAATGCAGAAATAAATGACAAGATAAAGAGGACCTGTTCCAGAATCAGCCCAATGATACATCTGTAGCTTCTTCATAAATCTAATGGAAGAGAAGAGGAAATTAATCCAAAAAAACACCTTCATGATGGCTTGAAATCATGTTCCAAATTTGGGATACAGTTTTTCTCAGTTTATCTTTTAGTTTGCTAGAAAATCCACTGGATTTTCTCCAACCCTCTCCACTCAATAATGTTCCCACTGCTCTTAGATTACTCAAGATGTTAAGCCTGTGGAAGTAGTTCCCGCAAGTGGAAGCAGCAATAAACTTTGTTGCTATAGGCAACACAAAACACTCTTCATGAGAGGTTAACACTCCATAATATGGGAATTGGATACATGTTTCTGTGCCTGTTGCAACCACTCTGAGAAATGAAATATGCCAGATGGCTTTCTGACCTTTAGTTTTTTTCATCTAGAAAGTTAAGATGAATTAAAGGGGTTCAGGGCATGAGTTTGGCTACCAGGCTGACTAGGATTTGAAACTGGGCTTTTCAGTTGCTAGCTAAGTGACTTTGGTGAGTTACCTAACCTCTGAACTCATCTGAAAAATGGGGATAAGAGTATTATCAATTAATTTTGCCTAAGCAGGCACAATGCAATTCTACTGTACTGACCTCATGGGGCAGCTGGGAAATAAAAATAAGGTAATGTATGTGATTATGGCTCTCTGAGTTACTCTGAGCACCATGAAAACCACTGAGAACACTCGTCATGGATTTTTTTAGTGCTCAGTCATACATAAAACTCCTGAGGGAGCCTCACTGTTGAAATAGAATTTTAGGGTTGGAGAATCAAAAGCCCACAGCAGAATTGCAGAATTTATAGCACATGCCCCACCACCACCCCTTACAACATCCCAACAAAACAGAAACAAAATCTAGCCCATATCCCAGTGCAGAGATTCCTACATACGGAGTCATGTAGGATTCCACTTTCAGAGAAGGCACACAGGCAAACGAGCACTAAAGTGTTAACAGAAGTCACCTGTAGGGCATGAGATTAAGCATTGGTGAGCATGACCTTGTGGTAGACTGAAGATGGTCAAAAATTCTTTCTTACTCCTTCCATCAGGAGGCAGAATCTAATGCCTCATTTGTTGTGTCTTGGTTCACCTTAGAGAATTGCTTGACCAATGGCATGCAGTAAAACTTATGTTTTGGGATTTACAAGGCTAAGTCACGAGAAGCCTTATAGCCTCTGCCTATGTCTCTTAGGATGCTTACTGTGGGGGAAGCCAGTTGCCATGTAAGGAATTTGACTACCCAGAAGTTACCACACTGAAGAGAACACACGAAGGGACAAGATGGCACTGAGACAGGTGCCTTGATACCACATGAAAAAGGAAAGAGAAGGTTCCTGCCAGCCCCTATGCCTTCTGGTTATTCCCAGCTTAGGTCTCAGGTATCTCAAGGACAGTCAGGTTGTCTCTGCCAAGCTGTGCCTAAATTGCAGGTTCAAAAGCAAAATACATGTTTCCTGGGGGGGGGGGGCAGATTTTATTTTACTTATTTATTTTTTGGGGAGGGGTTCTAGTATTTGCCTTGCCATTTTCTTCTTTTTCTTTTTTTTAATTTCAGAATATTATTGGGGTATAAATGTTTCGGTTACATGGATTGCTTTTGTACTGCTTGAGTCAGTTATAAGTGTGCCCATCACCCAGATAGTGTACATTGTACCTGTTACATATGATTTCACCCATCCCCTCCTCCCCTGTCCCACCTGCATGATTTCTGTTAAGTTTTACTTCCATATGTGTACATGAGTGCTGATGGTTAGTTCCAATTTAATAGTGAGTACATGTGGTGTTTGTTTTTCCATTATTACAATACTTCGCTTAGGACAATGGTCTCCAGTTCCACCCAGATTGTTGTAAAAGGTATTAATTCATTTTTATGGCTGAGTAGTACTCCATGGTATGCACAGACCACATTTTATTAATTCACTCATGAGTTGATGGGCACTTGGGTTGATTCCACTTCTTTGAGATTGTGAATTGTGCTGCTATAAACATTCCAGTGCAAGTGTCTATTGTATAAAATGACTTATTTTCCTTTGAGTAAATACCCAGTAGTGGGATTGCTGGACCAAATAGTACCTCTACTTTTAGTTCTTTCAGGAAACTCCATACTATTTTCCATAGAGGTTGCACTAGTTTGCAGTCCCACCAACAATGTATAAGCACTTCTTTCTCACCACATCCACACCAACACCTATTGTTTTTGGACCTTTTGATAAAAGCCATTCTCACTGGGGTTAGGTGATATTTCATTTGGTTTTGATTTGCATTTCTCTGATGATTAGTGATGTTGAGCATTTTTTCATATGTTTATTGGCCATTAGTCTATCTTCTTTTGAAAAGTTTCTGTTCATGTCTTTTGCCCACTTTTTAATGGAGTTGTTCGATTTTTTTCTTGCTGATTTGCTTGAGATCTTTGTAGATTCTAGTTATTAGCCCTTTATAAGATGTATAGCATGTGAGTATTTTCTCCCATTCTGCAGGTTGTCTGTTTGCTCTGTTGATTGTTTCCCTGGCTGTGCAGAAGCTTTTTAATTTAATCAAGTCCCATTTATTTATTTATTTTTGTTGTTGCTGTGATTGCCCTTGGGGTCTTCTTCATAAATTCTTTGCCTAGGCTGATATCTAGAAGAGTTTTTCTGACATTTTTTTCTAAAATCTTTATGGTTTCATGCCTTAGGTTTAAGTCTGTTATCCACTGTGAATTAATTTGTGAGTGTTGAGAGGCACAGATCCTTTTTCAGTCTTCTACATGTGGCTATCCAATTTTCCCAGAACCACTTATTGAATAGGAATTCTTTTCTCCAGTGTATATTGCTGTATGCTTTGTCAAAGATCAACTGGCAATATGTGGATGGCTTTATATCTGGGTTCTTAGTTCTGACCCATTGGTCTATGTCTCTATTTTTGTCCCAGTACCATGTTGTTTTGGTTAATATAGTCTTGTAGTATAGCTTAAAGTCTGGTAAAGTGATACCTCCAGATTTGTTCCTTTTTCTTAAGGTTGCTTTGGCTATTCAGGCTTTTTTCTGGTTCCAAATGAAGCATAGAATTATTTTTATAGATCTGAGAAAAATGACATTGGTATTTTGATGGGGATTGCCTTGAATCTATAAATCACTTTGGGTAGTATGGACTTCTATTCAACATAGTTCTGGAAGTCCTAGCCAGAGCAATCAGGCAAGAGAAGGAAATTGAGGGCATCTAAACTGGGAAAGAGGAGGTCAAACTATTCCTCTTTGTTGATGATATGATCTTATATCTAGAAAACCCCAAAGATTCTGCCAAGAGACTCCTGGAATTGATAAATAAATTTAGCAAAGTTGCAGGCTAAAAAATCAATGTACACAAATCAGTAGCATTCCTATATACCAACAACAGTCAAGCTGAGAATCAAATCAAAGCCACAGTACCTTTCACAATAGCTACAAAGAAAATAAAGGAGGTGAGAGATCTCTGCAAAGGGAACTATGAATCACTGAGGAAGGTAATTGTAGATGATGTAAACAAATGCAAAAACACATCATGCTCATGGATTGGCAGAATCAACATTATTAACATGTACATGTTGTTTTTTTTAAGCCCCTACATTTTGGGGGGTGGTTTGTTACATAGTAATGCATAACTGGCAGGAAATACATGTCTTTATTGTCGAAATTTTTACAACCAACACGTGTTTCTCTTTTAGCTAGAAAATAAAAGGGAAAAGATGAAAGAGAAACTTAAAGGAGAAGAAAGTCTTTTTAGGAAGAGAGAGGAAATCTCCTGCACTCTTTTTATATCACTAGCCTTGGCAACAACCTCCCCTTTCTCTTTACTTAACTTGGATTGTCATGGGCTATTCAGCATTCTCTTCTAAAGAAAACTGTCATTTGATGCCTCCTGTCATCTCAGGGAAAATAGATCCTGTTCCAAACATCTGCAAGCTCAGAGCAAAGCCCTTCAAAGATTCTGAGATAAGAGCTCAATCTCCTTCCGGGTTGATAAATCATTCTGCACGTGTTCCCATGTGCACTTTGCCATGCCATCATTCATGAACTGAATTGACTCAAACCTAGCTAAAAACAAAGGGGATAAATTGTTTTAGAGTCTAGAACCTGGAATCATCATGGTGCAACTTTGGAGAGAGTCATCTTTCCTATTAGGAATGTGGTCTTTAGGATCTTGGATCAGAAGGGATTCCAGGGAGTCTTCTGTTCTGCAACAGAGGGGGTTTTCATGCCAGCACTTGGCTTCTGCCTCCATAAAACAAAGGAGTTTGACTTGATGGCCTTGAAAATTTTTTTGTAGTTATGAAGTTTAATGCTTGAAGCTGGAACAGAAGCCCAGGTCTTGCTTTGTAACATTTCAGGCAAATCAATGGTGGAAAGGAGTTTTCTATGGTGTGTTCACAGGCAAAATACTAATGCTTTAGCATGACCTAAAGGGTCATTCTCCCCTTTCTCCATCCCATTTAGTGAAGGGCCAAAATTCCTGTGTGTAAGGAGGTTCTAGGAGTAAAGGAATATCAATTTGGCATAGACTTTATATTCTGAGGGGGATAAAGTGTAGTTTCCATTTTCAAAAAGAATATGATATATGTGTGACATGCTGAAATAAGCAGATCTTGGAATTTTCACTGTTTCTTGGTGGAGGAGTGATCTGGAGTTTCCTGGTATCTCCTGTACAGGACATTTTAGATTGTCTACCAGCCATTCCCCACCCCCCTCACAACAGCAAAGCAGGAAGAAAGCAGCTTTCTGACAGAATGAACCTCTCCTCCACCCCCCTGGTGCAAGAATTCCCTCATCAGTTAAATGGAGAATCAGCTCACCTAGTGAATTCTAATGAGGCAGCCTGCTCAGCTGTCAGCAGTCCTCCCTGCTGAAGACGACAGCAAGCAAGGAAAAAGATTGCACGCGATGCACTGAGCAGTTTACCTTCCTATACCAAGGGACATGAATGCCAGAACAGCTTCCATTGTGTCTGGTCTCACCCCGACAAACCCAGCAGCAAGGAACACTAGAGCAAGTTACCCTGGGTCCAAGGACTACTGCAAAACATGACTGGTATAGGATGACAATTTTAGGAAATTGAATAAGATTAGTCCTGATTAATCTGAGGAAAAATCTAGGTTTAAAAACATACACAAGCACCCTTTGGATGCTGGCTCTGAATTGAAATGGGAAACATTTCAACCTTAATCCCAGGGGCAACCAGTTGAAGGTCTGTTTTGCCATTAGTTGAGAAAGCAGGGAAACCATTTACAAAGATGATGCTGAGAATTCCAGGAACCAGGCTGGAAGCAAAGTGGCAAGGGCCTTGGCCTTGGCCATTGGTTTTATCACTTGAGAAAAGACAGGTAAGCACCAGGCCTATGCTTCTGAAACAAGAGAAGGCAATGGAATATCAATGGGGCATGAACCACAAAGATAAGCATAGCACATCCTGTAAAAGCATGGGTCTTGATAATAAGTGCTTTAAATAATGTTTTTTTATTTGGAAATTGACTTTGTGAGATATAAATAAAATCTTAAGTGTACATGAGTTTTAGCAAATGTATGCACCCATACAAATGCCACCACAATCAAGATATAGAATATTTTCCTCATCCCTCAAATTATCCTCCTGCCCCTTAATAGTTAATACTCTTTCTAGTCAGGCAACCACTGAGCTGCTTTCTGTCACTACAGGTTAGAATGTTTTGTTTAGAGGTTCGTATGAATGGAATCATTTGGTATGTACTCTTTTGCATCTGGCTTCTCTTGTTCAGAATAATGGTTTTGAGATTCATCCATGTTGTTTTGTGCATCATTTCTTTCCTTTTTATCTGTAGGTAATATTCCATTGTGTGAACATAGCAGAATTTTTTTTTAACCATTTCTCCTGTTGATGAACATTTAGGTAGTTTCAAGTTTGGACTGTTATGAATAAAGCTCCTAGAACATTTGTGTACAAGTTTTTGTATGGTCATGTTTCCATTTCTCTTGAGTAAATATCTAGGATTGTGATTACCAAGTCTTATGGTAAGTACATGTTTAATTTTATTAATATAAGAAACTGCCAAACTGCTTTCCAAAGTGGTTCTACCATTTTACACTCCCACTAGCAATGATTTATAATAAATGCAAATGGAATTGAGGTCAATAATATGCATGTGTACCTGTATATTATTTGTAATAATAGGTAACTATATTATATACAAAAAACCTCTATATAGTAACAGGTAGAAATGTAATAATAAAGAATAAAACAAACGCTGAATAAATAATGTTTAAAAATCTTTTCTTCAGTTGAGCACCAGATTAAGTGGTTGGCTAATCTTTAGCAACTGTCTTAGCTTGACCCCTCTCCCTTTTCCCCACAGAAGAAGCAGAGCCTGAGACAAAGGCTTACAAAATTTCAGGTAATTTATTGGGAGAAGGAATGAGGGAAAAATGGAATGAAACAAGGAGGAAGAGCAAGCTTTAATAAGGTAGCATTAAAGAGTTGGTAATCACGACAGGTGACAAGTGCTCTAGACTGCTGGACTTTCTTCAGAGCTTTATGACATGTACACCTCAGAACTGCCTGCCCAGGGTACAAGTTATCTCCATCTCTTGGAACCTGTTCCCTTTGGCCAAGGGTAATCCAAAGGCATTAGCTCCACTGTACTTCCCACAGTGCACGTCGGAACACATGGTGGGTCCTGGGACAGGCACACTTCATGAGCCAAGGAGGAGAAGCACTGTCTCATTACCCCTCCTTAAAGTCAGTCAAAACCAGCAAGGAACTGGTTGTTGCTGCAGGGGATGGAGCCAGATATGGGTCCGAGAAGAATTTGAAATACAAGAGGTGTGCATTATATGCAAACATAAGAACACAGATTCCTTATATTATCACCTGTCTACATCTTTGAAGCCCTTAAATATTTACGAATTAGTGTAAATAGAACTGTAACACCAGCACAATTCTAATTAACAACATTGGTTTAAAAGAATGGATAATATTGTTTTGCTGAAACTATACTGTAACTGGCACTAAGAGTATGAGAGGAGACATTATGCCTACACAACCACAGGTCAAACAATGGCTTAATTTTCCCAGTGCTTTGCAAATTATTTTCAAATTACTAAGAAACCTTGGCTCAAGCAATGCGCATTCAGCGAAAATGCTTCATTTACATATAAGGTCTGCCTTTGTGATTTTCTTATTAGGCCAAGACAAGTTAAGTAGAACTAGTCAGCACCAATTCAATCATAAACGTGCATGTGTGTGTGTGTGTGTGCACACACACACAGCAAAACTATAAAATAGGGGCAAGGACTGTGTCCACTTAGTCTCATCTTTCTATCCCCAGGAAGTCAGGGATGGAGAGGGGATAAAGGCCCCAAACAGAAACTATAAGGTTAAATACTTAGGTCAATTTTTTTTTAAATAAAACTATTATCTTTTCAAAATAATCAAACGTTTGTGGCCAATTAGACAAAATACCAACTGAAAAAAAAAAAAGCAAAACTGAAGCTCTTAAATTCCCATTTGGCCTTTGGCAAGCGTAGACACAATCAGACACAGTCTGCAGCTCTTCTGAGGGAGAGTCTGGGAAAACAGTGAAGCAACAAGGACAAGGGGGAAATTAATCAAGGAATATTGAGAAAGCCTGGGAATATGACATTGCTAGTGATGTGTGGTTTGTTCAACAAACAAATAGGAAGGCTCAAGGAAAATGAAATTTCTCAGGACAGAAGACCAGATGTGCCTTGTCAGCAAATGTGGAGCTGAAACAAAAAAGCAAAACCCACTTCTGATGAAAGGATGGTCAGTACAGGAGTTTAGGGGACACTTGAAGAGAATATGATAAAAATCCCTTAGAACTTGAGCAGAATGCTATATTTCTAAGGTATTTCCGCATACAACTCCCTTCATGGTAAATAAGGTAACAGTGAGCTCCCACTTACAAAAGAGGAAATTGAGGCTCACAAAGGTCAAATGGCTTTTTGTTAATCATAAAGGGAGTTAGAAAGGGAGAAGGACTTGAGCTGAGGTCTTCTACCTCATGGTCCATGCTCTTGTCAGCATGTTGAAAATCAAAGAGCTGGAGGCAATATAGTCTAGTGGTTAAGTGTGTGGGCTTAGATTCAGACAGCCAAGGTTCGGAAACCATCACTCACTGGCAGGGGGAGGCACCTGGCATACTCCATTATCAGTCTTCCCATCACAAAATGAGATAATGCACATGATGGAGCTCAGTCCCTGCCACATAGTCAGTTCTCATTAAATGCAGTCATTATAGTGTTAAGAGTATATGAATTATGCAAACCAACATAGATGGGAGTGGATGAATTATATGTAATCATTATATGTGCTAGATACTAAAGCATTCTGGGATAGATATAATGGTACATGGTTTAGAAACAAATTTGACATAATAAAAGAATGGTAAAAAAAAGATAAACTATAGAATTTTGACTATTAAGGTGTGAATAATGATAGTTGTTACCAAAGGGGAATAAAAAGAGAATTGGGGGCCAAATTGAACAATGAGATTTGACTGGGAAAGTCAACATTCACAATTACTCTTTTATATTGCCATTCAAATATCTCATGTTTAAAAGAAAGATTAGTTGATAGATGATTTAAAATTGCATCTTACTGTGAATGTAAGAAGATTCAAATGAAACTTGTAGGTACTTTATGCATACTGTATTAAGGGAAAAATGTGTAATAGGTAGATAAAAGACACATTTTGTAAGGCTGGCTTTCCTCAGGTTATTTCAATTCAATTCTATTCTATTCTGAAGACTCCATTCATTGAGCAACCACGTGCTCACATTGGACTGCTTTGGTTCTATGTGCTAAGTATTTTGCTAACTCCTGGAGAACAAAGATTGTAAAAGCCCAGCCCTGGCTTTTCAATCTAGCAGCTGATTCAGAGGTGTGGACACATAGTGCTAAGGCACTAGGGTGATGCCATTTGATGGCCTGCCTAAAGTACTGAGGTGCCCAGATAAGGACATTTGGTAGACTGAATTGTTTGTCTCACTTTTTCACTACTCTTTTATTGCAGACCTACATATAACTTGCCATGGCCTCACTATGGGTGGAGTACCTCTCTGCCCCTAGACTTGAGGCTTAGCTATGTGACCAACTTGGGCCAATGAGATTAACAGATGTGGTATTAACAGAGGCTTAAAATGAGCTTGTCTTCTTGTGCTTCTCCTTGCCATGAAAAGAACATAATATGTATCTTCCTCAGGTCCACGCAGGATGAGAAATGAGAGGAGCAGATGAGGATCTAATCTGTAGCCTGGAATGAAACCCAGCTGAATCCTGCCTGGATCAGCTAACCTCGAGCCAACCCACATACACTTAAGCAAGAAATAGCTGATTGTTTTAAGTCACCAAGTTTTGGGGGTGATTTGTTATACAGCATCATGGTAACAGTTGTCTATGATAGGCCATGGTGGATGTGACAGGGATGAGTAGGGACAGAGCCTTATTGTGGCTCTTCACTGCCAGCATTCTCTCCCTACACTTCCTCCACCAAACACCTCAGGATATACTTCAAAAAAGAGTTGCAGGAATTCTTGCCATTGCCAACTCTATAAATAAGATTTTTGTTTGGATTATGTTGGGGCAATGCAGGGACCATGTATTAACCTTCCATGCATATCTCCAGAGTAAAGAATGAGGGAGGAATAGAATCCCAAACCTCATCCAATCCACATCTCCTTTTCGTGTTGTGCTTTATTAAAATCGATGGCTCCTTCAGAAAAAAGCACAGGCATGGTGCTGACTCTAATGTAGTCATAGCAGCCCCATCAACCATAAGAAACTAGAGATGGATTTCCCAGAAGTGAGCTGGTTTTTGTGACTATGGCAAAATTTTGAAAAGTATCCTGCAACCACAGGTAATGCAGAATTTAAGTCATGGATGAAAAATGTTAACTTACATATCGCTCCTGACAAGTAGATAGATGCTAATGAAAGGCCGAGGAGAGTTCATAAAGGGCAGGCAGGGCAGTGAGAAAAGTGGTAAAGAAAATCTGTCTCATGCTATAAGGAATATGGGACTGTTCCTTCCAGAGCACAGAACAATATAAGATGATATACATTTCAGAGGCAGAGGTTTTTGTTAGAAGTTTTTGTTAGTTAATTTTAAAAAAAGAATTTAAGGAGAGGGTTTCTAACTAAGGAATATGAGTCCCACAGTATTAATACAGTTAAGCAAATATTGGAGGATCATAGGAAATGAGGTTGAATAAATTACATGTTTTATCAGACATCTTTGAGCTTTGAAATTGCTGACAGCCCACTGTGGAATATTAAATCTCACATTTCTCAATTTGCCTTTTTATTGATGCTGGGGAGGAGGTTGTATATGAATAATTTTCTTCTTCCAACATTTATAAAATATTTATTTTTAAGTGTATCTTAAGCTGGGTTCCTCCAGAAGCTGACCCTGAGACAAGTATGTGGGTATAGGTAGTTTATTTGGGAGGTGATCCCAGGAAGTGCTTGTTTAGGTGAGAAAGGGAGGGGAAAGGAGCCAATATAAGGCTCATTCATTACCACAATAGGAATCCTGGGATCAGGCCTCTTAGGGACCTCTGGAGATGGTGTGGATGAGTTCCCTACCTGAGAGGGAGGTAGCTAGAGTACTTGCAATGAACTCTGATCCAAGATTGGCTGAAGAATGCTTCCATGGGTATTAACGCCCCAGCACGTTCAATCTGCCCCATGAGCAGGGCTTGGGAGAAAGCCTTCAAGTAGAGAGTCTCTGGTTCATGCAGTAGGATGTCACTGGGTGTATAGGACAGTAAGTGCTAAGGGGACATAGGCCAGCCACCAACAGTGTATACTATAAAGTGCCTAATTAAATCCATGTGTCAATGAGGAAAGAGTTATATATTAGGTTAGATCTTATGAAGACATCCACTTGTCTAGCCCACCAGTTGGTTCTTTTGGACCATATTTAGAATCAGACTTGAATTATAAAAACCTCTCAGTTACTGGACTAGGAGCCAAGGTATCCCAGGGGCATGAGAAAGCAGATCTGTATAATCAGAGCCTAAATTTTAATACTTCAATGTTTTAATAGTCGAAAGGACTAGACCTGTGTTTATCTGCTGACCATTGGCCCTGAGCTAAATAATTTGTCCACAGACACACAAGAAAGAGGTGCAGTGGGGATTGGAGTACACAGCTTCCTGACTTCAAACCCCCTTCTCCACCAGACTGCCTTTGGGAGGCCCATGGCTGATGCAGATCTGGGTTTCCTTTCCCGGAGGGGAGAGAAGCCACACACTCTGCAAGAGGAAAGGTGCTAAGACACAGGGGTCACAGAAGGCTTCATGACACCAACTGGGGGGTTCTGAACTTTCTTGGTTAAGGGAGCCCTTTAGAGCCTGATGAAAATCATGGATCCTTTCCCCCCAAAAACACCTCATATACACAAAATAGTGCATATTATTTTAAGAGCTTCACAAGTGATCTGAAGCCCCTCTGTGAGTCCTGGGTTAAGACATAAGATGACAGGATCAACCCAAATTATGTGAGTTGTGATTCTTGGATCTTTCAGAAAGAATTTTCAAATTTTAGAAAATTTTCCAGGAAAGGGTCTCTTCTTATTAAGATTATCTGTCTCCCACCAGCAGTTCTCATATTAGGTCTACAATTTCAGCCAGTCCAAAAGCCTCAAGTGGCACAAAGGATTCCAGATGCTAATTCATGATTACATTCGGTAGGTTTCTTCCAATTCCCATTTAAACCACAAACTCTGCCTAGCTAAACTAGGTCAATCAATGCCACAGAGAGGTTATCTCAAATTAGAAATTAGCTGGGACCAAGGAACATACCTAATCGATTAAGGATCTTATCAGGACTGAAGCATTAGAAGCAAAGAAAGTGGCAGGGACCCAGACTCCAAAATAGAGGTCTTTTCCATCCTTGACCCATTATTTAGAAAGTTGCTTGTCTAGAAGGGCCAACAGGGGAGACAAAAACGTGACTCAAGGGAGTCAGGCAGACCCATAACTCACTGTGACTCTGGGCAAGTTAGGTTATCTTCCAATCCTCACTTTTCACATCTGTGCAATGGGGGAACACTTTTTGCCTTATAAGATTGTTGTGGGATTTAAAATGAGAAATGAAGATGCCTGGCATATATAGCTCTTGTCTTTCATTTCAGTGTGTCTTAGTTCTAATTCCCTTATTATCATAGTGGTCATGTCTCAAAATAGAGTAATGATACACAGATTGAACAAAAAATGCTTCTTTAAGTATTCCTGTTTTCATATGCCACTGAAGACCTGTTCATACTGGTCAGAATCAATTCCACAAGTATCTCTGGAAGAAAATCTCTACATTGAAAAGCACTCTGAGTCTAAGCTAACAGTCTCCATTTCAACCTATAGTTATCAAATGATGGAACTATAGAGAGAGGCAGGAGGAAACAAAGAAGTAATCTAACCTAACCCATAATTTTACAGTGAAGGAAGTGAGGCCCAGAGTGGTTAAATGTCTTGCATAAATCACACAGCTAGTTAGTGACAGATTGGAAACTGGGGTCCAGATCACCCAACTCCCAATCTGTGTTCTCTCTACTATATCATCCACTCTGTACTAATAAAACTAAAGTACAAATAAAGGAAATTTTTAAAATCTCTTGGAATTCAATATGATGGGATATTATCGGTATCTGGAATATTCTTGGAAGAGAATGAACAGAAGGTACCTAATATGTAGTGAGCCATTCAGCATGTGGTTTGGGATCCTCATTAGTTCCACCTGTTTTGGCATCCAGATCATTCCAGCCTGGGGGTAGCTACATGGGAGGTGTGAGGAAGGCAGGTGATGTGGTGGAAATTGCACTGAACAGGTGAATAGAAGACCTGGATTCTAATTTCAGTTCTGGCACCAACTCAATGTGTGAGGTCAAGCAATGTCCTTGACCTTTCTGAGCCTCCATATCTTTATCTGTAAAACAAAGTATTTCCATGAAAGGATGTTTCCAGGTCCCCTTTGGGTTCTCATGTTCCAGTTCCCCCAAAGAAGCCCCTGTTCCTTTCATGGTCTCATGCAAACTATCCTGAGGAGCTACACATAAAGGAGGGGAAAAAATCTAAGTAGGAGAGAAGAGAGGAAACTGGAAGAAGCAAGGATCCAAGGAGCAAATGGGGAATCAAGTCCCTGAGAAGGGGGAAGCCACAGCAGGGAGGCGAGGGACCTTGGCACTGGCCCCTGCTCAGGGAGCTGGCATCTTGTGATTTGCCTCTTGGACGTGTTTACACTCAATACAAGCACAAGATGACTCTCACTCATTTGCTTATTTACTCAATCAATACTTTTTTTCTTTTTTTGTTAGCAGTTTTAGTAAGATATAATTCACGTACCATACAATTGACCCATGTAAAGTGTACAATTCAATGGGTTTTCATGGATTCACTTTGTGTAATCATCACCACAGTCAATTTTAGAATATTTTCATTACCCCAAAAAGAAACTCCATACTCTTTAGCTATAGTCCCCCAATATCTCCATCCCCTTCCCCAGCTCCAAGCAACAACTAATCCGCTTTCGGTCTCTCTAGATTTGCCTATTCTGGACATTTCATGTAATATATGAATGGAATCTTATATGTGGTCTTTTATGACTGGCTTCCCTCAGCATAATGTCTTCAAGGTTCAACTATGTTGCAGCATACTACTTCATTCCTGTTTATAGGTGAGTAATATTCCATTGCATGGGTATACTATATTTTGTTTATCCATTTATCTGTTGGCGATCATTTGGGTTGTTTCCACTTTTGGGCTCTTATGAGTCATGCTGCTATAAATATTTATTTACATGTTTTTGTGTGGATCAATCTATTTTTGAGGCCTGTTTAACACCAAAACTTCTGGGACCTAGAAAAACAAAAATGAAGATAATCATCACTCTCAAAGAAGTCACAATCTTACAGGGGAAGAAAGACATGTTTTTGAAAAGCTACAATAATCTGCTTTGATAAGTGCCATATGATAGGATGTGCAAAGAGAGAGGCAGAGAAGTTGATACTTGAAAGAGGCGTTGAAAGTGAGTTAGCCCTAAGACATAGAAGAAGAGAAGGGTGTTACAGGCTAGGAAACTACATGTGTAAAGGCACATATAGCGAGATGCTGGATTCAAGCCAAGAGAGTCTGGTTCCAAACTCTACAGTGTGAGGCACTGTGGGGACTGCCTTGTTTAATTCCCAAGTCATCCTGGCTGGTTGGATGATGGACCGTGTGAGGGGGAAAGGCAGAAGGTGACTTTGGAAGAGTAGGCTGCTAAGCCATATGAAGAAATACCAACTCCAAAAGTAAAGGGGAGCCATCGAATGTTCGTAGGCAAGGCAATGACACAGATGAGATTTTCATTTTGGGAAGACAGGTAGCAAGAGAGGGAGGATTGATTGAAAACAGGGAGACACCATGGGTTTGTTTCACCATCCATACCAGTCGAAAGCGAACACTGCCTCTGCCACCTTTTCCCATAGAAAATACCCATTACAGGTGCAAAATTGCAAACACAGCATTGATTGTGCTCTCCTGGATGCAATCTTTTCAGGAGGATGCCACGGTCAAGATTTTATAAAGGTAGCTCTTATTTTTCACTCTCCACATTTGCTATTGTAGCACTGAGCCTGATTCCAAATAAATCAGGGCTGGGAGTTTCCCTAGATCTAATCGCACACAAGCAACAATTCTGAGTACACAAGGCCCTCACATATATTTCCACAAACACACCAAGAGACAGGATGCTGACAAACAAAGGGTTCATGTGCCAGAGGAGTATCTAGTTGGGTTTCTTCCACAAATACATTATTAAAGTGGCCTTCAACACATCAATAATTTGCAGAACTCTCATCCATGTTTTCCTCTCCTTACCCTTGAGTTTTCATTGTAGCTTCCCACACCCACTCCCCAGAAGAGCCCACCTCAACTACAGAACAAGCAAAGGAGTTCCAAGGACACTTCAGAACGAGTGCTAATAGAAAACAGGAGATGACTATAACACCTATGCAAAGCACAGAGAAAATGTGCCCTCTGTCATTATCCCTCTGCCTTAAACTCAAGGTTGTTTTAGGGAATGTAGAAGATGATCCTTGAGCCAGCAAGAGTTCATATTTAACTCACAAATCCTCACAATCCCTTTATGAAGCTGCTGTGATTATTACCATTGCACAGGTGGAAAAGCAGAGAGAATAAAGAATGAGAGGATTGACCTGCTGTATTCAAAATTGTGCTGGTAAAACATGTGGCTCTGGGCAAATCATCTCACTTCATCCTCTCCCCAGATCTTTCATTGTGTTTCTGATAACATCATGAAGTGTTTTCTATGCTCTAAGACGGTGCTGACCTCAGCAACTACAACATTTTGTATGCACGTACTTAAAGTCTTGCTGTTTCAGATATGACCATGGTAGTTGTGCTACAAATATCTGTTGAATGAATGAATAAATAAAATGTTGGAAATATCTCTTGGGGGTAATTACTAAAGTATCACCTGTGTGTGTGTGTGTGTGTGTGTGTATATACACATACACACAAATATATATAAAATATGTGTATATGCATATATGTTGATACATACAGATGTATGTATACACCATATACATATATATAGTGTATATAAAGATACATGTATATACCATATACGTGTGTGTGTGTGTATATATATATATATAGTGTGTGTGTGTGTGTGTGTATATAGTGACTTTCAATGCCTTTTGTATGCTCTGAACTGAGTTATCTATTTTGGAAAATAGCTAAAAATACTATAATAGCTACCTTTTATGGAGTGCTTACTATGTGCCAAAAATTTTTCTAAGTTCTTTACGTGTATTAACTCATTTAATTCCCACAGCAACTCTTTGTGGAATAAACTATTATTTTTCTATTTTATGGATGAAGAAACTGTGGCACACGGAGTTTGACTACTTTGCTCAACCTTTTACAATGACTAAGCGGAATAGTGAGGATCTGAACACAGGTGGTTTGGCTCCAATACTGAATTATTTTTTTCTGAATACTTAAAATATAAATAGCTTCTGAAATTGCTGAATGAGAAAATTATATGCATTATTTTCATCTCAATCACAAGTTGGCTCCCCTGAAGAGAAACTGGTCATTTACCGTATAGTCCTGGGTAACCTGATTGTTTTAAGTGTAACCCAAATAAAATTAGGTGGCCTTGAGGCCAGTGTCTGTCTCAGCACTGTGACACATCTAAAAGAAACAAAAATCTAATTACCAAGAGCCTTTAAAAGCACTGACAATCTCTTGAGATGATGGTGATGGGGGAATTATCTCATGAAACATATGGAAAGACAAATTAAAATCTAACATACACACTGCTCTTTCCAAAATCTTTTTCTCCTCCCCACCCAACCATTCTAGCCCTGTCCCCATGCTGGTTTGTCTCACTTTCTTTCTCCTCCTTTCTCTCCCTACCTCATCTGTGCTCACAAGTAGTGCTGTCATTTTCCTTTCCACCCTCCTTATCCAAGTAGCTGGCAGAGGCCCCCGTAGCCAAGAAAGCAATGGAGCCATCTCCCCCCCACCAGGAGGCAGTAGAAGGGGCAAATTGAAAATATTCATAATTAAACATTGTTTCTTTTATTTCTGACACATAAGAAAATGGTAGTGTTGAGAAGTAGACATTGTAGAGAGATAGCAGATGATCGGTCACCTCTGGAAATTCCATTTAGCGAGTGCCATCCTGGGTATTTGTGGGCCCACTTTTCAGAGGGCATTCCCAAGCTGTCACTGGCAGAATGTGGAGGACCCCAGAATGTGAGTATTATCCACCATGGGATGCAAGATGATCCCAGTGGAAAGATGGCGGAGTGTGAACAGAATGTTAAGGAATTGTAAGAATGGAGAATTCCATACTCTGGACAACTTTTCCCTTGTTCACCTCCTTTAAGAGAAGTAAAATCCCTGTCTCTCTGACCATAGATGAGGTTAGGCAGAAGAGAGGAGAGAGTTAGAAATCTGAAGAGGGAAGCCAAAGGGCAGTATTTGCAGTAAGAAGAGAAAGGGAAGCATGCTACTCTAACTTCTCACATTGGAAGCTTCTAAATGATGCTAAGATTTCAAGAAATACCATATTCTCTTCTTCTGCTTTTCCCATGTCGGGGAGCATGTGGTAGGTGGACAAAAGAAAATGAAAGACAGAGACTATCACTGCTACTAGACATTTCCCCATCCTTCTTATAGTGAGAGGCAAAGGGGGCTTGAGAACAGCATCCTATACTGGTCCAAAAGCATTGTTTGAGGTCCTACTCCTTATAGGCACTGAGATAGCTATGTTGAACACTAAGACACATTGCTTGTTATATATAATTATATTATATTGAAACTTTTTCAGTTTCAAGTAAGTGAATCCCAACTCAAACTATTTTAAGTAAAAATAAAAATTAATTGTCTTAGGTGACCAAAAAGTCTGTAGGAAGAATACTGGTCACAGATGCTCAGTTCAGGCCTGCCTTCCTCCACCCTGACTTCATTCTTATACATCTGCATCAATGAGGAGGCAAAGATTAGCACTTTACAGTAGGCTCACATGATTCTTATAGTTTACAATTCCAATAAAAGTGCTGGAGATGACTCTCATTGGTCTGGTTCAGGTCCCATGTTCATCTCTAAACCAGTTACTAGGGCCAGTGGGATAGAGAGCTCAAGTAGGCTAGGCAAGGTCTTGTGTCTACCCTGTGGAAGAAGAAGTGGGGCATTATCATTAGTAGCCCATCACATAGGGGAGGGACAGTTCCCAAAACAAAATAATATGTTGAGCAGACAAATTCCAGATACGCAGCACCTCTGCCCTTAGGGAGCTTAAAGTTTAATGAAGGCAACAGTCATATAAGTCAAGTAATTACTGGATGAAAGCTATGAGAGACACTAAGTACCAAGTTCCATGGGGACACAGAATGGAGAGTGACTATGTCTGGGTGAGGCTTCAAAAAGGAAATGGTGGTATTTCAATTGAGTCTATTTGTTTTGCTTTTAGGTAAACAAGTTGAGGTAAAATTTATATTCCATATTATGAACCCTTTTAAAATATTCAATTCAGTGGCTTTTAGTATATTCACCAAGTTGTGTAGCCACCATCTCTATCTAATTCCAGAATATTTTCAACACCCCAAAAAGAAATCCAGTGCCCATTAGCAATCACTCCCTATTCCTCTTTCCCTGCAGGCCCTGGTAACCAGTAACCTATTTTCTGTCCCTATGGATTTGCCTCTTGTGAAAATTTCATATAAACAGAATAATAAAATAAGTGGCTTTTGTGTCTGGCTTCTTTAATTTCACTTAATGTTTTCAAGGTTCATCCATATTGTAGCACGTGCCAGTACTTCATTCTTTTTCATGGGCAAGTAACATCCACTGCATGGATAGGCCACATTTTGTTTATTCATTCATCAATTGATGGGAACTTGAGTTGTTTCCACATTTTGACTATTGTGAATAAGGTTGCTCAATTGGATCTTGAAGAATGAATAATTGCTCAGCAGTTAAAGAAGATGAAAAACACTATAGTATTCCAGGTAATCACAATAGTTATTATTTATTGTGTTATTGTGTTTTTGATATGTCAGGAACTGCCCTTATATGCATTTATTTCAATTTCATTTATTCCTCAGGGCAACCCCACAACATAGGTTCTATTATTATCCTAATTTTATAGAGATGTAAATTGAGGATTCGAGAGGTTAAGTGACTTTCTTTTTTTAAATTTTTTATTGATACATAGTAATTGTACATACTCATGGAGTACATGTTATATTTTGATATAAGCATATAACATATCATGATCAAATCAGGGTAATTGGGACACGATTCACCTGAAACATTTATCATTGCTTTATGTTGGGAACATTTGAAAACTTCTAGCTTTCTGAAATATAGTAAATTATTATTAACTATAGTTGCCATATTGCACTATTGAACACTAGAACTTTGTCCTTTCATTTAACAGAATTACCCATTCACCAACACCTCTTCATTACCCCTTCCCACCACCCTTACCAATCTCTAGGAGCCACCATTCTATTCACTACCTCCATGAGATCAATTTTTTTAGGTCCCATATATGAGTGTGAAAATGCAATATTTGTCTTTCTGTGTCTAGTTTATATCACTTAAAATAATGTCCTCCAGATCCATCCACGTTTCTGCAAATGACAAAATTTCCTTCTTTTTCATGGCTAAATAATATTCCATTGTGCACATACACCACATCTTTTTTTATCCATTTGTCCCTTGGTAAACATTTAAGCTGATTCCACATTTTAGCCATTGTGAATAATGCTGCAATAAACACTGAAGTGCAAATATCTTCTGGTTACATTTTATGTCTTTGCCTCATCCAAGCGAGGTTTAGAGGCATACCCTTCCTCTCTACAATGCTCACCGTGTCTTTCTTAAAATCACGCAGGTAGTAAAGGCAGAGGCAGGACTTGAATCTTGGCCTGTCTGAACGTATAGTCCATGCTCTTAATCTCCTTGGGATACTGCAGGTGGTTTATAGACACAATGATCAGAAACTTGTCGTGCTTAGGAAACTTTTTCTGGTTCCACAGGCAATGCTGGAGAAGGGTATGACTGGATTCTGTAGTTTTACGTGCTTTGTTGAAGACTTTACACTGTTCTTTAGGCATTGAGAAGCCACTTGGGATTTTAATCAGGGTTTATTTTAATCAAGGAAGTTTTAAACATGAGCTGATTAGTTCTTTAGAATAATACCTTTGTCAACACTATGGAGATGATCAGGTGTTCTAAAGCCTCCCAGGTTGACCATACACCATGTTCTTCACAAGATTCAGGACTGTTTTCCAGGGGGGATGTAGAAGAGGTTGGGACGGCTCAACCTAGCATACTTCTGAGTAACTGAAGTGCATCCTGGGAAAGAACTCCCTTAAGGAAAAAGAATAGATGTGCCAAGTTTATTCAAGAGAAACAGGACAAAGTTGTAACGGGAGGGTAATGATTCTAAGGAAACATCAGTCTGTCACTCAGATTGCCTTCTGTCTCAGATTTCATAAATTCATACCAAAGTCCTAAGGTGAGAGGACTACTATAAAGAACAACCATACTCTTAAAAAGGATTCAGTTCACTGAAATACCCATGTGGCAGCAAGAACTTGGCCTTCAGCAGCACTGGTGTCTAAATCTCCACAGGGATAGGGAGCAAAGCCCTTGATTCTGGCATCAGTAGCAATGGCCACACTTCAATAGGCTCAGTGGGCTAGGCCTTGGCAGTTGGTGGACACCAAAAGCAGTGATGTATCTGCTGTTTTTTACAACAGTGACAATGCATATCACCAGAGCAGGCCAAAGTAAAGGAATAGGAAAATGATGACTCTTGTGTAGTAGCCAAAAAGAAGCCAAGCAGATCTTTAGTCACATATGAAACACTCCCCAGAGAATGCCAAAACCGTATGAACTTATTTGAGGTGATCTGGAATTCTAGCAGAAGGTTGGGGACAGAGCAAGAGAAAGACAGTAGATAGTGGTAGATATTTTGGTTCTGATTTTTACCCTCATCCTGGAGCATATGACCTGGGGAAGTACAAAGATCCACTAAAATAATATAGGTCATAAATGATAAGGGTTGGAACAGAGAAAGAAGGGTGGGGAAGGTGACAGAATCAATAAATGATTAAAAGGAAAATTGGCAGAGTATGGGAACTGGGTGTAGAGAGTAAGGGAAAAAGAAGAGTCTTGGGTGACATCCTAGTCAATGATGGTGCCATTAACCAAAATAGAGAAGTCAGGAAGAGGAGCTTGAATGGGAAGATGATTAATTCTGCTTTGTGGCATATTGAGTTTGAGGAGCCTGGAGGTGATTCAAGTGGAGGTGCAGTTTAACATATGTGACAGGAGAGATACATTTATAGGCATACCTTGGAGATATTGCAGGTTTAGTTCTAAACCACCACAATACAGCAAATATCACAATAAAGCAAGTCACACAAATTCTTTGGTTTCCCAATGCATATAAAAATTATGTTTACTCTACATAATAGTCTATTAAGTATGCAATAGCATTATGTCTAAGAAATGTACATACCTTATTATAAAAATGCTTTATTGCTAAAAATGCTAACAATCATCTGAGCCTTCAGCAAGCCATTATATTTTTGCTGGTGGAGGGTCTTGCCTTGACGCTGATGGCTGTTGACTGATCAGGTGGTTGCTGAAGGTTGGGGTGACTGTGTCAATTTCTTAAAATAAGACAACAATGATGTTTGTCACATAAATCGAGTCTTCATTTCAGGAAAGATTTCTGTGCACCACGCAATGCTGTTTGATAGCATTTTATACACAGTAGAACTTCTTTCAAAATTGGAGTCAATCCTCTCAAACCCTGCAACTGCTTTAGCATCTAAGTTTATGGAATACTCTAAATCCCTTGTTATCATTTCTGCAATACTCACAACATCTTCACCAGGAGTAGATTCTTCTCAAGTAACCACTTACTTTGCTCATCTATAAGAAACAACTCCTTATCTATTAAAGTTTTATCATCAGACTGTGGCAATTCAGTCACATCTTCAGGCTCCACTTCTAATTGTAGTTGTCTTACTGTTTTCACTACATCTACAGTTACTTCCTCTACTGAAGTCTTAAACCCCTCAAAGTCATCCATGAGGGTTGGAATCAACTTCTTCCAAACTCCCGTTAATGTTGATATTTTGTCTTCCTCCCATGAATCACAACTGTTTTTTTTCTTTTTTTTCAGACAGAGTCTCACTCTGTTGCCGGGGCTAGAGTGCTGTGGCATCAGCCTACCTCACAGCAACCTCAAACTCCTGGGCTCAAGCAATCCTCCTGCCTCAGCCTCCCAAGTAGCTGAGACTACAGGCATGCGCCACCATGCCCAGCTAATTTTTTCTATATATATTTTTAGTTGTCCATATAATTTCTTTCTGTTTTTAGTAGAGATGGGGTCTCACTCTTGCTCAAGCTGGTCTTGAACTCCTGAGCTCAAACTATCCACCCGCCTCGGCCTCCCAGAGTGCTAGGATTACAGGTATGAGCCAACGTGCCCGGCCCACAAATGTTCTTAATGACATCTAGAATGGTGAGTCCTTCCCAGAAGGTTTTCAGGTTACTTTGCTCAGGTCACTATCTATGGCAGCTATAGCTTTATGAAATATATTTCTTAAAGAATAGGACTTGATAGTTGAAATTATTTTTTGATCCATGAACTACAAAATACATGTTGTGTTAGCACAAAAACCACTTTAATCTTGTATATCTCCATTAGAGCTCTTGGGTTACTGGGTTCATTGTCAATGAGCAGTAACATTTTGAAAAGAATCTTTTTTTCTTAGCAGTAGATCTCAACAGTGGGCTTAAAATATTCAGTAAACCATGCTATAAACAGATGTGCTGTCATCCGGGCTTTGTTGTTCCATTTCTAAAAGACAGGCAGAGCAGATTTAGCATAATCCTAAAGGTCCTAGGCATCTTCTTCCAATAGAAAACTATTTAATTCACATCGGAAATATGTAGTTTAGTATAACCACATTCATTAATTATTTTAGCTAGATCTTCTGGATAACTTGTTGCAGCTTCTACATCAGCACTTGTTGCTTCACCTTGCACTTGTATGTTGTAGAGATGACTTCTTCCCTTAAACCCCATGAACTGACCTCCCCTAGCTTCAAACTTTTCTTCTGCAGCTCTATCACCTCAGGCTTCATGGAACTGAAGAGTTAGAACCTTGTTCTTTATCAGGCTTTGGCTTAAGGATATGCTATGGCTGATTTGATCTTCTATCCAGATCACTCAAACTTTCTCTATGTTAGCAATAAAGCTGTCTTGCTTTTTATCATTCATGTGATCACTGGAGTAGCACTTTTAACTTCCTTCAAAAACTTTTCCTTTGCCTTCACAATTTGACTGTTTGTCACAAGAGGCCTAGCTTTTGGCCTATTTTGTCTTTTCGCATAACTTCCCACTAAACTTAATTGTTTCTAGCTTTTTATTTAAAGTGAGAGATATGTGACTCTTCCTTTCACTGGAATATTTAGAGGTCATTGTAGGGTTATTAATTGGCCTAATTTTAATATTGTTGTGTTTCTGGGAATAGAAAGGCCTGAGGAGAGGGAGAGAGATGGGTGAACAGTCTTTGGAGCAGTCAAAACACACACAATATTTACTAATTAAGTTTGCCATTTCATATTGGCATGGTTCATTGTGCACCAAAACAATTCTAATAGTAACATCAAAGATCAATGATCACAGATCACCATAACAAATACAATAGTAATGAAAAAGTTTGAAATATTGCAAGAATTAACAAAATATGACACAGAGACAAGAAGTGAGCACAGGCTGTTGGAAAAATGGCACTGAAAAATGGCACTTTTGATGTACAAAGCAGGGTTGCCACAACCTTAAATTTGCAAAAAAACACAATATCTGTGAAGCACAATAAAATTAAGCTCAATAAAATGAAGTGTGCCCATAGAAGATATCTGCATATAGATTGTAAATGAAACTGTGGAATAAAATAAGTTATGGAAAGTATGGTGAATGAAGAGAGAAGAAAAAAAGAATAAGTCCTTAAGGAATGTCAATAGTTCAATACTTGTTGATCAACTGAATATGGACACTAAAAGAAATTTATATGCCTAAATATCAGGTGAATACGATCTGCTTGAAGTAAAAACCAAAACTGAGGGGAAAAATACAATAGTGTTACCATGATTTTTTTTTTTAAAGAAGCATGGGTAATGTTGCAATATAAAGAGATCTTCTACAAAATCCATTTGGAAGGATAGCTCATGATGAGATCTGCTCATAGATGAGTGTCAAATTAAGAAGCTACTTTGATATTTCAAAGGCTGGTGTACTGGATATTTTCAGCACCCTGAGTCTCTTCCAAGTGACGCAGCACTTCAGAAATACCGAGTCACTGGGGAAGAGGCTGATTCCAGTTGATCTTTTCTTAGGACTAGGTTCAGCTGTCAGAACAGGGAAAGTTTCCTTTTTGCTTAGCCAAACAAGAATGATATCAGAGTTATATTAAAAGCACAGTTAAGGTGAATCTTCATCATCTAGGATAATTTTAACTTGCCCTACAGCATCATCATTCAAGTTAGTTATAATTTTTTCTCTAATCAGACATGTATCTCCTTTTAAAGAAACCTCCTAAATGAGTTTTCCTTCTGGCCTGAGATTTCCATCATCAGAGTCATTGAGTCATAAAACTTTAGGGTAGCATAGGCCTTAGGCTTCAACTAGCTTAATCCCTTTATTTAGATAAAGATATTTAAATGCAGAGAGGTTAAATCAGGGGTTCCCAGTCAAATGCCTTTCAGCACCAGGTAGGTAACATCAATGAGTGCAGGAGGCTTTGAATTTTCTTTTTAAACACCTAATTTTCCACTTCCACTATGAAATATGCCCACCTTTTGCTTTTCTTGAAGTTGTGTGGTCCTTGTGTTCTAGCTCCTCCCACCCCCATCCCACAGACACAAAGGAGGCTTTAAATAGAGATATGGAAACAAAATAATATTTCTAACCACAGGGGAAAAAAGCACTCATTATAAACAGGATGAGAGATAGTGACTGAGATATGGCTTCAGTGTTGGGGGTCAGCAGGGAGCTAATTAAACAACTAACTGGACAAACTCTATCCAGAGTGTTCAGCTTCTCCCCAGCTTCGGTCAATACTTGGCTTGCAGCACTGTGAATCCATTGATGCCAGACTTTCTAAATGTGTTTACTTCTCCTTTTCTGTCTTTCAGCTACAGGCTGCTTTACGCTGTTTACACTAACTCTTACTTATCTCCTGAAACTAGGCTATTAATTATGATGAAGGCACAGATAAGTTTTCTAGAGCTTCCTTTTTACCCTTTGAGCATCTGTTTGTTTTTCTGTTTTGCAGATGGATGGAGAAAGTTCTAGATTCCTCCAGCTTAGGTAATCTGAAACACAACACTCCGGTTTCATTTCTGTCTGCCTCTCCTTGTTTGTTTTTTCTTCTTTCCTGTTTTTTTTTTTTAGTAACAATTTCAAACATCAAGCCAAACAGATTTTAAACAATCATGTAGTGGTTTAATCATACTAAATAATGCATTAGGTAACCAGAGGGGTGTGATAGGGAAGTTTTTTCAGAAGTTCATGGTTTAAAAATGTTCGTGGGTTCCAGAAACAGTTCAACATGTATTTATTTCTAAGATTATCTACTTGAAACTAAGAAGGTTACCAGTGTCAATAGATTGCAAGTAAGTCCTGGATTAAAATCCAGGTTTTGGGGTATATTATTATAGTTTTCTATTGCTGCATTACAAATTGCCCCAAATTTTAAAAGCTTCAAACAACACATTTATTATCTCACAGTTTCCATGGGCCAGGAATCTTAAGTTTAATTGAGCCCTCTATTTTAGAGTCTCTCATAAAGCTGCAACCAAGATATCAGCCGAGGCTGTAGTCATATCTCAAGGTTCAACTGGAGAAGGATCCATTTCCAAACTCATTAGTATAGTTGTTGGAAGGTTCCAGTTCCTTGAGAACTGTTGGACTGAGGGCCTTAGTTCCTCACTGGCTGTTGATCAGAGGCCATCCTCAATTCCTTGCCACATGGGCCTCTCCAACATGCCAGCTTGCTTCATCAAAGCCAGAAAGAGAGAGAGTCAGCTAGCAAAAGGAAAGTCACTATCTTCTGTAGCATAATCATGGGAATGACTTCCCATCATATTTACCATATTCTATTGGTTATAACAAAGTCATTAGATCCAGTCCACAGTCAAGAGAAAGGGATTATACAAAGATGTGAATTCCAAGAGGTGGGAATTTTTGGGAGTCATTTAGAAGTCTGCCTACAACAGTGTGGTTCCAAACATATTATATATATATATATATATATATATATATGATATAATATATAAATATAATATTGATATATTTTTCACTATGTCAACTAGAACTTAACATGAATTCTAACAAATTTTAACTTTATAGTAGTCCTTGAAACTGTAGGATGATTGAGGGATAGAGATGTGTTGGTTCAGGTAACACTGGCTGATGAAACAAATAAACCCCAGATTTTCACTGGTTCCACAGAAACAAGGTTATTTATTGCTAACATAATCATGTAGTGTGGGTGTTCCTGATCAGGTGGGTGTTCTCAAATTTGTGATTCAGGGATCCAGGCTCATTCCATCTTGTTGCCCAACTATATTCAAAGTGGTTTCTCAGGTTACCCTGGAAGTTGTCTCTATTCCAGGTATCAAGAAGGGTCAAAGAATATGAAAGGTAACATGTGAGAAGTGTCTATACATCAGATCTGAAAATGGTTCTTCCGCTCATTCCCATCAGCTAGAACTCACAGACCATTTATAAACACAAGGGAAGCTGGGAAGTATAGTCCAGGAAAAAGAGGAATCAGTTTGGTTAATAGTTAGCCAGTCTCTGCCACAGAAGCTTTATCAAATTCATTCATTTAACAAACTTTATCTAAGATCTTTCTATATGCCAGACACTATGCTAAATGTTGGGGATATACACATGAATGAATGAATATTTGAAGAATATTTTTGTTATATTCTTGCATTTTCTTCAATTTCTGTGTTATTGTTTTGTAATTTTCTTCACCATTTCCTTATATTTTCCCTTTCTCATCATTGGCAAATTGTCACTAAAGATGGTTATCAACTCTTCCTTCCATTCTGCATGTATATGTTGCTGCTTTCATGTAGAAGTGGAATTTATTTCTCCTATCATTGAATCTATGATGGACTTGTGACTTGTTTTGACCAATAACATGCTTTGAAATTGACATGATTTAATTGCAAAATACTGGACCCTGCCCTTAAAAAGCCTGGCACCTTCTACTGTCTTGTTTTTAGAATGCTGAGACCACTGTGTTTAAGGAAGTCCAAGCTAACAACACAAACAGGTTATGTGGAAAAGAACCAAAGCACCCAAACCAACAACTCCAGCCCCACCATTACCTGAATGGAGCTACATGAATGATTTCAGTCAACACCACATAGAGCAGCACTGCCCAGCTAAGTTCAGCCAGGCCACAGAATCGTGGAATATAATAAATCATTGTTTGAGCCAATAAGTTTCATAAGGATTTATTATATAGCAACAGATAATTGAAACACATTTTATTCATTTCCCTTTCCTTTCTTTAATGTTCTTCACATTTTTGGCTTGTCTTTCGGAATACATTCCTTCCTTTCAGAAGGAATTATTTCAGATTATAGGAAAATAAGTAAAGCATATCATAGAGTACAAACATACATGATACAACAGGCACCCTGGGCAATCACAATACTTAAAATCACTGATACAGTGTGGGCAAAGTATTTATCTGCCTTCTAGAAAGTGTACCCAATAATAAAATGCCAAATCAACTACTTTGGGTGTGAATTGCTCCCCTCCTAAGATATGACCTGTTACAGCCACATTTTGCAGGAATGTAAATATTTATAAATGATAAGCTCTGTAGGTCAAATAAAAGAAAGTTTCAAATGTTATGGTTGTGGATTCAGAATGTCAATAGCAAAAGCAAATGGGGATTGATGTGACATTTCATACCTGACAGTTTGGAAGGATAGATCCCAGTAACTGCTGATATCCTGACTCTATTTTGCCTATTTGTTCTTCAATTAACCTGCATTTCTTACACTGTTTTGAAAAACAAATAGTTACACAAGAAGAAGGCTCAATTCCAAGAGAAAAATTGGCAATCAAACCAAGAGATGTTGCTACCTGACATCAGGGCCTATAAGCAAAAGATGCACTCTTTAGTTTGCAGAAAGGAGAAATGGCTCTTCTCCAAGGGATGAGTAGAAATGATTCTACCATTGGTCCCTATTCAGCTTTGGCTAAGTCTTCCTTAGTTTCCTTTGTCCTTGAGTACCCTGAGGGAATTTTCCTGGCAGTCTATCAGCTATTTGCCTTGGGAGGATGGAGGGGAAATAGGAAGAAGCCAGGGCAGAGCCAGCAGGCATTCTTTATTTGCCTTTCTCCTATAACATTACCTAACCTCATGAGAGCTGCCCCTGAGTCCCCATCCAGGAGCCTGGCATCACTGAGCTTCATATCACAGTCTATCATTTGGATGACTTCTGCCTGCTTCTGAGCAGAATATATCCTGTGTTCAATGTCCATGCTACAACTGAAGCATCCTCATTATGGTTAATCACCATCAGTCAACAAGACTTGCCTTTTTATTTCACAGGAGAAACACAGAATGGTCTCCATGCCAAGGCTTTGCAGATCAAATGAAAGTCAAGGCTTATTTAAGAAGGGAGAAAACATCTGGGGAAATGGAGAAAAGAGTTAGTGAGTAATCCTGCTGTAGGTGGTTACATTGCCTGCATTTGGATGGGTCATAGGAGCTGGGAACCAGAGACTTTCTGCTTAAAGATTCAAGGATGAGTAACTCGGTATTTGTAGTCAGATGGCAGCTGGAACAGAAGGCTTCACTGGGCTGGATATTCAAGATGACCTTCTTCACTCACATGTCTGGTGCTCCAGTGCTCCTCTCACATAGCCCTTCTCTTCAGCAGAGTAGCCTGGACTTTCTACATGGAGGCTATAGGTCAAGCTGGACCACAACTGGCAAAACGTCACCTGCAATATTCTATTGGTCAAAGTAGTCAGAGACCAGCCCAGATTCAATGGGGTTTAAGAATGGTAACTATCTCTTGATGGAAACATAGCGTATGTTTACAGGAAGAGAAGGAATTGATGGTGGCCATTTTGGAGGACAGGTATCACATGCCCTTTTTTTACTCTCAACATTTTCCTGGTTTGCAAAATAAATGTGTAGTCTTAGAGGTCAGGATCATGCTTCTGCTTGAGAGAGGAGAAGTGACTGGCAGGAATATGAGGGAGCTTTGGGGGGGTGCTAGGAATATTCTGGGGTTTTCTTGTTCTAAGTGTTCGTTATACAGCTATGCTTACTTTGTGAAAATTCATCGAGCTGTACGCTTGTGATTTGTTCACTTTGCTGTATGAATGTTACACTTCATAAAAACGTTTAAATAAAGTGAAAAAATAACCACAATCCAAAACAAAGTGACCCTTCCTGGATGATACATTAAAGGTTACTGTGTCTATTACCCAATTCTAAAATATAAAAGGTAAGTCAAGTAATTCATTCAAAGTTGAAGGCAGGGAGAGAGAGATTGAGAGAGAGAAAGAGACAGAGATTAGAGTGGCTGGTTTCCCCCACCACTGTGACTGAGGGGAATAAGGGATTTCCTCTTCACTTTAATCAGGTGATAAAGGCTTTAAGAGAACCACTGAGAACCTGACCTATGCTCCCTGAAGCTTGAAGGATGTAAAGGCAGCCATCGAACTCCCTGGGAAAATATGAAGGCGTGAGACTGTGGCTGCCCAGCTACCCTGGAGGCAGTGTAAGGAGAAATGACTGCTGTGGGGACCACCGGCACTTCCAGTGTTGGAGGGTCCAGAATGCATGCACATTTCCCAAGTCAGATGTGGCCCCTGGGGAGGATCTGGACTGAGTGGTTCCAAGAGGGTTATGCCCAGGAGGACCACTTGCAGGGCAGTTGGTCCCATCAAGGGAAGGGCTGCCCCAAAGCCAGGCACCTGAGGGAGAAGCCAGCCATAGGATTCTCACCCTCATCAGAGGCCTGCTAGTCAGAGTCCCAGCCATGTAAAGTCCCTGAGGGACCATGAGAGGTACAAAACAAGAGTCAGCTTTGAACATACTCCACACCTGGCATGTTCCCTGGCCAGTAATAGCTAAACCAGTCTAGTGAGGATTCTCTGCCCTGCCCTCTCCCCCTTCCAATGCACCAACTATGGGAGGGCTGAAAATGGCAGTGAGGGACTAGGGGAGGCAGAAAAAGGAGGAAGAGAAAGGACAGAAGGCATCAACTGTGCCTCTTTGTCCCCACACCTCCCCACATGCACGCTACCCAGTCAGAGGCAGGCTGGACTGGGGGATGAGGAGGGAGGATGCTTGAAATTGAGTAAAAGATTGAAGTTTTCAAGTTAGACTGGATGGGACATTTTATTTACTGAAATTAGATTGCACTTGAGACAGAAGGGGATTGAAAACCTATGGGACCCAGCTGAGATTTCATCCAGGAGTGAGAAAGAGCTATCTGATAAATTGTGTTTGATAAGGCAGTAGAAGGAAGAATGAATTATTTTCTTCTTACATCCCCACACAAGTGGAGTTATAAGTATTAATAAAACACAAGTGATAATGTATGCCACAGGCCTTTGTTAGCTTGTGTCTTCCCGAGAGTCCATCATCCCAACCCATTGTCCACTCCTGCCAAGTCTCCCACCAAACATGCCATGCACTGCAAACCCAGGGCAGAGGCAGCCGCAGCTGTGCCCCATACCAAGATGGGCAGGGCACATGCTTCTGGCCCCAAATTTCCTGCTCCCATACCCAGCCCCTTACGAGGACAGAGGGCAGAAGGTGGCAGTGGTCTCAGGGTGAGGGTGGGGCAGCAGTGGGCAAGAATCCATTTTGGGGAAGCAGAGAGGCAGCTGAAGGCAGGCTTACAAGAGACCTGATGCTCCTAGCCCCCAGCACCATTATGTTCCACCATGCCATTGGACTCCATTTATAAGATACAAATTCAAAGATAAAATTATTAGGAATTTCATGATGGCAAATGCAGGACATTAAATCTCATGCACGAGGCCCTTCTGAGTGTGGGGTCCTGAGCTACTACTACACTGGTTGCAAGCCCATGAAGCCAGCCCTGGTGGGCATCTTTGTGTGTGGTGAGAGATCTGTGGCTTCTCAACCAAAGTAGCATGGCAGTGTTTGCCTTTACCACCGTAAGAAAGAGGATCTTGGTTGAGGCTGAGAATACAACCCTTAGCCCTTGTTCTCTTCACAGTGAGCATGTTTTACTGAATGCAGCACGGGGTGAGCACATCCATTCTTACAAGATACAAATTCAAAGCTAAAAATTTCTCCTACACTTTGGGGCTAAACCACCAGCCCCTTCCCCTCACCCCACTCCTAACACACACTGAAACTTTTTCCACTTCTCCAACTGCTTTGATGGAATGGTGGCTTCCACAACATTTTAGAGGAGGAGGAAGAGGAGGGCAAGGTTTGGGTGACCAGATCTAGGGAAGGGTACAGAGGAGGAGGGGAACACACAGTGAAAGGACAAACAGTGTTGAGAATGCTGAAGAGGTGCTTTTCACCAGGAATTAATGTTCCTATGGTATGCTCAACCAAAACGTCCTGAAGCTCGGAAGAAATTGCCTAGAGCCAAGAGTGGGGTGGGGGGGGGGCAGGGGAAGAAGCCATAAAATGTCACTGAAGCAAGGAGAATTTCAGTACATTAAATAAAGGTTAAGAGGAATCCAGGCTACTGCTAATCACCTACTATTCCAGGGCTTCCAAAATAGACACTCAGTTGATCAATGGAAAAATGTTAAGTGCCGACAAGGCCCTCCCAATCACTCACCCAGTTGCTTAGCAAAAAAGGATAAATAGGCAATTTCAAGCTGAATAAAACAATAATAATAATAATAATATAGCACTTACAATATTTATTACTATGTACCTGGTACTCTTCAAAACTATTTGTACTAACCAATTTAACCCTCACAACAAATGTATGAGATATTATTATCATTCCCATTTTACGGATGAGAAAACTGAAGCCCAGGGGGGGTCAATCACTTGACTAATGGGTTTGTGTGTTGTCATTATGTCACAAGACCAACTAAACCAGGCACCCAGTCAGAATTCCTAGCATTAAAATATCACTTTCCTGGCCGGGCGCGGTGGCTCACGCCTGTAATTGTAGCACTCTGGGAGGCCGAGGCGGGTGGATTGCTCGAGGTCAGGAGTTCAAGACCAGCCTGAGCAAGAGCGAGACCCCATCTCTACTAAAAATAGAAAGAAATTATCTGGCCAACTAAAATATATATATAGAAAAAAAATTAGCCGGGCATGGTGGCACATGCCTGTAGTCCCAGCTACTCGGGAGGCTGAGGCAAGAGGATCCCTGGAGCCCAGGAGTTTGAGGTTGCTGTGAGCTAGGCTGACGCCACGGCACTCACTCTAGCCTGGGCAACAGAGTAAGACTCTGTCTCAAAAAAAAAAAAAATATCACTTTCCAGAAGCAATTCTGGAAAGAAAGTGTATTCAGCTACACAGGTAATGTTTAAGAGGGAAGTAAGCCCAAAGCATAAAACTACGAGCTTTGAAATATATCTGTAAGCACTTCTGTCCTGTTTCCTCTATTAAATTTCACAGAGGGGTCACAGTCTCTGACTTTGTGGAAGGCTGGAGAGGAGATAATGTGACCACAAAAGCTGTCATAGCAAAGAGTAAGGCCTTCCCATAATTCCCATCTGTCCCTGCTCCCGAGAATAAACAGGAAGTTCCCACATGGACTGATTTTCAAAATACTTGCAAGAAGCATGCCAAAGGCATCCTGACTCATTGCTGACTGGTGGCCACTCCTGAGCCATGCTCAGCTGCTTCATCAGCATGGCCCTAAAAGTCCCTTCATACCAGAGCAGTGACCTGCCAAATATAGCAGGGGCCCTATTTTTAAAAAGGCTCAAATGAGCTTGCAGAAAGCCAGCAACTCATGCCATCAACACAGTTTTATAAAAACCCAGGCCAGGCCATCTGCATAGTGTTCAAGTCATGCTGAGATGAAACAGCAGCAACAACAGCAGTGGTAATAAGAGAAGCTCCTGCTTAGCGAGGCCTCCTGTGGGTAAAACCCTGCTGAGCATTTCTTATATCCACTCTCTCATTTCATCCTGGCAGCAGTCCCACAGGAGAGGTTTCATTATCCCCATTTTACAGATGAAAAAACATCCTGAGAAAGGTCAAACCACTACCCTGCATTCATATAGCCAGTGATCTGTACGGCTTCTGGGGGGACTCATTAAATGTCGCTCTGCAGTTCTACATTTCCAGCAATGTGACACTTGTGCTACTGGAGGTTGACCCTAGGTACACTGAGGACCTACAAGGAAACAAACTCTATTGGCAAGTTGTTACTCCTGCATCCCTCTTTAGTCTATGGAATCAGCCCCTCGGCCATCAGCACGAACATCCTCTCTGATTCTTGGAGGCTAAAGGGCTTCAAGAATGGAGCACAGACCCAAACATAAAAGCTAAATTAATAAAATTTCTAGAAAAAAATGAGAAAATCTTTCTGACATTGGGGTAGGCAAAGATTCCTAGATGATAACAACAACAACAACAACAAAGCATAGACCATAAAAGAAAAAAATAGATAAATCAGTCTATATCAAAATGTAAATTTTTGGCTCTTCCAAAGATAGCTTTAAGAAAATGAAAAAAGCAAGCCACAAACCAGAAGAAAATATTTTCAATACCTATATTTGACAAAGGACTTGTATTCAAAATATAGAACTCTTACAACTCAATAATAGTATAAACAAGTCAATTTAAAAAGTGGGCAAAATGTTTTAACAAATACTTCCCCAAAGAGAAATACAAATGGCCAACAAGCACATGAAGAAATGCTCAACATCATTAGTTGAAATGCAAATTAAAACCATGAGATAATACTATGTACACACTAGAATGGCTAAAATTGAAAAGTCTGACAATATCAAGTGTTGACAAGGATGTGGAGCAAGTAGAACTTGCCTACATTGCTTGTGAGACTGTGAAATGGTACAGCCACTTTAGAAACCAGTTTGACCCTTTCTTATAAAGTCAAACATATATCCACCATTCAACTCAGCCATTCCACTTCTAGGTATTTTCTCAAAAGAAGTAAAAACATATGGCCATGCAAATATTTGTACAAGAACGTCTGTGGCAGCTTTATTTATAATAGCCAAAGAGTAGTAACACCCAAATATTCATCAACAGGAAAATGGATGAACAAATGTTGGTACATCCATACAATGAAATGCTATTCAGCAATAAAAAGAAACAAACTATTGAGGCATGTAACACCGTGGATGAATCTCAAAATATTTATGCTGAATGAAAGAAACCAGACAACAAAAAAGTGTACACACTGTAGGGTTTCATTTAGGTGACATTTGAGTACAGACAAAACTAATCTATACTGACAGAAAGCAGATCAGTCCTGGGGCTGAGGGTTGGAGTGGGTTGGCTGCAAAGGGACACAAGGGAAATTAGGGGAGGAATCAAAATGTTTTATATCTTGATTGAGGTGTTTTCACGTACCGCATGTGGGTATATATACCTGACAAAACCCTTAGAACTGGATGTTTAAAATTGACACATTTTACTTTATGTCAATTACAGTTCAGTAAAGTTAATATGAAAAAAGCATTTTGCAAAAGGGCAAGAAATCAGAGGCCAAGGAAGGAGGTTTGGTAAATGGGCTGTAGTAAGTGATGAGGGTGGAGTAGGGGAAGGGGGAAAAGGGTGAGAGATTCCAGCCCTGGGTGATAACCTGGCTCAGCCATTTGACACTCTGAGAGCTTCAGCCAGTCTGTGAGGCTTTGGGCAAGGAAATTAACTCCTTTCATACTCTATGTTAAATGCAACAATGAAGTTGGTGGATTTATTTCCAGCAGTCCCTTCCAGAGCTGACAGACCAGGCTCCTGGCTGCCCTGAGACTTGAAGACACTCAGAGCTATCTATTGCTTTTTCATCACAAGGCCTGATGTTCCTGCTGCTTGCTGGCACCAGACCTCTCTAACTGGGAAAGTGAGACTTTTGTGAAGCATGTAGTTGGCATGAATTATAAACCCCATATCTCCTGGGTCCCTGCAAAAAAAATCCTCTTTTCCAAGTATGTATGCATGCCTCCCTCACAATAAGGATGAACTATTTTCAAATGTAGGAAAATTGTACCTGTCTGCTGGTACTCTCACTGTAGAAGATCCTTATTTCAAAGGCTACTGTTTTAACAGAAGGTGGATGTTATTCAGCCACCCGTTCAGTCATTCATCCATTCATCTACTCATTCATTCATTTGACAGACATCTCTGAGCCCTTGCTTGGTGCTAGGCTTGTCATGGTGAGCAGACATGCCCTGCCAGCCAGGAGCTCACTGCCTCATAGGGAGACGAGAAGCAGAGGGCCAAAGGAAGGTAACAGGCCATTACAGCCAGGTGTGGCAAGAGCCCTAGAGCACACCTCCCCTGGGACCTCACCTGCCTTCAAGGTACTTTCACTCCCACAGAGATTGTCCCAAGTTTCTTTGTCAGGGGACAGCCCTCAGGCTGCTGGTGCCTGCTTTGCCTGCACCAAAGAAACCCAGAAATGCCTGGGAACTTTCCTTCCCCTGCCCCTTAACCAATGACTTATGGGTGTATAAATACTCCAGCTCCCTTGCCCCGTGTTTGGGACAGTACTGAGTTGCGGCTCTCACTGTCTCCAGAGCTCCTTTCTGCGACTGAGCCAAGTGACCTACCCTCTGTAGGACTTCACTTAATAGTACACCCTGGCTCATCTTCTTCCCCTTCTGCCTCCTGCTTGCCCACTCCCCTACTGGTTATTCCTGGAAACATTTCCTAGTAAATCACTTTCCCAGGAATCCTCACATTAGGGTTTACTTCTGGGAAACCCAACCTAAGACATGCTCCAATTATGGAACACCAAAGTAGAGCTGTGGAGGCCCCTGGGAGGGGCATTGGTGTTGGAGAAACCTTCTAAGAAGGGGCAAAGTTGGTATGTGCCCATGTGTATGAATGTGTGTGTATATACATGTGTGCATGTGCATGTGTGTGGGCTGGATGGAGGTGGAAGTTTACCCAAGTTACAGTAAACTTTAGAAACAGCAAGATGGCCAGTTTGGCTAGAGCACAGCACACGTGGCAGGACAGGGGAAGACATGAGGCTGGAGGGGTCAGTAGAGAATGGAGGTCATGAAGGTCTAAGTCATATTAAGAACTTTATCTTCAGGGCAACCGTGAGCCATTTGAGGGTTAGACACAAGGTAGACAAGACCAGATTTAGTCTTTAGAAAGATCATTGTTTGCAATGGGAAGGACATGTTTGAGAGGAGAGAAACAGGATTCTAGGAGCAAGTAGGAGGTTGCCACAGACATCTGGACCATAACTGAAAAGAGATAAGAATAGATGGGAGACCATGAAAGGATTCAAGAGATGTTCCAAAGTCATAATCAACAAGACTCAAGTTTTGATTGATTGAGAGGCTCATTGCATAGGGGTAGGTAAGGAAAGAGAGGAGGCAGAAATGATTCCTGGACATCGTCACAGGTCTGGTTCCCCAGGAAGCACACTCTGATTCAGAGACTGGCATGCAGGAAGTTTATTGGGAAGTGCTCTCAGGATTGACTCTATTTGGGGGAAAGAGAAGGAAGCAAGATGAGGTGGGGGAGAAGTTGGACTGGGATGCATTCACAAAAAAGGCCTCAGCTGAACCCACAGGAAGCCCTGCAGCTGGGAGAGCCCTGCAGAGTTGTCCTGAGTCAGGGTAAGGGAGCCAGGCCTCTGTCCACCACATTAACCAACCATTGCATGCAGATAACACCATGGGAGAGTGTGTAACCTTGGGTGATGTGGTTCCCATCAGCTGAGGGCAATTCCTGGAGGGAGTTGACAGCTGAGCCATCAGCTGACAACCTTCTCAGCAGCTGAGGGTCCTTCCATCCTAACAGGGGTGCTGAGTGGCCAGCACAGCAGGCTCAACAGACTTGGGAGTGTGAGATGCTTATGAGACTTGCAGTGGGAAACATAGGGAAAGTGCCCAGTTCCCTGTGTCTGGATCTCAATAGTTGAGATGACCTGGGGAGAAGTATTTGTTCTTGGCATCTTTGGGGTCATGGACCCTTTTGAAAAGTGATGAAGGCCCTCCACATTCATAACTCTAAACATAAGTTTGTATGAAATTTCAGAGGCCTGTCTTAGTTCCAAAAGCAGACTCTAAGATAAAGATTTGAATGTAAGAGGTTTGTTTGGGAGGTGGTCTCAGAAAACGTGGAGAGGGAATAGAGAAATGAGCAAATGTTGAGGAAAAGGAGAAAAGCCAATAAAGGTGCTTCAATGAGCAGGTGGGAAGCTAAAGCTCAATCCTGTTGGGACCCCTTTGAGAAGCCCTGTGGAACATGCCCTAGAATGATCCCACCTGGTGCATGGAAGCTGAGGCATTTGTCTATCATTTCCCATTCCTCATTTGTTGAGGGGCACCCCTGGGGTTATTAACTCTCTGGCCCTTCTGGTTACCTAATATTCAGTCCCCACCCCACCCCTATCCTCTGAAGGTTCAAGAAAAACATGGCCCAGTGGGCAGAGAACACCCTCAGGCAGACAGGTGCAGGTGTTGGTGGTAAGAAGCCATCTGATTTTTCCCAAAGGTGAAAGCCCAGGGGACATGGCTAGAGCATAACCAACATCTGCCACAGGGCTCATAGATTCCTGGTTAAGACTTTTTGCTAAAGAACACCGAGTAACACCAGAATGGCAGAAGGTGTGGCCAGAGAAGTAAGAGAAAAACCAAACCAATGGTAAGTGGTCAAGACACACAGGACATCTAGGATACCTGGCTTCCTTCAACTAGGTCCCCATGGGAGCCACTGAAGAAATTACTGCTGTCAGTGAGCTTGGTTTTTCTGTAGAAAATCTGAGCTTCTCAGTGCTGATACTGCCTACTCTGAAAATTCAAAGGCCACATGGACAGCGGGGGATGCCAGCAGTTGAAGACAAGTATGGGAAATTAGAGCACAGTTCTCAGGGAGCTAGGAAGGAAGGGGATATTTTAATTAGTCATGGGTTCAGCGATGGGTCTCGACAGTATATAGAGGAGATCAGGCTGCTGGCCTTTGTGCCACAGGAATGGTCTCAATTCAAATGCCATTCAGCTAGAAGAAGTAGAAAGCAAAACAAACTCTTCAGCCATAATTTTGCAAGGGACTTTTTATATGTAAATCAAAGGGTACAAATGGCATTTTCCATCAGTGGTAAGTGTCAAAAGCCTGGAGGTCTGCAGCTGTTATTTGCAGTATTCACCCATTAACCATTTAAACAACTGATGTAGTTCCTTCCAGAAAACAAGGTTCTGAGTCGAAGTTCCAAGTTCAACCACTTGAACTGTTTGACTTGAGTGGAGCCATGAAGTCTCAAAAGTGGACTTACAAAGGGGGTTTCCTCAAGGTTTGGCTATTTTGGTTTCTGTGGTTGTTACTGCGGTTGCCAAGCTTGAGTTTGCTCCTCCAAACACCTCCTACTATAAACAAACTGCCCTTGGACAAGGAGCTGTTGACCTCAGGGGACAAAATGCAGTACACACATATCTAAGGAAAGGTTAAGAGGAACTCAGTAATCTTGGGATAGTCTGGAAATGAGCAATGCTAATAGCAGTCCCTGCACGCAGTGGACGCTCAGTACATGGCTGTGTGGTGGCAGCTGCTGCTGCTGATATTCTCTAAGCAAAACCCACTGTGACCATTTCCTCACACTTGGGAGAGATGGATCAGCTGATATGGCTGATATGTTTATTCATATCTTCACTGGATTATGAAACGCTTGAGTGTGGAGATCATAAAGCCTATAGCCTCCTACCCCATGCCCTAATGTTGACCCAATTGCATGCAAATGTACTCTAGCTTACATCCTAGATTGTTCTGCTGATCATTTTGAAAAGGTTTAGGTAACATGGGGAGGATCATAGATTAAAATAAAAGGGCAGAGCACCTGTGTTGTTCTCCTTTCTACTGCTGAGTGATCTTGAATGAATTACTAAATTCCTCTGAGTTACAGTTTTCCCAACCAGAAAATGGATAAATCACCCCCTGTTTACAAAGTGCTCTGGTAAGACAACTGGAAATATAATCAAAAGTTTATCAAGTGAGATCTCTCAACTAGAATAAAAATTAAACCATGACGTTTTTGATAAATCTCAATATTTTTTTAGTCAAATTCCATCGAAATTATACTTAGGTACATTAACTTAATTTAAGAACTAGTGGCAAATTATATTACTATTTGACACATAACTGCTCTGCATAATTATTCAATCAGAGCTCCCCTGAAACAAATTAATGCTGATGCAACCTAATTTTTTTAAATTTGAAATAGTTCAAGAATACAGAGGAGATCAAGGAAGATGGCTGACCAGAGACACCAGCTCCCAGATTGTCTCAGAAAGAAGAGAAAATTTTAGATGAAAAACAAACAAACCAACAATCATAGATTGGGTGTAACTCAGAGGGAAAAGTGTCAGAACCTACAAGAGATTCCACAGGAAGAAGTTGTGGAGCTGAACAAGAAGGAGCAAGATATTGGTAGAGGTCAACCCCCAAGAGGCTTGGAGTCCAGCAAAAAGGGTAGATGGAGTGGTTTGTTTCTCCCTCCCTCTTTGTTTGGAACCAGAAAAGGGCCCAAATAGCCAAAGCAATCTTAAGCCAAAAGAACAAATCTGGAGGCTTCACATCACCAGATTTCAAATTATACCACAAGCCTATAGTAACTAAAACAGAATGGTTTCAGCACAAAAAATAGAGACATAGACCAAAGCAACAGAACAGAGAAAGCAAATAGAAAACCATCCACATACAGGCAACTGATCTTTGACAAAGCAGACAACAATATACACTGGGGAAAGGAAGCCCTATTCAATAAATGGCGCTGGGAAAATTGTATAGCCACATGCAGAAGATTGAAACAAGATCCATCCAAGATCTCTCACCACTCACAAAAATTAATTCAAGATGGAATAAAAGACTTAAATCTAAGACATGAAGCCATAAAAATTCTAGAAGAAAATGTTGGAAAATCTCTTCTAGATATTGGCCTAGACAAAAAACTTATGAAGAAGACCACAATGGCGATCACAGCAACAACAAAAATTAAGAAATAGCACTTTATTAAATTAAGAAGCTTCTTCACAGCTAAGGAAATAATCAACAGAGCAAATAGACAACCTACAGAATGGGAGAAAATATTTTCAAGCTATACATCCAATAAAGGGCTAATAACCAGAATTTATAAATAACTCAAGCAAATCAGAAAGAAAAAAAACAAACAACACCATTAAAAAGTGAGCAAAAGACATGAATAGAAGCTTTTCAAAAGAAGATAGACAGGCCGGGCGCGGTGGCTCACGCCTGTAATCCTAGCACTCTGGGAGGCCGAGGCGGGTGGATCGCTCAAGGTCAGGAGTTCGAGACCAGCCTGAGCGAGACCCCGTCTCTACTAAAAATAGAAAGACATTATATGGACAACTAAAAATCTATATAGAAAAAAAATTAGCCGGGCATGGTGGCGCATGCCTGTAGTCCCAGCTACTCGGGAGGCTGAGGCAGTAGGATCGCTTAAGCTGAGGAGTTTGAGGTTGCTGTGAGCTAGGCTGACGCCATGGCACTCACTCTAGCCTGGGCAACAAAGTGAGACTCTGTCTCAACAAAAAAAAAAAAAAGAAGATAGACAAATGGCCAACAAACATATAAAAAATACTCAATATCACTAATTATCAGGGAAATACAAATTAAAACCACAATGAAATCGCACCTTACTCCAGTTAGAATGGCTTTTATTAAAAAGTCTAAAAACAATAGATGCTGGTGTGGATGCAGAGACAAAGGAACACTTATACACTCTTGGTGGGACTGCAAATTAGTCCAACCTCTATGGAAAATAGTATGGAGATTCCTCAAAGAACTAAAAGTAGACCTACCATTTGATCCAGTAATCCCACTACTGGGTATTTACTCAAAGGAAAAGAAGTCATTTCATCAAAAATACACCTGCACTCGAATGTTTACTGCAGCACAATTCACAATTGCAAAGATGTGGAATCAACCCAAGTGCCCATCAATTCATAAGTGGATTAACAAAATGTGGTATATGTTTACTATGGAATACTACTCAGCCATAAAGGATGAATTAATGCCTTTTGCAACAATTTGGATGGAACTGAAGACCATTATCTGAAGTAAAGTATCTAAAGAATGGAAAAACAAACACCACATGTACTCGCTATTAAACTGGAACTAACTGATGAGCACTCACGTGTACAGAGGGAAGTAAAACTAAGTGGAAATCAAGCAGGGGGAGGGGAGAGGAGGGGATGGGTGAAAACATTCCTAACAGGTACAATGAACACTATCCGAGTGATGGGCACACCTATAACCCTGACTCAAGCATAACAAAATCGATACATGTAACCAAAAACATTTCCACCCTTGTAATATTTTGAAATATTAAGAAAACTCAGAAAAGTCTCAAGAATGATATAATGAACACCCACCCATATACTTACCATCCAGCTTTGTTGAAGATTCACATTTTTGCCATATTTTCTTCACACATTTTCTTAAAAAATAACACATTAGAGATCCAGCTGAAGCTCCCTCTATGTCCCTTCTTCATCACATTCCTTTCCTTCTTTTCCCAGGAGTTAAGAACTTAGAACAATTGGAGCCCAGTGTCACAGGCCATTAGCCCAACTCTTGGCTCAGCCATGGTGGCAATATCCCACTTCCAGTGTCCACCTCAAGTCTCTGCTTCTATTCAAAGGCTTGCCTTAAAATCCTCAAGAGCACACTCAACCCTCACAGAGACATCAAGGAAGTATGGAGGAATTAACAACCCTAGGAGAAACATCAACTGACAGAGCCAACATATATAGAAAACCCCTTAAGACAGACAATTCTCAGAGGTTCCACTGGAGTCAAGCCCTTTTGCCTACAGCAGTAACCTCAACAACACACCCTTTCTTGGCTTTTCCCCTTTTTGGTCTCCCTCTCTCTGATCCTGGTATCACTCTTCCCCTCAAACGCTGAGCACCCAAGTCCTGGCCTTGGGCTCTGCTATGGTGACATCCGTAAGATACCTTCTCTTCATAGGCAGGCATGGTTTGATACTTTTATCAATGATATGCTTGCATGTGTCCAGAAATAATCATAGTATTCTTTTGTATGTTTTAAAACCCTATAAAAACAGTATCATACTGCACTTGCTTTCTGCATTTGTGACTTATTTACTCATTCTGTGGTTTTCCAGCACATGGAAAAGTAACCAGGCACAAAATACATTTGGTTTCCAAATGTTAAACAACTGTATTATATCCAACACACTAAACTATATGTTAAATCTTTCTCTATTCATAACACATTAACATCTAAAGGGGCTTTTGAAATTGAAAATCTCAGTACACAGTAAATTTTCCAATTAGGTGCAAATGTTTATATATACAGATGACTGAGAATAATATTTTACCAAAGGTATTAATTTCCTAGGGTAAAGAATTACCTTCTTGCACTGAACGGGCATTGACTATAATTGCCATGTCTAAATAACAAATTCTTACAGTACTGCAGCCCTTTCCTGTTATGATACAATGTTTCATGTATCATCTCAGTCAAAACTCTCAACTCTGGGAGAGACTGATATATCTGTTTCCCACACACGTCTAGCTCAGAGCCTTGCACGTAGTAGGCACTCAATAAATATTTGTTGAATGAATGAATGAATGGGTCACCATTTTATTCATGAGAAAATTGAGGCTTCAAAAAATAAAAGCATTAAGTACATACAACTCATCAGTGGTGGAGCTGGAAGTAGAACCTAGGTTTAGGAGCCAAAATTTGTTTCAGGATGTTTTGAGATTCCTATAGTAATATGTTTTATTGAGTATCTTCCATAATTAGTGGTTACACTAGTCCCAGTCTAACATTTTCTTTTCTTCGAGGATCAGTTTATCAAAGCAACAGGATAGGATATTTTTCCTTAATATGGAATGCTGGCAGAATTCAGATATAACCCAGTCTTCATGGGAAAAGAACTACTATCTCCTTTTTTATCCTTTTTTAGGTTTTTTTTCTTTTGAGATATGACTTACATACAGTAAAATAAAAAGAAATCACAGTTCCATGATTTTTTATATTTATTCACCATCAGATCAAAATACAAAACATTTCCAGCACTCGCAAAGTTGTCTAAATGCCTGATCTCGGTTGATACTCCCTCCCCAAAAGATAAGCACTGTTCATATTTCTCTCGCCATAAATTATTTTGCCTATTTAGGGACTTCATATAAATGGAATCTTACAGTATGTATATTTTTGTCATCTAACTTTTTTCTCTCAATATTGTGTCTAAGAGACACATCATTGTTGTTTCCTATATCAGTAGTCACTACTTTTTCATCACTGTATGGTATTCCATTGTATGAATAGACTAGGATTTACTTACCTTTCTACTGTCAATGGACATGATAAGTTGTTTCTAGTTTGAGGCTATCATGAATAAAACTGCCATAAACATTCTTAAACATGTCTCTAGGAGGATATTAAACTCCCATTTCTATTGGGTACTTACCAAGAAGTGGATTGCTGAGTTATAGGATTGGCCTGTTCTACTTTAATAAGTGCATTACGTGGGAGAAAGTGCTAAGGGCTTCCCTAACCTGAAAAAGCTAGCAGAGGGCAGAGCCCCTGTTCCTAAATGGCTCCTCATTAAAAACCATAGAATCTTTGATTGAAAGGGGCCTTAAAGACATAATGACCTGGCCTCCCACATGACATCTGTGTCCTGAGCTGGGCCACTTTTGCAAGCATAAGTCACTACCTCCGGAAGACTTGGACAGTGCTGCCTTCTTGTGGCTTCCACCCACTCTTCCCTTCAAATCTTCCATGCCTCAAGTAGGACCATACATACTCATTTGGCTTGTGTCTCACCCCCAAAATCTTTCTTTCGGCACTGAGCAGTAGAGTTGGCTCAGATAAGAACTAAATTTGTTTCCAACTGAAGATTGATCTAGGCTCACTGCAGCTTCCATCAGTACTGATGATGAGCAAACTAAGCAGAGGTGTTGCACAATAACAGGTTAAAAAAGTCAAAGAGTCCAGGCAACTATTGATCATCTTACTCTTGGTGGCACATGTTATGGGCTCTCAGCTCCTTTGATGCCCTTGGAGATCATCCAATCCGACAATTATCCAATGCCAAATCCCAAAGTATTTCCAAACCTCTGTTTAAGCACATCCAAGGAAGAAAACTTAGCTCATCCCAAAACAACTCACCCCACAGTCACACAGATCCACTTGCTAGAAAGTTCTTCCTTCCCTTTAGCTTGAAGCTGCCTTCTTTTAATTTGCACCTATTGGTCCTTGTTTCACACTCTTGGACTCCTGAAAATAAGTTTGTTTTTTTTTTTTCATTCAGCCATTCTGCAAACGTTATAGGAGCCCTTTCAATACTGGAGAAAGCTGTCCTCAATCAATAGGTGAATTTAAGAAGGACGGAAACAGCAGCTAGGGAAGTAGGGAGAGGCAAACACTGTTTCATGTCTTCGGTTTTATAACTTGTGATTCTTTATCAGTAACTTTGCTAATTTTAATTTTGCAATGACTTCACTAATCATCAGAGAAGGAATGTGCAGGTTTCTATTATGTATCAAGGCTACAGAAATATCTCTCCTCTCTTAATTCAGTGCCCTTGTACTCTGGTAGTTGACAGGATCTGACCTATCTACTAAGCCCTTTGGGCTAATCTGGTTGGCAGCCTGGTGTGTGGTAATGTAGACCAAGCATGATTTTGGTAGTCAAATTAACATACCTAAAATCAGTGTGTTGGTCAAGCCACTTTTTTGAACCTTGGTTTCCTCAACTGAAAAAATCTAGTTTTTATTATCCACTTAAAGTGAATATTTTAAAAATTAGATATGCTCATGTATATAAACCACTTGGTACATGCAAGGCACACAAAAGATGCTCAATAATATTCTCTTTCCTAATGTTCCTAATCATCAATGATCTTGAAATCATGGGTGAGAAAGGAACTGCCATGAAAAGGAACTGCAAAATGATACCAAGGAAAGACCTATGAAATTGTTTTCCTTCTAAGCCTGGGTTGCTCATTTTAACACTATGAGGCTTTAAACTAGTGATGAGCCTCGAGAAGGTCACTAAACTTCTCTGAAACTTATATACTGAATATATTAAATTATTAATATATGCTTCATAATCTTAGTTGTACCTTAAAAAACATATACCCGAGATACCATCTTTCTGAATTTCTACCAACAAAGCTATTCAAAAGACACTAGAGATCCCCTCAAGTTCTCCATCTCCAAAGTCAACTCCATTGGAGGCAATTTTGTGCTCAGATTATCTGTTTATCTAAGTACCTCCATATATCCCTAGGAGTTTTTGATGCATCTTCAATGATACAGCATTTTACATCTTAAGACTGTCCATGATACGGAACCTTCTGAGATTCTCAGAGACTGCCATGGAAATTTGGAAAAGTTTAATATTTATCAACCTAATTTCTCTAACAGAGGAGTTTTCAAATACACACAGGCCTGATAGTGCTCACAGGCTGAGCAGGACAGGGCTGGACTATGAGGGCAGCTTCAGGTCATCTCAGGTACATGACATTGTTGACACAATGGCCCTGCCAACTGTCTGGGTGGAGCTGGCCCTGACTCCTGGCACACAGTTGGTGACTTGACAGCTGGGAATGTGTAACCTGGGCACAGCTGAGGTGATAACCAGCCAGTTCTTGGGGTACCCTAAGATAGTTCATTGTACCTCTCACTGAAAAATCTCCAGCCTTGATTGCTAAGTCCCATAGTTTGGCATGAATTCCAGCCCAGTCCATTACCCATTTATTCAATCAGCAAACATTTATTGAGGGTCCTCTCTGCTTCAGCTATTATAAGTGAACTGGAAAATAAATAAGATTGCCTGCAGAGCCTTCAGTCTACATTTCTGCCCTGGGTTGTACAGGGAACTATCTTCTTGGGAACATGTTCCCCCATTTTAAACCCTTTCCAACTTGGCCCACACTGATGGGTTGAGTTGTTGAACCCTTTAGACAGCAGAAATCCAGTTTCCTTCTCTGCCATAATCCTGATATTTTTTTCAGGTGCCATTTTTCTCCTATAACTGGACAGAGACATACAGCAAACCTTTTGGAATTTGCTAACATGCCACAGCTTCCCTCACCCTACGATCTTGCCAATGCTGGGCCAGATCTATTTACGTATAAGGTCCTTGACTGGGGCAACTCATCCAGGGGGAGGACATTTGTTTATTTCATGCATTCAGGCATTTTCTAAGAAAGACAATAAGAATGAAAGCAAACCAAATATCAGCCCGAGCTTAGAATGAATGAAGAGACTGCAGGAAGAGGGTAAGGGGGAGAGAGGAGAAGGCAGTACTAGAGATCCGAGACAGCATCCCAGCACCCTAACAAGAAGAGGAGCAGAATCAGGGTCCTGCTGCAAACTACACCATCTTGCAGATTTGAGACCGAGGTTAAGCAAGCCTGACAAAGTGGTTCATCAAATCAGAGAAAGAACCTTACATCTATTGGATCTCATTAATTCCCACACCAGTTTATTGTCAATGCTAATCAATTCAGCCCACCATGTGGCACTTTCATCTCTCCACACTTGCCTCTGCTGTCTATCTATTGGTGGCCTGACTTCATTTCCTGAAGTAATGTCATGGTTCCTGTCATGTCGGCTACTGGCTGTCTGCTGGGAATCCTAAAAGCCCCGTAGGTGGTGAGCTGGGCAGCAACTGGTGACTCTCATTTACCAAAGGCCTTTCTATTTTTAATTTTTTGAAAATATTCCACGCTAAAGTTTCCTTTCTCTCCCTCCCACCCTTTGTGGTATTTTTAGGCCATGCAGGCTCTTCAGAACGAGCTTCTAGCTTGCTGGGCACTGCAAATAGATTTTCCCCTTACCTGCCAGTCACGGTGTACTACAGGCATATGTCATGTGGAGAGCTGGTCCTTTTACTCCAGCCCTTTACATGGGCTTTGCTTCTGTGTGCTGCTAATCTGTCTAGAAATCAAAGATGCACCAGCCTCAAAGGGGAGGCCCTGGCCCACAGCTGCCTGCCAGGGTTATTATGAAGGCCCATCCATCCCGTACCAAGAGCTTGCTGGGAGCAACTGGCAGCAGACAGGGGAAAGCCAGAGATCAGGGATCTGAGCAGCGAACGGCAATTTGGGTGAGAGGAGGGTAGTAAGGGGCACAAGAGATCAGGACTTGAAAGATGAAAGCACCCTGGGGTGGCTGCAGTCATGACTGCTTTAGGACAAGGACAGACACAAGAATTAGCAGAGATGCTGTGTGCGGGAGACCAAAGGTCCACCCAGCCCAGAGTCTCCTCTGTCAGGGGAAGCTCAGGAGCTTCTATGGGCAAGAGAGAGGGGTGGAGCTAACTTGTGAGCCATTCTCTTCTATATCCCCCTCCCCCTCGCTCTTGCAGGTCCAGAGAGAGGCCTTGCAGCTGCCTGGCCCTCCCTCAAAAACTACTAGAAAAGAGTAAATTATAGAATCTACTAGGGCAGTTGGTTTTCAGAGAGTGGTCCCCAGATCAGCAGCATCAGCATCACCTGGGAACTTGGTAGACATGCAATTCCTCAGGCTCCATCCCAGACCTACAGAATCAGACACTTGGAGAGTGGGGCCTGGCATTCTCGGTTTTAACAATCCTCCAGGGGATTCTGGGGCACATTCAATTTGACAACCACTGTGTTAGGAAAACAAGGCAAGCATAGCCACTGAAGAGTCAACCGAAGGAGATGTTTTTACATGTGTAAGGGAATGGGATAGAAATATTGGGATTCCTAGCTAGTTCTTATATTAGTCTTTCTGAAATGAAATGGAAGTGAATGAAATGAATGTCATCAATATCTTAAACTGCAAAATGGCTACAGACCAGGGAAAAATGAGAATAAATTTGAAAATTAACGTTATAATGTTAACAAGACCTATTTGATGTTTCGCTTGGGGATGAGGGGTGGATTTTCAGTCGGGAAACTGTCTGTAGTCAGCTGGGGACAGTGCATGGTGTTTTGATTATGAAAGGAATATCCCCAAAGACCATGCATGCCTAAAATTGCTGGCTGAGTCCCCCTAAAAATTGTGCTTGAAAAGTCATATACATATGCTGTCATGATTACTGACGTTTCTAAAAGGAAAACTTGCAAGGACAACGTTTAAATTAAAATTCTTGACTGTTCCATAAAGTAGAATAAGGTAGATGACTCCCTTCTTCACTCTCAGCTCATGGCCTTTCTTCTGATTTATTGAGAAAATTGAAATCATTAGAAATGAAAGCCCACAAGAGCCTATCTCCAACTATCCTCACCTCCCTGCATCTCTATCCTCTGCTCCTCATTTCCTTGTGCAGGACCTTTTCACAGTGCTCTCTAATGCCAACTCTTTCCCTTGCACCTTGGAATCCCATCAGCTCTCACCTCCTTAAAGATACCCCTCCTACAATCACCAATTCTCCCTCCCAACTGGGTAGTATCATCTGCATAGAAACATCCTGAACTCTTGGCCACTTTTAACACCACCTCTGGACCCCATCGCTGCCTCCAGCTACCCTCAGTTTTACAGTTTAAAATGAAATACTGCCATGCACCACATAATAATGTTTTGGTCAGCAATAGACCACATATGCAATGGTGGTTCCATAAGATTATAATGGAGCTGAAAAATTCTCATCGCCTGGTGACATCGTAGCTGTCATAATGTTGTAGAGCAACACATTACCTTTTCTAAGCTTAGACATGTTTAGAAACACAAATACTTACCATTGTGCTACAAGTGCCTACATTATTCAGTACAGTAACATGCTGTACAGATTTGTAGCCTAGGAGCAACAGGCTATAACATATAGCCTAGGTGTGTAGAGGGCTACACAAATCTAGGTGTGTGTAGTGCACTCTAGGATGTTCCCACAGTGAAGAAATTATCTAATGATGCATTTCTCAGAACAGATCTCTATCATTAAGCAATCCATGGCTGTATGTCTAAGCTTGCTGTCTCCATTGTCTTTTCTAGCCTTTCTGGATCTTTTTCCAATCAGCCTTCCAGCATCATACATTCCACTGAAATTATCCTTCTCTAGGTCACCAGCAACCTCTATGTTGTCCAACACAATGACCTGCTCTCTGTCTCATCAGGCTCCACATCTCAGCAGCATGTGACACACTTCTCACCTCATTGGCCACTCCTCTTTCCTGAATCCTCCTCCTTTCCCTCTCTCCTAAACTTTGGAATGCCCTAGAGCACTCCTTGAGCCTCTTGTCTACTTTATACATACTTCCCTAGGTAAGTTTATCACGTCCCAAGGCTCTAAATACAATCCACTAACAATTCAAGAAACATCCAGAATCCTACCATGTCTTGCCACCTCCATTGCTACCATCCTGGTCCAAGCCCCATCACCTCTCACCTGGACTATTGCAGTATCTTCCACCTTGTCCTACTTGTCTATTCTCTTTTAAATTAGTCCTTTTACAAGGCAAGTCAGATCGTGTTGCTTCTCTACTCAATACCTCTTCAAGTTGTTCCATCTCACAAACAATAAAATACAAATCTATGCCTAGAACTGTAAAGCCCTACATGCCTCTGCTCTGGCTTCCTCTGGGCCCTCATCTCATACCAACTTCCCCATCACTATTAGGCTCCAGCTGCTCTGGCCTCCTTGATGGTCCTTAAACCTGCTAAGGTGCTCCTATCTCAGGACCTTTGCATTTTCTCTGCCGAGAATGCTCTTCCCCGATACCTTCATGTCTTCTTCCTGGCTTCATTCCTGTTCCTTCTCACCTTCCAAGAGAGGCTTTCCCAAACTTCCCTGCTCACCTTCCCAGAGTGGCCTTCCCAAACCTCCCTATTGAAAGTCACCCACACATCCCAAGTCTATCCAACCCCACCATCTATTCTTCTACCCTGCATTAGCTTTTTTCATAGCCCATATCACTACCTGGCATGTTATGTATTTACTTGCTTATTGCCTGCCTCCCTCATATAGAATATAAGCTCCATGTTCCCCAACTTCTGGAATAGTACCTGGCACACAGTAGGCTTCCAGTAACATTTTGTTAAGTGGAATAATAAATAAATGAACTAAGGGTTCTAATAGTCTCTGAGGTCTTTTCTGTCCTAGAAACTTGACACTTACAAGGCATTTGCCAGTTCCCTAGAAAACTCTATAGTTTTCACCCTGGCCAAGTGTAGATTTAGTTCTGATGATTTATGATGATCCTCATCTTTTGGTTCACATTGGAGTCTGTTGTGGAGCTTTATAAAACATGAATATCCAGGCTCTATCCCAAGGAGATCCTGATTAGGGAGGTCAGAGTTGGGACTTTGATAAGCAAACTCTTGAGAGTGTAGTACAGTGGCTAGCAGCATGGACTTTGGAGCTGTGCTTTCAGCATTTCATGTTGATCCTATCATGGCTATAGGACCTTGGGCAGGTGGCTACACCACTGTGAGTCTCAGTTTTCTAATATTTAAAGTGGAGATAATAATCATACCCCCACCTCACAGGGTTGTTGTGATGATTAATATATAAGCTCCTTAGAACAATGTCTAGCATGTAATAAGCATTAACTATTATTATCTATATTTTATAGGTCTCTTGGGTGATTCTGGTATACATCCAGGTTTGAGAATCATTGGTGTAGACTGTAGATGCCACTAAATAAGAGAGAAAAATAGGTCTCCATGAGGAATAGGGCAAGCCAGAGGCTGAGGAGAAACAGGAAGTCACATATTGAGCTAGCTTCTGAATAGGATTGGGTTGATCATGGGACAAGGCACTGTGTACTCTTAGGGGCACGCAGGAGTTCTGCAGCTGGTCTAGAGACATTAGGCCTTTCTGAATTATATTCTAGTTGGTTATTCTTGTCTACCCAACCAGTTCAAAGGTAGAGGACTTCTTCATCTCCAATCAAAGATCCATGTGATGTATCCAGGGCTGCTAAGGTCTAGGGGACATCATGGGGTTGCTAACTAGGCCCCACCATAATGGGGGTACAGTAGGCAGCAGTAGCCCATCCTCCAAGGCTCAAGGAGCTCTCATGCTCCTCACAAAAATTTTTCTAACCTGTTCCTTGATGTCAAAAATCCCTTTAGCAGGGGACACAAAAGATGCTTATAATGCCTATGCTTCCAGAAGACACACAGATATTAGTTGACAATAATGTGTTTGATCAGAAAAGCTTAGCCTTCCTGCAAAGGAGGTTTTGATAAAAGAAGGGCACTACTATGCTCACAGTCCCACCCCACCAAAATCCTGAAAAATATTTAGCATCCAGAGTAGTTCACTCTACTGGTTTCCACCCCTAATGGAGACCATGATGGCTAGGATACTTAATTCACTCCAAGAGTTGCAATATGAATGTCATGGTAATGATTTACACTTTTCTAAGTCACTTCATTCTGAGGACATAGGGTTTCATTTAGCTCAAGCAGAATTGGCAGGGCTGGGCCAGCCTTTGGTTCCACCTGTGAACCAAAGCAAGATTTTATCTGCTGATGGCCAGTGTAAGGTATGTGCATAATTCATTTGTTCAACCAACAATTACTTATTGGGCCCCTGCCATGAACCAGGATGTAATAAGGACAACAACTTGGCAGAAGTTCAGGAACTGACCTCTTCCCGCGTGTATCTCCTTGGAAAATACCCCCCTTGCTTTACTCAAACTATTTTCTGAGCCCATCATTTTAAAAGACCCAGATTTAGGGCCATGCAGGAAAACTTGTTGTATTTTATCTGAAGCTGATGGAAATGCTATCGCTTCTCCCTGCCTCCAGTACTCCTCCATCTGCTCATCACTGCTCCCACACATCTCTCTCTTCCAGCTCCTTCTCTGAATGCCTGCAGTTCCTGGAGATTCCTCCAGAGCCTGGCCTATCTCTCCAGGGCTGGGGCAGCTTCCCGCCGGTTGACCTGGGTGTCAGCACCCAGGTTCCTTCTTTATCTCCTCGTGGGTCTCCCTGTGCTCTCTGCCCTTGAAGATTCACTGTGTGAGCAGAATTGTTGCCACTACTTGGAAAGGGCCAGTCCTGTGGGCTAGAGCTCCCAGCCTTAACTGGTTACTTTCTTAGGAGATAGTAACAGATTTTTCAAGTACAATCTTACGTCATACCCAGGTTACTTTCCCAGGCCCTGTGTTATACCCATCTCTCCCCATTTTTCCCTGATTGGCTTTTCCTCAAGGTTGCAGAAGGGGCTACAAGCCAAGCCCCAGGCCACCACTGATTACCCCTGAGCTGCTCGAGTATCCCAGACATTATCTGGAACCTGGAAGTAGAGCAGCCATCTTCGGCCACCCTCCACAGGGTATTGTTGGTGATAGTAGCCACTATCACCAACACAAGTACATGTGTTTTGTACTTATAACAGGAAAATCAGAGAGCCAGGTACTTTACACAGATGTTCCCCATTTAATCTTATCAGCCTCCCTACAAAATAGATATTGCCATCCATATTTTATAGGTAAAAAACTGAGGTAATGGGAAGGGAGGAAACTTGTCCAAAATCATACTGTGAGCCAGTGCTTTTGGCCACTACATTATCCTGCACTTTGAGGAATGCTGAAAGACCCATGATTCAAAACCATCTTTGAATTGTCCCTTCTCCAATGTATGCACAGAGGTGCACGCACATGCATATACACACTCACGTGCACTCACACTTAGCACACTCCTATTTCACTACAATCAATAAGCAGAACTGGTAACACATTAACCCAAAGGATCCATTAGATTCTATAACTTGGGTTATATAACCGGGAAGATATAAACCCAAATCGACCCCTAAAGGAATGGTAAGAACTTCCAAACCTATCCTTGGTGAAGAAGTTCTGGTACAGGAGAAGCTCTGAATTAGGAGTCCAAATTCCTGGGTTGAGATTCTTGTGTGGCCACTTACTAACCTTGTGACTTTAGGAATATTCCTTTATCTCTTCAAGCCTCAATTTCTTTATCTGTAAAATGGGAACTATGATGCCTGCCTTACCTGCCTCCATGAGGAAAATCAAATAAGATAGTGGAGGGGGAAGGACTTTGAAGACTTCAAGGTGCTTTGTTAATATACCTGTCAAGAGAGAAGACGATAAATGCCTTTGTGCATTCAAGCTATTATGGCTTGGACAATATAAATATTAGAGTCACAAACTCAAGTATATGAAATTATAACTTTAAAAAATTTCCTGTAAACTGGACTTAAATTCTACTCAGGGGTCCCATCTGTCTGATGTAGAAAACATAGTCTGATCACTAATAGACTGTCAGACACTTTAGTGATTTTTCTCAGTCATCCAGATTGAAGCTCAAACAAACTCAGAATTCCCTGTGCTGCCCCCTCCCCTTCCCTTGAGCTGGAGCTCAGCTTGTGTCTTACTCAAATGCTGTCTCAGCAGCAGTAGGAAGAGGTGCCTCCATCTGTCTAAGCCTTTGAGATATGCCTATGTCCTCATTCTTTGCCTGGCTGGGCTGTCCATTCTCTGCTGAGATGTTTCCCTGCATGGTATTGTCTCACATCTTCTCTCTCTCTCTTCTTTTCTCTCTCTCTCCCTCTCTCTCTCTTTTCATTCCTTTTAGCTCCCATGCTCAGCTCACTCATTTCTTCCCCTCACCCTTAAATATGGGTTTATTTCAAGACCCAGTACTTGGTCCTCTATCATTTTTTTCTATATTATTTCCCTTAGGCAATTCATCCATCTCCTGATTCCCTCACCTTACATATAAGGGAAGAATCCCAAGATCAAAGCTCTGTCCCCAGTTTTTCCCCCCAATCACCATAGAATCATAATTTTGTGCTGGAAGGAACTGCTTTCCTTCAGGACTTGGCGTCTCCAACTGCCTGATAGACATCTCCAGACCCCGGCTGCTTCTCAATCACCCCAAATTCACTATAGCTAGAATCAAATTTATCATCTGTTCCCCAGAGAACCAGTGCCCCTCTATACTGTTTTGTGGTTCCCAAAGAATGTGCCATTACCTTAGCTGCTCAGGTGCAAAAGTTGGAGCCTCTCTGAATTGTTCTTTATTTCTCTCTCCCAACATCAGATTAGGCCTCACAATGTTCAGTTCTCACCATTTAAAGTTTCTGGAATCTGTTTTCCCTTTCTGTTCATATTGGCACCACTAGGATTCAGACAATTATTACTTCATGCCTCAATTACTAGAATCATATGCCTGCTTGCATCCCATTAAAATGCATCCTATCCAACAAGACTCTTATCTACTTCCTTGTTACCTCTTAGTCAATACTTGTGGAAATATAAGGGGCTCTTAATGGGATGGCACAGGGTTCACAGGTGGACTTCAGGGGAAACTGTGAACCCTCTGGAATTATACAAAATATTACTTAAACCAAATGATTCAAAATTTGACTTAAAATGCAAATGTTTCTCAGAGAGGGAGTATGTCAACTTAAACTCACACCTAAAATTCAATGGCTCATGTTAAGACTTCTCCTGAGATCAGCTCTGAAGGAAGAGAATGAAGCCCCTGAGGCCTGAAGGTTGATTCTTAGTTCATCCTTCTTTTCTAACTGAATACCCACAGTAGCTTTTGAATTCCTTTCTTGGGCTGTAATCGGTCATTCATTCTTTCTTCACTTACTCATTCATTCATTTTATATATGGCACGTACAGTATGCACCAGAATTTTACACATATCATTTCATTTTAATCTTCATCACAAGTCTCTATTGAAGATTTTATTACACCAATTTTATAAATGAGGACATTAAGGTCTAGGGAGGTTAAATTCCTGTCCCAAGGTCACACAGCTGGGCAGAAGGGCTGGGATCCAAACCCAGTCTAGCTTCAGTGCTCACATTCCTTCTAAAATATCTTCTTGCCCAACCTTCTGCATGCCAGGCATTGGCCTGGTCCTAGGAATAGAACAATGAACATAATTAAATGAAGTAATGTATGTTAAAGCACCTGGCACTGGGCCTGACCCAAAGTAGGAATTCAGAACTGCTTGTAAAAAGAATAACCATGGCAAAAAAGTAGTACTGAGTGCTCAACCTAAGGAACTCACAGTGTGATAAGAGAATGTCATGCAAGATGGCAAGGGAGCAGTGAGGAGGAGGATCTAACTCTTGGGGACAATGGAGTTCTTGCTGTCCAATGGGGGAGGACAGGCAAGTAACCAACTGAGTACTATGTGCTACCTTGAACAGTGAGAAACTTGTGGTCCAGAGATTGACTTCTGTCAGCTCCCCTCCCTTGTAACAAATAGCTATTAAATTAATACAGTCTATCCTATAATTTTACAGATGAAATTGAAACTAAGGAAAGAGAAGAAAGATAAGCTGGTAACCATGTGTGGCTCTGGGTAGTAACATTATGGTGGCTTTTCCCCCTTCTCTCTTCTTTATGTACTCAAGATTCTACAGTGAGGATGTAGGACTTTTATCCACAGAAAAGGACATTATATAAAGAAACAGAAGTAGAGGCAAATCCCAGTGTCAAGGGTACAGAATCTTCCCTCCCTTCTTCTATCACAGAAGGCTCACACTTCTGTCACATAATGTGTCCTTGAACCAAGTGGAGCTATAACTGATTGTCAGGGAGAACTTATCTCACAGATAAACACACTGCCATTCCCGAAGGCATGACATTTGACTACATGGACTACATGGTGTAGCAAAAATCAGGCATAAGATTTTAGCCAAAGTCAAGTATGATTATAAGACTTTTATTAAGAGAGCTTGCCTGGTAGCGGCCTTAAAGCTGGTTCTAAGCATTTAGCATAATTCCTCTCCTGCTCAGGATGCTGATGGGTTCATTATTACTCATTTGATCTTTTCAGGGCCAACCTGGGTTTTTAATTAATCATTCTCTCATTCTGCCCTCTTTTAACCAAGGGCCTCAGACTGCTACTAGTTCTTGATGCCTTACAGGGGAAATTCTTTCCTCAGACAGCTATGGCAGCTGTCTAGTACACCCTCTTTTGCTTCTTCTACATGAAAACAACCCTATCTGCTCTCTCAGTGGACAATTTCCACTGTTAATGTGATACATCAAGGAGACACCTCAGGGAATCCGTGCTCAGGCATCTCATTGGTGATTCTCAGCTCATTTCAAAAGCCAGCACAAAACTACATTTATTCTTCTCTCTTTTCTTTGTTTTCTCCTCCAAGCGACCTAGTTTCCTTCACCCTTCACCCCCAAAAGAGGCATAAGGGTGTCTGTAAAGAGCCCAGCAAGTAGATACAGAAGTGTCCAGAGTAACAACAGTAACCACGAAGTTCCAAGGTCCCTGTTGTTTCTTAATGATTTCTGCTGAGCTGACATGAGAGGCCAGCTTCCAAGCAGAAAAAGCCACACGGATTATTTATCCTTTTCAATTAGAAAAACAAGAAGACATTTTATTCCAACATTTGCAGCATATTTTTTTCCCCACCTAGAAACTGAGCTTTTATTTTCTTCCTGGATTCTTCATTTCTCCACCTCATTTGTTTCTGCAGCCTGAGCAGAGGCAGGGCTCTGATTATGCCTGGGCTCTTTTCAGGGCTTCACAGCTTTCCTTTTCCCCAAACCTCCAGGGGAGGTCAGGAATGAAATGGTGCTTCCCTCTGCATTTCCATCTGCCTGTTCCACGGGGCCTGTGGTGAGCTTTTCTTTCCCAGCCTAGCATCCATGCTACCTGCTTCCTTCTCTTGGCCTACTCACGGGGTAAAATGCTCCTTCCAGGCTAGGAAGACTGGGGCAGGTGAAATTAACATGAAGAAACAGATGCTTTAACTGTGGGGGTGTTTATAAATAAAGTTCAGAGGACAAATAGCTTGCTGGAGGCAAGGGAGATCATTTTTTAACACAAGTGGCTATGGCTACATTAGAGTTTCCTCAGAAGCAAGCCCACCCAGCAGGACTAGTGATGGAAATTAGAAAGTATAAACAATGCAGGGATGTTAGGCACACACACATCCTCCATATGCAAGCAGAGGAAACACATTTTGGACATGTCAAAGGACTCTCCATGTCGAAGCACACACAGTCTCCTCTAGTTCGTGCTCTGACACATCAACTGTATGATGAAGGGGGATGTAGGTGGCCTTAGGCACCACCTTCAGAATCCCAGACTAAGGACAAGCCCATAATGGCAGCTGGACAGCAGAAAGTTCAACAGCTAACATCAGAGACTCTATTTACTTACCTTCAGAGAAGGTGAGAGAAGTAGAAAGGTTTGTATAAGCCAATGTTATCTTAGAGAAGGGATTTTAACGTGGGGTCTATGGAGGGATTGAGTTTACGATTCAGAGGCCTGTGAATTTAAATGGGAAAAGGTTAGCATTTTTATTCCTACTAATTTCTAACTAATATTTAGCATTTTCTCTGTTTATGAATGTAGGAAACAGACCACTGATTAGTAGTACTTGTGTCTTTGTCACCCATAAATGTCACAGATTCATTTGTATCACATTATAGTTGTTTGGAATATCTTGGTATATCATTTATATTCATCTCTGCTTCAAAATTATGGCTGTTATTAGATCTGTTACTAGATCTTCTTGTTGAATATATCAGTAAAGCACATAAATTACTGTATCACAAACGTATTAACCAATATTTTGATCACTGTATTTCAATATCATTGGCTTCTTTTTTAGCTCTATTTATTTTGACGCATTTTAAAAACACCCTTTTGAAAAGGAATCCATTGGCTTCATCAGACTGCCAATAGGGTCCATAGCGCACACGTACGTGCACACAAACACACACACACACAATATGAACCACCCCTGTCTTTGGGCATCTATGTCAAGAGTGCATAATGAATGACTATGGACAGCTTATTTCATATACTCACTACAATCTCACAAGCAAATTTATTACAAATCCCGTTTTATGAATGAGGAAACCAAGGCTAGAAGCAAAATTTGTCTGATTTCAAAGGCTACAGTCTTATCTCACTCTCTCTGTCTCTCTGTCTCTCTCTCTCTCACACACACACATGCACAAACACACACACAAATACAAATATCTTTTTATGACTCCCAAACATCCAGTCAAAAATTCAATTAGCACAGATACTACTGGCCATCAAACTAAATTAACTAGTGATCTGTCTCTGCAATGCCACAAGAACTGGTTGAAACAATGAAAAAAAATCAATCTAACAGATGTTTTTTCTAATTGCATTCATAATTTGATGGCCCTCTTCCCCCTCCTTAAAGTGGCTGAGTCGGCCAAGAGTCTCCTGCTATGAGACACGAGTTAAATGAGCCTGTCCCTTGGTTGTACGAGGGCCTGGATGCCCTCATCCTGCTGGGGCTCTGACATCCAGGTCCAGGCCTCCACACTCCCCTCCCTTTTCCACCAAGGACACCTATCTTGTTCTGCCCCACCTAATAGCATTAGGACTAAATTATTCATGAAGAGAAGGGAAAGGAAGGGAAGAGCTATAATCACATTTTGCCCTGGGTGCTGGGGAGAACAACAGAGTGGCCTTTACACTTATGGAATTAACATTAAATATTTGAGGACCAATAAGAAACAAATAATTCCTCAAATAATGGATTAATTCATGACAACACGAGGGAGTGCTATGGAAGGGGAATTCGGGGCATTATATAACAGAGGTCCCTCACCTAGTCTGGGGCATAAGAAAAGATTTCTCCTAGGAAACACTGTTTGCGAACTCATCTTTTATAATATTTATGGTTTTAATATCCTGCTGGCATGTAACCATCCTTTCATTATAATATGAAATACAATTCAGGCCTCACCCCTGTAGTCTCCTCTCAAGTAGAAGAGTGGTTTTCCCACTGTTTCTAGTTGAGATTCCACCGCTGAGAAGCATGAGCCGATGGCAAAGGTGTCTGTCACACGTGGTTAGTGCACAGCCCCAAACAGCTTTAGATGCCCCTGGCCGGTGTCACCACAGCTGAACTGAGTGAGATTGAAAAGTGTATCCCACCTGATGTGGCTTAGCTCATCCCCATCCCACTGCTGCAGCTTGCTGCAGGGACTGGGGAACACTAGCCTCAGGCCTCATGTGGCATTCAGACAGGCTCCTGTGAATCCAATTAATCAAGCTTTACAGTCCAATGTCCCATTTGTGCATGCTGTACAGCATAAATCCAGTGTCTTTTCAACTAGAAGCATAACAGTCACAGTTATGATGAGAGATGGTTGTGGTGCAAGGCAGATGGGAGCCTTGACCGACCCAGGAAGGGAAATCTCCTTTACCCGGGAGACAAAGATTCACTCTGTGGAGGTTTAAAAGTCCTACTTGATAGCAAAATTATAGTGCATTCAAGAAGTACTCCTCCTGATAAATTATTTTGTGGTATTTTTTAATCCTTTTTTCCCTCTTGCCTTCTTTTGACATCACTGATAATGGGCGCTAAGCAACATGGGAAAGGGAAGAAGAAAGAGGAACAAAGACATTATTGTTAACCAAAATCGAAAATAATAAATTGAGCTTTGTATGGCATTTCTAATAAATAAGTGCAAAAACTCTTTATGCACAGAATGAAATCGTTTATTCACCTTAAGATTTCTCCTCAAGGCATCTGTTCTGTGGATGGACATACATATCTCATGATTTGGAGGGAAAATAACATATTAATACCACCCACATAAGAAATAGCCTTATTCTGAAAAATTCTGATTCTTTTTCCTTTATTTATTGTCTTGTTAAGTACATTCCAGGAGTCATCTTTATTCTCTAGAGGAAGTCTTATTTAATGGTCATTTTTAAAACATATTTTTGGCTATATCACATTCAACTCATATTAATAATTATAAGAACTTTACACCCACAATTCTCTTCAAGACACTTTGAAATTTACCTGCTATTATGTTCTTAGCACAAAGAAAATAGGATTTCTTGTTTAGATTAATGGGGTTTGATTTAATAACTATTAAAGTAGAAAAATAAAATCAGTATCTACCATCTTCTATCTTTTCTATAGCCTTCTAAATTATACAACATGAAAATCTTCTAGGAGCAAAATAAAATTGTACCTCTCATCAAGAAATAAAATTTATTTAACATATCACTGGGTCTTGTGATTGCCACTTATAAGAAATCATTTGATTGTACTTAATCTAACCTAATTATTCTTATTCTTAATGGCAAACTCTTTCATATAACTTATTTGAATGTTATCACTAAGGAAACGTATCAAAATCCACATTTTTCAGTATTTTTCTAGTTTATTCTTTCTTCTAAGCTTGTTTTGCTTGGACTTTCAGCTGAGACAGTGAAATGAACTGTTTTAATTGTATAGCATATGTCTTAGTCCATTTGGGCTGCTTAACAAAATACCTTACATACTGGGTAATTTATAAACAACAGAAATTTATTGCCACAGTTCTAGAGGCTAGAAAGTCCAAGATCAAGGTCCCAAAAGATGAGGTGTCTGGTGAGGACCTGTTCCTCGTAGGTAGTACCTTCAAAGTGTCCTCATATGACTGAAGAGCAAAAGGGGCAATTGGGAGTTTCTTTTATAAGGGCATTAATTCCATTCATGAGGGTGGACCCCTCATGACCTAATCACCCCCACAGGCCCCACCTCCTAATGCTATCACCTTGGGGATCAGGTTTCAACATACAAATTTTCAGGGAACACAAATATTTGGACCGTAGCATTCCTCCCTGGCCCCCCCAAATTCATGTTCTTCTCACATGCAAAATTCAGTCATTCCATCCCAATAGTCCCAAAAGTCTTAACTTATTCCAGATTCTATTTTAAAGTCTAAGTCAAAGTCTCATCTAAATATCAACTCATTCTAGATGTGGATGAGACTCAAGGTGTGATTTGTCCTGAGGCAAATTCCTCTTTAGCTGTGAGCCTGTGAAATCAAACAAGTTATGTGCTTCCAAAATACAATGGTGGGACAAGCATACAATAGACATTCTCATCCCAAAATGGAGAGATAGGAAAGGAGAAAGGAGTGACAGGTCCTGAACAAGTCCAAAATCCAACAGGGCAAACATTAAGCTGTAAGGCTGAAGTATAATATTCTTCAACTTGATGTCCCACCTTCTGGACTCACTGGGGTCCAGGTTAGGTCCCCAAGGCTCCAGGCAGCCCTGTTCCCATGGCTTTGGTGGGCACAGCCCACCGCACAGTTCACATGGATTGGAGTCACATGTCTGTGGCTGTCCCAGTGCTAGCGTTACACACTGGTGGCTCTATTATTCTGTGGTCTCAGGGGCAGACCCAACCCCATGGCTCCATTAGACATTGTCCTAGTGGGGGCTGTCTATAGTGGCCACACCCCATGACAGTTCCTAATTCATCACTCATAAGTTCCCCCTTCCACAAAACACTAGGATATGAACACAATTCTGCCAAGTTCTTTGCCACTTTATAACAAGGATTGCCTTTCCTCTAGTTTCCAATAACATTCTCAGTCTTAGATCTCATCAGAATGGCTTTTACTGTCCATATTTCTATGCACATTCTAATCATGACCACTTGGGAAATCTCCAAGAAGACTGAGGCTTTCTCTACATGTCTCTTCTTTTTTTTTGAGCCCTCACCAGAGTCATCCTTAAGGCTCCTTTCATGGTAGTATAGCTCAAAACACTTCCAGCCTCTATCCATTATCCAGTTACAAAGCTGCTTCCACATTTTTACACATTTGTTATAGCAACACCTACTTCTTGGTACTAATTTCTGTCTTAGTCTGTTTGAGCTGCTATAACAAATACCTTATACTGGATAATTTATAAACAACAGAAATTTATTACTCACAGATATGGAGGCTGGGAAATTCAAGATCAAGGCACCAGCAGATTCAGTATCTTGTGAGGGCCTGTTCCTCCTAGATGGTATCTTCTATGTGTCTTCATATGGCAGAAAGGCAAAAGGGGCCTTCTGGGGTCTCTTATAAGGGTACTGATCTCATTTATGAGGGTGGAGACCTTATGACCTAATCACTCCCAAAGGCCCCCACCTCCTAATACCATCACTTTGCAGATTAGGCTTCATCATATGAATTTTGTGGGGAAAACAAAATCTCAGACTCTATCAGCATATTATTTCTTATACTAATTCTGTAGAACATTGGTCTTTCATGAATTGTTGTCATGCCAATAAAAAGGAGTTCCAAAGCCAAAGAAAGAGCAGATACTCTAAACTGTATGTCCCAGGAAACCTGTCAGCATGACAAATACCCTGAGGATTTTATCGTGAAGAAACCTTATATAATTTTATTTGATTCAGCATTTCCATGGCTTATTTAACCACAGACCTCCCCTCTTCTCCACTGCACCCATACTTATAGAACAAAGAACACTTTTATTCCTCAGAATGTGTTTTGGGAAACTCTTACAGCAAGTAATGGCTGTGTCTACATGCAAACAAACATATGGTTTTGCAGAATATAGCTTGATTCATCCAAACTAATATTTAGCCATGAGTTGCTAACTGGTTGTTTTCAAAGTAATTGAGCATTTGACTTAACTCAATAGTTCCTTTGTTGCTCCTTTAAAAAAAATCAGTTTCTGTAAATAGATACATTGACTATCCCTAAACAGAATTACAAATCCAATCAAGATAATTTTTCTGAGACTGTCCATTCTTTATTTCAAAAAGCTTGCCTTTTGTTTCAATTCTGGTGTCTTACAGTTAGGAATTTCGAGACAGAATCTCATGACTGGGAAAATGAGAGAGTCAGAGTGTTGCAGATGGAAGAACTTTAGATAACTCTAGTCCTACCCCTTTAATTTACAGATGGGAGAACTGAAGGTCAAGATCTCATAGCCATTTAGTGTTGGTCAGCCAAAGAAATCAGACCCTTTCTCTATGCCCCTCAGGCCTTATGTTTCTCCTTTTTGTTGGCCAATAACACATTTTTTCCTGTGCTGATCTCAGTACTGTTGGAGGATTCATGCTCACAAAGAACACAGAGATGTTTAGGCACACATATTCTATAAGTGGCCAGAGGTACCTCTAATGGAACAAGCCCTTTTGGTTTAAAGAGTATGAAAGAATAGGGACCAGCTCTCTTAGGGAAATTTAACAACACAGTGTGAGGTCTTAGCATCTCATATATGGACTTATTTCTTCACTAGGGTCTTGTAATTAATTCTAATTAAGAAAAACATTAAGTAATGCTTTCCAATTAGGCCACAGTTTTCGACCCACGGTAGAGTGGGTATTTGTTCTTTGCTGGGGACGTTAATATTATTAAACACTGATAAAAGACAGCATTCGTCACTTGAATCCTGTGGCAGCTGCAGATTGCTTTCTGCAGAAAGGGCCTAATACATTGCTTTTTCTTGGATTAAGCATTTGTTTGGGGTGGCTGTGGTGTCTGGAGGAGGGGCACCTAATGAGAATTATGAGGAAGCTCTAAAACCTTGGCTATCTGTTTCTCCCTTTCTCTCCTCCTTCTTCTTCCTGCCTTTGACCTAACCACATTTCCCCGGGAGGGCAATGCTCTCCAGAGTCAAATGCTACACCTGTGGCTAATTCTCAGGGAATACAAGGAAGACTCTACCACATTAGAAGCAATTGGCTGTTTGCAGGAAGCACGATGATCTGTAGTCACATCTCATTAGGGGAGCCTGGGCCCCGTGGTGCACAAGTAAAGCAAACGCTGCCAATGTAATTTGTTTTATATGCCTAATTCTCTTCCTTATAATTAACATCTGAAATTTGAAAACAAAACAAGAGTGCTTTTTACACGTCTGGGATCTGTAGAGCATTTTCAGGGAGCTTGGGATTTTAGAGTAGCACTCACCCTTACCTTGTCCTTTCTCACAACAAACAACAGTGTGAGCTGAGGCCAGACATTCATAGGTCACAGAGAGCCCGTGGAAACCCTAGAGGGCTGATCCCTGGGGTACAATATGTGTAGGGAGGAAGGATAGGGCAGTGTAGGCAAAAGTCACCATTACCCCTGATCCTGTGCATGAGTCTAGCTGCTCTCGTCTTCACTGAGATGAAGTGGCCCCACAAAAGTGACTCAGCAGTATGACAGGGTTACCAGTCAGGAGCTGGCTGTATATTGCCTCAGGCAACCTTCATAGTCTTTCCTCCGTTGCACTTCAGCTCTGACAGCTGGAAACAGTCACACATGGAGGGACAGAGAAGAAATGTGGAGCAATGGGTTTTCTGCCACCAACCACTCTGGCAGATAGACTATGGGACCAGGAGAAAATATTGTTCACAAAGCCTCTGCAATGTCAATGGGGCTGTGCAGAAAGTATCTGGAATTGGCCATCATATCTGGAGCCTACACACCTAAGACAAGCCAGATGAGATTGATCTACATCATGGAGATGCCAGACAGCGGTCTTGGTTGCAAACACCAGAAATTGTTCCTAGATCATTTAAGTTGAAGACCAATTTGTTGGTAGGCTATTGGTTAGCTTGCAGACCTGACCAAAAAGCAGGAGGAAATGAGCAAAAGAACCTGGAGAACACCAGCACAGATAAGGTCATATTGTAAGACCAGCCTGGTTAGAGCAGCCCAGGGGCTGCCACCTCTGAATACTGTCACTGTCACCGGGATGATACTGCTAAACAAAGGGTACCACTCAGCTCTGTGTCTCCCACCAAGCTCCACTCAGGAACACGGAAAGGGGCCTCAGATGTGGGGTAGCCAAAATATAACAAGTGTCTCCTCGCATTGGTGAGCACACTAGGCAATATGTTGGTTGTTCATGTGGTTAAGGGGGTTATATGAAACCTCAGAAGAGTCACAGATATGGTGGGAGATGTGTAATGGCAGATATGGCTGCTTTTAATCTCCCTTGGTATCCTCAGCCCCTGTGATCCTCAATTAGCTCAAGGCTAGTGCCCTATTGTCACCCTTCTCTTTCTCCTCCATCTTTCTATTTTTTTCATAACAACAACGTCAATAGTCATGTGTTGAGCAACCACGCAATTTGTTAGATAATTTACATTCCTTGTTTTATGTAATCACCACAGAAACTCATGAAGCAGGTATGATGATTCCCATTTTAAGGTAGGTAAATTAATGTTTTAAAAGTTAAGCAACTTCCCCAAAGTCACCCAACTAATCCATGATGAAAGTGGGATTTGCATCCAAGTCTGGCTGACTCCAAAGCCTGAGGTTTGGATGGGGTAAGAAAACCCCTTTCAACATCAACAAATTCATAGATACCAGCAAGACAATAGTACTTATAGTATGTATTGATTAAAAAGTACATAATGGCAAAAGCAATGCTAATTGCTATTAGCATTGCTAAAAGCAATGCTACTAGAATCCTAGTAGTATCTACACACAGTGTTTTATTAATTACAATAGGATCTACATGCATTTGAAAAACATATGTGAAGGATATTTTACTAATTCAGTCTTTCACAAGGTCCCTCCCACATACTCCTTACAATAGCCACCAGCTAGTGAGCAGGCACGTGACCTGAGTTGAGCCAGTTGGTTCAGGATTTGATATGAACCATAAATCATGAACGACTGTGCTAAACCCTACAACTCTTGGCTTCCATAAAATGCACATAATAAGTGTTAAAGGAAGGAAGGTTGGAAGGGAGGGAGAGAGGAAAAGAGGAAAGGAGGGAGTGGAAGAGCCAGGGAAGGTGCAGTCAGGAGAAATCAGCAGAAGCAGCTAAGCCAACTTGAAGCTTTAGGCTAAAAGGTTGTTTGTGTCCAAAGGTCAAGTCTAGAGAAGTCAGCTCCTGCTAGAGTAACAGTCTGGCTTCACAGATCCTGATAGGTGAAACAAAGCAGGAGTCTACAACCTTAGGAGGAAACTGGGGACCCCAAGGGTCAGGGAACCAGGAAAAGCACCTAAGTAATTTAGCAGGAGTGAGAGCACTGACAAAGAAAAAAAAAAGACACCAAACCCACCACCCACCACCCATTGCCTGTCATCCAACACAGGGTTTCTCTCACCATCTGGCTAAGGAGCAGAGCGGGTTTCAGAGTTCAAGGCAGTCAGAGCCCTTATGTGCCTCCTGGAAGACAGCATTTCCTGGACTGTGTTCTACACACTGGTTAGGTTTCCATGCGCATTCATCCTAACATGGTCAATGGAAGTATTTTTAATGCTGTTATGTCATCTCTTCTGGAGAGCTTTCCTTGACACTTTCCCAGCCCAAGCCCACTTCAATCCCACTCAACCCCAGTTGGCTGCCACAACTCCAATGTCAAGGTAAAGAACATGGATTTTGAATCAGACTGCCTGGGACTGAATTTTGGCTCTGCCAATTACTAACTGTGTGACATTTGGCAAATAACATTTCTGTGCCTTGACCCACCTACCTGATAGGGTTGTTAGGAGAATTAAGTGATTTAATACATGTAAGCACTTAGACTAGTGCCTGGAAGAAAGGAAACTTTGAGTGTCTGCTCTCATTACCCCCACACTGTCCAATCATTATCATTGTGTCCACTCATACATTAGACTATGCAATTTGAGAGCAAAGGTTGTGCTTTTAATTCTGTGTTTCCTGTGTCTAGCACAGTGTCTGACACTTGCTGGCTACACCATATAAGTGGTGAATAAATAATCTTTTGTCATTTTGAGAGAAACCAAATGGAGACCAAAATTTGTTGTCTAGCAAATTCTAATAAATTGAGAGAAAGCAGCCAATGATTAAAAAAAACAAAACAAAAGCAAGTAAACAACTAAAAAAAACAGTTCATGTGTGCAGCTACAGCTGAGAGAGATCTGGTTCCATACCCCATTGTCGGTTTTATCCTTCCAAGTCCATCACTATGAAAGAAATGATAATGCCTTGTTTGATTTGAGTATCTTCTTTTAATGGAGAGTTGATTTTCCCTCCCTTAGCAAAAATTTACAGTGGCCTTACAAAAGGGGGAAATAAGCCCATATATTCGCATATCAAATGTTTTGATTTTCAATTATAAAATTTGTCTTTCTAAGACATTCTAGAAATGGCAGCACAATGGAAGCCTGGCTGCAGGATCTGTTTTAAATGTTCTCAGCAGTTCAATTTTCTAATGTTCAATTCTGGGGCAAGCCTTTCTCAATTGGGTGGGAGTTTCAGAATGCCTGGACTTTTATCTACCTTCTTGGTTCGGGAGAAAGAGAGCTGTTTTCATTCCCGAGCCTAGATTTTCTTAATAAAATGATTGTCAGAAATGCCCTTGCTCTGTGCCCTTCCCCTTTCCTGCTCCAGCCAAGAGGAGAGAGGCATCATTTAATGATTCTTACTTTTAAAGGAATAAAAATAATAAGCAGAGAAAGTAGTAAAAGTGGGAAGATCTCCAAAAATCATAGCCCCCATTACTGTGTGTTTCTAATTCTAGACACAGATAGAGCTGCAGACCTAAAAGAATTTGTTCTTAACAATTTAAGCAAGATTCTTTTAAGTTAATCATATACCACAAACCTTTAAAACAGCCATTTCCAGTCTGCAAACCATTTTTACAGTTCTCTACTTGTCTGTTTTGCCTTGCGGTGACAGACTTATCTCTCTCTGTCCTTGTCCTAAACTCAGATATGACAGTGAGGATGAACAAAGATGCAAAGAGAATTATCAAATATCAAAGAAGAAAATACCAAAGGCTATGTTTTCCCCAGTTGGAGTTTTCAATTCACCTGGGACATGTTTTGTAGTGTTTGGTATGTTTCAAATTTAAAACCACCACAGCCACAAAACTCTAAAAAATATCTCTTGCATGTGTGTGGGCATGCATGTGAGTGTGTTTGTGTTGTTTTAGTTTGGGGGGCAGTATTTTCTGGGGCTTTTTGTTTGTTTTTGTTTTTTTTTTTTTGTTTTTGTGAAATGCAAGGGAGGATGTTTAATGGCCTAGTTCAGCACCTTCAGAAAGGCTGGCTCTGTTCTTAGCTTTGAAATGGCTGTTATCTCTAAGCAAGTCACCCTAGTAATCTACCCTGCTGTTTTCCCAACTCTAAAAACGGAAGGTACTTGCGTTCAGTCCCACAGATAAGACACAAGGGCTATTTAAAAAGTTAGCCAATCTGTCGCCTCCCAGGGGCTTTACACAAGGTAGAAAACGTTAATATTCTAAATAGTTCTAGCCCTCTGGCCTGTGCATGTTTCGAGCTGCTTCATCATCCGTACAGAGCCTTTTCTTTAATCTTTCCCATGAGCGTGTGCGCAGGTTCAAACAGTGATAATTACCATAAAACAATTGTGTTGTCCTTCTCCCAATAAAAATTGCTCTGTTAATCAGCCAACTTGCAGCCCCCTTGTCTGAGGACCCTTATGCCAAACTGGCAGGGTAGAACGTGGCTGCAGATAAATTAGCCCACGTGTGATTGCATGCGAAAACACATTGACTTAGGATTTTTTTTTCCTCTCCCGTTCAACCTGACAACTTGTCTAAATAGGCTTTTGCCTCGACCTGACAGCTCGTGGACAAGCTGTGTACAACAGGCCATTAAAACTCAATGCTGTGAACATGCAGAGTACAAAACACAGACAAAGGGATGCGATCAAAAGATAAAAGGATGAACAAAGAAAGTGGGAGGGTTATGGGGGGAGGGTCTGAAGAGTTACTTTTTAACTGTGCTTTCAGACTTTGTCACAGGTTGAATTCTCTGAAGCAGACTCTTGAGAGGGAGTTTGGGGCGAAGGCTATTTATGAGGGATCAACACCTATGGAAGGAAGGAGGAAGTACAGGATTGGACAGAGGGAGAAGTTGAGCTGTGATGCAAGCTAGACAGTCTCAGCTAACCCTCCCTCCCCTGGTGGGCTCTGGAGTGATCCTTGTTGGGCTAAAGTGTTTGGACATTTTCCCCGTACCCCCACCCTTTTATTAGCCATTGCAAGGGCGAGGGCACACTCTCAGGCTGAGCTGGCTTCCTGCAGCTGAGGCAAACCCTGGCAGAGTTGATGGCTGTGGTACAAAGTCTTTCCTTGGAGGATGATCTGGGCCAGCATCTATGTGTCTACCACAGAGATACAATTGCCTACGTGATCATAACCCAGCTCTCTCCGTCTCTATAGTCATTTCTTAGCCCAGATCAAGTTATAAATCTTCTTTGATCCCAGCATAATAACTGTTCCTATTATTAAGCACTAATTAGCCCCATGCTACAAGCTATACCTACTTTATTTCATTTAATTCTCATAACAATCCATAGAGGCAGGTATTCTTATAATCCCCATTTTGTAGATAAAGAAACCAAGGCCAAGGGAGATAACCTGTCAAAGGTTATGTAACTGGTGAATGGCGGAGTTGGCATGTGTGCTCTGAGCTATCTGATTCTGTAGTCCACTTGTTTAACCAGGACACTTATTGATCCGAACAGATATAGGTCTGTAGGTTCCCACTGCAACTCCTTCCTTGACCTTTAGCTATAAGAATTTAACAGGAAACACTTTCATTAGGACTGACTGTTAGAGCTTACAAAAGAGCCCATTTCTTGGACTGGGAGAAACAGCCATGTGTTCCTATGGACCTTTGCCTCTCTCTGACTGCCAGACCCAATACATGTTTTATTGAGCATATACTATGTTCTACTGTCTCTCTTGAAATTTCTGAGGAAGCTGGGTGTGAGAGATAGATTAGTATGCAAGAGATTTATTAGAGCATGCTCTTGGTATCAATACTTGGGGAAAACACAGAAAGCAGGAGTGGGCAAATGGAAAAACTGGGCTGCAGTGCAGGCCTCCGGTGATCTCACAAGGGGCTCTAGAGCTTACATGGCTCATCACAGTTGTCCTGAGTTGGGGAAAGGTGGCTGAGCCTTTATATATTGTGCCAGTCATTGAATGCACAATGAAGCAAATAGCAAAGTTGGACTTAACTGAGGGCTGTCAGCTGTCAAGATTCCCAACACCTGGAAGAATAAGTGTGTCCTTCTTTAAAGGAGATCCTGGTAGCCAATCACAGCATCCACTACAGCTATTTTCTTTCAAATATTCCAAACGTTAAATATTGTTAGTCCCATTTTATAGGAGGAAAAAACAAGGGCAAGTCAATTTAATGACTTATCTATCGAGAGATATGTATGTAGAATTTAATTATCAATCCATTCATTTAACAAATATTTATTGAGCACCTTCTGTGCATCAGGCATTGTGCTGGGTCCTAAGAATTTAATGGTGAACAAAAGAGGACTCTTGACCTTATCCTAATAATATTTTAGTGTTGACAAACAATAGTTTATTGTAGATACAGAAACAATTTTATGTGAGTTTGTCTATTTCTTTAGAATAGCTATCTAAATATTTACTGGGTCAAGAGAAGGAACATTTAAAGCCCATTAATACATATTGCCAAACTTCTTTCTGAGAGAGTTAAAAAATTATAAACATGCATTCCTAAAATTTTGAGAACAGTAAGGGGAAAGCAACTTGGCCATGAGATGTCTTCTTAGCATAATGAGAAAGTGTTTGTTATAAATCAAACTTAAACTAGTCAGTTTTCATCTGGAATCTCAAAAGTCATTGCCCATAATAACATCTAATTCTTCATCATTTGAAGAATGCTGTTGATAGCATCAGCAGTAACAACAAAAACCAACCCATCAAGCACTAAACTTTTACCAAACACCTATCTTGTTAACCCATTTCCTATTTAAGAAATTGTTTAAGAGATTGATTCAATGACCTCCAGATGCAGAGTGAATAAATAGTATAGCTATACCAGGTCTCCCGTACCTAGGAATTTTATTGTCCAGTAATTTCATTCTTGGCTATCTGTTGAACCCTGGCACAGTCAAAAGGTTGGCAAACTTACCACCCACAGATGCCAGTGCTATCTTGATAACCCTGACACACAGACACCTTGACCCTTCTGTGCCTTGGTACCATGGCTTTTCTTTGGATAGGGAGAAGAGAAGGAGGGGGGAAGAGTTGCCTCCACTCTGGATTCTGATTCAGTAGGCCAAAGATATAGCCTGGCATTTGTATTTTGGAAATGTTTTCCCCACTCTCATACTCCTAAATGAAAACCATGGCTTTAGAATCTAGAAGTTTTCCTCTCACTACCCCGTGTAGTGTCTGGTGTTCTGTTCCATTGCAGCAAGCATGGAGTTTTTTAGCCGATTCAAAAATCTAGTTGGAGCTCAGGTTTTAATGGATGATCCTGAATCACATTAATATCCCTCTGAGTTAACATCTGTAATTCTAGTGTGTTTGAGGCCTGATCAGTGGATGCATTGTGCAGACATTAATGGCAGATTCAAGTCACAGTGGGTTTCCTATAGACAAAAAGACATCCAGTTTCTGAGACTCCTAGAATAGTGGACATAATAAGGGGTATAAAAAAGTGATATTTCAAATGCCAGATGAAATGGACTAAAAGCAGGTCTTATCATCCACTACTTGGCAAGGAAGAGAAAAAGTGGTCTTGTCAAAAAGACCACTCAAGTGATAGACAAATGCATCTTTGTGTTACAAGTATGGTGCTCATCTTGCACAGGGAGAAAAAGCCAGAGAATTCTACAACTTGTGGGTAAATATAGAACTGTCAGGACAGTAAGAAAAAGGATTGAAGCTGAAGCAAATATTTACTCAGAAAAGACCAACAGGCCGGGCATCATGGCTCACGCCTGTAATCCTAGCACTCTGGGAGGCCGAGGTGGGAGGATCGCTTGAGGTCAGGAGTTCGAGACTAGCCTGAGCAAGAGTGAGACCCTGTCTCTACTAAAAAATAGAAAGAAATTATCTGGACAACTAAAAATATATATAAAAAATATTAGCCGGGCATGGTGGCGCATACCTGTAGTCCCAGCTACTCGGGAGGCTGAGGAAGGAGGATTGCTTAAGCCCAGGAGTTTGAGGTTGCTGTGAGCTAAGCTGACACCACGGCACTCTAGCCTGGGCAACTGAGCGAGACTCTATCTCAAAAAGAAAAAAAAAATACCAACAAATTGTGCAACTTTTTTATGTCACCTAAGCTGAGCAAGATTTGTTCAGGGGGAGTCGGGATAAACCCTACGATTGTAAGTAGCAGGGCAGAAATGATCACAGTGGCCCAGATCTCAGAGTGAAGCACTTATACTGGCATTTTCCATCCCTTCACATTCTTTTAGAAAAATTCCTGCTTGCCTGAAAGACATATTTGGGAAAGAGTGGTCCAGAGGCTTGCTAATGGCCTTAGGTTTTCAAGAGTGAGCCCTCAGGGAAAGTGTTTGGAACAGTGTTCTGGGATTTCTTACTACCATGAGCAGGTAGCTTGTTTCACTAAAGAATGATAAATTCAACAGTAATAGCAACCAAAGTTCTGAGCAGAAGCAACTTCCATTCACATCCCTAAGTAGACCTGGCCACATGCACCAACTAACTGCCTTGTGTGGACACTCAACTCCATTTTTTTTTTCAGGAATATCAATCATGGAAAAATAGCATCTTGCTTTCAAATACGTTTTAGGCTTACAAAGTATATTTAACATATATTTAAGCCTCAAAACAACTCCATGAGGTATGTCTCATATGCCCCCATTTTACTAATGAGGAAACTAAGGCTTACCCAGGTTAAGTGACCATCCAAAATATTCAACTACGTATCCACTTCCAATAAGGTTGGAGTCCTTTTTTGTAGCCTAGCCCTTCCACAGAGAATAAGCATTAATAGAAGAGTGGAACAAAAATACAAAGAACGTGATTGAAGGCCTCAGAGAACTTCCAAAGCAGCAGGGACTTGAAAGGCCAAGATCCCGGAGAGAAGGGAAATGCATTGAGAAGAATCTGGCATTCTGCACCCAATTTTCCCCTTGAGGAATCCACTGATTCATAAGAGGCTTGGAGCCAAGAGTCTAAGAAGCCAAGTACAAAGTAGCAACTAAGACACTAGGAAGCCAAATGGAGTTTTTGGAAGTCTCACAGCATGGGGAGGCAAAACCTGAATCTCAGGGTTACCCAGGAGGCCAGAACTGGAGGGGCCAAGATCTCAGAGAGAAGGGAAACACATTGAAGTGAGCCCAACATTCTTTGAGGCATTTGACACGATGCCCTTCCCTCTGTATAAAGATACAACAAGGCTGAAAGTAAAAAGATGCAAAAAGTTGTGCCATGCAAACATTAACCAAAAGAAAGTTGGCATGGATATAATAATAGCAAATAAAGTAGACTTTAAAGCAAGAAGCATTACAGAGATAAAGAAGGATAAAAAGGGTCACAGTCTGTCAGGAAGATAAAACAGTCCTATATGTATATAATAACACAGCTTCAAAATACAAAGCAAACATTAACTGAAATAAAGAAGAAACAGACAAATACACAATCATGGTAGGGAATTTTAAGACAGCTCCCTTATTTTTGAAAATCCAAAACCACCAGCAAGCCTTTGGGCCACCCTTTCCCAAATTCACATCTTTCTAGCAAGCAGGAATTTATCCAAAAAGAATTCCAAGGAATGAAAAATGTAGGCATATATGCTTCATTCTGAGACCTGAATCACTGTTATAATTTCTGCCTTCTTAGTTATTTCATCTACAACTGATAGATAAAAAACAGACAAAAAAAATCAGGAACAACATAGAAGATTTGAATCACACAAATAACAAACTTAATTGATATAGCTATGTTGTACGTGTGTGTGTGTGTGTGTGTGTGTATCAGTGTGAATGAAACATTTACCAAAATGAAATATAAATATATGCTTGGGCCATGAAGCACATCAAAACAAATTTTGAACAATTGAAATCACTTAGATTATGTTCCCTGACCACAGCTGAATTAAGCTAAAAAGCAATTTAAAACTATGTATAACTAGAAAATCCTCAAATATTTGGAAACTAAATAGTATACTTCTAAATAACCCCTAGGTTAAAAAAAACCTCAATAAAAATTAGAAAATACTTTGAACTGAGTGATAATGAAAATATAGCACAGCAAAACTTGTTGGATGCAGTTAAAGCCATGCTTACAGGGAAATTTTTAGCCTCAAATTCATAAATTATAAAATAAGGCTGAATTTTAGTGATCTCATTATTCACTCCAAGAAGAAAAAAAATACAACAAATTCAACTCAAAGAAAGTAAAAGGAAATGATAAAGATAAGCAAAAGAACATAACATATAATAGAGAAACTCTACAAAGTCAAAAATTGGTTCTTTGAAGACTTAAAATGGGCAAGATTGATGGAGTTTTTTTCTTGTGAATCTAGCCCTAGAAAAGAAAAAAATAATAATAATAAAATAAGGGGAAAAAAGACTGATGCGAGTTTCACTAAGCTTAAAGCAGAACTATGACTTAAACCCAGGCCTTGACCAAGCACTCCTCAAGCATCCTGTGTCACAGGAAGCCCTAAGCAGGTTTGTGGGAAGGATGACTGTGCCCTGGTTCGGAAAGCTTGCAGTAAGGCCAGTTGGGGAGTGCCTAGGGGCCCGGGGGTGGGGTTGGGAGTGTGACTCAGTGCCCAATCATAACACAGGAGATGAGGAGTCACTGGGCTCGCTCTCTGGAGGTTTCAACAATCAATCAGGAATGGAGTCTCAAACTGCCAGGAGCTCTTTTACCAAAGATAAACAATTTCACTGGCCTATAGCTTTAATTTTTTTAGTTTCCTTCTTGCAAAGTAACTATAGTCTCCCATGGTTATGCACTAAATCTTTAGATGGCAATATAATGGCTTATATTTTCACATCAGTTACCCTATTCAACAGAAGTAGTTCCCCACGACCATTTCCCATCAGGAATGGACACCTGGCTGAGGACCGTGATATTTTGCTAGACTCCTTCCTGGGCTGAAAAAGCTCAGGCAGTATTAGTTTCAGACCTCTGAAAAGCTTCAACTTGAGCTAATGCTTCCTTGATTTCCATCTTTCAAAGGAATCCAAGTGGCTTTTGCAGACAGGAAGAAAACTATCATTTATTGAGTGCCTACTGTATGCCAGAGACTTTAAATTAATTAATCCACTTAATTTTCACAACCCCTCTGAGCTATTTTTATTTTGTAGAGAAAAAAAAACAATAAAGGATTAAGTGTTTAAATAGCCTCACCAGGGTCACAGAGGTTTAACTGGCAGTTTTACCATTTTTTAAGCCAAAGTTCACATTCTTTTTTTTTTTATTTCATCTTATTGTTATGGGGGATACAGAATTGCAGGTTACGTACATTGCCCATGTACCGCCTTTCCCCCCAAGTCAGAGCTCCAGGCGTGTCTGTTCCCCAGGTAGTGCGCGTTGCACCCATCATGTAGGTATATATCCCTCCCTTCCCCACCCTCCCTTCCCGAGTCAGCACCTTCAAGCGTTACCATTCCTCAAACGGTGCGCAATGCACTCATTGTGTAGGCATACCCCCATCCCCTCCCCCACCCCCCACCTCAGTCTGATATCCGATTGGTGTCGTTCCCAGATGTGTATTTAGGTGATGATCAGGGAAACCAATTTTCTGGTGAGTACATGTGATGCTTGTTTTTCCATTCTTGGGATACTTCACATAATATAATGGGTTCCAACTCTCTCCAGGAGAACCATAGAGATGTCGTATCTTCATTATTTCTTATAGCTGAGTAATATTCCATGGTATACATATACCACAGCTTACTACTCCAATCATGTATTGATGGGCATTTGGGTTGTTTCCACATCTTTGCTATTGTGAATTGTGCTGCTATAAACATTCGGGTACATGTGTCTTTGTTAAAGAATGACCTTTTTTCCTTTGGGTATATGCCCAGTAATGGGATTGCTGGGTCAAATGGCAGGTCTACTTGAATCTGTTTAAGATACCTCCATAATGCTTTCCACAAGGGTTGCACTAGTTTGCAGTCCCACCAGCAGTGTATGAGTGTTCCTGTCTCTCCATATCCACGCCAACATGTGTTGTTTTGGGATTTTTTGATAAAGGCCATTCTCACTGGGGTTAAGTGATATCTCATTGTGGTTTTGATTTGCATTTCTCTGATGATTAGGGATGCTGAGCATTTTTTCGTATGTTTGTTAGCCATTCTTATATCTTCTTTTGAGAAATTTCTATTCATGTCATTTGCCCACTTTTTGATAGGGTTGTTTGATTTTTTTCTCGAAGATTTTCCTGAGTTCTAAATAGATTCTTGTTATCAGTCCTTTATCTGATGTGTAGTATGCAAAAATTTTTTCCCATTCTGTAGGTGGTCTGTTTATTCTCGTGACTGTTTCTTTGGCTGTGCAGAAGCTTTTTAATTTAATCATGTCCCATTCATTTATTTTTGTTGCTGCTGTGATTGCCTTGGGGGTCTGCTTCATAAATTCTTTGCCTAGGCCAATGTCTGTAAGAGTCTTTCCTACATTTTCTTCTAGAATTCTGATTGTATCACGCCTAAGGTTTAAGTCTGTTATCCACCGTGATTTGATTTTTGTGAGAGGTGAAAGCTGTGGGTCCTGTTTCAGTCTTCTACAAGTGGCTAACCAGTTCTCCCAGCACCATTTATTGAATAGGGATTCTTGTCCCCAGAGTATATTGTTTCCTGCTTTGTCAAAAACAAAGTTCATTCTTGAGAGATGATCAGGCAAAATAAGAGATTGGATCACAGTCAGAGCAATCTTGATTCCCGTTTTGAGTCTGCCACTTAAACCATTGTGACCCTGGGCAAGTTAGCTGACCTCTATTGAAGAATAATGCTAGTACACTTGTTCCTGGGTATCCACGAGGGATTGGTTCCAGAACCCTTGTGGGTACCAAAGTCTGTGGATGCTCAAGTCTCTTTTATAAAATAGCATAGTATTTACATATAACCTGTACACATCCTTACATATACTTTAAATCATCTCTAGATTACTTATAATACCTAATACAATGTGAATACTATTAATATGTAAATAGCTATTTATTGGGTTTTATTTGTATTATTATTTTTTATTACTGAATTGTTATTTTTTATTTATTTATTTATTTTTCAATCTGCAGTTGGTTGAATCTGCAGATGTGGAATTTGTGGATACGGAAGGTCAACTGTGCATACATCCTGGGACTGTTGAGAGAACTAAATGAGATAATGAGGGCAAGTGCTAAGAACAGTGCTTGACACATACAATAAATGTTACTGCTCCTATTCCTACTCTTACTACTGTTGCTCTTGCTGCGATATTGCTGTTATATTGCATTGCTTATCTGTCCTATGCTGCCTCCATTTAGCTCAAATTCTGAACTGATGATTGCACTAGCTTCATGCAATGCTATTCTAAAGAGTCAAATCCACCAACCAGAAAAAGAAATGAGGAAGTTACGGCTGATGGTGAAGCACAGGCCTTAGGAGTCAGGTCCCATGGGTTTTGTTTTAACCACTGAGTCACGTAGTGAGCAACAATCACACGAACATTGGCCAGCTCTCCTGTTGTTCATCAGGGGTAAAGACATAAACAAACCCTCCGCTTTGCACATGAAAATTCACCACCTGCTTTAAAACCTCCTTGGGGAAAAGGTTTAGAAACCATAATTAGCAATTTTTCTTGATGGAATCATTTCATTCTTCCATCAGGCTTTCCTTTTAACTTCTCACCTACCCAGCTGGTCTTTAAGTATATCTGAGCAGAGCAGCCCGGGGAGGATAGACCAGAGGAATGATGTCCCTGATACAGAATACGAAAATGTAACTACAGTCATGCATCGCTTAATGACAGGCAAACATTGTGAGGAATGAGATTTCGTCATTGTGTGAACATCATAGGCTGTACTTAAACCTAGATGTTACAACCTACTCCATTATACAGCTCCATTATAATCTTATGGGACCACTGCCATATATGTGGTCCATTGTTGATCAAAATGTCATTATGAGGCATATCACTGTACTTGAAGAATAAAAAACGAGTCTAGTTGGTGTGTCCTAGAGGTGTTCAGATGTCTGTCAAATGAATGTATGAATGAATTGGTGGGAATTTGTGCAGTCATTCATTGCATCCAAAACACGGGGACACAAAATCTAATTTTTAAAGCTTTTTGGCTTTGGCCGTCTGTCAGGCCCATAAGGTTTCATGTGTGTCAGAAGCAGTAGTCCCAATCCTAAAAAAAACTTCCCAACTCCACTCCTGTTAGTAGTGATCAATGTTCTAGAGCTCCCAATTCCTGCTGGACTTGGCCTTTTGTAAAACTCATCACAACTATGGTTATTTATTTTGTGGCTGATTTCCTTGATAGGTCCAGCATGGAGCACAGAAACTGTCACATAGAGGATACTCGCGAAATACCAGTTGAATGAATGAATGAGCAAATGAACTGCTTACTATCTAACAAACTAGTGCTTCGAGATAGTACACATTGCAGATTTCAGCTTAGTGCTACCGTACCTTCTAGTTTCCTTTCCCAGATTTTACTTCCCAGGCAGGCTGAGGTGCACCTCTCCCACTTTGTTGAATTGAAATTATGAAACACACATGTTAGTGTGAGACTCGCTCCCTTATGCAACTTTAAAACACCCAACCCCACTGGTGCTGGGGTGTTCACAGGCTCCCCCTGCATTCCCTAGGTGCAGAGACAGGAAAGTAAGCAGCTTCCTATTTGTCCACACAGTGACTCATCTTGCTTTAATGTTGCCTTGTCCTGTGCAAGTGTAGATCTGGCTACTAAGACAGTCACAGCCAGCAGAGCCACCTCCTAGAAACCAAATACACATCTGGCAGAGCTCACTTGCTTCCACCTCCCAAAGAGAGGGCAGATTACATAAATGCTGATTAAGTCATGAGCTCTTGGTGTGGTCACATTTTACTGCCAAGCAAACAGACCTAGAATCCAGCGAGCTTCCACTAGATGATGCCTTTTATACATTTCTTTTCATTTCCCCCACAGGAATAGAGATGGTCAGAAGGCAGACAAGAACTTAGATTAAAAGCAGTGGTCTAGAAAGGTAAGTATCCCAAGAAGCAAGGCTAAGGGAGGGGCCAGTTGAGTGGAAGGGACATGATTACAAGGGGAGCCTTAATGCTTTAAGCCTGTACCGAGGCAAGTGCTGGTGTAGGAGCAGGTACACTCACAAGCTCATCACTCATCTGCAGGTCCAGACTTCTCGGGCTCATGGATGCATGTGAACATTCTTATTCCTGACAAAGAATGCCCAGGAAGTTACCTGCATTACCTCTAAAGGACTTTCTTTGTCATTGGCCTTGCAGCTCTTCTAATTTCACTACAAATAAAAGCCTGGCTAGGAAAAATATTGTTGGTGCCCTGCCCAGATCCCCTTTTCGGCAGGTGCATCCAGCTCCCAGTTGCTGTGAGCTGTTGGCTGCTGAGAGCTCACAGCTGCAGCCTTCTCTGGAGAATTGTCCTCAGCTAACAGGATTGGAGTCACCAGTTCAAGAGTGCCCTACCCCTGGCAGTCCACAGCCAATGACTGACCTACATGAGGGTATAAAAAGCCAACCCACTTGCTTCAAGGTGGGACAGTCTCTGGTGCCATTCATGTTCCAAGGGCCATCATGGAACCAGGTTAAAGCTGGACTCCAGCTAAACCACATCCTTGTTTAGCTCCTTCCCCTGCCTTTTCTTGCTTCCAGCCCTCCCATCCCATCCCTAGAACATTCTTTCAGCTGAACTTGAACAAGAATCTCCATCTCAGGCACTGCTTCAAGGTTTCAAGACTTAAGATAGGCATCAATGCAACTAACACTCAATAGCACTTACCACGTGCCAGGTACTCTTCTAAGAGCTACACATGTATTAGCTCATTTAGTCCTCACATATCTACCCCTATGAGGTAGATGTTACTATTTTCTCTGCTTGGCAGCCAAGGTAACTAAAGCACAGAGATGTCAAGTAATTTTCCCAATGTCATACAGTAAGTGAGGGAACCGCGGTTTGAAGCCAGGCAGTCCAACCAACCCTTAACTACAATTCCTACTGATTCTCATAACTCTCTTTTAACACCTACCTGCTTGTGTTCTCTTTCAGAAAGCAAGTTTATGTCTCATTCTTTCTGCAAGCTTTAATATCCAGAGAATCCAGGACATTTTGAAACTATAATCTTGAAAAACAGATCTCAATAACCAGAAGTGTTTCTTCTAGTTGCACCTCCCCTAATCCTGGCCAGCATTATAAAAAGATAAATTTTTTTACTTGAGCAGATGCTAAGTGCTCTGCACTGCTGTGGCTACAGAAAGTATACTACTTAAGAGAAAGTACGAAAAACAGCTCCAGAGCACAGACTTTTTCAAGTAAGATCCTGCTAAAGCACACTCAGATAGTCACAGTAGCAGTAGCAGTGGCTGAATATTACCAAAGGTAGGGGGATAGAGGAGGATGATACAACAGCAGAATGATAGAGCCCAGAGCTCTCGTGTACTGCTAATAGGAGTGTAAATTGCTGCAACGACTTTCAAGAACTCTTTGGGAGCATCTAGTAAAGTGGGATATACGCAAACTTATGACCCAGCAATTCTACTCCTAGGAATATACCCAAGAGAAATGGGTACAAAGGTTGACTGAAAGGAATGTTTAAAGCAGCATTAACTGTAACAGTGAAAAAAAAAAATAGAAACTACCCAAAGTCCCATCAAAAGTAGAAAGGATAAACTGTGGTGTATGCATCCAATGGATGAAGCTATGGCAATGGGAATAACTGAACCACAACTATACATAGAAATATGATGAATTTCACAAACATGATGTTGAATGAAAGAAGCCAGACACAAATGAATATATACTACATGATTCCATTCATATTAAATTCAAAACCAGACAAAACTAATCTATTGCATTAGAAGACAAGATGGTGGCCACCCATGGTGGGGCAAGTGACTGGAAGAGGCCATGAGGAGGTCTCCCAGAGTGCTGGTCATGTTCTGTTTCATGATCTGGGTGCTGGTTTCATGGGTGTGTTGACTGTATTCAAATCCATCAAATTGTACACTTAAAATTTGTGTACTTCCTATATGGACACTGTACTTCAATAAAAATCTCAAGAAATGCATGGGCAATGTATATAGCCTGATCTTTTGTACCCCCTTAATGAGCTGAAAAACAAAGAAAAAAAAAATCTCAAGAAATGATAGAGGACAATTTTGTTGATAGAGAAAGAAAACCTTCCCACATAGATGGTCTTTTTTTTCCCACAAGGAAAATGATTTCAATGAAGATCAAGGCAGTTTTCTCACCAGGTAATCACACTTTTGAGTTCAAATTCCTTAGGGAGGTACTTGGTTAGTCTCTCAGAGATCTCTCCTTATTCCTCATATTCTGCCCCATGCTGATTTCTGGAATGTTTTCCGTATCCCAAAGCACTGGGTCTAGGCCATTTACTCAGAAGCTGGAAAACAGTCAAAAGAGGCAGTCATTAAGCACTAGAAGAAAATGTCTGTCCCGCCCCATCCGTGTTTACCCAGGGCATGGGTTTATGATGAGGATGCGTGCACAGAGCAGGGAAGGCTGTGTTACATGGAGCCAGAGCCAAAGCAGCAGGGAGGCCCAGGCAGGAAAGGACTTCCTTCCAAGGCTCATCCAGGGCTATCCACTCTGACGGTGTTGTTCCCCATGCTCCCTTCTTCAAGGAAATGAGCAATCTCAAAGAGATCAACAATCTAGCTTCCAATAACCCCGTCAATTTATTTGAAAACACAACAGGGTCCCTGATGTGGAAAAATCAGATTTCTAGGCCTCTTCGACATCTGTTTCTGGCAATCCCAATGTGTTATCTTTTTCATTGCAAAAAGCAGCTGGTGAGTCATCATGTCATGTCATTAAAAAAAAAAAGATCAAGTAAAATATATAGTGGCTTCTGAGAAATTATTTATGACTTCACTAAAGAGAAGCTGAAAGAAATAGTCTCCCCTTCACCACATGAAAGACCTTTCTCCTCTGTTAGCATGAAAATAGAGTCACATTTGAAAAAATGTGAATGTGCAGTAATAATTTGTCAGATATTACCTCTGTCCTTTGCCTGTAGGCCTGGGGGGTGTCCATGGGTTCATTTGTTTGCTTCACAAACATTTATTGAACACCTAGTATGTGTCAAGCCTTGTTCTGGGTACTGAGGGTAAGGCAGTGAATTAGACAAAGACCCTATTCTTTGTCTAATGGAAGCTTAAATGCCCCATTAAAGACCTACTCAGAACAGGACAAAGTGCTGTACTAGGGCCATGCTTCTCCAGCAAAGGTTGGATCCTCTTCAGCACAGAGGACCTCACTCAGAAAAATGTGCCAGCTCTCAATCTTCCTGCCACCCAACATTCCCCACCCATAGCGGCTGCTGTTCAGGACACTTTTCGAGCTTTTTCCTCATGATATAACTGTGGATGTAAGCAAAGATGAAGCATGTTTGTAATAGAAGGTCCTGCATGATCTGGCCCTTGCCAACGACTCCAACCTCATCTTTTAACAACCCCCATGCTTTTCTCACTGTTCTTGGGTCACACTGGCCATCCTTCTGATCCTCAAACATGCCAAGTTTTCTACCACCTTATACCTTAGGCCCTTTCTGTTAGCTGTTCTCCCAGCCTGAATGCTTTTGCCTCAAATTTTTTCAGGAAGTAGTTCAACAATATCTTCTTGCTACTGCAGTATCAGCTTAAATGCCACCTGTCAGAGAGGCCTTTCCCTACCATCACCTAAAATAGCCCTACTCCATCAATTCCTATCACAGTATCCTGGGATTTCTTGCTGTCTAGATGCGTATATTGTCTGTCTCCTTGCACCCCATAGAGTACAAGTGCACTAACAGTAGGGACCAAATCTGCCTAGTTCACCTATGTTCTCAGAACCTAGAACAGTACCTGGCATGCAGTAGGTATTCAATACGCATTTGTTTAACAATTTAATAACCAAAATGAATAGCAAAATATTAGAAATAATATAAAAATCCAACAACTGGAGATTTATTAAATAATTATGGCAAATCTCTACAATGGGCTACCATCTAAAAATAAAATTGATGTTGTATATTAATGTTTAAAAAACTACAAAATATGATCTATATGTGGCTCATGTGATCAACTATTGAATCATGAAATAGTATATTCTATTATATACTATTTCATTACAAAATAGAATAGAAAATATTAGAGTACACCATGTATTGTAAGGACAAGTATTGGGTGGATATGTGTGTGTTTATTGGGTAGCAATATAAATTATTTTTTTACTATGGATCATTGTCAGTAAAATTTGAAAATCACTATTGTAATAGATTAATGACAAAGAAATATATTCATAGTGCATTAAGTGGAAAAATATAGATTGCAAAAGAGCAAAGACAGTATATGTATATAAGATAAAATATTAGGCTGACATATTATTAACTTTAAAACAAAGCATAGACAGGCATAGAAAACTAACTTTAAAAAAATAACCAAAATGTAGAGTAGATTTTTTCTGGGTTATTTCATTGTTTTCTTCTCTGTAGTCACTTTGTTTTTTAAATTATCTACATTGAATATGTGATTTTTAAAATGCAAGATATTTCTAGAAGATATTGTATAATACTCTTTGGAAAAACAGGCTTTTCTTTCATAAAAGTATCTCAATGGCAGTGTCGTAAATTATTGCAAATAAGCTTTTAAGTGCCTATAGAAAGCATAATTATGACCGGGAGTTCTCTACACAAAGTGTTTCATCTCACATTATCTTGTCTAATCTCCATAATGATACAAGGGAGGAAAGACAGCATCATCTTTATTCACAGAAGAGAAAACTGAGGTCCTGAGAGGTTCAGTGACTTGTCCACAGTCATATTGCAAGTTAGTGCTTGGCCTAGCAAAGAACCTGGAACCTCTGTTTGCTAATCCACGTCCTATACTTCATCTATTTTGCTGTAATGTAGATACTTTATTTTGTTGTGTGCGACATAGTCATCTTCTTTTCACCTCTTTCATGAAGAAGTAAGGTTTCCTTTTCTTGTTCTTCTGTCCTTCTAGGTTCTTGATGCTGCCAACTTTAGAAAATGGCTTGGCCACTCTATCAGCCATATTCCTGTCCCTAGGGCCACCAGGGTGTTGCCATTTCTGTGCATTCATTTCATACATTGGAGACACTGTAATGTGGGGGTCAAGAGCCACCAAGGTTTAAATCCCAGCTCTGCCACTTACTAGTTCTGCGGTCTTAGACAAGTTGTTTAACGTCTCTGGGCCTTGATTTCCCCATCTATAAAATAGGGATGATGGTGATAACAATTGTTTTGACTTCGTAGAGTTGCTGTAAGCATTAAGTGGGTTAATATATGTAAAGTATTTAAATAGTATCCGACATCATACTCAATATACATTATTGTGAAATATTGCTGTTGTTACTATTATTATATAGTTTTGGAGGGTAGTATGGCCAAATCACTTTAATATTGTATCCTCTGATTCTCCACATTTTCTTCCTCTCCCCACCACCCAGAGTGGAATTCCTTGCATTACCCTCTTAGTATTGTCACTGATTTTGAAACTCTTTTTTTGTTCCAAAAAAGCTCCTGATTTCTGTTTCTTGTGTTTGAAGCTGTGGCCGCCAATACTGGCTGTTTCCTATGTATACACATGTATGAATCCCACTAAGGAAATGAAAGCATCCAAGAAGAAAATTGATGGCTCTCTCTCTTATGGACATTCTCAGCTTGCCTCCCAGTTACCCATCAGCCCCTCTTCCAACCACAACCCAGGTTTTTATTTAAGCATAGATCCTGCCTTTGAGCTTAAGTCCAAATGGTCTAGATGGGGCTCCACCTCTCACATCAGGGTGTAAAAAAGAGAAAGAGAGAAGGAATTACTTTTTGGTAGCTCCTGTCTTGTAGTTTCCCTCTGATTGGACTAGCAAGAATTGGAACTAAGAAACTAAGGAGAAATCACTGCCAGTGCCCTATCACCTTGTGAAGTCTGAGAAGAAAGCCAATGGATGGAGGAGAGTGAAGCTGATTCTCCAAATGGAGAGAAAGGGAACTTGGCAACAGCACTGGAGCCCCTGGATCAAGCCTTACCTAAAGCCAGCATCCACCTGGAACTTAGTTATGCAAATGAACACTTTCTCTAATTACCCCTTAAAACAGTTGTGGTTGGGTTTCTTGATACTTGAAAAGAGTCCTAGCTGATAAATTTTTGCTACAGAAATGTCTTTGGAACCATTATTAAAAACCAGCTGAGATAGCTCACAGAAGAATGGAGCAAAACAAATGCCTGAGGCAAATTAAACATAAAACGTGGCAAATAGGTATTCTAGCCTCTAAGCATCTCTGGGAAAATTCAACTCAGATGTTCTTTGTATGACTCCAGCTTCCATCTGCCTTCATTTTATTTGAAAAATGCACTTTTTTATTCAAAGTTACTTAAGGACTTTTCACCTAGGCTAGATAGATGGCCCCCACCCCCACCCAAATGCCAGGAGACCATCAATTTCAGCAAAGGCAAGAAGCAAAGGTGGTTGTAACAGAATCAGAAACACAATGGAGTTGTTTACATTAAACATACAAAAGGCCCAGTATCTGGCTCCCTGAGAATTAACAGGTAACAGCTGTCCAGGGCCAGAAAGTCATGGCCCCCAGAAGACCACTGGGTTCATTGTTTCATCTTAAAGTCCAAAGCCATTTTGGTCTATGCCTGTGGTCCTGAGAGGCACTGGATTGGCTGAATTCACAGCATTAAATCTACTGCATACAAATGGGAATCTGGGATATTTGTATAGTGGACTGTAATGGGCAACCTCACAAGAGAGTGAGTCACCATCATTGGAGGTATTTAAGCAGAGTCTGGATAGCCTTCAACAAAGGGCAATGTGGAGAGAATTCCTGCACTGGGAAAGTGTGTGTGTGTGTGTGTGTGTGTGTGTGTACACAGATAATACACAGCTTTGGAAAACAAGAAACAGTGTAAAGTTGAGGGAGGAAAAATTGGATTTTTGTTGACTTTAGATTGAGTCCTCTCCCACCCCTAGCTCCCACCCTTCCCCCACCCACATGCCACATGGTCCCCCTGACATGCAGAGAAGTTGTTCCTGCCCAAAGCCAGGCACTTCTATTCCTAGTAGACCATTCCTGGTAGACCAGAAGGGCAGCTGTCTGGGAGAAAATGCAAGTCATCAGGGACAGGAAAAAGAGGCTGGCTCGCCCTGCTGGCTTTTCACCTTTTCTCTACTTCCTAAACCACCTTCTTGGCTCCTTGTTGGCGGGTGTGAATTGGAAAGGCTGTTTGAGGTGTGCTGTGAAGACCAGCCCCACGGAGCCTCTGAGTCAGTCGCAGGCTGTGCTCACACACCAAGCTGGGCGACCTACGGATGGGCTGTCCTGTCTAGAGAGCCTTGGCACAGCCATGCTTTCCTATAGAGGAAAGAGCAGACAAATACCAGGCTTGGGGCTGCTTTCCAGTGGCCCCCACACTTGAAATCCCGGAGAATTGGATTGGTGCAATGAACCATGTGCATTGCCCAGAGAGTTCCAAAGAGGGGACCTCTGTGTGGAGGTCGAGTACAGTTTCATTTCACAACCCCCAAAGCATGATAGTATCCATTTCTGAAATTTGCTTTGGGGACCCAGAATTTTAACTTAAGACCACCTGGGTTTCTTCCGAGTATTGAATAGAGATGAGAAAAGCAGCAAGGGCAGGGTGGGTAGCGAATGGCGAACGGAGGGGTAGGGCTGTTCTCAGACGGAAGTGGAGGGTCTCCCATAGTTTCAGGGCATTTCTGTAAATGAGAAATGGATCTTCCCCCTCCTGGTGAACACAGGCAGAATCCCTCCTCCCTAGACTCAGCCTGGGAGGGTTTTTAAATCATTAGCTCCAGTTTGATAATAAATTACAAACACAGCTTTGTTTTTTCTGAGATAGAAGTGAGGGACTGATGTATGTGTGGTGGGGGTAGGGGTGTTAAAAAAATAGATGTTCCATTAATTCTCCAAATGTATCTTAAAACGGTCTCCATAAACCTTATGAGTCAAAGGCATTTAATTAGTAAACTGTTCCTCAGAGGTTTGTAACTTCCTCAGTGAACTCTGTGAGAGAAACCTTGACAACAATGTCCAGGTGGGTTTATATGCTCTGTCCAGGGATGTCAGCTGGTGTGCTAGGCCTTGGGAGCTATGCATGGAATTTAACAAAAAGAATACTGCTTACATTTCTAATTCCACACCCAAGCTGTATCAAAGAAAGCTAAGGCCAAGTGATTACCCCGACTTTGGGGAATAACACAGATAATCAAGTTGGGTAATTCCAGGCTAAAAAGAAACCAAAAAAAGGGGTTTTATCCTTTATTCAAATAATACAACCTACATAGATATTCATCCCATCTATCTACATAATTGTGGCTCTACAGATTTAATAATAGCTCCTTGAGAGCCTTAAAATTTTTGTCACATGAACTCAAAAATACCATTTTTGGTGGCTTAAGTTTTTCTTTAAATTAGGCTTTTAAATTGATGGTTTTTGATTAAGACAGATTTATTGTAATTACAGTTGGGATTGTTAGAATGTTTTACTTTGTAACTATAGATACAGTCAATACAGTGTCCTTAATTAGTAGGTATTGCATCATTCATCTGTATTCTGTCTTGTGCCTGTTTTCTCTCCAACACAGGAGTCTACCTACAAAACAAAATAGATATTTCTAAGTTACGCTAATGACAGTCCTGACTTAGTATAAATAGACAGAAAGGGAGTCCAAGCTCCTCATGACTGCAGCTGTGTCTTATACTTTAGTGGGTCTCTAGTGCCCATTACATTCCTCTGTGAAGAGCTGATGCCTAATAAATATCAGTTAAATTGAATGCAGGGAATTTCATGAGCTCCAAGCCACTTGTGAGTCACCAGTGTCTATATAGCTAATTGGCAGTCATGACCTGGGATATAAATGCAACCAGGCCACATAGAGACCATGAAGCCACCTTCCTTCCATACTACGCTTTCTCCAAGCATGGCCCATCAACCAGCAGCATCAGGATAACCAGGGGTTTGCTAAAAATGCAGACCCCTGGGTTTTGCCTTTAGCAAATCAGAATTTCAGGGATAAGGCCCAAGATACTGGTTGCTAAGTTGGAGGCCCTGGGCTCTACACCCTGCATTGGGCAGGCACTTATGATAGAATGCTACTCCTATTACAAGCTTGAACCCAAAATGAGTGATATGGAGAAATTAAAGAGAAGCCAGAGGAAGGCTTGATTAAAGGATAGACAAACAGCTCCTATAAGGAAATCCTAAAGGTAATCTAAATAGCAAGCCACAAGGTTGAGGAAGAGTCTCCAAGCACACCAAGGAATGCAGCTTTAGGGAGAGACATAGGCTGAAGCACCACTCTAAATTTAGGGCTCTGGAAGACAAAGAGGAGCATGGTGCACTGGGAAACATGAAAACCTCAGATGTCTTCACATGCCATCAGGAGCAGGCTCGCCCAAACATCTGCAGGACTGAGCCAAGAGTACAAACAGAGGCCCACATCCCATATGTCTGAATGTTTAAAAGTTATGTATCAAGCTAACACATGTTTAAATCAAAAAAAGTTCTTTCCTTCTATCTTGACAAATAACCTGTCATAACAACTTGGAAGGCCAGGTGTGCATTTAGAGTTTAAGGGCTCGTCAGAGTCCCACACTGGAATTTGGAGGAGGAGAGAGAGCGAGCTGGCACTCAGCCACCCCCTTCTTCCATCCCCCTGCCCGCAGATCCCCCGGCACTGAGAGAGCCTGGGGGCCCATGTATATGACTATTTCAGCCGCCTCCCCAAGTTTCTTCCACAGAACTCCCCACTCTTCCCTCCAAACAGCCACACATTGCCACCCTTTAAGCCTAGAGGGACACCTACTAGCTGTAGGTCAGTCCAGTGTAGGTCCCAGAGGCAGGCTCGGGACTTTTAGGCAGGACATTTAAAGGTCCAAGACCACAGAGGATGTTCTAGAAGGTGGGCTAGTTCTGAGTGGGCACATCCCCTTGACCCTTCAGAATCTTGCTTGACAGAGAGTGGTGTGGTCAGAAGAGAAGGCCTTGTAATACAGTACAGCAAGTCCTCAAATAACATTGTTTTGTTCAATGTTCTTTCGTTATAATATTGATGAGAAAAAAAATTGATTCCCAGCCAGGGCCACTGTCTGCATGGAGTTTGCACGTTCTTGCCATGTCTGCGTGGGTTTCCTCTGTGCACTCGGGGCTCTTCCCACATCCCAAAGATGTGTATGTTAGATGAATTGGTCAGAACATGGTCCCAGCGTGAGCGAGTGTGGGAGCCCTGTGATGGGATGGCTTCCTGTCCAGGAAGGGTTCCCACCTGGTGCCCTGAGATGCTGGGAGAAGATCAGGGTCACCCATGACCTAGAACTGGAATTAGCAGGTAAATAATGATCTTACTTGTTTTTATTAATCTTTCTTAAATGCATGTATAGCTCACATTTATTTCAATGTTTAATATTAGCAGTTTGGGGGTTTTATTTAGAAGTTTGCTGATGTTTTTGTGATCAGAAATATGTCATAGGAACTTAACTCTTATTTATATCAATTAGTCTATGGGAAAATTGGTTTCATTATACATCATTTTGCTTAAAGTTGCAGTTTCCTAAAACCTACCCATGACGACATCAAGGAAGGACTTACTGGACTTTTCAAACTTTAATCTGCACAGAATCACCCGGGGGTCTTGTTAAAATGCACATTCTGATTCCTTAAAAACGGAGTGGTGCTCAAGAGTCTGCATTTCTAAGAAGCTGCCACGTGATGCTGATGCTGCTTGTCCACAGCCCACGCTATCAGGAACAAGGGTCTAAAGCCCAAGCCCCAGGAAAGAGGTCCCTGTAGCTCTGGTCTAAGGACGAATGGCACTTCCCACACCTCTGGGACCAAGAGAGGTTAAATTAACTCTTTTTCAGTTATATAGATTGGTTGATAAAGGGATGGAGAGGGGAGAGAGATAGGGAGAGGGAGGGAGGGGGAAGGAAGGAAGGTAAAGAAGAACGTTTCCTCTTTTCCCTAGAACTAGACATTTTGTTGGTAGAGCAGTTGGTTTTCACTGTGACTGGCTTGATACTAGCAGCTTTGTACACATTTATTTTTTTCTCTTTTCCCCTCTATATTTGCCCTCTCGTTTTCTAAGTCCTTCAAGGACAGTGACCAAGTATTCTGGTTCTTTGCATTGCTTTAACTCACTTTCAGTAAAGCCTACTGAAACCCAGGTATCTTGGTTCACAGTCCAGGATCCTCCCCCATCACCACCCTGTCTGCAAAATAGAGAAAATGTTAATTTGGAGAGGTTGTGAATCTTCTGGAAATTTCCATATCACTGAAGATTCAGAAAGTCAGTTCGCATTCCCTCTGTACCCTTTAGTTATTAAATCATAAACTTTAATTCAAGGCATTTTAAAGGACCCAAAGGAATTTTAATTTGATGTGAATGACTTGCAAATCTGAATAAAAATCAGATCATAGAAAACTGCAATCTCTATTACTTTTAAATAATAGAATGAGTTTAAAAATAATCAACAGCCAATGTAAGACTCCTGTATAATTCAATTGAACTCTTATTTTCTGGACTAATGAAGGAGGCAGTGAGGGAAGTAATTCCAAATCATTTGTATGTGACTTTGCATAAGATGGACCCTCTTACTTTGAGGTTACTTAAGTCTCTGTTTAAGTTAGTGACATTCTTTAAGGAAAGGACAGCTTTAGTGGGATAGCCCGGGCAATACCTAGGCATTAGCCTATGGCTTGTAGCATGGAAACCAACAGGTGAGTGTTCTTGAAGCTCATCAGAAGGCAACCCTCCCTTGTTGAAACAAATGGTTTGCTGTATAGACACATCAGAGCATATTACCCTAAACCTGCTTTGAGAGTAAACATAGAACGATCACCTACTGAGAAGACTTTAGGGTGTTGGAGGGAAAGGAAGAGTTATCCCTTACGCAAACATCTTTGTCCCACCATCTATTAGAATGGTGTCAGAGAAGACACAGATGCCATTGCTGATTACTGTGTGGCCTGGCATAATAATCAGAGAAAAGGACCTCTTGCGCTCAGAACACCCCAGAGTATAAGACATAGGGAGCCATTGGATTTATAGAGTGAGTGACATCAACCTACATGGAGCTCAGTCACATGGGAAGGGGCACCCCATGGCTTGGAAAGACAGTGGTTCTCAAACTTGAGTGAACACCAGAATCACGGTTTGTGAAAACACAGATGGCCGGCCGGGCCCCACGCCCCCAGAGTTTTTGATTTAGCAGGTCTGGAGTGAAACTTGAGAATCTGCATTTTAAATAAGTTTCCGGGTGAAGCTGCTGCTACTGCTCCTGGAACCACGTGCTGAGAACTACTACTAGACTATTAAAATCTGACTATAACTGGTAGCATCTCCTTCTGAACCTCAGTCTTGACTTGCAGCATCTAACAGCTGCAGACCAGCCCTCTGCTTCTTAATAGGATCCTGACAGATGCCCCCAGTTCTATCATTAGAGATCTGTCCCTTTGGACTTGCGAGTGTTGTCCCCTTAAAGGGGTCACTGTTAAAATATAAAAATACCTGGGATAGACCCAACCTTACCAACTACTACTTTAGTGCAGGGCTTCTCAAACTAGACCCACTGAAATGCCTGACAGACATTCAAAAATGTTGATCCCTGAGCCTTGCCCCAATGATTCTAGTTTAATTAGTCAGGGTGAAGACCAGAAATTAACAGTTTTCACAGTTCCCCAGGTCAGTCTAATTGACAAGTCTGAAAAGGTCTGCTTTAGTGGAAATGAAACAAGGTGACACAGTGTTCAGGTCTTAGGAGTGGGGAACCGGGTGCTACAATTTGCACACAGTGAGACTGAAAAGCATCAGAAACAACATTGACTGTTTCACAGTTTTACTGAAGCCTAACCTTTGGCCATAGCGATGTAGGTTTGAATAACCATCTCCTCAACTTGGAGACTTGCATTGACTGAGCACTCAAAAATAACTGGTAACGGGGAGTTAACCTGACCGTGCTATCTTTAGAAGTGTGGTTGTTACAAGAGCAGTTGCTACAAGGGCTGAAGTGCATCTGGATAGATGTCTGGTATTTTAGAAATTTAAGAAAAAGGACTGAGGAAAGAAGTTCCTGCTCTCTCTGCCAATCAAGTAACCAACACCTCTGGTCTAAGCTCTTGCTTAGCTACAAAAAAAGATAACAACATAGTTTCTTCTTTCCATGAACTCACAGCATAGTTAGTAGGGAAAACGGTGGGAAGGGGTTGAACAAAAACAATATGTACATATCAAAAGAGTGAACAGCATAGGTAGATTATGCAGATTACCTTGTTGCTGTCACTTACACATCTCCCAGTCACCCCCTTCTCACTCCTTAAATATCTAAGCAACTGGTCTACCTCTCCCTCTGCCACTGCAACTATCATAATTCTTAGTGATTTTGATATCCAACAAAGTTGATCCTTTCAACTCTCCGGCTTCTCAGATCTTTGACCTTTTGTCCTCCAAGGATTGTGTTCTTGCCCTATCTTGGACATTCACTCCAATAGTCATACCCTAGACCTTGTCATTGCCAATGACTGTGTCCCCGACATAATTTCAATTTTAAGTTTTCCACCTTCCAACTATCACCTCCTACCTTTCCACATCACTCTCTCTCATCTCCCAATCCCAACAATTCTTAGATCTTGTTGGTAGCTCTTATTCACTTGATTCTACCAGGTTTTCACTCCCCTTAATCGCCTTTGTAGCCTCACTTCCCTTCCTACCTGGCTTTAATCCCATCACAACACCCACCCCCTTTCCCACCACTTCAACTACCTCATCTCCCTCACCTCTTTCTCCTGCCTTCACATCCCAATGCTGTTTAAATTCACCTCTCCACTTTTTGGCACCTTCACATAGGAGCTGAGATAGTTCCATGATGACTGCTCTCACTTTAAATGCACGACCATAAACTTTAGGTAGATCTGTAATGCTGCCCAGAGTCCTACTACACTTCCCTAGTCAGTGTAGTACACTTCCCTATTCTTTCAGTTTCTAAAACAACTTTTTCACCCTTTCTCTTCCCTCTTCAAATCTCCAATACTCCCCTTCTTGTGTTCACTCTCAGCTGATGATCTTGTGCATTTCACTGAGAAAACAGAAGTAATCTGAAGATAACTTCTGTATCCCCCACCAAATATCCCAGCCTCTCTGCCTCTGTGATCATATATGTCATCTTCTCTCCTGTCACAGTAGATGAACTGTCCATGCTTCTTTCTAAAGCCAAAGCAATCTATATGGGAACTGGACCCCATACCCTCCAGCCTACTCAAGACTCCTTCCTCCTGCCACCTGCTGCATCATTAAGTTAGCTCACCCTACTAGAACATTCCCACTAGCATACAAACTTCCTCTAATATCATGAATCTAAACAAACAAAAACCAAAAATATCCTTTGACTCTCACAACTCTCTCTACATACTGCCTCATTTCTCTGCTCCCCCCAGAGAAAAGCTCATGAATGATTTCTACTTGCTCTCTCTACTTCCTCCTCTTCTCTTTCTTGAGTCCACTCTCGTAAGGCTTTTGTCCTCAACACCACTGGAAAACTGCTCTGTTAGGGTCACCAACGACCCCCACAATTAAGTCCAAGACTCATTTTCAGACCTTACCCTAACTTGACCCATCAGTACCATTTCTTCTTCTGGAAACATTTTATTCTCTAAACCTTATGGACACCATCCCTTCTTGGATTTCCTCTTGCCTGTGTTGATGTTCCTTCTGAGTCTTTTTTGCTGATTACTCCTCATCTTCCTGACCTCTCAATGTTGGAGTGAACTAGCATTCAGTCCTTAGACCTCTTCCCTTCTCTGTCTACACTTACTTCCTAGGTGATCTCATCCTGAATCTCAAGACCTTAAATATTATCCACTTGCTAACAGCTCCCAGAATTTCTCTCTCTAGCCTTGACAACTCTCCTGACATCCAGGCTTGTATATCCAATTGATTCCTCAACAATCACTATTTAGATTAGGCTCCTCAAACTTAACATGGCTTGAACCAGAATCTTTATTTCCCTTACCCAAACCAGTGCGATAAATGTCACCATTCCTCAAATAGATCAGAACGAAAATCTTGGTTTTGACCCTGAATCTTTGTCTTATTCTTACATCCTACATTCAATCCATCAGCACATCTTGTCTGTGATAAATGCAAAGTATATCCAGAATCTAGCCACTTCTCAGCAGAAATTACCACTACCACCGGGGTTTCATCCACCATCATTTTTTACCAGCACTATTGCAATAGGCTTCTGGCTGTTCTCCCTACTCCACCAACAACCCCCTACAATCTCATTTCAGCACAATAGCCAAAGTTGTTCTTTCAAACACTCAAGTCAGATCATTTTATTCTTCTGCTCAAAACCCTCCGTTGGTTTCAAACTCATTCTGAATGAAGTCCAAAGTCCTTTCTTTAGCCTACAAGATCCCACATGCCCTTGCTCTCCCACTTCTAGACCCTAATCATTTACTCGCTGAGCTCCAGCTACAGTGAGCCTTGCCATTTCTAGAATGTTCCATATTTAGGCTTACTGTTTCTCAGCCCCAAAATTCTCTTTCCCTAAATAGCCACATGGCTTACTCCTTTCCTGACTTCAGGTTTCTACTCAGAAATCTCCACGTAATAGAAATCTTTCCTGACTTGATCTGTAGCAGCACTCCTATCTCTCTATCCACTCTACTTACTTTAGTTTTATTTCTATCACCTGAGACATATATAATTATATATAATATAATTATGTCACAGTTTGGGTCCCCTAAAAACAGAGCCTGAGACAAGGGCACCAGTGCAGGTAGTTTATTTGGGGTAATGATCTAATGAAGCAGGAGTGAGGAAATGGGGAGAGTGAGACAGGAAAGGAGGAAAAGCCAATGTAAGGGTGATTTCACAAGGTTGCCACTTGGGCCATTGGGGCTCAGTTCCATTGAAACCTCATGAAAAATATACAGAATGCCTCCTGGAATTTTCCACCTGAAGTGTTGAGCTCACCCCTTGGTAGTTACTGCACCCACACATACTAATTGTGCTTGCCTGCAGGCCGATCAACCCCAGAGCAGAAAATGAAAAAGCATGGAGTGCATGCTTGAGAAAATGCTATGAACACGAGACAAGCATGAGTTTGCAGGGGACTGTCCCCTGGAGCCGTAGGTGAAATCAGAGGTGGGCTGATGGGAAATGTGGGGCACAAATGAGTGTGTTTCATCTTACATATTAAGTCATCAATATCTGTTCCCCTACTAGATAGAATATAGGCTGTTAGGTTTTTTTAAAGTGGTTTATTAAGGTACAATTTACATATAGTGATACTCAGTCTTTTTAAGCGTACAGTTCAATGAGTTTGATAAGTGTAGTCAGTCAAAGAGCCACCACCACCATCAAGATATAAAACATTTCCAACATCCAAAAAGTTACTTTGTACCCCTTTGTAGTCAATCTCTTATTGCCACTAGCAACCACTAATCTGCTTTCTATCCCTGTAATATTGCCTGTTCTAAGATAAGGTCCTATAAATGAAATTATACAGTATACAGTCTTTTGTGTCTGGATTTTTTCAAATACTTTTTGAGATTGATCCATGTGATTGTATTTATCAATAAATAATTTGTTCCTTTTTATTTCTGAGTAGTATTCTGTCATATGAATGTAGCATAGCTAGTTGATCCATTTTCCAGCTGATGAACATTTGGGTTGTTTTTGTCCATTATGACTAGAGTTGCTATGAACATGTGTATACAGGTCTTTGTATGGATGTATGCTTAAATTTCTTTTGGATAAATATGTAATATGAGCTCTGTTTTGTTCACTGCTACCTCCTTAATGCTTAGCTCATTGCTTGGCACATAATAAGGTCTCAATAAATATTTTTTGAATAAATGAACATAGAAATAGCATATTCAAAGTTATGAAGAGCAATCTTTATACCCAGGAGGACTCAAATCAAAGCTGAGAATTAAACTACCTGTATACTAAATAGATGTTTATAAACATTTTATCTAGACAACTTCTGAGACAGCATATATTTCCATTATGGAATTCATGGAACAGCACTCATCTATCTCATCAACTAATCCCCAGACCTCAGCAGGCTCATACTTACTGCACAGAGGTATAGGGGTTTTTAATGCTCTGCCCTGCACACCACTCGTGCTTTGGTTTTCTTGTTTGATTTAAATTCTAATTCATCTTTCCACCACTTGATTTCTTTCAGGCCCTAGGCCTCTGGACTCATGCTGTCTTCCATGGCCACATTATCAACAAATGCAGAAACAACACTGTTAAAACAAACACATACCCTCCTCCCTCCTCCTAGCCAGTACAATTTCTTACTGGTTAATGGAATCCCCTGGGTAGCCAACCTATTCTAGGAGTTTCTCAACTTTTAAGCAATGTGCCCCATCCTTGAATACTAAGTTGATGACATGTTTTCTCACAGATATTGTTATTTCTTGGGTTTTCCCTGGCCAAGCCGGTGGTCCTGATGGACTTAAATCACAAAAAATAGCAAACATTTCACTTGCCCCTGCCCCTATCTATAGCAGTTCTAGGAGGCCCCAGGGGTCTCACACACGTGCTCATGAACAGATTTGCTCATATATCTCTGTGTCTATCCTCCACCCCTCACTGAGAGCCATATTTGTTCTATTACTTCCCACTGAGCACCACCATTAAAGCCTGGAACCTTGAGATGCTGGCAGAGCCCAGCTGTCTGGAACAACGGGTAGAGAACACCTCTTAGATTTTCGAGGTATCCTCTATTAGAGGGGCCCTATAGTAAGGTGGCTCGTATGCTGCTGGGTTCCTAAACTGAATGACACAACTTCGTTAGTTTTCACTTATAGCCCTTTTGTGAATCAGTCACTCAGCATGGACTTATTGAGCATCTATGGTGCACCAGGCACTATTTCAGGGTCTGGGACATAGAAATGAAAAGACAGACAGCATCAGGCACCTCACATCCATTCGGCCTCATTTCTGATCCCAGCATGGCTACAGTGAACAGTTTCATAGAGGCTTCAACACATTTTACCCACCTGGTGACAGGTTAGAATTTGCCAATGAGAGGAACCAAAGTGAGACTGCAACGGCAGGGGTTAGGAGAGGCCAAAATTCTCAGGAAGTTACGGAAGATAGATATGACACAATTGCCCAGAGAACTTTGGAGAACAAACCATTTCAGTGTTTTGCTTCAGGCCGAGGTCACCAGGGGCTGTTTCTCTGACCTTCCAGTTTCTGTTTCTTTGACCTTCACTCCCTCCATCCTTCTGTATTTGTGTAAGTCCTGATTCCTATATCAAACCCCTTTATTTCTGTCATACTTAGAGGGGCTGTGTCTTCCAACATAAAGAACCTATACCAAACCCTTGTCGCAGGCTCTGCTTCTGAGAGGAAAGCAAACTAAGGCAGACCCTGTCCACAAGAGGGAAGAGACAATAAGTTAGTAACCAAAAATAATCATGCCTGCCTGGGATAGGGGCTGGGAGTAAGACTAAAACTGATGTGTGCGAGTTATGGGGCATGGGAAAGGCAGCTGCTTTCCACAGAGTCTCAGAAAAGGACTCTTTAAGGAGGTGATATTTAAACTGAGATCTGGAGGATCCTCCAGGCAGGGTACTCAGGACAGAAAGAATAGCAAATACATAGGCATCGGGGTGAAAATAGGCCTGGCTAAAGAAGAAAAAGAAGGCTCTGTGGTTGAAAACTCAGGGCAAAGGGGAGAAAAGTACAAGATGAGGTGGGAGAAGCAGGAAGACTCTGCTTAGGTCGAGTCCTGTAAGCTCTCAGAAGGGGAGTTTTATTTACTGCTAAGTGGAGTGGAAAGCCATAGAAGGTTTTTAAGCAGAGGAGTGATCTGATTTATGATTTGGAAATAGTTATCTGGCTGCTGCGTGGCAAATGGAATATAAGAGATCGGGGGGGTGCGGATGGAGAGGGGAGAATGACAGTTCATCTCTCACCAGGACCCAGACATGAGTTCAGAGGCTACACAGGGGTCAGTTAAGAGTGCCAGTGGCCACAGGGCATGTGCTTATAATGACACCTCCCTTCAGAAGTCCAAAGTTCCCTTACTGGGTCATGCTCCTTAGGCTAGGCTGCTTCCTCTTTGGCTCATCCTTTTCCAAGGGGCTGTGCCTTCTTAGGAGGCTCCTTAGTTCCTCAAACACAAAGACTTCTGACGGACTTGTCTCTGCAGCCTTCCAGACACTCCAAGGCCATTGGTGTGCTAGCTAAGTTGCCATTGGCCCCCCCATCAGCATATCAGGACTCAACTCTGAGGCACCCATGTGAGTTAAAATTGGTCTGGCCTAGTTAAAAGAAACAAATGAGAAAAGCAGAGACCTGTGTTCAACAGAGCTGTAGCTTCTCAGCCACTCCAGCCATTCTGGCAAAAGGAGATGTGTGAAAATGGTCTTGAGATCCTTAATGTTACAGAATCACAGAAAATATGATGGAATGGAAACATCTCCAGTGTTAGACTCAAAATGGAGTTTTCTATTCTGGGCTTGAGAAACAAAATGAGGAGGGGCTAGCTTTCAGACGATGGCCCCTATTTCCATAATTATGGGCAATTGCACAAGTTACTTAGAAAACACGCAAGTCATAAGGCTGGACTGTTTTTAGACCAAGCCGTAATTTAGATGTGGGAAGTGGTTTCACATCTTTGTGCCACCACCACAACATACGCTATGTTTCAATCTATCAGGAGCTCCAATTTGATCAGCTTTCTTTTTCTTTTTTTAAGAAATGTGCAGCAAATTGCTTTTCCTAATTAAGGTAGATGAAGACATAAGCACGCATACTACTTACCACTCTGGGATAAAATTGACTTTCAAATGATATTTAATGGACCAGCCTGATGGTAATGTTCTGCAGTCCCAGGCAGGAGGCCTGGATTTGATTCTTTTACTGCAGGAAGAGAGAGAGGAATGCATGTGCGTGTGCACGTGCATGTGTGTGCATGCGGATGTGCATGGCATGTGTGTGCACACGTGCATGTGTTTACAGCGGTAGCAAGTGGAGGGCAAAGGATGAGAATACTTTCTCAGAAAACTTCATTCTTCTGAAGACAATTTCAGCTTCGTCATTCAAAGGCAGGCAAGGAGGAGAAATGGGATGCGGAAGTGAAATAGGCAGAGACGTATATGAATGGGGAGTGGAGTAGAGAGAAGGCATTATTGTAAATATTTAAAATCTTTTCAGTAAGGATTTTCTGAGATTTTTACTAAAATTTAAAAAATAGGATTAACCTCTCTTATGAGATGAAGCTTGGTATAATAATAACAACAACAAAAGCGACATTATTAAATACCTACTATGCATCATAAACCACACTAAAGGCTTTGCACGCATTATTTGGTTTCATCCTCACAAAAGCCCTACGAATCAGGTGTAATTGTTTTTCTCATTTTACCCAGGAGTGAACTGTTGCTTGCAGAGGTGAAGGGACTTGCCCAAGGTAAGTAGCAGAGCCAGGATTCAAACGCACATCAGATCCAAAGTGTGAGGTCTAGACCACTACACCTCACCACCTCACTCAGGCTCTTGAATCCATGGCAGTGCTCTACTTGTGATGTCACTGTCTTTCTCATACCCAGACATGTCTGAGATATGGTGACAGAGAACAGTAAGCAAATGGTAACTGGGGCAATCCAAGTGCTGAGGTGAGCAGTGAATTTTGGGTAAGGTCAGAGCAGGCAAGATGGTGCTTCTCAGTTAGAATCCTAGTTCCCACCCCTCAACTCCACTACAAAACAGATACCTTCTGCAGACTTCAGAGATTAGCTGAAGAGTGAGGGAGAGCACTAGGTCTCACTGGGTCTGTCTCACACCTCCTATAGTTTTACCTATTTTATATAAACCAAGTATAACTGGATATCATCCAGGCCCTCTGTTCCTTGGTGGGATCTAGGTCAACCCAAGCCCCCAGTTTTATACACAGCAAAAGTCCAAAGCCCTCCCTAGGACTTCAGTGACTTCCCAGGCAGGAGCTCGAAGTTTTCAGGGCTCCTGATTCTGCCTGGGTGATCAGTGGGCTTTGCTTTTGAAGTGTGTAATCAGACCCCTCCCAAGGGCCACAGAAAGTCCACTCCCATAATACATTCTGGAACATATTGGGCTTTACTGAAGCATGAAGGGGGCAACAGAGAAATGGTTCACATCACATGACGAAGACAACTTTCTGAGTTAAAAAGGAATGTCCGCCTTTACCACTTTGCCACCGTGATTGCACCGGCCTTGCCTTGTCCCTTCCAGGCTGAGCCCCTCCCTCTGTTATCTGCTTCCAAATTCAAATAATTGAGAAAAAAAAAGGCTTGCATTTCATGGAGGGTTTTTAATCTGGAGTTAAGATTTCAGGGGGTCCATAAACTTAGATAGAAAGATGTTACTTTATTTTTACTAACCTCTAACTGAAATTTAATATTTGCTTCTATTATGAATCAAGGCAACAACGCACAGCAATGTTAGCAGGACCTAAGACCCTTGTCACCTAGAGAAGTCACAGATATTTTCAGCTCATATTACAATTGTTGCCACTAAATCAAAATAGCATCTTTGTTCATCGCTACCTTAAAATTATGCTAATTATTAGTCTTGCCTGCTAGATCTTACTATTAATGTATTAATGAAGCAGCACATATATCACTGTTTCACATATTTGATTCTTAAACTGCTTTGGTAACAAAATTTCAAAGTAATTGGCTTCCTATGAGATTCTATATATTTTATTTTATGCACTTAGAAAGATGATTCTGAGAAGGGGTCCATAGATTTTCCCAGACTGCCAATGAGGTTAATAGCACAAGAAAAGAGTAAGAAGCCCTGGTTTAAAGTATTTTTATGTGAATTTTATCACAATTTTTTAAAAAGCCCTGATTTAATGAGACCCACCCTCCTGAGAAGGCCATTGTGGTTATCCAGAAAGATTTTTTTCTCTGTAACAGCAGTTTGCAAGTTTCTGCATAATTCTTGTGGCCAAATTCTTCAAAAGGAGTCTTAAGCAGTCTCCATTCACTTGCACAAGGTGACTTTGTGTGTTATAAAGGTTGTTAAAAATGCCAAAAAGGTTAGCTGATAGGAGAGGATGTGGCAAGATCCTTGCCTTCTTTGGGCTAGTGGACACTCAATAAAAACCTGTCTTTGGGGGTTGCTTTCTTAATGTCCATCATCCAGATGCCTTACTTACTGTACACAAACTATGATGATCACAACTAAACCCTGTGTTGACTTGTTACCAAAAGCTTGGCACTTGTCCCTGAGGCTGCATCAGAATGAGGACAAATGGTTTGAAGAGAAAGAAAGAGAAATTTATGAATTTGCTGGCAAATGAGGAGGATGGAGACTCCTGTTTGAAATGCCATTGTCCTAATAATAAGCAGAAATACATAGAGGGTGGATTCTTAGCTTTAGGCAATTGCTATTCAAATACAGTTGATGATCCTGATCATCCCACCTCCGTCCCATCCCCTCTGAAGACAATCCCATGACTTCAGCCCAGAACCTCCCTCTGCCAAGACAGGCTGAGCCATCTCCTGTAGCACAAATAGCAAAATACATTACTCTGCCCCTCCCAACCACTGACCTGAGGCAGGGATCCAGGTTTTAGTTCTCAAAAAGGAGTGGAGGATGTTTTAAAGAGAGAGAAAATATATTTTACCATCTTTTTCAGGCCATTCCCTCTGTTACACACCTACATGTCATTGACAGCACATCCTCTGCCCTTCCAACACTACCTCACTCATTTGAAAGCTTGCCCCAATATTGTATTTTAATTTATCCTCCTTTTTTATTTCAAAATATTAAGGGGGTACAAATGGTTGTGTTACACGGATACCTTGTATTAATATAATGCTTAAGCTGGGGCTCTTAGTGTGCCCAGAATAGTGTTCATTGTACCCAATAGGTAAGTTTTACCCCTCACCCCCTCCCACCCTCTCCCTTTCTTATTTTCCAAAGTCCTTCAGATTTCTTTGTGCCCGTGTGTGCCCATGATTTAGCTCCCAGTTATTAGAGAGTACATGTGGTGTTTATCCTCCTTTTGACAATCATTGTGTTCCTGCTCAAAACCTGTATGTTTTTCAGATCAAAGATCTAGGCTCAATTAAAACAAAAAAATGTTTAATAAATTAAAATTTTAAATATACTGATTATTTCTGAACAAGCCATTAGAAAGTGATTACTTACCATCTGTCTTCTGTTGACCAGCATTAAATGGTAAATAGCAATAGCCAAGGCTGGAGAGTTGATGCTGTGATTAAGCATCCCTGAGTGAGATCCCGCGCTACCCTCTGAGCTCAGCTGACATTATGAAATCCACCCTTCTAGTATTGAAGGAATGAGTGGGAAGGGGGGAAAAGGTCATTTGGAATAATGATCTGTTAAGGCTGGGTGCTAATGCTGTTACCGAAATTCACTGGATTCTGTTATAATTATACTCAATGAACTCACCGACATTTCCATATTTTCTTTTCTTTTCTTTTCTTTTTAATTTCAGCATATTATGGGGGTATAAATGTTTAGGTTACATATATTGCCTTTGCCCAGCCCCAGTCAGAGCTTCAAGCATGTCTATCCCCCAGACAGTGCACACTGCACCCATTAGGTGTGAATATTAATTATTTTTGTATCAGTTAAATTACATTCTGTTACTGTTGAATTCACTTCTTCTATTTGCCTTTTTTTATTTCACATTTCAATTTTTGTTTGTTTCAAGCAAAGCACCATATAAAATGTTGGAGGCTATGAAAGCATTAAGGCAGAAGGTAGCAATCCTTGTCAATTACTGTCTTTGTGGGCCTGGGAATGGAGAAAACAGTGGTGCCCCAGTAGGGAATAATATAAATTTTCCATTGAGAAAAGGATACTTATGTGAACAGAAACAATCATCTCTAAAGGCCCTCTCCCAGGGGCAGCGCCAGAAGAGACCTCAAGAGATTTCAATGCATAACCATAGCGAGGAAACGTGATTTGTGGATTCACACGTTATAAAAGCTACTTCTGTTGATTTTCTGTAAATGTCATGTGAAATAAATTGCTCTATAGCTTGAAGATTGTTTTGCAAGTAAAAAATGTTTAGGATGGCATTTTCCTTTAGAGGAAGGAATTTATACTGAACTAAAAGCCTTGAACAGCTTTTTTTGCTTTTTTTTTTTCATGTGGCAAATACAGTTGTGCAGGTCATGGTGCATGCATACTGTACATGTCTTGCCATTCATATTGGAACATGATAAAGTTTATGACCCGTGAGCACAGGAGTTGCTGCACATGTTACCATGCAGTCACTACTTCTTCCTACATTTTAGTAAATATGAACATTTTTCTTTTGTTTCCAGGTATAGCCCAAAGCCTGTTTCTTATTACTTCAAAAATTTGTGGTCCTTTTCTATAAATTCAAAATCAGCATTCATCTATTTTTCTTCACATGGTAAATCATTATGTAGCCATACTACATAATGCTGTAATGAATTTTTGTGCTACAACCTTTATGGCTCCCATGCTTGGCAATGGTTAATGCCAACAATATTTTTCTTAGTTCTGGTTACCCTGAAAAAGGACTTAGGTTCAGGCAGTTTATATGGGAGATGATCCTAGGAAGCACAATTGAGAGAGTGGACAAAGTGAGATATAAAAGAGAGAAAAGGGGCAGGCCCAGTGGCTCATGCCTGTAATCCTAGCACTTTGGGAGGTTGAGGCAGGAGGATCACTTGAGGCCAGGAGTTCAAGACCAGCCTGGACAATACAGCTAGACTCTATCTCCACAAAAAATAAACAAAAATTATCCAGGCATGGTAGTAATGTGTCTGTAGTCCCAGCTACTCTAGAGGCTGAGGCTGAGGTGGGAGGACCACTTGAGTCCACGAGTTAGAGGCTGCAATGAGCTATGATTGGGCAACAGTATGAGATCCTGTCTCAGAAAATAAAAGAAAGAAAGAAAAGACAAGAAAAGGGTGCTTTAATGAGTGAGCTTCCACAGTGGGCAACTGGAATTGAATCCTGAAGAGGATCCTCTGAGGAAACTCACAGAACACACCACAGAATTGTCCCACCTAAGGACATGGAAACTGGAGTACTTATCCATTGCCTCCCATTTCTCACTGGTTGAGCATTGCTCCTAGGGCCCTTAATCCCCACCCCCGACCCCCAGCATTTCTAGGCTTTCCTGCCATGAAGTGTACAAGCGCTGTAGGTGCCTGAGGAGGCCATTGGACAGAGAAACCAGGGAAGCCCAGCACTCAGAATGGGAACTTGTTGATATGCACAGAAACTCAGAAGCAGCTGCAGGCAAAATCAGAGGTAAGCCAAGGAATATGGGGCAGGACATCAACAGTGCCTGCTATAACAGCCACCATTTATTGAGTGCTTACTATATTCCAGGCACTTTTCTAAACTCTGTATATATGTATTCCCATTAGCTGTCCTGAAGACAATTAAGTATTACTAATTGCATCAGGCAATAGGGAAAGCAAGTAATCAAGTCACCCATTAGATGGGACAAAATAGCCCAAGCCACTTTTCCAAAGCCTGAATAAAGTCATCGCTTTCAAGTACTGAGGGGGGATAGAGCAGTCAGAGGATTTCCCAAACATAATCTTGCAGTCTTTAATGGTGTCCTAAACTTTCTCTGACACTGTTCAAATTCCATTCTCTCTGCTTTGGTTTCCCTTGGGAGGAAAATATGAGAATCTTTTCTAAAAGCAGGCTCCACAGGAGAACTTATTCCTGTTTTTCCAGAGACAGTGAAAGGTACCTTTGCATAGCATAGTCATTGTTATGTAACATTACATCAGGGACACTCAGTGCTTTCTATCAATAGTTTCCCAACTCCCATTTCAGTAGCGTTGGCAGGAAAGCCAATCCAGGTTTTTCTGGAATTTGTGTTTGTCTTTTATCATCATTCATGTCACTCTGTAAAGTGACAGTTCCAATGGCACAGTAGTATTTATCATTCCCTCCACTGGGTACACTGCAGAAGCTGAAATTGGGTAGAACTTTCCAGGCAGCAGTAAATCCCAATCTTAGATCAATAGGTACAGAGGCTGGCATCCCTTATCAAATTCTTACTTGTGCATATACGAAAGCCCAGAGCAAAGTCAGTTAGGAATGAAGTTTTATTGATGATATCTGCTTACCAAATAGATAAAAAGTCTCTAGACAAAAAGTCAGAAAGAACTTCTCTTTCCCGAGGCCCATTTTTTTCCAGCTCTGTTGGTGAGGGAACTCCTTGCTGGGCAAGACAGAAGATACTAACATTCTTTGTTAATGCTTTGTTTCCACCCTAATTACTCTAGTTTTATGCTGATCTGAAACAAGGCCCACACACAACTCAATAGTATTTTTCCCAAAACTAATGTAGAAAAGGAATATATTAATTGTCATCTAACATCTCACATGCTGGCCATGAAACAACAGGCTCCCAAGTTTAAAGTCCAAAAGGGGAATTAGAAGTATATGCCACTCTCAAATGTATTAGTCACCATATGTGGCCAGTACCATGAGACATGGAATAGACCTTGTGCTTAACATGGCTGCTTTGAGGCATCCTGACCAGGTTGAGGTCAGTCATCTTGCTTCCTGGGAATCATGGGTAGAGAACCATTCAGTCAGTCTTGACCAAAACACACCAGACGGTCATGAGCAGAGAAGTCTATGCTCCTGGCTACCTGTGGAGTTCAAACATACTCTTGTTCATTCATGATTTGCCCAGAAATGAAGACATTGGCACCATCAGTTCCTGTTTAGATATTCAAATTTCACACACAGCAGCCACAGCTTGGTGAGGGTCTGCAGCGCTGAGATGCTTTCCTCAGTTCTATAATTTGGGGACTTTCTCAGCTGAAATTGCCAGATCATGTTAGATGGGGAGATTACAATGAAACCCTCAAAGCAGAATCTCTTGGCTCACCCAGATTGGATTCTTATGAAGCCCCAAGAAAATAGCCCAGAAATGGGGGCAGCACTGTTATGTTTCCTAGGAACAAGGATAGGCCCATACAAACAGGCAAGCTGCTCTGCCTACTGGGTTAGCAGAGTACACACAGGCAACTACCTCACTCTCTGTCTCAGATGGCCTTGGTGGTCTGGTGGGACTCCTAGCTCTCCTGAGGCCACTGTGTAGGCTCTAATCAGAGCCCACTCTCTGCTGGCAGATTTGAGGTGTACAGAACAAATTCTTCAAGAGAAGACATTAGCTATAGAGGGGAACTTTCAAAATCCCCCAGAAAGGTACCTAGAACTGTTCTGATCATTCACATCTACAGATATCAGGTTGGTGCAGATGCCTACATCCCAGCCACAGTCCCCTCCACACTGCCAGCAATCTATCTGAGGGATTTTTAAAAATAGATTTTATTTTTTACAAATACATTCAATTTACAGAAAAACTGTAGCTATTGAGTTACAGATAGTACAGAGAGTTCCCATACATACCACATCTGGTTTCCTCTATTGTTAACATATTACATTGTTGTGGTACATTTGTGTGGTCACAATTAATGAATCAGTGTTGATGAATTACTAGTATCCAGAGTCCAAACTTTATTCAGATTTCCTTTTACTGCTCCAGAATCCCATCCAGGACACCACATGACATTTAGTCATCATGACTCCTTAGGTTCCTCTTGCTTGTGACAGTTTCTCAGACTTTCCCTGCCTTTCATGACCTTGATGGTTTTGAGGAATACTTGTCATGTATTTTGTACAATGTCCCTCAGTTGGAATTTGTCTGATGTTTTTCTCATGATTAGACTGGGGTTACGTGTTTTGGTGAAGAAGACGACAGAGGTAAAGTGCCCTTATCATTATATCATTTCAAGGGTACATACTATCATATGCCTTATCACTGTGGTTGTTGACCTTGATCACCTCGCTGAGGTCATGCTTGTCAGGTTTCTCCACTGTAAAATTACTCTTTCCTCCCATTTTCCATATTGTACTCTTTGGAAAGAAGTCACCATGCACAGCCCACACTTAAGGAGTGGAGAGTTTTGCTCCACCTCTTTGGGGGCAGAGAACCTAGGTAAATTATTTGGAAATCATCTGCACAAGAGATTTGTCTCTTCCTCTCCCATTTATTTATTTACTCAATTATTTATTTATATCAGTATGGACTCATGGACATTTATTTTATACTTCCAGTTCTAATCAATATTACTTCATTTTCTTGCTCAAATTTTTCCAGCTTTGGCCATTGGGAGCTCTTTCAGTTGGTCCTTGTGTCTGTTTGACTACCCCCATCAATGGATTTTTTAGCATTTCCTTATTTTTTGGCACTATAAGAATGCTCTGGGCTCATCTTGTATATTTCCTGTCCCAGTCCTAGAATGAACCATTCGTTCCATTTTCTTTTATTGGAGAATTGTATTAGAAACCAAGATATTGCCACTAGGTGTGATTTTGCTACTGGAATGTCATTGCTTCTAGCTCCCCTCAGCTGACAGAGCAAAGAAATTTAATTCATACTAACCTGCATATATACACATGTCTATAAACATTTCTATATGTAATCATCTGTGTCTATATTAAGCTAAACAGGAGTTCATACTGATTTCTCCAACTCTAATCCATTCCCACATGGATCATTCAAGGCTCTTCTCCTTGCTTACCTGTAGATTCCCGCCCTAACAGTGAAAAATCATCTGCTGTCCATTGACTAAATTGAGGATCAGAATTGTTAATCTGCACCCCCATGGATACAGTGCTTATGTGCAGTTCCTTTTGACTTTTGTCTTATAAAATCCAGTCATTTCCTAAGTTACTTATGTCAGCAACCCCCATCCCCTTCAATGAGGTTGTTTTGTATATTTGTAATAGAGCAAAATTCTTTTGTCACAGTCTGCATTCTACCCTGGGATCCCTCCCTGGGGACTTTTTTTCTCCAACAGTGAAAAACCTGGTACATATTATTTTTAATATAGTTACCTATTTGCTCAAGCCTAGAATGCACAAATAATTTCAAAATTATTCTTACAACCACACAAAGCAAACCTACTAAGTAAGGTTCAATATTTGTTTGTAGTTTTTTTCCTTTGAGGTAAAATTTACATACAGTAAACTGCAAAGGTCTTAAGTGAACAATTCAATGAGTTTTTGACAAATGTATGTACTTGTGTAACCCATACCCACGTTAAGATATAGAATATTTTCATTGCCCCAGAAAATTCTTCATACCACTTCACAGTTAATTCTTCCTTCCAGAAGTAACCTCATCCTGATTTTTTCACCATAGTTTACCAGTTTTAGAGCTGCATATAAATAGAATCATACAGTATGTGATATTTTCTGTCTGATCTCTCTCAGAATTATGTCTGTGAGATTCATCCATGTTTTTTTCTGTAGCCTTTCAATTAGTTTAGTAGTATCCATGAATGAAGTCAAGCTAGTGGTGTTCTGGTAAATGCTTAACAACCAGCTTTTTGAAAGAGAAAATAAAAGCCCTGATTTGCAGAACTGGCTAATTTTTGTGGTATAAAATATTCCTACCATTGCCAATTTTAAGCTACTTTCAAATATTTAACAAACGGCTCTTGAAAGCCATATAGGCTGGTTCCAGCACAGCACTAAAAGCACAAGCTAGTAGCAGTCTTCCAAAAAATCAGTTAATTCTTTATTGCATTATTTTCTGTATTATTATAGCAACCAGGCAATTCGCAAGACTGTTAAGTCTAAAAAGGCTTTTGATAACGATACATCCAGTTAGTCAGACATTGAGGACTACTGTGCCAGCTACTGCTAGATGCATGTTTACAAAGGCTCTGCTGTCCTTTGCCTATTTGATGGCTACGCAATTGAGGATCATTTCCTAAGCTACTTGATAGCCTTGCTATCAGTGGGAGTTTCATAAGAAATTGTGGTAGATTTGGCCCACTGAAGTTTTTGGCCTTGTGGAATTCTGTCTTCTATGAAATCCATATTAATCCACTTATGGCGATACTAATCCAAACAGCTGAAATTAGGAAGATGTATCTGCTAGCTCCTGCCTCTGGCAAGTGACAAAATAAGAGTCAGGTACAGCTGCAGTCAGGCAAGAGAAAGAAGACACATCACGGTTATGTCAAGGAGATTTTCAAAGAAATCGTCCACAGCAAAATCCTCAGACACTTGAGCAAGCAAGAGCTCTTTCCATGAGGCCTTGGCTCACTTAATGCCTGCAGCGTTGACAAAGAATACTCAAGGCAGACTTCCCCTGCACTCCCGGCTGCTTTTCTTTTATATTTTTCTAAGTACTTTTCTTAAAGATGTTTAGAGTTAAGGTCAGGAAAAGAGAAGGAATAGGAATAGGGGAGGAAAATGCTTAAATGCTTCTACCTACTTCAGGTAGAAGTCCCTTTATACTGCAGGACTGCATTTGAGAATCATTGAGTTCCTTAACACCCTCTTCAAAACAACACATGAAAAAGAAAAACCTTCTTTTCACTGTACCAATCACTGATTTTGGCTTTTGTGTATTTATAGATTAGTGTGCAACCAGGGCCTTCTGAAGTCTGATAAAACAGTATAATAAGCAGCTAATGCAATCCAAAGACCTTAAACATCTCATGTAGATGCTGCTTGATGGATATAAAGCAATAATTTTCTCTTCCTGCAATCTAGACCTCACTAGAAGCCTTATTTTTAATACAATCCCTCTCTGGTTATTTCATCATTATGATTATTAAAATCACAGGCCCTGCTTGCATGGCCTTGTCTCTTTTCTATTCCTTCTTGGATGCAGTCTCTCATTAGCCCATGTGTCCCTGTTTCTGATGCAAGATTATGGTACCATTATATCAGGTCCCAGATCCACACTCCCTGCTTCCCCTCACAATGGTGAATCCCTGCTCTTGAATAACTTGCACTCAAACCAGGCTCAAGGATGCTCAATGACACCCAAATGCTTCTGTTGCCCTTAAGCCTGTGCTCCACCTGACCCCATGCTTGGGCTAAAAACACCTCCTTTCCCCGCTCATTCCTCTTAACCAGGGTTTCCTTCCTTACACCAGAAAGCGGGGGAGGGAAATCTACCTTTCTCCAACCAAGAAAACAACTCACATCCCACCCAACGAAGTCCTCTTTAAAGGTGACAGCATGTATGATATTCTCCAATCATCTCTCCCCCCAATCATATTTTGCCCCGTCCTGTCCCCTAAAAACCACCATAGATGAGCTATGCCAGATCTCAAGGGACAGCCCCAGTTACAAGATAGATGAAATGATAACACATGCTGGGTAGGGAACTAGCAAACAAAAGATACAATAGATGTCCTCAAGATCAAAGATACAAAATAAATGGATGAGGCTCTTTCAACTCATTTTTCTTTGCTCCACATAGATGCTCTCTGGAAATTTGGTGCTCACGTGGTTGTGTGTGCATGCATGGCCAGGCACAGTCCACAGGTTACTATTACTATTTAGAGAAGTCCATAGCCTCAGCCCCCCATCATGTAACATAGCACAACCTACACCCTCTCACTTCTTACTGAAGATTTCCGTGCAACAGACCTGGCTAAAGCTTTGCACAATAGGTCACATAGGAAGATGTTTTAAAAATATATTTCCTAGTCAAGATTAATATATTGTGGACTTTTGACAATAGTCTTTTGTGTTTATATGCTGAATTTCCTCTTGAATTCCCATTGCACTTTTAAATTCATCTTTTTGCTGTAGTGCCACCATATCATTACATAGAGTTTTCTGCATGAGTTTCTTCAGGGCCAAGCCTAGGCCTCACCTGTCTTGAATCCTCAGTATTTAGCACAGATCTTCTACAGATCATTTACATAAATGCTTGCCAAATGGCTGTTAAATGTTTTCACACGGCACAGTGGCTGGATTAAGTGTGAGCCTTCAAAAAGAGGGAACTGTATCTATTTTATTTTCTGCACAGAACCTAGCACATGCAATGGAGTATTTAATAAGTTCTTTTGCAAATTGATGCTATAACTTGTCTCAACTTTCACTACTTGTCTATATTTTTAATGCATATTTCTCTGTTAGCCATACACATTTGCAAAAAGGTAGAGAAACCAGAAAGGCAGGGATATCTCACCTGCTACCTTTTAAAGGAACAAATCAGTATCTGTGACCTCACAGTTAACTCCTTCGGAAACGAACATTAAGGACTATGGTTTTAGATGAGAAATGAATGACATTAAGACCAGGAAAATACTTAATAGATGATTGAGCCCATTTCACTAGCTCCCACAGGCCACCTGCCAGCGTGAGAGAAGAACACGCAGTAACCCTATCAGCCAGCTTCACAATTAGAATGAATTCATAGGAAACAAAAGATCTTGTTTTCGTGGGAAAATATCCTTTGTGATATCCAACAAAGGGAGAATAATTTTGAAAGCATGTGACTTGGGGTCCTATCCTGCAGTTCTTGCACAGACAAAACTCTCATTGACTCTATCAATAGAATTGTTGCTACATAAAAAGTCTTTTGCAAAATTTCCATGATGCTTCAGAGCGCATTTTAAGTGCATCAGCCTCAGCATTCCACGCCCTCCCTATTTTAATAAAGCTGAAGAAGGTTTCCCTTAGATTGCCCTATTGTACAGCAGGAGACAAACACAGCACAGGATTGGAAGCCAATGGACACCCCTCACCCCCCCCCCCCGCATATATCATCATACCAAAATCCATGGCAATATAGAGAAGGTCAAATTTCAACTGGATTTCTGAGCTTGAATTTTCCATTTCAAATTGCTCTTGCCAGATAGACAGAAAACGAATTTCTTGCAGGCTTCAATAAATACCATCTCCAAGTAAAATCCACATTTTTCAAATAGATAACAGTATAATGATTGGTATTGCTATTCCAGCTATGGTTGAATAGCAAGCAGTCCATTCCTTTTTATGTAGTATGCTCCTTAAGAGCTTCAAAAGATGAAATTGGGCCTTCAATACTGCTGGAATGAAGGACAATGGGCCTGATCTCTTCTTTTGAATTCTCTCAGCAAATGTACTGCATAAAATAGAATGCAATGCTAGGAAAGACTTCCCTTCTCAAAAAAAAAAAAAATAGCAGGCAATATCTGTTCTAATAGGTTATCCATTTTCACCCATACCTGTGATGTTGTTCACTCAATTGATACAATTTTAAATCAGTACCATATTCTTAAACTAAGAAAAATTTTTTACTTTAATTCATGAGCTTTTACCCTAAAAAGAGCTAATACTGACAGTTTCACAAATGGGTGTAAAATAAAATTGGGGAACCTGTGGCCTCTCCCCCGGAACTTTTAAGAAACAGAAAAACCCTTAACAGACTGAGAGGGTACACACCAGCAATTAACCTCTCTGGGAGATGAAGCCAAATTATGTGACTACTCAAAGGAGAAAATTAAGATGCCATCATAAAACTTAAAGCCTTAGGTCTTCATGAAATAGTCTCTGATCTCACATATACACACACACCCCTTTATAGGGACTTTTTCATTCTTTAAATTTTTACAAAATATACATTCTGCTTCCTAACATGTGGCTCTTAATTGCACACTTATTCCGAAGTTATTTCATGTCAATGTATCTTGTCTTCACCAGAAGAGAAGGAACCTAAGGCAAGAACTGTGTTTTCCATCTCACATTCTTTCACAAATAGTAATATGAATCAGTGTAATGACTAACCTGTATTGAGCACCTAATATATATCAGATGCTCTTCCAAGTGTTTTACATGTATTATCTCATTTAATACTCACTACAATCCCATAGGTAAGGTACAGATCCATTCTACGAAAGAAAAAAAATGATGCAAACATCAGGCTTTTAGTAAATAATTGTTGACTGATCTAAATAAATGGAGCCTAATAGGAAGTTTCTAAAACTATTAGCAAAGAAGCTGTAGCCAGTGACATTTCCTTAATGATTCTGTATTATGCTTACCCTTAGTCAATAGGTGTAACAGAGACAGCTATTAGTTTCCCAATATCCTTTCTCTTCTTCATTAGAGACAAAGCTCTGATCACCAGCCGCCCCTCCCCCAACTCCCCCCCTCCCACAGAATTCCTTGCAGCTAGGTATGGCTAAGTTCTCACCAGTGAAATTTATACAGAAGTGTTATAGGGCATTTCTGGGAAGATCTTTAAAATGAAGGTGATAGGCCCACCTTTTTCTCCTTCCTCTTTCCTGCTGTTCAGAACACATATGTAATGCTATTTTGGACCATGAAGTGACCTTGGGAATTGAAGCCACACACAGCTGAACAAGATAAAGGAGTGTTGGTGCCTGACATTATGAAGCCACCATACAACCTCTGGCTGCCTACATGCAAACTTCTTTTACACAAAGGAGAACTACCTACTGTTATTTTTCATTTCTATTATATGCAGCCAAACCTAAAGCAAACTAACAATTAGCATATATACAAAAACAAAAATCTTTCTTTGATGCATATAATGAAAGGTTATGGTCATATTCAAAGGAGATCAAAATGTTCTTTTAAGAAGTAAACAGTCTTCGTGTTTACTAAAGATGAAATTTTTCTGATTACAAGAGTAATATGCTTCTATTTTGGAAAACTTTAAAAATAGAGGAAATAAGTGAGAAGAAAATTATACTTGTCTCTAATTCTACCAGTTAGAATAAATGTTATTAATGCTTTTTATTTTACATAAACCTCTAAATTTAATACATAAACCATCAAATATTATAGTTGAAAGGAACCCTAAATGTCATATTGTCTGACATTTGACCAAAGCCAGAATCCTATTGGCAGTACCCTTCCCTGATGCCCACAGCCAGTCTGTCCTTGAATAGTCCCCATGATGAAGAGCTCAAAGATTTATGAAATGGCTTAGCCCATAGTTAGAGTCAATTTATCTTAAGTTCTATTTTATATTAATATTAATGAAAATTTGCCTTCCTGATATCTGAAGCAACCAAAAATAAATTTATTGTCTCTCGAACAGCAAGTTCCATTAGACATTTAGAGGTAGACATAAAAGCTATATTTCCCATAGTCAGTTACAAACTATGTGCCAGGCATTGTGGCAGGAATGAAAATATAAGTCATGACTAAAAATAATCCAAGTGACATATAGTGACAGCCAACTATGTGAGGGCAGGAGTAGACATCTTCAAAATACTTTTATGTTTTTGATTACAGAATTTGGTAACTGATTAAATGTGGAGGGTTAAAGAAACCAGGCAAGAAGGTAGATGATGATGTTTTCAATGAAGAGGGAATACTCAAATAGCAGCAGAAGTACATTTATAAATCAGTGGTAAGGGTGGAGAGTCAGAGGAAGAGGGAACAAAGAGATAAGTTGAATTTTGAAAATAAATGTTTGAGGTGCCTATGGGACACCCAAATTGGGATACTCCATAGAGCTAAAACATGTGTCTGGAATATAGAGGGATGTAGCTCTTAAACTGTCCTCTTAGTCTAGCTGTTAAAGAAGGGGAGGATAGCATGCTGTACTCTCCAATGGTAATATGTCCTGTGAATCCAAAAATATGTATGTCCCACCATAGATGCTGCCATCCACCCTTGAGACGTTCCTGGAAGAGACACAAACACTCATTATGCCCGATACCCAACGATGTGCACTGTCTGGGGAATGGACAGGCTTGAAGCTCTGACTTGGGGGGATGGGGGGGCATGGGCAATATACATAACCTAAACTTTTGTACCCCCATAATAAGCTGAAATATAAAAAGAGACACAAACACACACACACACATTATGAAACAGGAAAAATGAAATAAATCCTTATTACTTTCTGAGCTTCTATCCCAAGCTCCTAAAAAGATATTGTGATATTTGGGCTGGAACATGTGGAACGGAACCTTTTTCCTAGGTTACTTAGCCTAAATGCCTTCAGCCAAAAGCAGGTTGTGAGTGAGGCCCGCAAATGTTTCACCTGCCCTCAAATTTTGAGTCTTACCATGTTCCAGCCTTATGTCAAGAAAAAAGAAAAGTAAGTTAGTTGTTTGGATATGTTCCAAGAGAGTAGGCCCTGAGTCAGCTTATCATTTCTGTCATATGGATGGCAGAAAAGGAATGGAAAGGACAACAGTCTCCTGTAGAAAGTAGGCCCTGATCCTTTCTACTTCAGCAGTGATTCAGAGAGAGCAGCAAGAAAGTCACACACAAGTGCTGACCTGTTAACACACAATGACTGTGCCCACTGGCAAATATGGCATAATCTGTCCCAGAATTGGATGAATCTAAAACAATACTGTTTCCTGGATATAGATTGAAGGAGGGAGGGAAAATAGGCTCTTCCTCCTTCAGTAATTTACATAGCTAAAGGAATCATAGCTTTTGGACAGCTTTGCAGATTTACTAGTTTGTATTAAACTGGGGACCAGTTCATTTTCATAAGAATGCTGAGATTTCCCTCCATTTTATACCCATGTGATTAAATTATGAACCTTCAATGAGAAATTTGCACTTATCTCTGTTAGTTTTAATCTTGCTGCTTTTGTTTCCTAATTCTAATCTGTAACATTATCTTTGAAGATTCATTTTGTCGTCTGACTTATTCCCCAACACTCTTAGACTAACAATCTCTTTCAGCTTTAGTTCATTTCTAAATTTGATTTGTGTGTCTTTTGGGGTATTCCTTCCAAAAGCCAATAAAAGTGAAAAAAAAAGAAAAGAAAAGGCCATGGTTTAGAGGTCTGGAACTCACTACCATAAACCTCTTTCTAGGTTGACACAGAGCTAATTAAGAAAAAATGTTCAAGTGGCCATGAAACTCCCCAACAGTAGAATTATTTCCATTTTACTTTTCTATGTTGCCCAAAAAACATAATGACTACTAAACAGTGGTTTCAATCATGTTTTTCAACTAGCCATTTCATTATCGTGCCAATCTTGGGACTTTATTTCTAAAAAAGAAAATGAAAATGGTTTACTTTTTAATTATATGAAATACAATACTAAAGAGACAGGTTAATAAAAACGCTCATTGCAATCTTTGTCTCCAAGAATCTACCTTTTCATGTGTATATGTGACAGATTATGTCCCTAATCTATTTGCATCAAGCCTGGAACAAAGACATTTTATAACTAGTAACAATATTTTCTTATGTACATTTGCCACAAAAGTCTTTTAAAAAAGGCAGAGCAATTAGCAATTTTATCAGTTTGTTCATGTATTTGCATTTTGTATATATTTGCATTTCATATTTAATTTGGTGCCCCATAACTGTTAAAATTAACTAGACTCAACAGATATTTTTACTTAACTAACACTCTCAGTGATGTGCCCTTAAATTAATAATTAGATCTGAAATCTAATTACTAAACAGATAAATAAATAGAAATACAATCAATAGGAAAGTTGTTCTTACACATAGCTAACATTAAGTGCAATTGTCTTTAGTACAACATACATAGACAGGTGGGCATATTGATATATATAATACGTATATCAAAATGTATAACATTCTATTGTTAAAATTTTAAAATATTCATTAGATCACTTCAGAGGCTAACAATTTTTAATAAAATCTATAATATTTCTGCACATACCTTTAGATGAGTTTTTAAAACAAGAAGCTTTGACTACACTATGCTTACAACTGGGCCCTGGTGCCTGAGTTTCTGATCTGGGATTTCAGGGACTAATTTTAAGTTATTTCATGGACAACAATATTAGAGCATAATTCATAGAAAAGCTTAGAACCAGTTAACCTGGCAAAAATCCATTCAGTTTCCAATCAGACTAGCTCTTCTTCCCCAATGTCACCTGACCTCTTTATGCTTGTCCCTCCAGGCTCTGTTAAAGTATTCATTCCAGTGCTCATTCAGGATGTCTCTTCTCCAAGCCTCTGTCTCCCTCACCTTATTACCACTTACACCTGGATAAGGACTTGCACTCTCAGCAGCAGTAGCAGGACAAAGACACCACCAAATCCCTTCAATATTTGCCTACCTGATTCACACACTGCTGGCATTAGGATAAGCACTGATCAGCATGTCCAGGACCAAGGTTAAGAAAACAAATGGCATCTTGAGTTGACCTCAAAAGCAAAATGGTAATTAGTGTCCAATATCTTTGAATGCCTACTGTGTGCCCTTAGCACTGGAAATCCAAGATGAAAGAAACTCTACCTCGGATCATCTCAAGCTTACATTCCAGTGGACTTATAAAAACTAATCTGTATCCCACTTACTCCTCTAAGACTTGAATACCCACTAATAAACTTTTTCATGTCTCCTCAGCACCATATTTCTCTTTATAGACATTGAGGCTATTTTATTTTCATGAGATATACCCACAGGAGCAGCACATAGGAGGTAGGAGTGAGCTAGACTGGAGATTAGGAGGACAGAGGAGCCAGGGAGGTGAAAATGAACTAAAGGAAATCCAGATGACTTAGCACAAGTGAGAGAGAGAGAGAGAGAGAAAGAGAGACCGACCTATTCTCTTTAGTTTCCCTACTTTCTCTCCCTTCCTCCCTGGCTCCTTCTTACTCCCACTTAAAGTCATCCCTATACAATTTTAGAGAAAAAAAATAGTAAAGGATTTCTGCCCCCTGCATACCATTGATACAGCAGCCCTAGTAAAGACACAAGTGCCTTTTCTTCATCCACAGATTATCTTTGAAACATAGAGTGGAGGGCACTTAGACTCATTGGACAAACTCATTCTCACCAAAGCATTTTATCATCTGTACAAACAGGACTGTGTGGCTTAAACCTTAAAATCAATTTGAAATTACCTTTTGCTCTAACAACTTATCAATGCCCAGAGGGACTTGAGACAAGGACAAGATGAACAGCATAGGAGGGAAAGTTCTTAGCGGACAAGGTAGAAAAGAGCTCAGGACTAGTTCTCTCTCCAGAACTAATTAGATGTTTGACCTTGGAAAGCCACTTAATCTGCCTGAGACTCATTTTCCTCATCTTTAAAATGGATATTTAACCATGTTTCCTCTAAGAACCAAAACTGTCTTCCCCAAACTGAGCCTAGACACTGAGAATCCAGACTACATCTTACCCACTACACTAACCTGACTTTGCCATTCTACTGTCTTTCTTAGTAAGACTTTACTTTGCCAGGACTGTCACACTCAAGCAAATGATTTGATTGTTACCTTGCTAAAAGACCCATTGACTCTTCAGTGGAAAGTATGAACGACAGTTTGCACCCTGAAATCCTACATCTCAAAATCTCCTTGTTGCTCTTTTCATCACTCCTGCACTGTTGTATGGTGATTTGCACCAAATCTTAAATCCCTCCATATCAAAAGACCCATCTTAAACCAAACTTTCAATTTTCAATAAACTCTGACCTTACCTTCCAATCTCTGAGATACTGCCAAAGCAAGGAACTTAGCTTTGTCTTATTAACAGATTGTGCTGGTGATATTTGGGGAGCAAGCTTTTGATACCTCCTAGAATCATTGTGATAATATGTGTGAAAATTTGTTGAATGCCACAAATTTCAATAAAAATATGAAGTGGAAGAATAACCATGAACTAGCTTCTCCTCCCTCCTGTATGACATTTTTGCAGAGGGCAATAAATAATACTCTGCTATAATGGAAGGTGCCAACATGCCAGAAGTGGATGTGAACACCCCTGTGAATGGCATCTCCCTGAAGCTGTTGTAAGATGTTGGTGACTCTTATGTGTACCATTGGAAGTAAGGAGAAACTTTTTCACCTGTACCTGCCATTGCACTATTCTAATTCACCTACACAGTTGACAAAGCTGTCACTGCCCAGTTATCAAACCAAAGTTGATCCTTTAATCTAGGACATAACTGGACAACGGGTATGGAGATGGGTGGGTGGCTACCCACAAGATGCCACCACTTGAGTTACCAAATGTAGAACCAGATTTTCAACCTAGGAATTCAAAGACCACTACCTTAACTTGGATCAAGTGCACCAGCTTTACACATGCTAAAATTGTTTACTCTGATTCACATATTCTTCAGTTTCTTTTGTCCACCCAAATGTTATTAATTCATCACTCTCCATATCTTCTTTATACCTTTTTAGTAAGCCCATCCACTCATCTTGGTTTCACATATGTATATGTATATGAAATTTAATATGTATATGTATATGTATATGTATATGAAATTTAAATTCATACCATAACAGTTTACTTATCCAGAATATATAAACATAGCATCCTTAACTCTGAAGAATGTGGCCAAAGTAAGGAAGCTGGCAAAACAGGCTTCAGACTAGCCAAAGGAGGTTAATTACTAACCAGAAAATCCAAAATGTTTAACATTATCATCAAGTTAAGCATTTAGCCCAGCACCTGACATGAGAAGTACCCTCAATAAATGGCATGTTTTCAAATCTTGGATTATGTCTGCCTAGACCCAAATGAGTTCTTGTCATGTATCTAGTAGAGTGTCTGGCACAGAAGTGGCACCTGATGATATATGTTGATTGATGGGCAGACAGTTGGCAAAAGAAGACAAATGTATGAAAAAATATTCAATGTCACTAGGTAACCAACAAAATTTATATTTAAATGAGACATCATCATTTGCTTATTACATTAGCACAGTTACAAAAGATGATACACAGTGCTTTCAAGGGTGGAGCCAGATTACTACTGTTATGCAATGCTAGTGGGAGTGCACATAGATACAATCGGTCTAGAAAGGCATTGGAATCAAGCCTTTAAAATATTTATGCCCTTTATTCCACTGCTAGGTATTTATACAAAGGAAATAATTTGAAATGTAGACAAACACGGCAACATTGTAAAAAGCGGAACTATTGGAAACAGACTTCATTTCCAACAACTGGCAATGATTCAGTACTAGCTAATATATATTTCAAATTTATTATCCACAGGCACTACATAAGAGCTTCGTAGATATTATTTCATTTAATTTTTACAGAAATCATATGAAGTAGCTAATATTATACCCATTTTATAGAAACTGAAATCATTTGGCTATTCACAGAGCTGGAAACTGGAGGAATCAAGACTAGAATTGAAATCTGTTCGACTCCATAGCACTTACTTATATAGCACCTCTATATCATAGAATACTATGCATTAAAATTCACTTTCAATGAGTAAAAAATTAATGTTGAATAAACACATAATATAAAATTGTAGATGTTTAATCTGAATTTTGCAATGTGCACACACACACACACACACACACCCCCACACATCGGAAAAAGGTTTTCATGAAATGCACCAAATATTAACAATGGTTATTTCTGAGGGGTTGTTCTATGGGGAACTGTTATTTCCTACTTTATAATTTAGGTACTTTTCCTAATTTTCTACTATGGTCAATATATTGGCTTTATAAAGGGAAAAAACACTAAGTTTTTCAGATAATGGGGCTGAAATTAAAAAAAAAAACACAGAGGTAATATGACCTTCAAGAGGCATCCATGTTCCACAGAGATAAACACGGCCTTATACAACAGTAAAGACCTTTCGCTTGCTGTGGTCTGGCCCTGGGAGCATCACCATACTTGCTTTGCTGGGATTCCAAAGTAGCGTATGTTTCTTTGTTTTCATTTTTATATCTTCATCTATGAGCACAGCACCAAATGGATGCATCAAGGTGGATTTTTTTATATAACTCTGCGTTTTACTGCATGGCTCATGAGAGGAGACCAGATGCCTCCTCTCCATTCCTTCTAACTAGCAGGTGTCATGTACCTTCTGGTGCTTGTGAAGCTGCTCAACCTTCTTCATTCATCACGTGTCAAAGATCCACGTGGTGACCTTAACAACAGGGCCAAAATAAGCAGATCATAATTCTCAGTCTGAATCATTGCAGGTGTGCCACATGGGAGACACCTGAAAATACAGGTCCTCTGGCACCTATCCCCTGAATACAGCCTGAGCTGAAGAAATGTGGACACATGGCAGAAGTCAAGTCCACACAAATGCATGCAGATCATTTTTATGATTGTTTTCTTGCTTGCTTCAGAGACTTGACCTGAACATGCCAGAAAAGGATAATTAATTGTTAGGTAGAGGTTTATGGTCCTGTTGTTACCATGTTGTTGTAGAAGCTTCTCTACTTGAGTCATAAAGATAAGGTATTCATTAATCCATGACAGAGAAAACATTCTCAACTAGTAGGAGACTGAGTAGCATAAACTCTGGGGATTAAATTGATTTTTTTTTTTTTTGCCATCTCTTTTTCTGTGACTCGATCACACAGACACACTGAGCTCTATGCCCAAACCATTCGTTCTTATTTACACACGGTTTCTATACAGATGGTATAGCCATAAATTAAAGGTCTGTGACTGTGGTCTTATCAATTCACTACCCTTCCACCTGCCAATTGGCTGTAAATTATCTCACTTCTCATCCTGTTCCTAGTCCGTGAACTGGAGTTACTTTTAACCTCTATTGCTGCTCTTGCTCAGCCTTATTGAACTTATTTTGATGCAAACATAGTTAACTACTTTTCCCCTACATATTCATGAGATAGTCAAGTTGGGCATAAACCTGCTTTATGAAATTATAGGAAAAGAAAGAAGATGTATAAAAATAGAATCAACTTGCATTACTGTAACAGCATCTACACAAGACAACAAAAATGAAGACGCAGCTATTAAAGCTCCTAGGCTCTTACAAAAATGGGAAAGCAGTATGTCATATAGAGAAGAAAATACGCCAGATAGGCTCTTCATGGAATCTTAGAATTGAACAAAGTATTTTTGAGGTCACGTGATCCAGTGTTGCACTTATAGGACAAGAAATCCAGGTGAGATCGTTGCTAGTTCTCCTCTTAAAATTCTTCCAAATGATAACATTACACTTCTAGTTCATAAATTCATCCTTGAGTTCTCTGGACCCAGCTAACAAGAAGTCCTTATACTTGATGAAATTATCCCCTGCCTTATTAAAGTCTGTTCTTTCTTATCTCCCCATAAGCCTGGAGCAAAACTTTTAGAACTCCTCTCTACCACCCCCGATCCCTTTATATCCCTTAATATTATAAAGTAGCCCTCAACTTTTGAAAGTACAGCCAGATGGATAGATGGGGAGTAAGGAAGTCCACCTCAAAAGCCACCTCATTAACAAGTAGACAACTGCCCCTCCTCTGAAATAATTCCAAGCACTTAGAGAATCACTCATCTAGAAAAGTAACTTCTCCTAAGCAAACCTAGGTTAGAAGTTTCTGGTGTCACTGTCAAAACCCTGGGAAGAAGGCAGGGAAAGCAGAGCCCAAGTTACAATGTTAGAAGTTTCTACTGTTAGCTGCTAAAAATAGTAGTGTCTTATTTTTCTCACCCTCTGTCATCCCTCTTCTTTATAGGTCTGTGCATGCACACCTTTGGAAGACTCATGTCCTGAAGACAAGGCCTACTTGGACCTCAGCATGAAGTTATTCATATAAATAATGTGTTTTTTAAATAAAAGATATACTTGTATATAGCTGAAATGGTAATATTAGTGATATCTTTCAGATATAACATAGGTATATTAGGCAATTTGGTGCTGGCTTATGAGTGTCACCACCTCTAAGAGCCTGCCTTTTATAAGGCAAATGCCAAGGTGATGGGTCTACCTACCATAAAAGGAAGTACAGAAGATCAATAAAGCATGATCTACTCTCCTGAGATGCCATAGAGCTAGAAAACAATTTTGTTGTTAAAGTGCTGAGTTCCAAATATAAGCTACACCTGAGTAAACAACAACAAATTAGCAAAGAAACAAAAACTAATATAGTATGGATGTGGATAGTGGCTATGCTAGTTATGTATTGCTGTGTAACGCATTACCCTAAAACTTTAAATAAACATTTATTATCTTCTACCGTTTCTGTGGGTTAGGAATTTGGGAGCAGCTTGGCTGAGTGGTTCTGGGTCATGGTCTCTCATGAGGTTGCAGTGAAAATTTCAGTCAGCAGCCAGAACTGCATTCATCCAAAGGCCTGATTGAGGCTGGAGGATCCACTGCCAAGATGGCGCCCTCCAACAGCTGGCACATTAATGCTGGGTGTTGGTAGGAAGCCTCCGTTTCTCATCACATGGATCTCTGCATAGGGCTAAGTGTCCTCACAACATGGCAGCTCTCTTCCTCCAGGAGAAGCAAGATGAAAGCTACGATGTCTTTTATGACCTAACCCCAGAAATCTCACTCCTCAGAAACCACTCTATCTTGCTGGAAACCCAGGTTAGCCCTATTCATTTGGGAAAGGACTACACAAGGATGTGAATGCCAGGCAGTGAGGATCACTGGGGTTCCATGGTGGTTGGCTGCCACAGTGGAATTATTATAACTTGTTATAATATTATATAATTACATATAATAAGTTATAGTTATTATAACTATAATTTCTTTATACCATTAAAGGAATTATGCTAACTTGTGGGCCCACCTGTTTCACAATATCACCCCAAAGAGGAATTTGTTAGGTTCATTGATAAGGCCAGTTCCTTCTTCCTCTTCTCTGCTCAAAGCGGGCAGGTCATCAATTTTATTTCTGGGAACAAAGGAGAGAGGGATGATGAAAATAAGTAACTGACCACTCTGAAATTACGTTTCATAGTCTCCACACAGTTTTTCATTTCTTTCTTCAGAGACAGTGTTCCAGTTGTCTACTCTCTCCACATGGTGTATCATTCTTCAAGGCCTCTCCATGTAGCTTAAGCAGTTCTTATAGCATGGTGGTCTCAGGATAGTCACGCTTCTTAAATGGTGGCTGACATCCAAGAGACAGGAAATAGAAGCTACCATTCTCTTAAGGTCTGGGCCTGAAAACTTGCATAACTTCATTTCTGCTACATTCTATTAGTCAAAGCAGTCACAGAGCCTGTCCAGATTCATGGGGAGAAGTCACAGACCTCATATCTCTATGGGAAGAGGGTAAAAAAACTGTGACCATCTTTAGGACACCGCAACTGGGTATCTTGAATGTATTGCCTGCCTGCCTGAGGCAATGCAACTATTGAGATATTAGAAACTTGCACAGATATTCTTGAGCCACAGAGTTTTCTGTCCTTACCAGAGTATCTTCTGCGCTGTGTGGCAGATAGAGCCTGGAGTGAAGCACACAGATGTATTCAGTCATCTGATAAATATTTAATAAGCACTCCCATATGCCAGCCACTGTTCCAGGTACTTAGAATACATTAATGAATGAAATTTTTTTTAAAAATTCCTGTCTACATGGAACTTACATTCTAGCAGAACATAGATGAAGAAATGGGATAAAATAACAACTTCCATTATCACATGTTTCCTGCCCACCAAGGAACATCACTATGGTTTGCACTTAACTGTACATTATTTCATCTAATTCTCACAGGAACCTCCAAGGAAAGTGCACTGTTTCTATCTACCCAGCTGGAAAATAGTAAAGCTGAGATTTAAACCCAGAGTCTCTCTGACTCCAGAATTAATCACCAGGCTACACCAACTCCCTTATGGTAGGTAATTTTCTAAAACTGCAAAGGTGCACAGGATAAAAGGGTCCGTGTAGGTTCCAGGTCAAGAAAGAGATCTGGATAGGAAAAATGACAAACATCTGCAAACTACCTAACCACTGATTAAGAATTTTTGTTTACCCTATCCCAACCATCTACTGAGGTTTGAGCTTTTCCTCTCTTTGCACTTAAGAAAATGAAAATGCAGGAGTTTCAGTGATTTACTCAATATCTGGCCCAAAATTTTCACAGCTCTGTCCAGATGTAGAGATGTGGGTATAAGCACAGCCCACTGCCATAGGAAAATTTGAAGGTCAATAGAGCAGGAAGCCTACCTGACAGGATGCAACTGTTTTGTTGTTAATACAAGAAGCAAGTGTCATGGCTCACAAAACTCTCCCAACCACTTCCACAGGCCAACATGAAAAGAGCATTGAGAGCAATGGGAGCATGTTGAAGAAAGATTCCTCCTTCCCATTGACTGGTATTTCCCTTTTCTTCAAATTATCCTTGACCACAATAATCCAGGCTTGATCCCCTTTCTAGGCCAGGATCATTGCAATCTGTTTTGTGGGAGATAAAAAGGCTCTCTCATTATATAGTATTTTCCACCTTGATGTTCTTGTAATAAATAACTTTACCATTATACCAGATGGTGCCCTCCTTCAAGAATCTCAGCTCCTGGAGACCAAGGACTGTATGTCATCCATCTTCATATCCAGAATAACTAGTTCAATGTCTAGCATATAGTAAGTGCTCAATAAATTTTTATTGAACTGATTTAAATCCTGCTCAGCCCCAATATGTCCAAATCAGGTTTTAAGGTGATTTATGAGATCAAAGGTCTAGCTAGGGGTAGATGGCAATGGCTTTAAAGAAAGCCTTTGTCATGTTTGTGGTTAGCAGTATTAAAAACTAAAATAAACAAGAAATAATAAACAGCAAAAAGCACAAGTCTTTTCTTGTAAATTTCACAAGTAAATTTCTTTTTCTTCTTTTGTTTTTAATTGACACATAATTATACATATTTATAGGGTATAGTGTGATGTTTTGATACATGTATAATGATCAAATCAGTATAATTCACATATTCATCACCTCAAATAGCTATCATTTTTGTAGTAAGAATATTCAAAATCCTTTCTTATAGCTTTTTGAAAACATACAATATATTATAGTTAACTATGGTCACTGTACTGTGCAATAGAACACTAGAACTTATTCCTCCTGTCTAACTATAACTTTTTACCCATTGACCAACCTTTCTCCTTCCCCCTCTCTCCCTTGCCCTCCTCAGCCTCTGGTAACCACTATTCTACTCTGTACTTCTGTGACTTCAACTTTTTTAGATTTCACATATGAGGGAGATCATGCAGCATTTGCCCTTCTGTGCTTGGCTTATTTCTCTTAAAATAATGCCCTCTAGGTTTATCCATGTTGTCATAAATGGCAGGATTTCATTCTTTTTTATGGCTGAATAGTATTCAATTGTGTATATGTATGATATTTTTTTTTATCCATTCATCCATTGATAGACACTTAGATTGGTTCTATACCTCGGCTATTATGAATAGTACTGCAATAAACATGGGAGTGCAGACATCTCTTCAACATACCATATTGATTTTATATTCTTTGGATATATACCCAGTAGTGGGATTGCTAGAGCATATGGGAGTTGTATTTTTAATTTTTTGAGGAACCTCCATACTGTTGTCCATAATGGCTACACTAATTTACATTCCCACCAACAGTGTATATGAGTTCCCCTTTCCCCACATCTTCTCTCACATTTGTTACTGTTTTTCCATTTTGGTAATTATTATAATAACCATTCTAACTGGGGTGAGGTGATATCTTATTGCGGTTTAGATTTGCATTTCCCTGTTGATTACTGATGTTGAGCATTTTTTCATGTGCCTGCTGGCCATTTGTATGTCTTCTTTTGAGAAATGTCTATTCAGGTCTTTTATCCATTTTCAAATCAGATTATTTGTTTTTTTGCCATTGAGTTGTTTGAGTTCATTATATATTCCCATTCTGTAGGTTGTCTCTTCACTCTTTTGATTGTTTCCTTTGCTGTGCAGAAGCTTTTAGTTTGATGTAATCCCATTTTTCTATTTTTGCTTTTGCTGCCTGCACTTTTGAGGTCCTATCTAAAAAAATCCTTGCCCAAATATCAGGAAGTGTTTCCCCTATATTTTCTTTTGTAGTTTCATAGTTTTGGGTCCTACATTTAAGTCTTTAACCCATTTTGAATTGATTTTTTGTATATGGTGAGAGATAGGAGTCTAGTTTCATTCTTTTACATATGGATATCCACTTTTCCGAGCACCATTTATTGAAGAAACTGTCATTTTCCCCAATGTGTGTTCTTGGTGACTTTGTTGAAAGTCAGTTGGCTGCAGATGCATGAATTTATTTCTGGGTTCTCTATTCTGTTCCATTGGTCTATGTGTTTTTATTCCAGTACCATGCTGCTTTGGTTACTATAGCTTTGTAGTATATTTTGAAGTCAGGTAGTGTGTGTGATGCCTCCAGCTTTGTCCTTTTTGCTCATGATTGCTTTGGCTATTTGGGATCTTTTGTGGTTCCATACAAATCTTAGGATTGTTTTTTCTATTTCTGTGAAGAATGTCATTGGTATTTTTATACAGATTGCATTGAATCTGTAGATTGCTTTGGGTAATACGGACATTTTAGAGATATTAAGTCTTCCAATCCATGAACATGGGATATCTTTCCACTTATTTTTGTCCTCTTCAATTTGTTTCTTCAGTGTTTTATAGTTTTCATTTTGGAGATCTTTCAACTCCTTGGTTAAATTTATTCCTGGGTAATTTTTTTGGTAGAAACTATAAACAGGATTGTTTTCTTGATTTCTTTTTCAGATAGTTCACTGTTGGCTTATATAAATGTTACTGATTTTTGTATGTTGATTTTGTATTCTGCAACTTTACTAATGTCATTTAGCAGTTCTATTAGTGTTTTGGTGACATCTTTAGGGTTTTCTCTATGTAAGATCATGTTTTCTGCAAACAGGGACAATTTGACTTCCTCCTTTCCAATTTGGATGTCCTTGATTTCTTTCTGTTGACTAATTGCTTTGTCTAGGACTTCCAGTAAAGTTTTGAATAGAAGTGGTGAAAGTGGGCATCCTTCCCTAGTTCCAGATCTTAGAGAAAAAGCTTTCAACTTTTCCCCATTCAATATGGGTTTGTCCTATATGGCCTTTATTGTGTTGAAGTCTGTTCAGGTTTTCTATTTCTTTATGATTCAATTTTGGTAGGTTGTATGCATCTAGGAATGTAACTATTTCTTCTAGGTTTTCTAATTTTTTGGCACATAGTTGTTTATAAAAGTCTATAGATTTCCGAATGCTATGTAAGTTCAATGTCAATTCTTAAAGGGCTTATTTTTTAACATAAAAAATTTAAAATATAAATAAGCCCTTTTGGAATTGACACTGAGCTTGCATAGCATTCAGAAATCTACAGACTTATGTTTCTGTTGTATATTTGGGTTTTTTGTTTGTTTTTAATACTGCTAACCACAAACATGACAAAGAAATTTTATTAAGGCATTGATTGTCATGTGCTTCAAGTCCTTTTATCTCATAAATGATCCTAAAACCTGCTCTGAACATGTTGGGGTTGAGTTGGATTTAACTTAATTCAATACAAAAATAATAGTTTTAGATTTATAGAAAAATTGCATAGATACTACAGAGTTCCCATACACCCCTGCACAGTTTCTCCTATTATTAACATCTTACATTAGTGTCATACATTTGTCACAATTTATGAACAAATATTAATACATTATTATTAATTCAAGTCCCTACTTTATTCAGATTTCCTTAGTTTTTACATACTTCCTTTTTCTGTCCCAGGATCCCATCTAGGATATCAAATTACATTTAGGGATCATGTCTCCTTAGGCTTCTCTTGGCTGTGATAGTTTCTAAGACTTTCTTTGTTTTTGATGACCTTAACAATTTCAAGGAGTACTAATTATGGATTTTGTAGAATGCTCCCCTATTGAGATTTGTCTAATGTTTTTCTCATGATTAGACTGGGATTATGTGCTTTTGGAAGGAAGACCACAGAGGTAAAGTGTCATTCCCTTCACATCACATCAAGGGTACACACCATTAACATGACTGATCACTATTGATGTTGACCTTGATCACTTGGCTGAGATGATGTTTGTTAGATTTCTCCACTATAAAGTTATTCTTTTTCCCCCAAAAAGGCTTATTTTCATTTATTTACTGAGGTATAATTTGCATATAGTAAAATGAATGTGCCCATCTTAAGTGTGCACTTTGCTGAGGATTGATGAACTACATCAGTGTTTCTCAACTGGGGGTGATTTTGCCACCAGGGGACATTTGACAATTTATGGAGACATTTTTGGTTATCACAACTGAGAAAAGGTGTGTACTACTGGAATCTAGTGTGTAGAGGCTAGTAGTGCTGCTAAACATCCTATAGTACACAGGAAAGCCCTCCTCAAGAAAGAATTATCCAGCCCAAAATGTCAGTAGCGTAAAGGTTGAGAAACCTGATATACATTCATGTGACCACTCCTCCCAGTCAAAACACAGCCACACCTCAAAAATTTCTTGTGCTTCTTTGCAGTCAATACCCCCACTCCTTGTCCCGGGAAACCACTATTTTGATATTTTTCTGCCATAGAGTAGCTTTGCTTATTCTTGAACGTCATAGAAATGGAATGATACTTTATTTCTTCTTTTGGCCCTGGCTTCTTTTACTCAGCATAATATTGAGATTCATCCATGTTGGGTTACATATCAGTAGTTTGTTCCTTTTTTATGGAATAGTATTCCATTGTATGGCTATACTATACTAGAGGACATTTGGGTTGATTCCATTTTGGAGGATTTTAGGAATAAAATGAAAACTGTGTAGAAGTCTTTATGTGGACATATGTTTTTAGTTCTATTGGATGAATACCTAGAAATGGAATTGCTGGGTCATATGGTAAGTATATATTAAACCCAAAGGTCTTATATTTTTAAAGTAAGAAACACGAAGTAAATGGTGCTTTATCTTATTTTGAACTATATGGATTCTCTCACTACTTCTACTTTCTCATCTCAGCTAGGAAATAAGTTTTGAATTAAATAAGAAAGTGATATCAGAGACCTCCTCTTCCATTCTTTCCATCCTCAGGCAGAACTCCTTGGAATAGGTGATCAGACTTCATCAATTCTCTTCTTACTTGAATTTTGCTAAGCAAAAGTTGATGTCTCTTAAGATCAGAACCAGAAACAGCTGTGTCTCTGGTTCTTTTGGTAATGTGCATTTGATTTTTTTTTAAAAGATGTTTATAGAAAATGGCCTGCGGTATTGGCAGTTGTGAGAACAGATCTAACTTCTGCTTGGAACTGCTATAAATTTTTAAAACAAACCAAACCCGAACATTACAATATGGCTATGTAAGGCACCTCCAAGCCAAATCCATTAGATTGGGAATGAAATATTTATTATGATCTGAATAAGACAATGACAAAGAAAGGATTTTATATTTTCCTTAAAGTTGTACTACCAAAACTTTGAATGCTTATGTTATGAGTTTGGGAATTTAATCTTTGATTTATATAGCAGCTCAAAATGACCATCAAGGAAAAACTTTTACAAAATTCATAAAAGAAAAATAAAGTATCTTCAAGGTAAAAAGTAGAGACTTCTCTTGCTAGCAAGCATTTCTAACTTATGTTTGAGATAAAGAAAACTTTTTCTTAGCCTTAAAAATTATTTATAATATACATTATGAAATGATCCCTTCACATAGAAGCTGGTAAGTGATATCCCCCAAATTTTAGAAATTCATCTCCAAGGATAAAATTTAAAAAGAACATTGGTGAAATTTCTAATTCTCTGAGCAAATTAAATAATTTAAATAGGCACAACAAAGAACTTAGTATAATGAAAGGAACAAAGATCTAGAAGTTGAAAGACCTAAATTTTAGTCTTGCCTCTGTCACAAACTAGTTGATGGAAAATATACTAGGTGATCTCTAAGGTTCATTTTAACTCTAGCCTTTTATGAATTCCATTGTCTGGCTTTCAATACACATATAAATAATAGACTACATATATTTATATAAACAACCTTTTTATCAGTTTTTTAACTCACTTCAAAGTGATCCTGGGGGGGAAGAGCATTAAATTAGAAGCATTTGTCAAATTATTTTCTTATATGGAATTATTACTCAAATTACAAGAATTATAATACCAATATGTCTTCATTATTATTATTTTAGTTACAATCTGATGAAGATTTAGCATTGCCTGCCTTTTACATCTTTATTTTAAGGTATATTTATGCTCCCTTGTTGTAGGGTTAAGCATTCATATGACACTTTAATGTTTACAAAGTTGTTAAGTATCATATGCAATTTAATTCTCATAGGAGACTTTTAAAAGTCAGCCTGGGTTTTTTAAATGGAAATGAATTTTTTGGGGGAAAGGAAATATTTGGAGGAAATATATGTCACCTGAATCTGAAACTATTGGGAGAAACTGAGAAGGGATACAACTATTGTCAGAGCAAGCTTCTAGCAGAACACCTTGATTCTTGTCCCAAGGGATAAATAAGGTCATCTCTTAGGTCATTCCTATTCATATAGCCAACATTATAATTTTTGCCACTTCTCAATGTATCATATTACTTTTTTTATACCTGACTTTTCAGTATTTGACACATCTTTTCCCACACAACATCCCTCAGTGAGATATATTCCTTATTCAGGTGATTATTTTAAGGTCATAAACTCATCTGCTTTTCAGCTGGGGACAAACCTATGGGAAGGGACATTTCTGATGTTAGCCTAGTAGTATGAACCTCAGTAACTCTCTTGTTTTGAAGATTTTTGTAAAACCTCTAGTCCACCCTAGGAATAGATGGAAATAAACAATAAGGTCATCTGCAAATTATATTTGCCCTGTAAATGGAATCTTGACTTCTTTGACTTAAGTGATGAAAATATCAGATTCAAATACACAGTGGGTTATTTTTCTGCATTTTAACTTTCATGATTTAGAAACAAAAGATACTGTTTTTTCAAGTTGGATAAAATCCAAATATAATTCCTGCAAACACATGTGAATGAAATATATTTTAAAAGCCACAATGTTAAAACAGCCAAAATAAATAAATTACCCTACCATTAACATATGGATAGCATCATTACCTGAGTCGAGGAGTAAAATCCAACCAAAGGGCCTCTTTCTAATATAACAGTGATGTTCATGCTGCCATGAGCTATCAGGACATGGTGTCCATGAATGCACAGAACTATAGACTCATCTTGAAAAGTAAATTTGTACCATAAATAATAACTTACGCTTTTTAAATAAGATCACTTTCTCAGTTGAAAGAAGAAATAGTTTCTTTTGGCAAAATGCTTAAAGTAACAAATATAGACAATAACTTTTTCTTGGAATAATCATCAGATCTTTGTTTCCATAAGAGAAGAACTGCTAGTGAGAAACTGACCTTTATAGAGAAAAGGCTAGAATTCCTACCAGGCATTATATCATAGAATCAGGTTGTTTCCACAGAATCACAAACACATCTTTGGGGAAGGAATTAGCTTGCTGAGGTAGGAATGTGTTTGATCCTACAAAAAACAAACATCAAGATCTTTATTTCTACCTTTCTGAGAGGCATCTTCCAGAGGAAAAATGTTGAGGTTGACTCTCTCCTGTCCTCTAGTCCATAGATCTTGGCTCTGCCCTTGTGTATGGACTCCCAGCCTTTCCTCAACAGTGGGCTCGTCCTGCCCAGCTATGCCCCATGCTCTTCCCTGTTTCCCTGCTATCACCAGAGCTGCCTTCTACGCCCGTCATGCTATCTCAGCTGCTCTGTCTCCATTTCTCCACAGTTCAGTATTCAAGCCTCATCCTGTACTTTCTGATTTTGCTAAATACTTAACATACATTTAAATGTTTTGCCAGGTGTCCATATCACTGTTGGCTTAGAATTTTAGAATAATCTTCCTTTCCCAGTGTTCCACACTTGAAAGATCTCTATCCTTCCCCTAGTCTTTCTCAAAATAGGTATTTGCATGGTAAATCTTGATATGACTCAGAAATGTTAGGACAAATCATTTGTGTTAGCTAGTGTCTGATTATTGTGCCCTGGATTTCTTAATATAGAAACACAGTGGCCTCCTGCTTGGACATTAGCCCTATAATAGCATGGGAAGCTATTCAGCCACACCACACCTCCCCCAAACTTGGTTTGTACCAAGTCAGAGCAAAGTTTCTTAGTCACTCAGGAGTTGGCATAAGTAGGGGCTCCCCCACCTCCAACACATGTGCCACCACTGCAGTGCCACAGGCTGCATTGTTTGTGTCGCATGAGAGCTGCCTCCTAATTGAGTGATATCCATCATCCCTTGGCTATTTGGCCTGCCTTGGGTTTTTATGTACATTAAAAAATTATGCAAACCAATCATTTTTAAAAGTGATAATAAAAAATAAAATTCCTCTTACTGCTCAGGCAGAGATAACCAATGGTTGGAGAATATTGGAGATCTCTAAAGATTTTTCTATGGGATATATTATAATATGTATATTTTGCCTCCCTTGTTTTTAAAAGGTATTTGTGAGCATGTCAAATTCTAGGAAATGATCTCCTGGGTTTTATGTTTTTAACTCCTGTAATCCCTTAATTCTGCTAGTTTATTAAAATAGATAAATTTACTATACATTCCAGCCCCAAAGACGTTTATATTTCAGAAAATATAGTATTGCAATTATTGTCCTTTTTACCTCTTTGTAGCAAAGCTTCACTGACACGTTTGTCTCTTTATACAAGTTGCACTAGATAATATCACGTGTGGCTAGAAAGCATTACCAATGTCCTCTCCTGAAATGAAAATGAAAATAAAATGGGAAATATGAGAAACTATGAACATGGACAGATTTCACAGCCAGGCCCAGTAGAACAACCAGGTCATATTATGCCAAATCATGCAGAGACCGTCCTGAGTGTCTATGGTTTCAGAGGAAAAAGAAACAAGAATAAACATCAACAGCAAGGCTTAAACTTCAGTTTAGTTTTAAATTAATCAAGGATCAGAGACCTGGTTCTTACATTTATTTCTCCTCCCCTTTCCTACATGTCCAGGGTTTCTATACCTTCTCTCTTAGTCTGTCCTTCCTTCCTACTACTTCACCAGTATGACTCAAAACCCAGGCTCCCCACCTTCCATCTCCCACAATGAAGATGGGCCAGGTGGTACCAGGCCCTGTGGTCACACTGGCAGAGAATAAAGGGAATGGTGAGATCATCAACATCAGGAACAATAGATCCATGTTAAAAACCACTAGCTACCTGTGCCTGTACTCGTTCTCCCCTTTCTCCTTAGTAGCACAACCCTAATTTTTAGCTGGGCATGTTGTTACCTGAAACAACTGCATTTTCCAGCCTTCCTAGCAACTGAGTATGGCCTATCAATGTAAAAGCCAAAGTCCACCCAAAGGCCTTTAAATTGTAAGTTGTGAGTAGGCTATGACCAAAGAAGTATACACAAAATTATTTGTGGAAGGGTTGGGATTGTTGCTTGTGATAGAACTGACTCAGTTGAGAACATGCACTTAGTATTCTTCTGTTTCTTTCTGCCTGTGCTCTTGCTGGCATAAACATGATATCTGGAGCTCCAGCATCCACCTTGCACCATGAAGTATTCTTAAGGAGGGATGTTGAGGTTATGGAAGGATAAATATCTGAATCTGGAGCCTGATGAGGCTATGAGACCACAGTAGCATTCCCAGACAACTAGTCTTTTTTTTTTTTCTTTTTTTCCTTTTAATGGTTTTATTCCATATCATAAATGCTACGGCTGAACTAATGAAAACATTTGTATAAAAGCATGTGAATAAAGAGTTTGCAATGACTATGATGCTAATGCCTTACATTTTATTTTTTTTTTATTTTTTTTTTTTTGGTAGACATAGTGATTTTTTATTTTTAAGATAAAAATAACACTTTTTATTTAAATTTTAATTTAAAGGTAAGGGATTTTAAAAATACATTGTTTTAAAAATGAAAATTTTCAATATAATTAGCTAAAACCTCAACCAAGGACCTCTCTGCTCTAGATTACAAACGTGAAAAATCCATAGTCCAGGTGATATCAGCTCTAAAATGAATAATTTAAAATTAGGATAAAATGTTACTTATAATTTTATAAATTACAAAATTTATAGCTTTCTAATATAACTATAAAGTTTGTGATTTTATAAGCCATAAAATGTATAATTTGGGAATATGTTGGTGAGAAAATGATTATTTATCATTATCTATCACTTGTTTCAGCAATTAGGCAGTTAAGCAAAATTTTGCTCCTCAAATGCTTTTTTTTTTCCCATATTTTTTCCCCACCCCCCCTGTCCCGAGTCAGCACCTTCAAGTGTTACCACTCCCCAAACGGTGCGCAATGCACTCATTGTGTAGGCATACCCCCATCCCCTCCCCCACCCCCCACCTCAGTCTGATGTCCAATTGGTGTCGTTTCCAGATTTGTATTTAGGTGATGATCAGGGAAATCAATTTTCTGGTGAGTACATGTGATGCTTGTTTTTCCATTCTTGGGATACTTCACTTAATATAATGGGTTCCAACTCTCTCCAGGAGAACCATAGAGATGTCGTATCTTCATCATTCCTTATAGCTGAGTAATATTCCATGGTATACATATACCACAGTTTACTAATCCAATCATGTATTGATGGGCATTTGGGTTGTTTCCACATCTTTGCAATTGTGAATTGTGCTGCTATAAACATTCGGGTACATGTGCCTTTGTTACAGAATGACCTTTTTTCCTTTGGGTATATGCCCAGTAATGGGATTGCTGGGTCAAATGGCAGGTCTACTTGAATCTGTTTAAGATACCTCCATAATGCTTTCCACAGGGGTTGCACTAGTTTGCAGTCCCACCAGCAGTGTATTAGTGTTCCTGCCGGACAACTAGTCTTCACATTTCCTTTATGCGAGGAAAGGATTCTCTCTTGTTGAAGTCTTTGTTATGTCAGCATTTTCTATTATATTGATATCTGGGGAAAGAGTGTTCTAGAAGAGAGAGCAGCAAGAGCAAGGGCTGGAGCATGGAGCATCAAAATAGCTGGAACAGAGTGAACAAGAGGAAGAGAGAGAGATGAGATCAGAGCAGTACTGGAAGCCATTCCATGCAGGGTCTTGAAGGCCTTCAGAAGGCTTTTACACTGAGAGATACGAAGTCATTGCAGAGTTTGAATCAGAGGAGTAACATGTGACCCCCATTTTAACAACATCCATCTGGCCACTGTAAAGGAAAAGCATAGATAGAGAGACCAGGTGGAATATCATGGTGGCTTGAACCAGAAGAGTATCAGTGCAGATGCTGAGAAGTGTCAGGTATTTGATATTTTCTGCAGGCAGAGCCAAGAAGATTTCCTGACAAATTGGATGTGGAGTATGAGAGAAAGAGAGGCATCAAGTGTATCTCCAAAGTTTGGGGCCTAAGCAACAGGAATGATGGAGTTGTCATCAACTTAGATGGGGCAGGCTGCAACTAGAGCTAGCTTGGGGGTAGTGTCTAAATCTAAAATCATCTTTCCTTCTAAAATGTGCTCTTTGCATCTAATGCTATCTCACACACATTCAACACTAACTCCAGGAAGAATCCCAAGTGCCACCCTTGACCCCTCCCTCCCTATAACCTCCACAACATCCCACCACCTCTTCTGATTTCTACATCCTAAATAACTCATTTGTCTATCTACTTCTGTCTTTTTCCACTGCTACCACTTTATTTGAGGCCACCATCATCTCTGACCTGCATTAACACCAGAGCCTGCAAACTAGCAATGAGTCTGCCCCAGATTGAACCATTCACTGCACTGCAGCATGAGGCATCATTCCAGAGTACAACACCCTCCACTGGCCCACCATTTCCTATTGTCCTTGGTTTGCTAAAACTTTTTGTTTTGAAATAATTTCTGACTTACGATTTGTAGGAACTGTACAAAAAATTTTCCATATACCTCTCACCCAGACATTCCGTTTTACTTCTCTATCTCGCATTTATTTCTTTCTGAATCATTTGAGAATAAACTGCAAAGAAAATGCCACTTTACTCCTAAGTACTTCAGTGTATATCTTCCTCGGAATGAGAAAAATAGCTTATGCAACTGCAGTACAATGATTAAAATCAGAAAATTAACATTGCTACAATATAATTATTTAATATACAGATTTTACAGACTTTATTCATATTTTTCAATTAAACAAATGATGTCCTTTATATCTATATCTATCTATCTATATATATTATATCTTATATATACACACACATAGAGAGGTTGATGTTTCTGGTTCAAGATCTAATCCAGGATCACACATTGCATTCTGTTTTCCTATCTCTTTAAATATCTTTTAATCCTAGAACAGTTCCTCCACCTTTATCTTTCATGACCTTGACGCTTTGGAAGAGTATAGACCAGACATCTTGTAGAATGGCCCTCATTTTGGATCTGCCTGATGTTTCCTCATGATTAAGCTTAGGTTGAGCGTGTTTGGCAGGAATATCACAGAAGTGATGTGTCCTTCTCAGTACATCATATCAGGAGGCAGATCTTTAGCACGTTTTAAAACCCTCTTCATAACATTGCTTCTGTTTATGTCTTACCCTCATCTTCTGCCCATCTGCTCCCAGGCTCTTGGACGTAGCCCAAGAGAATCCATCCCAACTCTATTGTCATCTGGCTAATCCACACTGTTACCTCAGATCTCAGCATAGAGGTCACTTTGTCCAAGAGACTGTTCCTCAATCCCCAGGCCTTATATAGGGTCCCTCCTGTGAGTTCACATAGCCCACTGTACCCAGCCATCATAGCACTTACTAGACTACATTGTAATTTCCTATTTACTTATCTCCACCCTCCTCTGAACCATAAGCCTTGGAGAGCAGAGACTCTATAATGTTCACTATCATTGCTAGCACATAGCCCAATACCTGGTGTATAGTCAGTGCCCAGTAAATATTTCCTGAATGAAGTGTCACTTCCATGAAGCCTCCTTGACCTCTGTGAGGTAAGCTTCCTCCTGCATGTTCCCAGAAATCTGCCTAATTCCATTATCTTGCTCACAGTGTTAAATTGTTTGTCTACATTTGATCTTTGCTACAAGCCTGGAAATTCCTTTAACTACATCTGAGCTCTTGCATTTGATTCCCCTGCACCTTAACACAGAGCAAAGAAGGATAGAGGGAAAGGAGGAAGGGAGGGATTGGGCCTTTGTTTTAGAACTTTGTTCTTTCTGAGTTTGTGTTGAGCAAGTGCAGGCTGTTTTGGAGTGTCTCTCCCAGCTACTTCTCCCCCTCATACCCCACTTCCTGTTTATTCTGCCTCCCAAAATCACAGTGGGGAGGGGTGGGGGATGGGAGCTAGTACAGTTCTTTGAACCACCTTCCCACTCCTTGTAGGCCCCAATTCCAGAATGATTGCTTTGAGTTTGAATTTGTGCTCTTTACAAGTCTTTATGAGAGTTATAAACAAGAATATAAAGCTTCTAGTGTGAATTCTCATTGGTGCATATACTAATAAGCAGTGAAGTAAATGAAGGAAGAAAAAAGAGGAGAAAGAGAGAGGCTTAGAAAATCCACAGATTAAATAACCAGTCAGAATAATACAAAATTTGGTTGCAGTTTCTTATAAAGCCTTAAAGAACAATTTAGGTAGGGGAAAAAAAAAGAAGCTCCTGCTGGGCACAGTGGCTCATGCCTGTAATCCCAGTGCTTTGGAAGGCTGAGACAGGAGGATCGCCTGAGCCCAGGAGTTTGAGATCAGCCTGGACAACATAGAAAGATCTCATCTCTAAAAATTTTTTTTTAATTATCTGGGCATGGTGGTATGTGCCTGTAGTCCCAGCTACTAGGGAGGCTGAGGCAGGAAAATTGCTTGAGCCCAGCAGTTATGATTGCACCACTGCCCTTCAGCCTAGGCAACAGAGCAAGACCCCATCTCTGAAAAACAGAAGTAGCAGCTCCCTCCTCAAGGGTTTCCTTTTTCTCCCTTCCCTGGCCCTCATAGTTAATTAACAACTAGCAAACTCTTATCACCTCTCTTATTATGACCCTTAAGTTCACTGAGACAGCATCTAATATGTTTCTCTCCATTGAAAAGCTTTTATGCTCCATTGCAGCAGTAACTCATCACCATTCAAGGAGAGCTAAAAGTACTAGAGAGCAATGATGAGGAGCCACAAATTAAAGGGACTGTACAACTGGCTCTCTCACACATTGCTGGTGAAAGGGTAGATGTTATAACCACTATGGAATATTCCTTGGCAGTTTCGTATAAAGTTAAATATATACCTATCTTATGAACTAAAAATCTCACTCCTATGTATTTATCAAAAAGAAAGATAGAAATAAAGAAAGGCTTGCACTAGAATGTTCTTTATAGCTTTATTCATAATAGCTAAAACAAATTAATTAATTAATTAAATAGAAACAACCTCAATGTCCATCAACAAAAGAATGGGTAAACAAGTCATGGAAATGTATAAAATAGAATGCTACTGATCAGTAAAATGGAAAGATCTACTGACTTATGCAAGAGCATGGATGCATCTCAGAAATATTATGTTGAATGAAGGAAGCAAGACACAAAAGAGTACATAGTGTATGATTTTCTTCATATGAAGTTTAAGAACAGGCAAAACTAATCATATGGGGACAGGAACCAGAATAGTGATTGCCTGGGAAGGGGGATGGAGGAGCATCATAGATCAGAAAGGAACATGTGGTAACTTTTTAAGTTGATGGTTATGTTCTGTACCTTGACTGAGGTATTAGTTATGGCTGTATGCATTTGTCAAAACTTAACAAACCGTATACTTAATATCTGTGCATTTTATTACATGTAATTATATAGCAATAAAAAAATAATAAAATGGGGGGTTGCAGAAATAAACACTACACATGAAAAAAAATCACAAAATGTTTTGGAAGGGAAAGAAGTGAGAGTGGGGAATAAAGAAAGAGAAGGTGTGTCTAAGATCTTAATCATAAATGCATAATAAATAATGCTGCTATATTTGAGGCAAACCTTTTTAGTAATACAATGGCAGCACTCTAAGTGGTGTCTTTTTATGCAGGGCCATTGTCTCCAAGATTAGAGCTTAAAAGAAAAATCAAATTTCTTTCACAAAACAAGACAAAAAGAACCTTTCAATACTGTTTTCAACAAGTTGTTATGCTAGAAATTCTATTTTAACCAGCCTAAAGACAACAAATGGATTAGGTGCCAAGAGTATTATAACCTTTTCATTTCCTGGCCTATCATAGGCTGGAAGCCAAGTATTTTCATTTTTTATTCCTTCTGTAAAAAAATTCCTACGAACTTAATCACTTAAAACAACACAAAATTATTATCTTATAGTTCTGGATGTCAGAAGTCCAAAATGGGTCTTGGGGGCTAAAAATAAGGTGTGGCAGGGCTGCATGCCTTCTGAAGCTCCAGGGGGAGAATCTGTTTCCACACCATTTCCAGCTTCTAGAGGCTGCCTGCATTTCTTGGCTCATGGCCCCTTCTTCCAACTTCACAGCCAGCGATGGTGAATCCATTCTTTCTGAAGCTGCATCACTCTGACTCTGAGTCTTCTGACTCCTACTTTCATCTTTTTAAAGACCCTTGTGATTACAATGGCCCACGAGATAATCCAGGATGATTTCCCCAGCTGAAGGGCAGGTAACTAGTAACCTTAATTCCATCTGCAACCTTAATTACCTCTTTTTTTTTTTTTTTTTTTTTGAGACAGAGTCTCACTTTGTTGCCCAGGCTAGAGTGAGTGCCGTGGCATCAGCTCACAGCAACCTCAAACTCCTGAGCTCAAGGGATCCTCCTGTCTCAGCCTCCCGAGTAGTTGGGACTACAGGCATGCACCACCATGCCCGGCTAATTTTTTCTATATATATTTTTAGCTGTCCATATAATTTCTTTCTATTTTTAGTAGAGATGGGGTCTCGCTCTTGCTCAGGCTGGTCTCGAACTCCTGAGCTCAAAGGATCCGCCCACCTCGGCCTCCCAGAGTGCTAGGATTACAGGCGTGAGCCACCGCGCCCGGCCTTAATTACCTCTTAACATGCAAGGTAACATATTCGTAGGTTCCAGCAAATGGGTCATGGGCATCTCTCGGGGAGGATGATTATCTTGCCTGCCATATCGAGTTTTAACAGAACTATAAAATGTTACTTATACCATCTCTCTAATCATCCATCACTTCTAATCCTTCTATTTTCTATGCCAACCATCAGATAAATGTTTCCAAAGGTTCCAGCTTTATTATAAACTGCTACTCAAGTAAATGTGATAAAACAGACCCTGTTCCATAGATTACATACTACTTTCAATTGTTTTCAATAGTTCTACAATCTTCTGAAAGTTGGAAAATGTCTCTGTTCCAGTTATGTATTAGTGTGTAACAAATCACTTAGTGGCTTAAAAGAATACAAATATTTTGCACACAAGTTTGAAATTTGGGCAGAGCTCAATGGGGACAGCTTGTCTCTGCTCCATTTGGCGTCAGCTGGGGTGGCTTGAAGGCTGGGGCTGGAATCATTTGAAGTCTTGCTCACATGTTTGGCGGTTCATAGTGGCTGTTGGCTGGGACCTCAGCAGTGTAGTCAGATGTAACACCTATGTGTGGCCTCTCCAAGTGGCTTGGGCTTCCTCCCAGCATGGTATCTGGGTTTCAAGAGCCAGCATCTCAATAGAGAGCTATGTATCTCATGCAAGATGAAGAGATACCACCTTTTATGACCTGGCCTTGGAAGTGACAGTCACATTAATTTTATCAAGGCAACCACAAAGCCCTACCTAAATTCAAGGGGAGGAGACAGAGATCTTACCTCTTGATGGAAGGTGGCAAGGTTGTGGAAGAAATAATTTTGCAGCCACTTTCAGAAAATACAATTTGCCACAGTTTCTCTGCCACTTCTCCATTTTCTCTCTTCATTTTTAAGACTCTTCCTCTTTCTTCCTTTCTATTTGTCTTCTTTATGTATCCCCCCTTGGTGTCCTTTTGTTCCCTACTCCTTGTACCTCAAGATCAGGCCAACCCTGAGTTGGCAAACAAGTTTCATAAGGTGATGGAAAAGGACTACAGCATGCCCACAAGAGGTGTACCTAACTGCTGCAATCAGAGATTATTCAACCACTGTGAACCAATAAAAATGGCAATTTCATAGGCTTCAACTTAATATTTGCTAGCTGTGTAGTCAGAGGAAAAGGGATCGCAGCCCGATACCAGAAGAGAACAATTTCCCCCCACTCCTCAGGTTACGAATGGGTGGGAGTGTCCTGAAACACATTTTGCCTTTCTCCATCACTCCCTTTCCTCACACTGACACAGAAACAGTGGGGTGACATTTGGCAAATTTGGAAAGACTAAATTAGGCAGACTTGTCTCGGTGCCTCCCTTTTTCGACACGAGGCCAATCTGGCTGCAGGGAGCAGGCATTGTCTTCTGCTCCCAAACCCACTAAGGCGAAAGGACTGCTGGTTTTTGTAGACCTCAACATCAGAGTTAACCATCTAAATTTCTGGCACTTTCCCCTCAAACATTTAAGCTATGAATGAATTGTCAACAAGTACTTATCACAACAGAAACAAAATTATACCCCCAAAGCCTCTATGAGTTATAAGCTGCAATGTCAATTAGATGTCATAAAATACTACACCTTCTTCTGAATGACTAAACTACATTAACTACACTCCTTGCATTCTACACATACTTTGGCTGCTATGGAACATATATGTGTTCTTTCACAATGTATATGTTTCATTTTGTATTAATAAGAAGCCAGGCTTAAAATTAATATTGCATTGTGAACAACTGGAAAATTTTAAACACCTTGGTCAGAACCAACAATGTGGTACTTTCATTTTCATCTTTCCTTGACTACCAAACAGGAAGTCTCCTCAATTAGATGTCTAAGAAGAAGAAGAAGAAAAAGGCCATTATCCGAGGAGGGCACAGCAAGTTCTGTCAGGTATTTCAACATGGTGGAGGAGTAGTCAGGTTTTAATTGGCCCTATTGAGCTCACCCACAAGCTACAACATTCTTTACCTCAGCAGTGTGGTATTCAAAAGGAAAAAAAAAACTACAAAGTTAGTTTCTATCTTTGAAAACATCAAATGAATCATGTCCAGTTTCATCCTGTTAACTGAATGCTCGTTGATAAAAGTGCACATATCAACACTAGTCAGATTGATATTGAAAAGTAAAATAGACTCTAGAAAATGCCCCACCTCCAACATTGTTTATTGAGCTATCTAAAATAAAGAACTCTGTTCTATATTTTGCTAGTAATTTTCTTATCTACTGCATTAGAAAACACTTTCTCTAGACAATCCAAGGTCAGAAAATTACTGTCTACAAGCCTGTTCTGACCCAGGTAGGTGATAAGGACATTCTCCAAGCCAAATTCTTGCCCGTTTGGGATTATTCAAGTTGGGCACACTGGCAGATATATTTTAAAAACTGCTAGGCAATGTTTTCTGAAAGAATATCAAAGAAGTAATAAAATATAAGAAAAAGCACGAGAAGGAACAAAATATGTTCCCCTTAAAAGTAGAGAATGCCAAAACGGGATGGGGCTGATGAGAGAGTTGTGGTTTTAGTGGACCTCGTTTAGACACATGCACAACTCCTCGTTTTCTGCTTTAACTTGTCCAAGACTTCTGACCCTAAAAAGAAAACAGCTAACTAAATGACAACAACAACAAAAAGATGAGAGACTATTTGGGGAGGTGAAATCTTCATGGTTTTCGGGAAAACGTATCTGTTTGAGTCCAGAGTAGCTGCCTTTGCTATAACTGCCACCATTCAAGCACTGAACAGCAAGCAGCAGGAAAAGTTCTGTGTACAGATATGGTTTTCCTTTTCCTTAGCCAACATTTCATAAACTAAACATCATTCTTCAATGGAGCAAGGAGACTCCTGGGGAATGTGGAGAATAGGGAGAAAAACCGTGGAATCCTTGTTTATCAAAACTGGAAAAGACTTCTGAGACCCAGAGTGTGGTCTAGAAGTGGGGACACAGTTCTGGCCATTCTCTTGGCTATGAGGACTCCTTGCCCCATGGGGAGTGGCAAGGCATTAGGACAGTCAGAGTGGGGACCCTTTACAATGGGGAGCCCAGAGCAGGAGCCCCAGTTTGCATAAGTCAAAGGATGGTACTAGTTTCCAGAGACAGAAACAGTTGTTGGTAGTACAGTATCATCATGTCCACCACCTATCAGAAAGTTCTACATAGCTCCAAATGAACTAACTAGAGGTCTAGGCAAGTGTTTGGAGTAACTCAAGAACAACCTTTAAATTTCCCTGAGTTACTTAAAAAAAAAAAAACTGGGCATAATCTTAAAAAAATAAATAATTTTAAGATTAAATTATCTTGTTAATTAAAGAAATTTAGCTTTAATCAGAAACAACATAAAATTTTAAACTTAAAAAAAAACTAGTAATTAATTTTAAGAAACGAACCCAATATTCCACATGTTTAAAGTTTTCAAAAACTTCTAATTGACCTTTTTTATTGGTTGGGAAGAAAAAAATCATGTCCAAAATTTTAAAGAAATATTCCTTCTGTCATTATTTTATCCAAAACCTCTTCAAAAGAAATCACACAAAGATGTAATGATTGGTAAGATTTACTAGATATTCCACCAACAGATAAGTATTTGGGGGGGGGGAAGGGTACATGGTATAAGATTTGAGCTCTCAATCCACTAGAACTGTGTCCCATTTGGAAACATCTGAGAACCATTGGCAATGTAGAATAAGAGAGGGGGAAGGGAGGGGAGAGAAAGGGAGGGGGGCGGAAGGGGGAGGAGAGAGAGAGAGAGAGAGAGACTATTTCCCAAATGATTTTTGTTCAGTAACTAAAAATAAGAGGAAACGAGGAGGCATATGTAAATGCCAATAACCTTCATTTTTTTTTTTAAAAAAAGAATCATCAACAGTAGACTAGTTTTCAAATTGGTCAAAAGAATAAGAATCTTAGCTGCTGTGCCATGTTCTCTAACAAACTGTGTTCAGGTTCAGAGAAAGAGTAAATTAGGCCATACTGCTAAGGAGCATCGTATGAATGTAAAACATGAAAATCCCCATGTAAGCAAAGCAGAAAGCTGTTTTTAGAGGCAAAACCAGGCTTTCTCAAAAGCTTTCGTCTAATTCTTATCACATGTAACTATCCGGTGGGTAATCAATTCCAATCTAAGCTGTTCCTTTTTGCCCAGTTCATCTATCTGCACCTTCTCTTTAGACACAAACTCCCACATAGATGGACCCTGTCAGACAGCCACTATCTCCGAGAGCACTTTGAGGGAGGTGGAATACAATGTATTCAACTTTTCAAATCTATAAATGACTTTGAGCTTCCTCAGGAAAGACCTTCTAAAAATATGAAGTCACCTATTACTTTACCTCAGAAGTTAAGCAAAATTTTAAATAGCTTGAGAAGTTTTAACAGGTGAAGCTTGTTGGGTATTTGTCCTGGTTTTGTTTCATAAACTGATCTTGAATAAAATAGTATAAAATAGTTGCTATTAGTGAAATAGTACTTACTGGGCCTGGGAAACCTTATTGGTTCATGAATATTCCAATGTTCTAGAACAGTGAGTATCATCACTCCTAGGTTAGAATCACTATTTATATATAAGTATGTATAATATATATATATACCATTTATATATAAGAATATGTAATACTTTTATGTGAAGTAATATTTTCAAAAATAAAGTGAATAATTGATCATTCTTTATTTACAGTTTTGTTTTGCTATCTACATATACTTTTCTGTATTGTATACACAGCAAGAATATTCTAAAAACAACTTGCAGTGAATATCCCCAAGTTCTTGCCATCACTAGCCCAAACTGTGACTTTTTAGTTTTAAGTCAGGTTCTCCCTCACAACTTTGGGAAAGGAAATAGTTTACCTGCTGTTTCCTGTGTGTAATTAAAATTGTGCTTTTCCTTAGAGTGAACACATTGTCCTAAGCTTCATATATTCATGGAGAAAGGAGGGCAGGGGCAGAAATGGAGACATGAACCAACATTTACAGTAACAGAGAGACCTGTAAGGCACTTTAGTAGTGCCTAAAGAAACAGTTCTAAGTGTCAAACATACTACATATCATCTCATTTAATTCTCACTGTAATTCCATGAAGCAAGCATTGTAGTTGTCATGCCTGATTTCAAATGTGGCAACAGGCTTGAAGAGTTAAATACACGCAATTATTAAGTAGTAGCAAGAGGATTTGCACACATAATTTTCTGGCTCCAAAATCTTTGTGTTTCTTTCTACCAAGTGGGTTCTTTTGCTTCCTTTTTTTTTCTATTTTTTGCTTGCACTTTGATATTTTAAAGGGGACACAAGAGGCTATATGCCTTCCTTTTAGTGCTGCCCAGCTTATCTTTATATATTAATGATTAACTTTCTCTGGCAACTGGCAGGTACCCCAGTCTTGACACTTCCCCATTTTTTTCACTGCTGCTAAAAGGTGATGATAGACTTGAGCTGCCCCTGCCCACTAGCACCACAAAAAAAAAATTTGCTTTTTTTTCTTAACTGCAAAGTTATATTCATTATAAATTCAAGCCCTATGAGTTTAAAGAATGCCTCATGACATCAAGATTAAAAACTGAAGTTGATCTGACATTTTTTATCCCCCTACAACAGATAATGAAATAAAGAAAATGCAGAGAGAAATGTGATTCACCTGTCTCACCATCCAAGTAGAGCATCACAATGGCATGTGAGCATTCCCAAAGGCACTACAGCAGCCTTGATGAGATCTGCTGTCCACAGTCACAGACTGGCTGACGGAAAAACTGGAGGCATTACTAAACACTGCTCAAAAAGCTGAGCACTTTGTTGGGAACTAGTGAAAAAGGCCATCGCTCATGTTTTAATACATTTAAGTATCTCCCAATATCAACATAAAAGACTTGTAAATAAAGACCTGCAAGGTGTGCACACTAGTATTAGCTGGTGTTGCCTTTCAAATTTTCACTTCTCAGTAGCCAAGTGAAATTTCAGCCTACACTTTAGCTTGTGCTTGAACTTCTTCAAACAATTCAAAATGTTAATTAAGTGCTCTAATAAGCTAGGGAAACTGGTTGAAAGATACAGTATATGTACCTTCCCAAATACTTTGAATATTTATGAACTTTTTGTTGAGATGTATGGACCTATTTCAGTACCGAATTAGAAATAAAGCTTGGAAGTACATCTTGTCAGCTGCTTCTCACACAAAACTAAATACCTGCAGAGGTGAATATCCACCACCATGAAATTCCAGAGAGAAAATAAAATTTACTTTTGCTAAAAAAAGAAAGTTTATTTTTATAGAACTGAACCATTCCTTGGCAGATTAAAAAGCAACAAACGCTTGTCCAGTTTAGTTAATACATTTGCGTTTTTTATTTTTTAGAATATAGTCTACATCTGGATTAAAAAAAGTTTTAAATAAATTTAAGACATATAACAACATTGGAACCCTTCATCATTCTATGTACAGCACGGATAGAATGTCAGTTGGTTCCATTTTGGATAAGTCCACTTTCTCATAATAATGTTATTATTTCCACTGGCTGAGTGGCAAGCTTCATACAAGCTGGCACACTGCCAACTTACACACACCGGGGTGGGGGTGGGGGAGGGGTGGTGTGAAAGGGATGGGGTTGGGGTGCCACAGGACTACTGTACAGTGTAACAGAAATTCATTAATAAAGTAGTACCGGTTACCGACAGACAGTGCTGTTTGTGCGCTTATCACAATGGAATCGCCGAAGTTTCAGAGCAAAGAGATTTGAAATACTTAAGACAGGGCCACAGTTACAAAAAGAAATAGTGCAAACAGGAAAACTGATGCAATCCTAGCAACGCCTGGGCCTCCACCGGCCCAACGACAGAGCGGCGGGAGGTTGCGCGCCCCGCCTTCCCCACCACCCAGCTCCAGGCGGCTCTCCCAAGTGTGGCAACCCAGCGCCGCGCCCTGGCATGGCCCCTTCTCGGGCCCTTCTCCTCCGGAAAGAACAGAAAAGAAACCCTAGGAAAGGCACAGGCTGAAATGCGGGGCGTCAGCCCAATCTCATTCCCATCAACATAGAATGCAGGCCCTCACCTGGCAGGGTCCTTGAACCCCTCTCTCCCACCACCACTTTCCTCTCCTCTCACGAACGGGACCCCCTCCTCCACACAGCCCCGCCGAGCCCCCTGCACGTACGCAGTCCCCCAACTTTGTAGTCTGCCCCTTGGAGCCCCACAGCCAGGAAGAAAATAGCTTTGAGGAAAGAGAGATGGGGCCGGAGAGGGTGCTGGGCAGTCGCAGGCGCCCCGCCTCAATGGCCCCAATTGCCGAAGCCGATCTCTTGCTTGTATCTGTTGGTGAGGATGTTGGCTTTGCGCGTGAGTTTGGAGAGCACAGTGTGCAGCCCGCGCAGGTGGTAGTGGAACTGCTGCTCCAGATCTTCCTCGCCGGCGTCCGCGCCCTCCAAGTGGCTCAGGTCCACCAGGATGTCCTTGGACTTCCAGGCGCTGCCCTCCTCGCTCCCCGCTGGTGGCGACGGCTGGTGCAGGACGCCCCACTCGATGTCGTTGCGGATGGACTTGAGCAGCACGTAGTGGCTGTACATGTCCCGGGAGGGCGCGAAAAAGCTACCATTGGCGCTGCCTGGGCCCGGGGCTGGGGACGCGCGCTCCTCCAGGCAGCCACCACTGCCGCCTACCTCCTCCACGCCGACGTCGTTGTCTAACCCGGGCTCAGCCAGGGGCACGTCGCGCAGCAAGCTGGGCACCATAACCGTCTGGTCCATGTTGTTCACCGCGCCGATGAAGCGATTCATGGCGTTAAAAAGCGAGTGCTTCTGGTTGTAGGTGTCACAGATTTGCATCATGGTGGCTGCGCTGGCGCCGGAGCACTGGGACGTAGGGGCACAGGGATGGTCAGCTGGGGCGAGGGGGTGCCCGCCTTCACGCACTCTCCGAGGCTTGTGCCTGGGGCCTGGCTATAGCCGGTGCGGCGGGCTTCCCGGCTCCTCCTCCGCCCTTTCCAACTCTCTTCTCACTTGCAGCCCGGCCCTCCGGGATGCGCGGCTTCTGGCTTTGGCGCCCGGAAGCTCGTGATGGCGGAGGGTGGTCGGTGGGTCGGGCCCTGGCCTGGTTGGGACACGGGAACGAAAGAGCAGATTATTCACCGGCTAGGGTACCGGGCGCCCCTGCCCGCAAGCACCTCCCTCCCAGACTACTGCTTGCCCGGGACGGCGCCTGGGTGGCTCCCGACAGCCGGGCGGTTCCACCTCCTCGCCCACCGAGGGCCGAGGAGCAAAGGGGTGCCCCCCTACTTCTCCTTCCGAAATGCCTGAGCTCAAGCAAGCACGCTGGCCGGGGCAGCGACGGGGCGGGGATACCCACCTCCTTGAGATTTCTCTGCTCCTTGGTACTTCAGTGTTTCCACTGCCAGCGGCTGCTGCCCAAGGGCGCTGCTGCGGTCAGTGGTCGGACTGTAACTGAGGGCTGCAGTGGCTGCGTTGGCCCCCTACCCATCCCAGGTGCCCAATTTATAGTCCAGGAAAGGTGTCGCCGGCGCTCAGGGCCACCCCCGGTGTCTCCTCCTCCCGCCTCTCCCGGCAGCACCAAGATAAAAGGCCTCAGCCGGATGACCGCGAGTAACACTAGCCCGGCCCTTTCTACAGCGGGGGCGGGGCGCGCCGGGCCAGCTCCGCCTCTGGCCTGATACCCGGGCTGAGGGAGGGCGCCGGGGCAGGCCAGGGCAAGGCAGAGGAGGGATGGAGCAGCCGCGCCCCGCCAGCGCCAAGCCCTAGGCTGGCCGGCTGGGGGAGGGCTGGGCACCCCGCGGGTGAACCAGGCACCGGTGTCGGGACAAGCTAGAGGGCGGGCTGGCGTGCGGGGGCTGGGCGGACCTTGAGTGCGCGCTCCCCCGGTGGGGTGACCGGAATGCACGTGCCCTGGTTGTAAAGTGAGCCCCTCAACCCCCAATCTAGAGTGGCCAAGGCCCGGAATCAGCAGCCCCGGTTTATTAATAGCCGTCGGGGAAGAGGGGCCTGCAGCAGCCACAACTCCAGCCCAGGACTCTTACGTAAGAAGAGCGGTGGCTGGGCATGCCGGGTGCACGTGGACACGCGGTGCTCCCGGCCCCCAGCCTTGGCCAGCTGTTGGGGGAGGGGAGCGTCAGAGGCTTTTGCCTTCCTCCCAGCGGGGTCTTTCCCAATCTTTACTATAACAGCTACTGCCAGGGATGAAGAGTGGCCTATCATCAGATTTGCAGATTTTTTTCAAGAGATCAGAAAGTGGCAATGGAGAGAAATAGCCAAGTTCCTGACTTTTGTCCAAGTCAGCTATGCACTGTTGTTGGAGAGCCTGGGCCATGTGGCCTTTTGGCTGCCAAGAGGCCAAGAAAGGGTGACAGTAGTTAGGCCTGGTGTTGGGTGTCTTTCATCATTTAACAGAAAAGTGGGGATGCGTCCAATTTTTTGTTTTTAGGATGTGTGTATGAAACGCTCCTTTCAAAAGATAGTTCTTAAAGCACAGGGTCATTTAATAGGGCCTAAGAAGTTATGTACCAAATCACTGGATTTAACTTTTAAGAGTCTTGCACCTTAAATTTCACTGTGGGACTTCCAAGCACAGCCTGTTTTATTTTTCTTATCTCACTTCCCTTGCCATGTCTCTCCATCCACGTTTTCTCTCACAGTCCTACAGATAATTATGTCCAACAAGACTCAAGCTTTTCATTTTAAATCCCTTTTCTCTAAAATTAGTACAACGTTTTCCTTCAGGACAAAAAGTGCCAAAAGACAGCACATAAATAAGGGGTTTCTTTCTCTCCCTCTTTATTTCACCTTAAGATCTATACTTAAATATTTTCCAAGGCAAACCATCTTCCTAATTGTCTTTTGAATGAAAGGCTAACTTGGTACCACAAGGTCTGATCAGTTGACAACAGAACAGAAGTCAGTGAACCCTGGAGACAAAGCCCAGTCTGGGGACCCCACCCCCACCCCAGGACTTATTAGCTCTAGATCATAGCCCATGTTTTCATATCTGTAAAACTGGGATAATGTTACCTGCTCAACCTACCTATCAAATTTTGGGGGATCAATGAAAAGAAAAATGTATTAATCTGAAGCACTAAAATAATCTCACCCTCCCTCTTTGCACACATAGAAACTTTTCCAGCCTGTTTCATTATCAATTAAATAGAGCTTCTCCCTTGGGCTGTGCCAAGGATTTTGGTTAAGGTTAAATAAGATAAAGGATATAAAAATTATGTAAATTGTAAAGTACTTTTGAAAGATTAATCGTGCTTAGTATGGACCTCAACATAGTCTGGAGGTGTTTACGTGAACAGTCAGAAACCTTAAAAATGTAGAAATGGGCTATGATGGATCACAGACCCTTTCCCCAGTGCTTAAGCAGAAGGAGAGTATAAAATAGTCCAGGCTGCTTTTAAACCCTTAGATCCAATGAGAGTCAGAGGGCATTGCAAGAGGAAAACTCAAGAAAAACAGATACACAATTTTCAGTAGTTGATTTTCTCATAAATTGAAACATATTTTGTCCCCCATCCCAGACCCTCTCGATGTTTTAAGTACCTGTGCACCGAGATGAAAACTCGGTGTTCAGATTTAAATTATTAAATGCCGGAATCTTGTCTCCTTTTCTTTTTCCCAGTTCCAACAGTGTGATAATAACTCACGGAAAATGGAAATCCAAGTGATCTAGCAAAGGGATCCCACCCAGCAAAAAGTCCAGCTTGAGAGAAAGCCCCTAACTCTTTCCTTTTGGCCTCCACGCCTCCCTTGATCTGTTTCCTTCCTTCTGTTTGGTCTTAAGGTCACCCTCCAACCCCCAGTTTCTTGACTCTGGCCACTGTTCTTGCACATTTCTTAAACATCGTCAGAGAAAGATGGCTCATGCACCTGACTGCAAAACTTCCCGAACCGGCCCCCCAGCTCCCGCGGTCCCGTGCAACAACTCTCACGCACCAGGGTAACTCCAGAACGAAAAGGTCCGTGGGCCGGAGCTCCAGGTCCTTGGAATCACCCCACCACCGCCCCTTTGGCTTCAGCCAATAGGAAGCCGTCAGAGAATGTTATGCAAATAAGCCTTCCCGCTCCAGCCAGTCAGAACACACCGAGCCCTTCCCCCGAGCCCCCCTTCCTGCGTCCTCTTTCACCCTAGCCCAGCCGAGCTGGCGGGCCGCGTCCCTGGCAACAGGCGCGCAGCCAGTTTTCCCCCAAGCGCGACTGTAAAAAAATAAAAACGGTTCCCTGAGGACACATGGGAGGGGAGCAGTCTGGCCCAGGCCTGGCAGGAGGCGGGCATCCTGTCTGGTTGCCCCAGGCACTTTCCCTATCGCGAGCTGGAACTGTAGGGAAGCGCTGAGCCACCTGCCTAGGACTCATTTTGCCTCCAGAAAACGAGGGAAGTCATGCGTTGAACAAATAACATTTGAGTCATTGTAGTAGGCCAATAGGCTCAAGGCAAGGGGCTTTTGGTCTCTACTTTCTACCCAATACGCTAAATTCCCAGGAAAAGCATTGTCAGAGGTACCTACCCCACTTCTTGGTCCACAGCTCCAACTCCGGAGTTCTTAAAATTCTGGTTCTTAATTCCCACTTTACCTTCCTGCTTTAGCAGCCGCAAAATCATGCTTTGTGGGCTCATCTCCCAAAAACTGTCCAAAAACTATGCCTTCTACCCTGTACTTTGGATAGTTTGGGAAAAGATGGCATTTTAAAGATGACCAGAAATTGCTAAACAAAGTAGTGAGCAAGAGTAAACTGGTGAGAGAAGGCATACTGGAGAAAGAAGTCTGGCCCGGAGCTGGACGGAAGGTGATATTTTAAGGCTAGAAACAGACCAACCCAAGATAGCAGAGATCCTGGATTATTTTGAGACAGAATTTAGAAGGAATCACTTCATGAGAAGTGTCCTAGAAATATGACAATCAGACTGTCCCATTAAAGACCATGTAGTCCAATCATCCACTTGTGCTGAAATTGATCACAACATCCCCACCAAGTGGTCGCCCTCACCCACGTTCTTATATTTTCCATCCTCCAGTATTAGTTCTGCTTTGGAGCTCTCCAGAAGGCCATAAAGCTCACCATAAGATGTTTGAATATAGGCATGATCTCCTTTAGTCCATTATTCTTCAAGTCAGTTATCCATTGTTCCTGTAGCAATCCCAATCCTTCATGTTCTTTTGAGTTGCTCATCCAATCCTGGTCACTGTCTTTGGAAGTAGCTCCAGTTTGCTTGCAAGTATGGCACCTGGAACTCATTCCAAGTGCCATCTTTTCTAAGACAAAATGGAATGGCACAGCCACCTATTTTCTTGTGCATGGCAACTTGTCTAGGTCACATTTATTGAGAACAAGTGCTTGGAACTTAGATATATTAACTCATTTTAGCTTCACAACAATGCTGAGAAGAAAGTAAGGATCAAAGACTTTAAGAGCCAAAGTGGCAGAACTGGGTTTGGTCCAGTTTTCTGATGCCAGATCCAATGAATGTTCTTTCGACTACCCAACAAATCCCTCCTTCTTACAATGCTGCCTAATATTTAATTGACTTGTTTAACAGCTACATACCTATGCTGTTATCCATATAACAAAATTTTGTATATCCTATTCTTGAGCAGTGGGGATCTTTTTGGACCAAGTACAGAATTTTTTATTATACTACTTATACTTTCTCTTATTAAATGTGTCCCATTATTCCAGCCTGTTTTGATATTTTGGGTCCTGATTCTGTGCTGTAATGCACTTGCATCTTACCCATACATTTGATAACTATTCTATATATTTATTCAAGTTATTGACAGCCAGTATCAGACAGCACTGGGCAAAGGGCAAAGTGCTGTAGAACATCTGGAGAGCTCCTTCAGTTTGATATCAGTCTATTAATTAGCACCTTTTGGCATATGTTGTTTCAGCCATCTATGAATCATGTTAATTGTACAGTCATCCGGGCTATATTTTTCTTTTTGACCACAAGATATTATGAGAGACATTGCTAAATACTTTGATGAGGTCAAGTTAATGGCCAGTTTTCTTCCTGTGGAGTCAAGAAGGAGGGCATTCTTGTCACATATTACAGAGAAACCACTGTCACATGATACAAAATTCAGAAATAGCATCATAATATTCTGAGTTACAACTGGGCAGGGGGGTGTATCTTGTTGTGATTGTCCTTACCGGAAATACCATTATGAAGATTTAGATGACAGAAGATAGACAAGAAGATGCTAAACCCTAGGAGCATGCAGTAGTGAATCTGCTGCCCTCAAATCTTCTACTTTCAGGTTTTGGAATGTCTGAGTATGTTGGAGTTAGCATTTTGTCACAATCTTATTTTTTAAAGCCGCTTTAGCCTTGAATCTGGGAGAAGTAGAGCACAGGGAAAGTTGAGAATAATGAAAAATACTTTTTGTTGTGTTCTCAGCATTTTCACATCTTTGAGAACTCTTTGTCGAGAATAATGCATTCAACTTGAATATGGTAGATAAGAAAAAGGCAAGAATCATTATAATTTTTCTTAATCACTATATAGAAACATCTCAATTTGATTATTCTTGCATCCCTTGGAATTCCAGGACCTTTTGGTCCTATCAGCATAGAAGGAATAATAATGTTCTTCCTTCACTCTATTCTAAGTGTGTCAGTTTGGTTAGTTTAAATTCTGAAATTAGATTCAAAGTGTACAAATTATAACACCAAATCAACATAGGGAAAAATATAATTATCAATATTTCATATGTTCATTTCCTAACCCATATATATCCCGTATATAAATGTACAGATTAGGACTCACTCTCTCTCTCTCTCTCTCTCTCTATATATATATATACACATACACACACACACACACACATATATGTATATATTGGTTGTAGCTTTGTGGAAGCTACAATGTCCTTAAAACAATATAATCTGATAGACAAGCACAATAGTTCCATGCCAAGTCTTCCATAATTTACTCTTTTAATTCTAATAATAAACAAACTAGACCTAGACAAGGTACACTGGTGTCAAGGAGAATTCACCTACATCATATTAGATGGTCTGGACAGAGCTAGGACGCAAAAGATATAAATCTGGAAGCAAATACAACCCACAAGTCCTTCCAGCTATAGAAGACTTTGATAAGAATAGGAAAAATAATAAACCATTAGGAAGATTTGAAAAAGGAAATTGCAGAGCAAAGGAAGCAAAATTTGAACCAAAAACATCACTAGAGAGTTCATATATGAACTACAAACAACAATGAACATAACAGGCATGCCAGAAAGTTAAATTACTGACATAGAGTGAAGGGCTCAGATAATCACAAAGAAAAGACACAAAAGAGTTAAAGGAAATAGAGGTGAAATGTTGGATATAGAAGCCAAAGACAACACCATATAAGCATAACTGATGCCCCAAAGAAGAGACCTCAACAAGTGAAATAGAATAACTTCAGATGTAATACAGAAAATTTTCCTTGACAAAATGCATTTACCTGCAGATTTAATAGGCATACTGTGTACCAGGTAAAATTTTGCAGAGCAGTTGAGAAACAAGGTAGCTATATTTTTCAACTTCAAGGGAGAAGGAAACAGTCTTCAAGTATCCAAGCAGGAAAACAAGTCACCAAAAAGTTCGTGGTTGCAGGGGAAGGGAGAATCAAGCCAGCTTTACAGAAACATTCCATGACAGGAGTCAATGGAGTTGTAAGAAAGAATATGTGACTCAAGAATATTGCATCACTCAAGTGAAAAACAATATGCAGACCTTCTCAAACATGAACTCAGAGCTTTTATTGAGAAACTTACTGGTAAAATCTTGCCAACAAAAAAATGAATCAAAATAAACAACTCAAGAATGAAGAAACTCTGATGAAGAGATTCATGGTGAGCTTAAATTTATTTAAATATAGAAAAGGAAGATTAATCGGTGTGGATGATGGTTGCAGAACAGAATGTAAATATTTTAAGCGCTAAAAAAGATACCTGTGCTTGTATGTTTATGGCAGCACTATTCACAATAGCAAAGATATGGAATCAACCTAAGTACCTATCAACAGAAGATTGGATAAAGAAAATGGGGCATATCTACACAATGGAATATTAAACAATTATAAAAAAGAATGAAATGTCTTTTTCAGCAACACTGGTGGAACTGGAGGCCATTATGTTAAGTGAAACAACTCAGACACAGAAAGACAAATACTACATGTTCTCACATATAAGTGGGAACTAAATGATGTGTACACATGAAAGCAGAGTGTGGAACAATGGCCAATGGGGAGTGTGGGGGGGTTGCTGAATGATGGGAGGTTGCTTGGTGGGTACAATGTGCATTGCCCAAGTGATGTATGCTCTGAAGGCCCTGACTTCACTGTAATGCAATATAATAATGTAGCAAAATTGCACTTGTACCCCATGAATATATACAAATTTTTTAAAATGGGAAAAAAGTAAAACAATAAATATCTTAAACCCTGATGATAAAAAAAATAATGCAAGCAACAAAATTAGAAGATGGGGGAATAAAGAGTAGCAAAGCTAATCAACTTTCATTACAGCAGGTCAATCATTGATGTCTAAAATCAAATTATGTCATCTAAAAAATAGAGATACCAACATCTTGATTTTTTTCAAAATATTTTTTCTCAATTTAGAGGGATCTTTTAGGAACCAATTTATTCTGTAGCAAAGAGTCTCTTTTCTAAAATACAGTATTTCAGCTGGGCATGGTGGCTCACACCAATCCTAGCAATGTTGGAGACCAAAGCAGGAGGATCACTTGAGCCCAGGAGTTCAAGACCAGCCTGGGTAACATAGCAAGACCCTGTCTCTAAAAAAAATAAAAAAAGAAATTATCTGGGTGTGGTGTCGTGTGCCTGTAGTCCCAGCTACTCTTGAGTCAGAGGTGGGAGGGTCCCTTGAGCCCAGGAGTTTGAGGTTACAGTGAGCTATGATCGTGCAACTGCACTCTAGCCCGGGCGACAAAATAAGACTCTGTCTCAAAAAAAAAAAAAAATTAAAAGAAAAAAAATTTAGTATTTCTTTCAGTGCCACTTTAGTTACTACTCAAGTTCACTTAAAGTAGTACGTATAGTAATGTTCTGTTTCTTCAGCTGGGTGCTAGGTGCTAGCTGTGCAAGTGTGTTCAATTAGCAAAATTTGTTAAGCTGACACTTATGTTTGAACATTTTTCTGCATATATGTTATACCTGAATAAATTTTTTGAAATTCAATTCATATCAAGTTCTCAGGTGTGTGGGAAAGAGAGGGAGAGAAAGAATCAACAGTTTGAGCTGATGATCTGGTTTAGAATTAAATGCTCTCAGTATTTTTTGGATAAAAACATTTGTGAACCCAACTTAAGTGGGAATAGAAAATCAGTAAGCCCTCTGAACTTCAGACTCTTAGGGCAAAAACCACTGTTCTTAGTCTCTGCTCCTATCAACTGTAGTTTAAGAAGTCCAATATTGGGAGCTTCCAAGCCTTGCTCTTAGAGAGATGATATTCTCATTTTTCCTTAAACCCTCTAAATACTGTTTCTAAAAGTAAAAGTACATTTGCACAGCACATTAAATGGATGGATTTTCATCTCTGCTATTCTGATATAGTGATGATGATTAAAAGGATCTGGAAAACTTATATCTACTATCCTTTCTATGAAGTGTGTAATTCTTTACTAAAGATAGAGAAGATCATGTTAGTGGAGTTCTAAGAATCTCCCTATGCCCTCACCTACACCCTAAATCTAACCAGAGGGGTATATTATTTATCTATCCTACATATTCTTTTTACCATGCTACTATGCAATTATTATCCTTACCAATTTGGCCTACAAAGATTGGACTTTAGATCAGCATTAGTTCTGGGCAGTCCAAAATCCAACTGGGGTACGTGTTCAATTTCCTTGTTTCCTAAATGGTTTGGCATTTAGTAAAAATTTGGAAATAAATTCATGGGTACACCATTAATAGGCACCTTGAACTTAGTTATAATTATTATTTTGTTCCTGGAAATATATTAAACAAGGAAACATGTTTTCCGTCTTTAAGACACAAAGGGTCTTATGTAATTTTGGTTTGTGCAAAGTAGGTGATTATCTTGGCTGGAAGTTTAAAGTGTTTGTTTGTGGCATGGAATTCAATCAGTAATATTTCTCCTAAATGTTTATTTGGGGCTGCCCATTTCTATAGAAATGATCTCCTTAGTTTCCATAGGAGAGACTCAAATGTCTTTCCAATCCTGATTTAAACTATTAGCAAATGTAAGTGAAAATCCTGAGGTGATTCACATAGTAATTAGATCTTGGGTTTTAGAAAGAACAACCTTGATTTACTTAACAAGTCTGTTAAATAAAAGAAAAAAAGAACCCACATCACCAGGTATTAAAGCACACCTCTCTCATTTAGTCTCCTCCACTAGAAGGAGATTATCTAAATCATAGGATTTTGGATGCAGAATTAATCCAGAATGTTCCAAATTGAAGAATCTTGGCAGTCTCTGAAATATTAAATTAAGAAATTAAATTAGCTTCAAATAGCACATTCAGCTTTGTTATATCCAGGTTGAAGCAAATTAGATGCCATTAAGAATGGCCAGTTCACTGGCTTTTATGAATGTTGTTCTTGACCTACTGTAAAGACCATGCCTTTCATATGTTCAACCAATTGGTTCAAGTACCTCACACTTCTTTGTACCATTTGTGTAATTCCTCCATGGCAGGAAAATAGAGTGCTTGGGTTATTACTACCTAATTTCATGTTCATTCAAAATTCTATTTTCTATCTATTCAAGCATAAGGCATTTATTTGCCTTCCTTCTAGAACACCACCCCTGACCTATCTTCTGGATAGAAACAATCTTCCTTTCCTCTTCTCTCTCTCTCCCCATCAAAGAAGCCAAAAACTGAAATGGGAGGAATGCCTAATGAGAAGATAATGCACTCCCAAGCCCCTAATTATTTCAGAATGCTCTGTAATCTACTCAGAAAAGCAAGGTGTACAAGGTCAAGTTCACCTATAAGATACTAAGGTTATATAATAAATTAACAAAAAATCCACCACATATTGCAAAGTAAGTGACTAATTCTAAAATTATGACTGCATTAGTACAAAGGCCATAAAACATCTAAGTAAATTTGTGTTATAATATCAAAAATAGGTAGAAATAAATTTTCTCTAACAGACATTCTATTTACTTGAGAGTGTTGAGGTGGCAGACCACCTAGTGTAATGAAAAGAGCAAAGGGTCTAGAGTCAAACCCATCCCCCGTCCTCCCATCCTCATGTAAATTACCTCTCTGCCACTTCCTACCTCGTTAGCTCAGAGAAGACAGATGCTCTCTATAAGCCTCAGTTGCCTCATCTTGCAGAGTTTGTGGAAGAATTAAAGATGAGGTGTGTACCTTGCAGAGTATCAAGGACATGGTAAGCAGTAAATATAAATATGTTGCCTGGCTATGATAATTTTCACTGTATATTGTATTAGTATGCATCATGATGCCATATGTGAAAATTGAGATTGAAAATAAACACAGGTATGTTTTTGTAGCTCAACTGTCTTCTATAGTGTGAAATATTTGTTGAGACCTTGAATCTTTCCCACTTGCAAATTTTAAGGGTACATGATGTACAACTTTTCATTTCTTTCCTTCCTTCTTTCCTTTCTTCCCTTCCTTCCTTCCTTCTTTCCTTTCTTTCCTTCCTTCCTTCCTTCCTTCCTTCCTTCCTTCCTTCCTCTTTCTGTCAGACCTCTCACTATGCTTTTTATGTCAGCACACATTCTTAAAACAATCCACAAATTCCTAATCATACATAATGTGAACATTTATAACACTTGTGGTTTAAATCCCTCAAACTATATAGGCTGAGAAAAGTGTCATTTGAAGAACAAGTCATTTAGAAAGAACTCATAAATTGAAGGAAGAGAGAACCTGAGCCATGCAGATATCTGGGGAAAGCAGGCCAGGCAGAGGGAAAGCCAGTGCAAAGGCCCTGAGGCAGAAACATGCTTAGAATGAAAAATAGGCCAGTGTGGTCAGAGCAGATAGAGTGAGGGGGAGAGTGTTAGGAGATGAGGTTGGAGAGGCAATGGGGTCAGATAACATAGGGACCCGGGAGCTATTTTAAAGACTGTAGCTTTTACTGGGCGAGAAGATGTTATTGGAGTGTTTTGAGCAAAGACATGATATGATTTGATTTAACTTTTGAAAGAGCCATGTGTTATTCTCTGGGTTGAGAATAGACTTTAGAGAAGTAAGAATAGAAGGTAGTTGAGTAGTTAGGAGGCTCTTGCTATAATCCAGATGACAGATGAAAGTGATTTAACCAAAGGTGGCATTGCTGAGAAGTGATTGTGTTCCTTGTATATTTTGAAAGTTGAGCCAGTAAAATTTGCTGGCATTCTATTTAGGTGTGAGAAAAGAAGAGACTCAAGAAGTTAAGCTTTTGATCCAAGGAACCACAAAGACCAATTTAACACTGAGATGGGAAAGACAGCATAGCATGTTTGAGTGAGAAGATCAAGAATTCACTTTTAAACACATTAATTTTGATATTAGACATCAAGTAAAGGTACTGCATAGGTGGTCAGATATACGAGTCTGAATCATAGTATTTTTTAAGTGCTGCCTCAAATTCTAGTTTTCATGCGATTCAGTGGAACAAAAAGGTTTTGATTATAAAAATCCACCACCAACAATAAATATCCCTGTTTTCCTCACCACCTATATCATCTCTCTTCTCCTTCAGAGCCTACCGTCTCCAAGAGTTGTCTACAGTCTTTGTTCACCTCCCATTCATTCCTCAACCCGCCCTACTCTGGCTTTTGGTGCCATTGATCCATAGAAATTGCTCTTGCTGATGTTACTGGCCCCTAGCCATATTGCAAATCCACTCATCACATTTTCATCATACTTGATATTGTCAGCGTTTAACACCGTTGCCCACATCTCCATTGAAATGTGCTCTTTCCTTAGCTTCCCTGCTCCCATACTCTTCCAGTTGTCCTCCTTTCTGTCTTTCCTAGTCTCCATTGCTAGTTTATCCTTCTCTACCCAATCTTTAAATGTTGGAGCTCCTAAGGAGTCTAAGGGCTCTCTCTCTTAGACCCTGTTCTCTTCTCTCATTTTACTTTTGCCCTAGGCAATATCATCCATCCAAGGTGTCAAATATCATCATATGTGATTGACTCAAAAATATGTGTCTCTAGCCAAACCCCTCTTCTTAGCCTCTTGTCTATATAGTCCATTACTCACACCACTTCTCCACATAGATATCTCCAAGCATCCCAAACTTAACATGTCCAAAAGATACTTTCACCCTGACAAACCTGCTCCCCTTCAGTTTCACCTTTCTCATGAAAAGGTACCACTATCCAGCCAGTTACTCATGCTGGAAACTTGGAGGTCCTCCTTGACACTTCTCTCTCCATTCCTCACATCCAAATATGTCACCTTCAACCCCCTTGCTTTTGTCTGGTATCCTCTTCTTGCTTTGTGTATGGCTGGTTCATTCTTGTCTTTCAGATCTTAATTCAGAGGGCTGTTCCCTAATCGTTCTATCAAAGACAAATCTCCATCAGTGTTACTCCATACTCCATTACCCTGTTGATATCCCTCATAGCACTTATCACAGTCAGTAGTTATCTTTATTAATTTGTGTATTTGTTTATCTTCTTTCTCCAACTAGAATATAAGAAGATAAGCACCTTGTCTGTTTTGTTAATTGCTATACACCCAGCACTTAGTATAGGGCATAATACACTAGACATTTAATAAATATTGGTTGGATCAACGAATGAAACATTTCTGCATTAAGTGTGATTTGATGCTAATAAGCATATATGTCCTATAATAATATACTAACAGGTTTTAAAATCAGGAATGATTTAAAAAGAAATCAAATGCCTTGATAATAACTATTGAGATGATTTTACAATTTTTCTCTTTTGACCAGTTTGTATGGCCAATTATATTAATAGACTCCCTAATATTAAAGCATTCTTAAATTTCTAAATCAAACATTATATGGTTGTTGGGTATCATTCTTTTCATGTATTGGTGGGTTCTATTTCTCAAACCAATGTGACACTGATACATAAACCTCACAGAGATGCTTAAAATATCACTGTAGCCCACTCATACTAGTGAATAATGATGTGAAAATCCTAAATCTATATCCATATGCACATACATATAGACAAATAGAATCAGCCAATACATTAAAATTTGAACTTCTCAAGAGTAAAAATTGCTGGGGCTGAAATTTTGTAAACTGCATTTTCCAGACTCCTTTGCCAGCCAGCTCCATCTTAAGTTGTGGTACCAGGAGGAACGAGAGGGAAATTTGAATGTGAGCAGAGGGAAGATGGACTTCCTTTTTACATTTTCTGCTATCCTTGTCAGTTTGTCCCAGCAGTGGCAGTTCACTCCAGCAGCAGTGGGTGGTTCCAGCCTGCAACTTCTTTGGTGTTCTCAGAACCAACCTCATGGTATCCCCTAAGACATAGCAGCAGCGGTAGCAGCAGCAGCATAACACCCTTCCTCAGAAGTCTGAGTCCCAGCCCTGTGGAGTCCCTTCTCTGAACACAGAAACACCAGCAGTAGCTGGGCAGGGTTCCTCTTCAAAAGTCTGAGCATCAAAGTCACAGGGCCTCTTCTCTGAGCTCTTAGATTTTGGTAATGCCAACCTCTTTCTTTTTGTTCTCCCACCCCTAGTGGTAGTAGCTACTTCTTACAGCTATAATCTCTGCATTACCTCAGTTTCCCCTTTTTGTTCTTTCAGCCCTCCAGTAACCATACAATTAATTTCCCATATAAAATCTCTCTATTAAAATACCAAGATGGTGTTTCTGTTTTCTTGGAAGGACCCTTATTGACACAACAAATTTTATTAGTCTATTTGGGATTTAAAATCTCTTCTTAAGTCAATTTTAATACTTCTTACCCTCCTGGAAAATTATTCATTTCATCCACAGAGTCCTGCCAAATATTTTATTTTAGTTCTTTCAAGTTCCTTTGTTTCTGTAATGATAATCCTAATCTCATATGTAGATTTTTGTATTTGTTCTCATATTCTTTTTGTCTTGTTTAGGCTATCTAGTTTGTCTTCCTTCTGAAAAAAACAACTGCTCTTGAATTTATTTGTGAATTCTGCCATTTTTCTAATTTACTATTTTTTTATTTATCTTAAGAATTTTTCCTTCTGCTTTCCTTGCTTGTTTTTGCTTTTCTATTTTTAACTTCTTAGATGGATTATTTAATTTATTTTTTTCATCTTCCCTATTTAATCATGAAAGTGTTTAAGGGAGCAACTTTTTCTCTGATTATTGCTTTAGTTATTGTAATTATTCTCTTTAGGTAGCCTCTATATCTGACTTTAATATCTTCTTTGGCCCAATAGTTGTTTAAGAGAGAGTTTTAAAAGTTCTATATAGTTAAGCTAGTTTCTGTGTTTGTTATTAACTTAGATTTTATTATATTGTGGTCAGCAAATATAATCTGTGTGATTTCTATTTTTAGGGAATTCTTAACATTTTCTTTGCTTATGTCTTATTCCCTCAATTTTAATACATATTTCTACTGTCCATTTTATTTAATCTAAGACACATTTTAATGTCTCTGAAATGGGGCATCTTATCAATAACTAATGGCATCTTACGCTTATAATCAGCAACCTAAGATAATGTTAGACCTTAAAATATGATGCCATCCTAAATTTAATGAATGTATTTTATTTAAATCATTCTAAAACCATAGCATATATCACAGTCTCTATTAAAAGAAAGTGGACAACTGTTAAGTTTTTTCCCCCTACATCTCCTGTTGAATCATTGGTGTATCTTATTGTTGATATCTTGGAATTAAAGATAGTATTTTTTTAGTGCTTTATGGATACACAAAAAGAAGAGGTATTCTCTGTTTTCAGAGTATAGATGTCTTAATCACTTGGAGCTACTGTAACAAATTACCATAACCCCATAAACTGAATGGCTTAAACAACAGGAATTTACTTCTCCCAATTATGGAAGCCAGGAAGTCTGAGATCAGGGTGCCAGTACAGTGTGGTTCTGATTAAGATCTTCTTCCCGGTTTGCATATGGCTATCTTCTTGCTGTATCCTCACATGGTGGAGAGCAGAGAGAGAGAACGGAAGCTGTCTCTTGTCTCTTCTTATAAGGACATTAATCCCATCATGAGAATTCCACTCTCATGACTTAATTAAATTCCAAAGGTCCCATCTCCAAATACTATCACTTTGGAGATTAGGATTTCAACATATGAATTTGGATGGGGAGACACAAACATTGAGTCCTTAGCAATAGTGTTTTCTCTCTCTCTCTCTCTCTCTCTCTCTATGCAATCAATTATCTTAATTATGTGATTTACGTCCTTTATGATATCCTTACTTAGATTTTGATGATGGTAGTATGATAGATGGGGATTTGGTGGTGTACGTGATCTGTCTTACTATACAGAGTAAGTCAAAGTCTCCTACTTTTGAGCATATTATCAATTTCTCATTGTAGTTCCTTTTGGTTTTTAATTTATGTATTTTGATTATGTGTTATTTGATGAATAGATATATTAGTTCTCTATTTGAACTATATCTTTCACTATTGAAAATTGGTTCTCTTTACCATATTAATTTTTTTTAATTCAACCGTACCAGATATTAATTTTGGTGACTTGTTTTCATTTTGTTTCCATTTGCCTGATATGTTTTTGACCATTCTCTTAATTTAAATCTCTGTATATCAAACTGTTTTTGTGGTAATTGGATTTTACCAGCTCTCACATTCCTTGAATCTTTTACTTTGATTCATCTCTTTGTTGACTGGATTTTGTCATCAGGTGATTTTTTTAAAGAAAAGCTTATAGATGCAATAGTCTCTGAGGTTTTGCATGTTTTAAAATGTCTTTCTGATTTTTTATATCTGGACAACAGCTGGATTGACTATAAATTATCAGGTCATTTTTTTCCCTTTGGAAGTCTGAATGTGTTGCTCTATCCTCCAAGGTTGAATAATGTGAAGAAGTCTGAAGTCCACCTGATTTATTCTAGCTTTCTTTTATGGATACCCATAAGATTCAATGTATTCATTGCAGTTCTGTAACTTCACCAGTATTTGTCTATTTAGCAGGTTAAATCAACTTTTTCCTTAAATCTGGTGTACTCTTTCAATCCACAGATTCATCTCTTTCTTCATTTCAAGAAAGTTTCCTTTAATTTTGTCATTGAATATATTTTCTCCCTTAGATTTTCTATTCTTCTGGAGCTTATGAGCACCCCTTTTGTATCTTTTCCATAGTTGTCATTTTTTTTTCCTATTTACTTTCATTTATTTGTCCTTTTCCAATTCATATATATATATATATATATATGTATATATTTTTGAGACAAAGTCTCACTCTGTTGCCCAGGCTAGAGTGCCATGGCGTCAGCCTAGATCATAGCAACCTCAAACTCCTGGGCTCAAGCAATCCTTCTGGCTCAGCCTCCCGAGTAGCTGGGACTACAGGCATGCGCCACCATGCCCAGCTAATTTTTTCTATATATATTTTTAGTTGTCTGGCTAATTTCTTTCTATTTTTAGTAGAGACGGGGTCTCGCTCTTGCTCAGGCTGGTCTCGAACTCCTGACCTCGCAAGCGATCTTCCCGCCTCGGCCTCCCAGAGTCTTTTCCAATTCATATTGCATAGTTTTTAAAGCTTGTTTCCGTATTACTTGCTTTTGATATTAGTAATATCTGTCCTGCTTTTTGTCTTTTAAATGCACTGTGTTTTTTAAACAATCTGAAATATTACTACTTTATTTAAAAATATTACTACTTTTTTTCAACAATCTGAAATATTACTACTTTATTTAAAAATATTACTACTTTATTTATTTATTTTAAAAATCATGGCAAATGGGCCAATATTTGATAAAATTGGGTTGTGGGTACATGGTTTTTTTTTTTTTTCTGTATTTTTCTGTATGCTTGATTTTTTTTTTTAAACTGATCTTTATTTTTTAGAGAAGTTTTAGTTTTGCAACACAATTGTGTGAAGTACAGAGACATGCACGGCCTGCCCCACCATCAACATCCCCCACCAGAGTGGTACATTTGTTACCACCCAAGAACCTACACTGGCACATCATTCTTACCCAAAGTTAATAGTTTACATTACAAATGTGGTTTTTATTTCTATAACTGTTCATTATTATCCACGTTTCCTGAGTTCTTCCAGCACATCTTATATCTCTTTCTCAGCGTCTTATCATTAGTTGCTATCTCTTCCTTGGGCCTCTTTCCTGTTCCTCTTTAAAAAAACATATTTCCATGTAATTTATTTATAATTGCATATTTCTTCTTAATTGAGGGCAGCTGCATGTTTCCATTTGTGCATTTTTGGTTCCTTTATGTCTCTCCTAATTTTGCATCTAACCCATCAAAAAAAATCACACTGGCTCAAATTTCAAAATATCTCCAGAATATGATCACATTTTATGCCCCCTTGCAGCTAGGAGAGGTCAGGTCTGGCCCACAATGTGAAAGAAGAAGTTTCCCTGTGACCCTCTGGAAAAACTTTTTAAAAGAGTAAAGACAGCACAGGTATGTGCCTTTTGCCTTTTTCTTCTTGTTCTTCCTCCCTTCTTACTGTCAGGAAAGCAGCCGAGTACCTTAGGTGCAGCATCTGTTTGTCATCATAAGGAAGGTGGCCACACATATCAATAATAAAACACAGATCTATAAGAAACCTGGGTGTAAATGACATCTATGAGCAACTATAGCCATGAACTGTCTACCTCCATACTTCCTGTTACATGAGAAAAATAAATCCTGATTTTTTAAGCTATTGTGGTCAGTTTTCTGATACATACAGCTGAACACCATCTTGACCGATGAATGCCACATATACAGTATGTATTAGTTCCCTAGGGCTGCCATAACAAAGTACCACACACTTAGCAATTTAAAACAATAGAAATTGATTCTGTCATTGTTCTGGAGGCCAGACATCCAAAATCAAGGTTTTAGCAGTGTTGGTTTCCTCTGGAGGCTGTGAGGGAGTGTCTGTTTCACGATTTTCTCCTGGCTTCTGGTGGCTGCAGGCAATCCTTGGCTTTCCTTGGCTTGTATATGCATCACTCTAATCACTGCCTCTGTCTTCACATGGCATTTCCCTGGTTTTCTCTCTGGGCCTTGTCCTTTTCTGTCTCTTATAAAGACACCAGTCATTGGATTTAGGGCCCACTCTAATCCAGGGTAATCTCATCTTGAGATCCTTACCTTAATTACATCTGCAAAGACCCTTATTCCAAGTAAGGTCACATCCTGAGATTCAGAATATATCTTTTTGAGGGGACAAAGGTTTTATTCAACCTACTACACTGTACATAATTTCAAACATACATAAATGGGATAGAATACATGCATTTTTATTTTAGAGCAGTCCATTTATTTAGGTATTTATTTATCTATGTTTAACTTTTTGCTTGATTCCTCTCTCTCCCTCTGTTCCCACCTTAACCTACATCATACCACCTTCATAATCCAGGTTAACCTATTGTGTATCCTTTTGTTTTTGTCCACAGACATCAAACCATATACAGAGAGAATGTATTAGACATGCACAGATAAACACACACACACACACACACACACACACAGTATGTTAATTATTCTGCATAATAAACTACCCCAAAATTCAGTGACTTAATATGGCAATTACTTATTATTATAGTTCACAAATCATGAGATTGATATTTGCATGACATTCTTGCTCATGTATTAGGTTATTAAGAATGAAATGTCCGATTTCCTTAAGTACTAAGTTAGGCAGCTGATCTCTCTGACATTTCACTTTGACACTTCTTGTTTTATTTTTATTGTGAAGGTACATCCTCAGTCTTTCAAACACACATTTTGGTTTGTGATTATTGTTCACATTTTTTTTAGAGCAACTTTTGTGAAACCATGGATAAGTCAAAAATTCATGTTACTTTCGAATATGCGTTCCATCGTGGAACCAATGCAGCGCAGACAGCTCAAAATATCAACGAAGTGTTTGAAAAAGATGTGGCTAATGAACACACAGTACAACGACGGTTTGAGAAGTTCCTTCCTGGTGATTTTAATCTTGAAAATGAGCCACGTGGGTGACCTGAGACCAAGGTGGGTAATGATGATGAAAGCTGTAGTGGAAGGGAATCCATCTCAAGCTAAGCATGAATTAGCAGCAAAGTTTGATGTTACTATTCCAACAATATTGGACCATTTGAAACAAATGGGCAAGGTAAAGAAGCCGGATAAATGCTTCCGCATGAATTAAACAAGTGTTAGAAGAGAAATTGTCTCGAAGCTTGCCTTTCTTTGCTGTCACGACATAAAAGTGAACCATTTCTGTACCATAGTGTTACTTGTGATGAAAAATGGATTCTTTTTGACAATTGCAAGAGTTCAGCACAATGGTTGGATAAAGATGAAATGCTAAAGTACATTCCAAAACCCAATATTCATCAAAAATGGTGTGTGTTTGGTGGCCCAGCTCTGGTATTATCCACTACAGCTTCATGAAACCTGGTCAGTCGATAACAGTAAATGTCTACTGCAACCAATTGGATGGAAGGATGAGGATGCTTGTGATTAAGCAGCCAAGATTTGTCACTAGAGACAGGCCAATCCTCTTGCAAGACAGCACTCCACCACATGTTGCACAAACAACGCTACTCAAACTACAGAGGCTGGACTTGTAAACTCTCTGTCATCCACTGTATTCACCAAACCTTGCACCAACTGACTACCACTCCTTCCAGGCTTTGAACCACTTCTTGCGAGGAAAAATATTCATTCTCAGCAAGCCGTGGAAAATGTCTTTTGCAATTTCATTGCCATTGGCTCTCCAGGCTTCTCTGCTGCTGGCCTAAACAAGTTACCGTTAAGATGGCAAAATTGTGTCGATAGTTTAGTCGCATGCTTTGATTAATTGTACTGCTTCTTGTTTGAGATATAATAAACTACACTTTTGATTCAAAATTGTACATTTCATATTTAAAATATTTCAGGATCAGCTAGGGCCTCTGCTCTAGGTTGGGGCTATCTGGGGTAACTTAGCTAGAGTGGCTCTGCTTCACTCGTCTCTCATCTTCCTCCCAGGATCTGTGGGCTAGCCCAAGAATATCCTTCCCATGGAGATGGGTGGAAATGCAAGCTGGCAAGTCCAATCACACAAGTACTTTTTCACTTGTCTGCTTGTGCCACACCACCCAACATCCCACTGGCTAAACTCGTAATCAGTGCATGGGGAAATACATTCCATCTCTTGATGGAAGAAACTGTGAAGTTACATTGCAAGGGCATGGATACAGGAAGGGGTACAAAATTGGGGCCATTAATGCAATCTATCTCATAGACAGATATGATAAACAAATACATACACCTTCATTTGCTCAATATCTGCTTTACAAAAATATGATCCTATTATGTAATTTGTTTGCGTCTTCCTTTTCTCCACAACACCTTATGGAAATACCTCTAGGTCATCTTATTTATCTCTAATTCAATTTTGAAATGGCTGCATGTTATTTTCTGTTATGAATCTACTATAACTATTTTAATTATTTAGCCATTCGTCCCTCTATGAGTACTCAATCTGTTTCTCTTTCTTTTTGTCATTTTGAACAGTGCAGAGAAAAAATTCTTAAATATCCTTATATATAAGAACATTTATCTCTTTGGGGTACCCCCCCCAGAATAGATTTCCTGCATCAAAAAGTATGTTTATTGTTAATTTTAACAGAAATTACCAGATTATTTTTATAATAAGGCTGCAATACTTCAATTTTGCCAGCAATTTATGACATTCTTCCCTACATTGTTGCCCAAAAGAGATGGCATTGTTCTTTATTAATCGTTGCCACTCTGTTGTGTATAAAGTGATATTCCATTGCTTCTTCAACTTTTCATCTCTCTAACTACTCACAAATTTGAGCATCCTTTCATATCATTTTGCCATTGAATTTGCACTTCTGTTACTACCCTTTTTTCAGTTTTTATTGAGTTGTTTTTAATTTTCTTGTCAATTCGTAATAGCTCTTTGTATATTATAGGTAATGGATTTTAATTATTTTTTAGGTTTTTGTTTACTAACTTTGTTTATGTTATCCTTTGTCATGTAAAAGTTTTGTTTGTGGCTGTTTTTACTGGTTAAATATTATTGAATTAAATGGCTATAGAAACACTGGTACTGCTGCTAAACCAATGTAATCATCAGAAGGTTGAATGGAAAAGGAAAGGTCATCTTTTGATACAGCCTGTAGTTTCCTCCAAGTCCTCGCTGCATGCAAAAGAGAAATAAAATAGGGCATTTCAATTATACCTCGACAAATTTGAAAAAGGAGAGAACTGAGAAGTCACAAGTAAAGGACATGTGATTGAGGCCCCAGCAATTGTTATCTAACAGAAGAAACCCCACTTGGGTTAACTGAGACTGAAAGAGGAGCTGAACTGTTGTTAACAAAGTTATCACAAACTTGGTGGTTTTTTTTTTAATTTATAAAAAACAAAAATTTATTGCTTATAGTTAGTCTGGAGGCTGGGAAATCCAAGATCAAGGCACCAGAAGATTTGGTGTCTGGTAAGGGCCTGTTCCTCATAGATGGCACCTTCTTGCTGCATCTTTACATGGCAAAAGAGGCAAACAAGCTCCCCGAGGCCTCTTTTATAAGGGCACTAATCCCATTCATGAGGGTGGAGCCCTGAGGACCTAATAACTCTCCAAAGGCCCCACCTGCTGATACCCTCACCTTAGTGATCAGCTTTCAATATATAAATTTGGCAGGGGGCTGGGGGGACTCAAACATTCAAACCATAGCAATGTCTAGAAATGCTTTATGCTTTTCTGTTTTTATTTTGCATAAATGATTTCTTAGTCCTTATTGTTCTTCAACTTATGGTTTACATTCCTCAACATATCTTGGAGACCTTTATGTAGCATTATTTTATTTCAATAGTTCCCAATTAGTGGCCATTTTTATTGTTGTCAACCTTTTATTTATTTTTTTATTTCAAACGATTTAGGGGGTATAACTGATTTTTGTTACACGAATGAATTGTATAATGCTGAAGTCAGGGCTTTCAGTGCACCAATCACCAGAATAGTGTCTATGGTACATAATAGATAACTTTTTGTCCCTCACAACCCTCTCACCCTCCCATCTTCTTAGTTTCCAATGTCCATTATATCACTTAATGACCATATATACCCCTCGTTTAGTTCCCACTTGTAAGTGAGAACACGTGGTGTTTGTTTTTCCATTCCTGGGATACTTCACTTAGGATAAGGACTCCAGTTCCATCCAAGTTGCCGCAAAATACACTATTTCATTCCTTTTTGTGGCTGCATAATACTCCATGGCAAATATATATAACCACTCATCAGCTGTTGGACACTTAGGTTGATTCTATATTTTTGCAATTGTGAATTGTGCTGCCATAAGCATTCGAGTGCAGGTGTCTTTTTTGTAAAATGACTTCTTTTCCTTTGGGTTGATACCCAGTAGTGGGATTGCTGGATCAAATGGTAGGTCTACTTTTAGATCTTTGAGGAATCTCCATACTGTTTTCCACAAAGGTTGTACTAGTTTACATTCCCATCAACAGTGTCTAAGTGTTCCCTTTTCACCTCATCTGTGCCAACACGTATAGTTATTTGACTTTTTAATAATGGCCATTCTGACAGGGGTAAGGTGGTATCTCATTGTGATTTTAATTTGCATTTCCCTGATGATTACTGATGTTGAGCATATTTTCATATGTTTGTTGGCTATTTGTCAACATTCTCTTGAGAAAAATCTGTTCATGTCTTTTGCCCACTTTTTGATAGGGTTATTTGTTTTATTCTTACTGATTTCTTTGAGTTGTTTGTAGATTCTGGATATTAGTTCTTTGTCAGATGTATATGTATGGATGAATATTTTCTCCCATTCTGTAGGTTGTCTATTTACTCTGTTGAATATTTGCTTTGCTGTGCTGAAACTTTTTAGTTTAATTAAGTCCCATTTATTTATTTTTGTTGTTGCTGTATCTGTTTTGGGGGCCTTAGTCATAAATTCTTTGCCTAGGCCTATGTTCAGAAGTTTTTCCCACATTTTTTCCTAGAACTTTTATGGTTTCAGGTCTTAATAAAACAACCAAAACTTATTGTCTCACAGGTCTGAAGTCCAGAAGTCTGAAAGCAAAGTGTCAATAAGGTTATTTTTTTTCTAGAGGCTCTGATAGAGAATCTGTTTCATGCCCCTCTCTTAGCTTCTGGTGGTTGCCAGCAATCCTTGGCATTCCTCACTTTGGAGACGCGGCATTCCAACCTCTGCCTCCATCGCCTCATGGCCTTCCTCCCTGTGTGTCTTCATGTGGCCTTCTTATAAGGACATCAGTCATTCCACTTAGAGTCTACCCAAATCCATTATGATCTCACCTTAACTAATTATATCTGCAAATACCCTATTTCCAAATAAGGTCACATTCCGAGGTGCTGCATGGACATGAATTTTTTAGGGACATGATTCAAGCCAGTGTGGTCTGCTCTCTGTCTGCCCCTCTCAAAAATTTCGCATTCATCCCACATGCAAAATACATCCCTATGCCAGGCACAGTGGCTGGCACCTGTAGTCACAGCTACTCAGGAGGCTGAGGTGGGAGAATTGCTTGAGCTCAGGAGTTCAAGGCTGCAAGGGGCCTCTACTGTGCCACTGCACTCCAGCCTGACAGAGGGAGGCCCCATCTCTAAAAAATTTTTTTAAAATACATCGCCAAAGTCTTAACCCATTCCAGAATTAACTCTGAATCCAAAATCTTATCAACACAAAAACTTCAAAATCTCAAAAAGTTCTAACTCTCACCATCTAAATCAGGTGTGGGTGAGACTTGGTATGGCCCATTCTGGGGCAAAATTCCTCTCCATCTGTGAACCTGTGAAACTAGAAAACAAATTATCTGCTTCCACAATATAGTCATGTGCTGCAAAATGACATTTTGGTGAACAACAGACTGCATGTACGATGGTGGTCCAATAAAATCATAATAGGGCTGAAAAATTTCTACTGCCTAGGGATATCACAGCACAACACATTACTTGTGTGTTTGTGGTGATGGTGGTGTAAACAAACCTACTGCACTGCCAGTCATATAAAAGTACAGCAATACAATTATCTACAGCACATAATACTTGGTAATAAAAATAAATGACTATGTCACTGTTTTATGTATTTATTATACTATCTATGCTTTACTTTTTATCATCACTTTAGAGTGTACTCCTTCTACTTATAAAAAAAAAAAGTTAACTGTAAAACAGCCTCAAGAAGTTCCTTCAGGAGATATTTCAGAAGAAAGCATTGTTTTCATAGGAAATGACAACTTCATGAGTGTTATGGTCCCTGAAGACCTTCCAGCAGGACAAGGTGTGGAGGTGGAAGATAGTGATATTGATGTTTCTTAGTTTTTAACAAAAAAGTTTGAAAAGTAAAAAAATTTTTAAAAATTTTAAATAGAAAAAAGCTTATAGAATAAGAATCTAAAGAAAGAAAATTTTGTATAGCTGTACAATGTTTGTGTTTTAAGCTAAGTGTTATTACAAAAGAGACTTAAAGTTTATAAAGGAAAGAAAGTTATACTAAGCTAAGGTTAATTTATTATTGAAAAAAGAAAATTTTTTAATAAATTTAGTGTAGCCTAAGTGTACAATGTTTATAAAGTGTACAGTAGTGTACAGTAATGTCCTAGGCCTTCAGATTCACTCACCACTCACTCACTGACTCACCCAGAGCAACTTCCAGTCCTGCAAGCTCCATTCGTGGTAAGTGCCCAATACAGGTGTACCATTTTTTAATCTTTCATACCATATTTTTACTGTACTTTTTCTATGTTTAGATACACAAATACTTACCATTGTGTTAAAATTGCCTACAGTATTCAGTACAGTAATATGCTGTACAGGTTAGTGGCCTAGGAGCAACAGGCTATATCACGTAGCCTAGGTGTGTAGTAGACTATGCTATCTAGGTTTCTGTAAGTACACTCTAACCATGTTCAAACAATAACACAATCTCTTAAGGATGCATTACTCAGAAAGTATTCCTGTTAAGCAACACATGACTGTACAATGGTGAGACAGTCATAGAATAGATATTCCCATTTCAAAAGGGAGAAAGTGGTCATATAACCTAGTAACCCATTAGTGAAAATCCTCATTCTGCAGCCACTCCACTTGGGCTCCGTGTCCCAGACAGAGTGGTGCAATCAGCCTCCACCATCAACAACTGTCCTTACAACCTACATACATTTTTGAATATACATAGCCAAATATATCTATCTTTTTCCTTTATAGCTTCTGTGTTTTTAATCTTGATTAAAATATTTCTCCTGACCCTATGTTGTATATATAGCCTCCTAATTTTCTCTAAGGATTCTAGTCATTTAATTTTACATTTTATTTTTATATCTTCTGAAATTAATATTTTATTTCATGGAAGATGGGGTCCATTTTTATTTTTTTCCAGATGGATATCCAATTGCAATGCACCATTTATTTTAACAAATCCATACTTTTCCCAAAAAGGGATTTGCACTATTACTTCTGTCATTTATGAATTTCTCATATATACTGGGATATAATTTTGATTCTTTCTTTGTTTCCAATGATTACTTTCTTTTTATGTCAATATCATATTGATTTGATAAAAGTGGCTTTTTGGTATGTTCCAATACTTGGTAAAGCAAGTCTCCCCTCCCTGACTTGATTTTCAGAATGTCTCCTTTTTTATCCCCAAAGGAGTCCATGTAACAGTATAAAATGAGAGTACAGACAAGTACTATTCAGTTGGTAGCCACTAGCCCGAATTAAATTAACTAAAATTAAATACATTTAAATTAATTAAAATTAAAATTTAAATTAATTTAAATTTAAATTAATTAAAATTAAATACAATTAAAATTTCAGTTCCTTAGTTGCACTGGTCACATCTCAAGTGCTCAACTGCCACATGTGACTGGTGGTTATCACGTTGAGCAGTTCAGAAGTTGAACATTTCCATCATTGCAGAAAGTCCTATTGGAGAGTGCTGGTCTGTAGTATCTGACATTTTCTTGTTTCCAAGGATGATTTTTCTGATGTAAATACTTCCTTTAATTTCTATTACATGTTTGTTTTCTTCTCTTTTTCTATTTTTGTGGGTGGGGGAGTGGTTGTGGGGTGTGTGTGTGTGTATGGGGGGGGCACCATGCAAGGTCTTTCCTTCATTTTGCTCATCTTTAAATGGTGGAAGCTCTGGAAAGAGCCACTACTTAATAATAATGTGTGGAGGAGGATTTCTGTTTCTAACCATGATAGGGTACCTGAAAACGGACATATTTTCCCACCATAAACCATAAAACTGGGCAAAAATGTATGAGACAACTGTTTTCAGGCATTGGACAACAGGCAGTACAAGAGTGTGATCTTTGAGGGACAGAAAACACAAGAGGTGAGCCTTGTATTCAAAGGAGATGAGCCTTGCATCCACGTTTCTGCTTTAGGATACTTTTTGGATCATGATGCAGGAAGGTGGACACCAAGTAGAATACATTCAGTCTTGCTAAGCTGACACCAGAGTTTGGGGCAGCTGAAGCACATGGAATTTTCTGACAGGGTACTAGAGAGGGGGGAACTGAACAGAGCAGGACCTAAAATAGCCAGTATAGTTTGGGGATCAAAAATAAAAACAAAATTGGAGGACTCGCACTATCTAATTTTAAGGATAACTATGAAGCTACCAAAATCAAGGCAGAAATCAAAACATAAAGACAAATAAGTTAATGAAACAACATATAATACATACATAGAACGATCGATATAGATACATAGTCAATTGATTTTCAATAAAAAGCCCAAGACAATTCAATGGGAGAAAGGAAAATCTCTTCAAAAGGTATTGCTAGAACAACTGGCCATCTATATGTTACCAAAAAAAAAAAAAAAACCTTACCTCACACCACACAAAAAATTACTTGTAGGTGAATCATAGATCTAAGGAAACAAGGTAAAACTATAAACTTCAAGAAGAAAATGTTGGAGACTATCTTGACGACTTAGGGAGGCAAAGATTTCTCAGTCAGGACACAAAAAAACTAATCAATAAAAACTATAAATTGACCTTTATCAAAAGCAAAAATTTCTGCTCTTTCAAAGGCAATTAGGAAAATGCCAAAGCAAGCCACAGTCTGGGAGAAAATATTCACAATATACATGTCTCCCAAGAGATTTGTATCCAGAATTCATAATGCTTTCAATAATAAAATGACAAAAAGCCCAATTTAAAAATGTATAAAATACTGGAAAAGAATGTTCATCACCAGGGGCCAGGGGGGTTGAAGGGGCATTGGAGAGATGTTGGTCAAAGGATACAAAATTTTAGTTAGATAAGAGGAATAAGTTTAAGAGATCTATTGTATAACATGGTGACTGTAGTTAACAATATATTGTATTCTTGAAAAATACTAAGAGAGTGGATGTGAAGTGTTTTCACCACAAAAATTGTAACTGTGAGGTAATGCATATGTTAATTAGCTAGATTCAGTCATTCCACAATGTATATATACTTTAAAACACTATGTTGTACACAGTAAATGCATATAATTTTATCTGCCAATTCAAAAAAATATAAAAAAGTATGTCAAAATACTTAAAAAAACACTTCACAAAAAAAAACACTTCATGGTCAATAAGCACATGAAAATGTGCTCAGCATCATCAGTCAACAAGAAAATGCAAATTAAAATCACAATATGATACCATTTCATACCCTCTAAAATGGCTAAAATTTAAAAGTCTGATTAACACTAATTTTTGGCAAGAATGTGGAATAACTGACATTCAACATTGATGTGGGAATGTGAAATGGTACAATCATTTTGGAAAACTGTTGGTTTCTCCTAAAGTGCAACACACACTTATACTATGACCATTAACTCCACTCCAATTTACTCAAGAGAAATTAAAATGTATATCCACAAAAAGACTTGTGCAAGGATGCTCATAGCACCTTTATTCATAATAACTCCAAACTGGAAACAAACCTAATGTCTATTAACAGAAGACTGGATAAATAAATTGAGGTATATTCACACAATGAAATACTAGTCAGCAATAAAAAGGAATGAATTGCTTATACATGGAGCAACACGGATGAATCTCCAAGACATTATGTTGAGCAAAAGAAACCAAACAGGAAGGATTATATACTCCATAATTATGTTGATATCAAGTTCAAAAATAGGCAAAACTAACTGATGCTGATAGAAATCAGATCAGTGATTGCCTGTAGGGGGGAAAGAGGAGAAAAGGAGTTAGGGATTGAGTGAAAGGAGGAACAAAAGGGCTTTCTTGGAAGGTAGAAATGTTCTATTTTGTTCTTCATAGGGATGGTGATTACAGAAGTGCATACGTTTGCCAGAACTCATTGAATTGTACCCTTAAGATTTGTACCTTTTATTGCATGTAAATTTTACTTAAACAAACAAACAAAAAGTAACACTGTACCCGAACAGAAACTTTTCAAAAGAAGATAGACTAATGGCCAATAAACATATGAAAAAATGCTCAACATCACTGATCACCAGAGAAATGCAAATCAAAACCACAATGAGATAGCACCTAACCCCAGAGAGAATGGCTTTCATCAAAAAATCCCCAAACCATAGGTACTGGTGTGGATGCGGAGAGATAGGAACACTCATATGCTGCTGGTGGGACTGCAAACTAGTGCAACCTCTATGGAAAATAGTATGGAGATTCATCAAAGAACTAAAAGTAGACCTGCTATTTGATCCAGCAATCCCACTACTGGGTATGTACCCAAAGGAAAAGAAGTCATTTTATCAAAAAGACACTTGCACTAGAATGTTTATTGCAGCACCATTCACAATCAAAAAAGAAGTAGAATCAACCCAAGTGCCCATCAATTCATGAGCAGATTAATAAAATGTGGTATATGTATACCATGGGGTACTACTCAGCCATTAAAAAAGAATTAATACCTTTTGCAACAATCTGGGTGGAACTGGAGACCATTCTCCTAAGTGAAGTATTGTAAGAATGTAAAAACAAACACCACATGTACTCACTATTAAATTGCAACTAACTGATCAGCACTCATGTGCACAGATGGACGTAAAACTCAAAGGAAATTATGCGGGTGGGAGGGGGAGGAGGGGATGGGTGAAATCATACTTAATGGGTACAATGCACACCATCTGGGTGAGGGGCACACTTATAACTTTGTCTCAAGCAATACAAAAGCAATCCATATAACCAAAACATTTATACTCCTGTAATATTCTGAAATGATTTTTAAAAAGTAGCATTGAGGAAGATACGAGGGAGTACGCTGTGGTAGCCTTTGCCTTTAAATCAGGTATGATGGCTTAGAAAACTCTGTGCCCAAATATAGGTCTCTTCCCTGGGGGCGACTTGTCTTTGTCATCTTTTGGCACATAAAAGGATATCTCCTTCAGGGAGTATATCCTTCACATGGGAGAGCCATTGCCTCAACCTTTCAGCTTACTGAACATTTTTCTTTCATGGACTTATTGGTTTCTATCTTCTTTTGTTTTGTTTTTCTTTGCTCTGTGCTCTGGCCACCAGTAGCCTTATGGCAAGCTGTTGTCAACTCTGTCTCATCTAGAGTAAGTTTGTCTGGGTTGGGGAAAATAAAAATGGCATACCCATAATGTCTTTTCTTCAACATCGCTTCTCTTGTATGTCTTCAGGGTGGAAAAAGTTTGCACAGTGATGGTCCCTATTCCACCATGGCCCACACTCTCATAGCCCTTCCTCAACATTACCTCTAACAGCTTGCCTGTAGACATCTCAAAACCCTCTCACTTATGTGCAGAGATATTTACATCCTCCTTGAGATCTAGAAAGTTATTTTTTAGTTACCATCATCTGCCCATACCTTTGTCTAACTTTCACTGTACTTGGCAAATATTCTGCCCTATTTGGGTTTTAGTAGCCATTTCTTAGTTTTGTTATGGCTGGAATTTTCTTTTGTTTTCCTTTCTTCAAATCTGTGGGGTTAGAGCAAAAGATATTCCTTAATTTCACCATCTTTTTTGGAAACCCAGAATCTAGTGTGAGTTTTTAGATAGCCAGACTTGGCCCTGACCCTCTCATGGTCAAAGCCTTTGACTGGGCTTTCAATGCCATTCAAAGATTGAGTCCCAAAGCCCTAAGGTAGCTTTGAAGACTCTGCATGACCTGGCTTTACTTAGCTCTCCAGTTTCATATTGCTTCTCACACTCCTAATCTAGGATGTTTCATTCTTTCTCACCTTCTTTTAGTCTTTTAAGATAACATTTAGCATTCTTTTTGAAATTATTAAGGTAACTGGATTCAGTGGTGGAGACTTGGAAAATACGCAGAAGTATAAAAAAGAAACGAAAGTCATCTGATTTTTTGTGTTTTTGCTATTAAGTTGCATGAATTCCTTATATATTTTTTATATTAACCCCTCATCATATATATGGTTTGCAAATATTTTCTTCCATTCTGTAGGTTGTCTCTTCACTCTGTTGATTTCTTTTGCTGTGCAAAAGCTTTTTAGTTTGGTGTAGTCCTATTTATTTTTGCTTTTGTTACCTGTGCTTTTGGTGTCATATCCAAGTAATCCTTGCCAATCCTTGCCAATTAATGTCAAGGAGTTTTTCCCCTATGTGTTCTTCAAGGAGTTTTACAATTTTGGATTTTACATTGATGCTTTAAATCTATTTTGAGTTAATTTTTGCATATGGTATCTGACAATGGTTTAATTTCCTTCTTTTGCATGTGGATATCCAGTTTTCTTAACACAATTTATTGAAGAGACTTTTCTTTCCACATTGTGTATTCTTGCTGCCCTCATTGAAGATTACTTAGACATATATGTATGGTTTTATTTCTGGGCTCTCTATTCTGTTCATTGATCTATGTGTCCTTTTTATGCCAAGGCTATATTATTTTGATTACTGTAGCTTTGTAATATAGTTTGAAATTAGGGAATGTAATGGCTCCAGCTTTGTTCTTCTTTCTCAAAATTGCTTTGGCTATACAGGGTCTTTTGTGGTTCCATACAAATTTTAGGATTGTTTTCTATTTCTGTGAAAAATGCCATTGGAATTTTGTTTTTATTTTTTTTTTTTTTTTTTTTTTTTTTTTTTTTGTTGAGACAGAGTCTCACTTTGTTGCCCAGGCTAGAGTGAGTGCCGTGGCGTCAGCTTAGCTCACAGCAACCTCAGACTCCTCGGCTTAAGCGATCCTACTGCCTCAGCCTCCCGAGTAGCTGGGACTACAGGCATGCGCCACTATGCCCGGCTAATTTTTTCTATATAGATTTTTAGTTGTCCATATAATGTCTTTCCATTTTTAGTAGAGACGGGGTCTCGCTCAGGCTGGTCTCGAACTCCTGACCTTGAGCAATCCACCCGCCTCGGCCTCCCAGAGTGCTAGGATTACAGGCGTGAGCCACCGCGCCCGGCCTGCCATTGGAATTTTGGTAGGGATTGCATTAAATCTCTGGATCACTTTGAGCAGTATGAAAAATTTAACAATATTAATTCTCCCAATTTGTGAACTTGAGATATCTTTCCATTTATTTGTGTCGTCTACAACTTCCTTCATCAATGTTGTATAGTTGTCAGTGTACAGATCTTTCACCTTCATCGTTAAATTCATTCCTAAGTATTTTATTCCTTCTGATACTGTTGTAAATGGGATTATTTTCTTAATTTCTTTTTTGGATAGTTCATCATTAGTGTATAGAAAAGCAACTGATTTTTGTACTGTATCTTGCAACTTTACTGAATTCATTTATTAGTTCTAACAGTTTTTTGGAGTCTTTAGGGTTTCTATGTATAAGATCATGTCAACTGCAAAGAGATAACTTTACTTCTTCCTTTCCAATTTGGGTTCCTTTTATTTCTTTTTCTTGCCTAATTGTTCTGGCTAGGACTTCCAGCATTATGTCGAATAGTGAAAGTGTGTACCTCTGTATTGTTCCTGATCTTAAAGGAAAAGCTTTCAACTTTTCATCATTGAGTATGACATTAACTGTGAGTTTGTTACATATGGCCTTTATTATGCTGAGGTACATTCCTTCTATGTCTAATTTGTTGAGAGTTTTTATCATGAAAGGATAATTCAATAGCAAAAAGATAAGGAACTCAATTAAAAACTGGGCCATGGACCTGAATAGACATTTTCCCAAAGAAAATATGCACATGACCAACAGCTATAAGAAAAGGTGTTCAAGATCACTAATCACAAGGGAAATGCAAATAAAAACCACAATGATATATCATCTCACACTGTTAGAATGGCTATCAGTGAAAAGACAAGAAATAACAAGTGCTGGTGAGGATGTAGAGAAAAGGGAACCCTTGTATATTGTTGGTGGGAATGTAAATTAGTACAGCTATTATAGAAAACAGTGTGGTGGTTCTTCAAAACATTAAAAATAGAACTACCATACAACCTAGCAATCCCACTTCTGGGTATATATTCAAAGGAAATGAAATCAGTATGTCAAAGAGATATCTGTGCTCCCCTGGTCATTGCATCATTATTCACAATAGTCAAGATATGGAAACAAGCTAAGTGTTCATTGAGAGAAAAATGGATAAAGAAATTGTGATTGATATATATGTGCATGCATATATATTCCATTGTGTGTATATATCATATATTCATATATATCATATTTATTATATTATTTAGCTATAAAAAGAAGGAAATCCTGTCATTTGTGACAACATAGATTAACCTGGAGGACATTATGTTAAGTGAAATAAGCCAGACACTGAAAGGCAAATACAGTATGATCTCACTTGCATACGGAATCTAAAAAAGTTGAGCACATAGAAGCAAAGAGTAGATTGATAGTTACCAGGGTAGGGAAATGGGAGAAATAAGGAGATTTGGTCAAAGGGTATGATCTTTAAGTTATCAGATGAGTAAGTTCAGGGGATCTAATGTGCAGCATGAGTGGTGATGGATGTGTTAATTTTTGGTAAGCATAATACAATGTATACATATGTCAAAGTATTTTTTCATGCTATCATTTCCCATCATCATTATATTTTAAGTTATAGTGGACATTAATAAGAACTTCCTATGCACATAGTGCTACTGGGCTAAGCACTTAATGTGTATTTTCTCATCTAATCCTTACAGCCACCCTTAAGGTAGATATTATGATATTCCCATTTCACAGATAAGAAAATCAAGGTTTAGGGAGGTTAAGTAACTTGCCCAAGAACACACAGCTGGTAAGTGCTGGCACCGGGACCTGAATCCACATGAAGAAAACTTCAAAACTCTGCTGAGGTGTCAATCAAGTATTATTAAACATTGATTAAATACAAAAGAATTATAATCTATATGTAAGGTGTAAAGAATCATGATGCAACGAACAAAAATATTGCCCACCACCAAGTTAAAGGCACACACACTTGCCCATGACAGTTCCTCAAAGTGGTCTTCATAGACGTTATCACAGTTGGAATTAAATATCATTGGTCCTAGGATTAAAATTCTTCAGTGTGAAGAAGACAAAAGCTCCCCCACCCTTCAGGGTGGAGCAGGTCCTTTGCCTCTCCAGAGTCTAGATTGGTTGGGTGCTGTGAGTACACTTCTGGCAGATGCTTCTCAGATGTGCCTTTCCCCAGCCTCAGAAAACCTCTGCACTGAGAGAAGCTGGAGAAATCAGAGCAAGGCCACCCCGGTGAGGTGGCCTGTGCAGCCTTGGGAGCAGTGGCATCAAAGTGGGCAGTGACTGGGAGACAAGCGGGAATGTGTGCTGGTGGCAAGAACAGCTTGTGATGAACACTCTAGGTGGACAAAGCAAAGACCACAACATAGCCAGCAACAGCACCCGAGATGCCAGCAGGAAAACTTGTGTAGCTAAAGTGAGGGGACAACTTTAATTTGCAAGCTCATTGAGTGGCCCTGAGCCATTCTGCAGTATGTGAATGGACTTTGAGGTTTTAGGTAACCTGTGAGGTGTAGGGGGCTCAGTGCTGAAGCTGTTTTCATGATTGCAGTGATTTTCACCCACACCCTGTCTGTCCACACTCCTGGCTAGTGTGGATTGAGTAAGTAAATATCCATCAATATTTAATAAAATGCAAGTTTCACTTCCCAGACTACTTACTTCATATGACTGTGGGGGTTCACCCACTACTTCCTGTTGTCTCCAGGGAAAAACTCTAAAGTTGCATGAATTGTCCTTAATCAGACAGGCACTGCCAATAAACATGGAAAAGCAGCATTTGGAGGTAGTGCCTTTGCCACCACCGGTGTCTGTACTTCTTTACCACCTTCTGCCAGCGATATAGTTCAGGAATTTTCTTATTCCTTGACTGAATTATTGCAATAGCCTCCTAAGCAACATTCTTGCTTCCATTCTCTCTGCTATATTCACCACCAATATTTTCCTGTTTAAGTTGTTTTAATTATCTGAAACAGACCTGTATTTCCAAAGTCAAAGTGATATAACAAATCATGTTTAGAAAAGTTTCACTTCAATTCTTGTGCCCTTCATCTCTTTCCTCCATAGGTAAATATTTTCATTAGTTTTTAATTTGTCCTTCAGTGATTTTTTTTTTTTTGGCAAACACAAGCAAAATTGTGTGTCTGCATGTGTTTATCAGTATTTTCTCCCTTTATTAATATAAGATAGCACGCTAAATGCACCACTTTGTATCTTTTTCTCTTAATGACACACCCTGGAGATGCATTTATGTGTAGAAATCACCCTTGTTCCTTTTTTACGGTGGCATAATATTCCATTGTGGGAATACATTAATACTATTCTTTTTCCAATCAGTCCTCTGTATTGAACATCTAAGTCATTTCAAATCCTTTTATTGACACCTAATATAATAAAAATAAATTTGTTAGCAATATCACTTCCCTGCTCAAAAAATTCTATGGCTTTCCATTGATCACAAAATTCAAATGCCTTACGAGGTCTTTTAAAGTCCATGGCAATCTGCCTTGCTTCTCCCCCATCCAGCTATATCCTGTGTGGCAGCCACAGTGGAACTTGCCTTTTCCATTCCTCAAATTTACCCTGCATGTCACTTACGCTGTTCCCTCAACCAGAATTATTCTTCCTTCCTGTCCCTCCCCTTCAACCTCTGCCTTCCATGTTGATTGAAATTATTCCTCAATTCCCAAAAGAAAACTAATCTACCTTAGGACCCCTTTACTGATTACTGTCCCCATTCACACTTTCCCCTAAGTGAACTTAATCACTTCCACCCTGGTCTTCCTAAAGCATTGTGCTCATATTTTAATATTTCATTTTTGTAATTTATTTCATGCAATATTTTCTGGTTATTTATGTATATTTCTTCCCCCTTCATCCAAGTAGATCATGGAAAAACAATTCCTGCACAGGGCTTTTACATGGTTAAGTGATCAATACCTATTCCCTGAATTGTTTGTTTTTATTAAATGTCTGTAAAAATAAAGCACACATAATAACCAGGGACAACATTGCTTATGGCCTTGAAAAACAAATGAATGTCACTCATCCCTTTACTTGCTTTGTTTTACTCTATTGGATAGTAGGTGAGGGCTCAAAGGAATTCCTGAAGAAATAAGAATTATCTGAACAATTGAAGGTTGTTATTTTTGTTTGCACAGCATATTTATATAGGTTTTAAGTTACCATGCCTTAACACATCAACTTTGCTCTTGATAGCTTTTTGCCAACTACACTAAATTTCAAATTAAGTTAGTTAGGTTCTATCCAGAATGACTGCCAGCACTTGTAGAGTTTAAATGGTTTATTGATAACTTAAAATCAACATTTAAATTTAAGAACATGACCAAACTCCTCATAATGAATATATTAAATGTGTGCATTTTTTGGTATAGCAATTTTACCTCAATAAAGCTAAAAAAAAAAAAATCTGAGGACATGAATTATTGCTGCCCAATAAAATTGACATGACAGATTCAAACTATTTATGGGGGTTCCTTTAACAGTTATACAGCTCTAATCTGTAGAAATCCACTAGAAAATTCTTGGAAATTTTATTTATTTATTTCTGTTGTAAGAAAAAAACACAATTTTTATTAACCATCATAAGAAAGCGTTGTAACGAGATTTTTCAAGGAAATTTTGTCAAAATTTAGACAATTCAGTAGAAAGTTTCTGATTCTAGAGATAAAAGTCTTTCCAGACTTTTTGGAAGGCCTCCAGAAGTCACATCAGCACTGACCAGATTCCGCCAAGTTCTAATTGACATGAATATTTTTCGTGGGCTAACAAATGTTAGTTGTGGTGGGGCATATATTCTATTCACAGATACAGCATAAAATCTATACCCTAAAAAGCTAATAATTTCATGAAATGTATAAAACTTCTCAATGACAGAACTGTCAAAGAATTTGTGACCATCTTTAATCCACCACAGACTTGGTGCAGGGTGATGACTAAGAAAATAAATATAGCTCACGCGCAGTCGCAGCCTACAACTCCCACTTGTGGCATTGTTCCTAGCAATTCATAAATATTTATGGAATTAACAAATAGATATTTGAGATACTGTGGAGATAAAAACAGCTGGGCTTTGTGGTAAATTATACGTGGGAGGCAAAAGAGAGGAGAAGAAACAAAGTGAAGATGTTATGAGCTTGGTCAGCTGATGGTCCCTTTGATGGTAGCACTGACAGCAATTTCAAGGAAGAAATCTCATTTTTTGACAGATTAAGATTCAAAAACCACTGAAACTGTCCCCAGAAATTGTAAACTAAAATGGTTAGATCACGTCTTAAAGGTAAGGAACATAGATGAAGATTTGGAAATCAATAGAACTCCAAGCAATGGTTAAAATGAAGCAGATGATTTTATCCATGGGAGAGACTGTAGCAGGAACAATTTTAAACAGTCACTGAGCAACGCTGTTAATGAACACTATTACGAGAACATTTTTGTTGACCTTATTAGGGTTGTTCTCCCATTAGTGTTAGTAGGTGCTCCATAGAGATCAGTAGTAAAGATACCTCAATTCTGAAAAAGAACCCTTTTAATGCCAGAATTTCAGAGGCTTCCCAAGCTGTCTGTTAAATTTGTGACCAGATGAAATACGGTCAACTCATATTCCATTCATGTTTAAAATTTACATTTTTCTAAAAACATTGATCGGCTGTCTCTAAGCCAGCAGAGGCAGAAACTTCGTATGAGTCAGGGCTGCTCTGGCTAAGGTTTATGGAGGGTCTCTTCCAGTCTTGCATTTAAATCCCTCCCTCCCTTCTTGTAGCACAAGTTGTAAAGTGCTCTGTAACCTCGTGATCAGGAGAAATGAGAGGCTCTGCTGAGACTGTAATCTCGCTCTAAACAGGTCTCTGGCTAGGGCTGGTGAGTGGTGATACATCACACAGCTCTCTCCTCTAAGGCGCCCAGTGTCACCTCCACAGTGCTCCCTGCTCCAGCTGGAAGATAGGAGAGCTTCCGGCAAGCACCAGCTCTAGGTCTCCCGGGCAGTAGCATGCACAATGCATTAGCTGCTGAGCAATAGGCCTGGCCCACAGCCTAATTATTAACATTTGAAAGTCGGCTGCTGGGCAACTGCAGGAATAGCTTCTATGACATTTAAAAATATGGATTTTTCTCCTCCTACTTACTGGACAGACCTATTGCATATTAGTTTCTGGATATACTGTCAGTGCAATTGGAGAAGCCATCTCCACCGTGACTACTATGCGATTGATCACTGTAAGGATGAGGCACATTCTTCCGAGGACAATAAACGCTAAACACATATTGGAAAATAAAAAAAAGAAATATTCATATTACTATAATTATTATTTAATACTAAAACTAATATTAATCATAATTATTTAACCATTTAGATGCTAAGTTCTATAAAAGGCAAAACCCCATCACTATAGATAATATCCCAGTTCACAGGATGTTTTCCATTTTGTTTAGATAAGGCAGACAGACATAGTAAAACTGTATCTCACACATTCAATCAATAGGCCATAATGATTCATAAATATAGAGAGTTCACTTAAAAGTTTGACCTTCCTGCCTCTAAAAAGGCCTTTGGAGTTGCAAGGATTTGCTAATATGCACTTCAGAGAGTATTTTAGGCTGGACATATCCTCGAATGCTGGAGAATGTTGGTTACCTTTCAGAAAAGGAATTTCCTCCACACCCTGTCCGATAAATGAACCTAAACTGAACGTGGCTCTGGGGAGAAAAAGTGGGTGGCTTCATGCTAGATCTGACATTTTCGTGCCGTCACTGACAGATTCTGAGATAAGTCACATCCTGAGTGTGGTTAGCACTGTCGTGTTGCTCCTTTCTCAAGGGAAGCCAAGGACCAACACATCCACTGAGCACTCAGCAGTTCAGGGGAGGGAAGCATCTGTTACAGAGACGCGCCAGTGAGATGATTTGGAATCTCTCTTCTTAACCCTAGATAGCCCTCTCATTAAGGACAGGTCCTTGCCTGATCTCTGGCTCATTGATTGAGAGTCATTTTGTACTGTGACTGCAAGGGGAAAATATACATGCTCAAAATTATTCACTTCATTATCCTATGTCTCAGCCATTTCACCTAAAAAGCTAAAAGAATAAGAATAGCCAGGACAAAGTGGCTGTAAAAAAAGTAATGAACACAAATATTTAAAAAGCACTTTAGGTAATAATAATAAAAATAATAATACTTTACATGTATAGAATAATTTACACTAGGTAATGCTTTGTAAATCACTTTGCATACATTACATAGGACATTTAAATCTCAAAGCCAACCTACAAAGTGTACAAATAGTGTATAAATGATAAATAACTAATACTGAGAGCAAATTAGTTTAAAAATTAACTTTACAGATGACATTATTTTAAATGAATGGGAAATCATTCTTTTAGTAATTTAACATTGGCACCAATACCCCAGAAAGATAGACGATTTGACCTCGGCTTTAAAGTTGTCTTCATTGTTAATTTCCATAAAAACCTTAACATTGTCTAATTATAGGGTTCTGCATTCATTGATCTCACTAATTCAACTGTTTTATCTGAGTGCCTCTCCTGAATTGATAAATCTAAATTGCACATTTTCTAAACTGCTAAGCTCAGGAGAAATCTTGAAGGTGGCCCAGATGCCTGTTGGAGTCTTTTGTACCCATCTAGCACCATCTACTGTAACTTTGCAATATTGGATTTATTGTCCTTTTCTCAAAATTGTGATGTTCAGATTCCTTTGCACTCTGTCCTGGCATTATTCAGTCCACCAAAGGTATATTTTCATGGTTAAATTGAAAACCAAGCAATTTTGGTGACAAAACATGTGAAAAAGGAGTTTACACTTCATGGCGTTCAATTTTTTCATCAAGGAATAATTTCCTCAGATCACATGGATCATCTTAAAATCTGTTGTTGCATAAGCTATATTTTTGCTAGAAATCTTTCTAAAGGGAATGAGTAGTTACAAATGAAAAACATGTGAAGTCCTTGCAATTGCTTTGTCCCGGAAAAATGTGTGTTCACGTGATTCACATAACTTATCGTTTTATCATTTGTCTGCCTCCCTGGAAGTAATAGGACATAAAGAGAATGAAATCAATATTCTTTTCTACTTGCCTAACACAAAGGGATACTTATTTGGGGTCAATAGTCCTTTTTGAGGGTTTTATGTAATGTTCAAAAATACTACTGCTCTAGGTAGGGAGAAGACAGAGTGTGGAGCCATGGGGTAAACAATGTGGTTAGCTGTAGTCATCACCAAGGTTCTGGTTTTTGTCCTGGGCTGTGGATTTGCAAGTGCTTATTACATTATTCAAACTAACCAAATAAATAAAGTGAAAAATTAGTTAAAGAAGGCCATGAATGAACCAATGATAGAGTCAGTCATGGACCAATCCCTTGTTCCTATAGTCCAATGCCAAAAGAAAAAACAGAAAACAAAATACTCCTACTTTGATTTGAATATTGGAAACCAAAGATTTTCTGCCTAATGAGTTTTTGCCAAATGAAAGAACAACCCAACTTGAACCCTCAAGACTGGTTAAGGGCTGTCTGCCTAGTTTCTTGATCTCCAAGGAATTTCCCTGTCACAAGTCTCCCTGCAGGCTATTCCATCTTTATGTGTTGCTGTGATGCTAATTGTCTTAAAGTGCAGCACTCCTCTTATCAGGGGATGATATATGTATGCATCAAGAGACAGGTACAAGAAGGTTCTAGCAGCACTATGTATGATAGCCCCAAACCAGAAACAATTCAAATATCCATCAACAGCAGAATGGATTAACGTGATACTGTGATATTCACACGAAGGAATACTCTACAGCAATGAAAATGAATGAACTACAGGTACCACAACATGGATGAAAGTCACAAATACAACACAGGATTTAACATGCCAGGTGCAAAATAATATATATTATGTAACTGCATTCATATAAAGTACGCAAAACCAGCAAATATGTTTGAGGAATTCATGCCTAGGTGTTAAAACTATAAAGAAAAGTAAAGACATCATTATAATAAAAGTCAGGCTAGTCGTTACCTTTGAGGGAGTGATGCAGTAATTAGGAGGACACGTGAAGAGGAGGCTTCTGAGCTGCTGGCAATGTTCTATTTCTTGACCTCGCTGTTTGTTATGTGAAAATTCCCTTGCTTATGATTTATACACTTCCCTGAATTTCTGTTATATTTTACAATTATTAAAACATTTAAAAACAAATAATAAACCAGCCTGAGCAAGAGCAAGACACCGTCTCTACTAAAAATAGAAAGAAATTATATGGACAGCTAAAAATATATATAGAACAATTAGCTGGGCATGGGTAGCACATGCCTGTAGTCCCAGGTACTGGGGAGGCTGAGGCAGAAGGATCGCTTAAGCCCAGGAGTTTGAGGTTGCTGTGAGCTAGGCTGATGCCACGGCACTCACTCTAGCCCGGGCAACAGAGCGATACTTTGTCTCAAAAAAAAAAAAAAAAAAAAAACCCACAAATAATAAAAACCTTCTTATGTGTCTCTATTGCCCACCCAATTCCTCATTCTGTTAATTAGAGCTCCCTCTATCTGCTCCCAGCTACTGACCTTACCTGGCTCCATCTTCTCTCCATGATGTACATCCTCTGATCAGATTGTACTCTTCTTCTTCAGTGACTTTGTACTTTTTCCACTTCCATGGCCAAATGCCCACCACTTTCTGCCAATCTTATTTCCACTCATTGAATTTGCACCCATATTTTAAGGCATAGCCAAACCAAGACTTCCTTCATAAAGTCTCCCTGAACTACTCAGTCAAAGGTAACATCTCCTGCCTTTGAATTCTCAGTTCCGTGTGGGCCTCCCTGATAGCAACTACTATCGTGTGTGTGTGTGTGTGTGTCCTCTTTGTCCATAAACAACACAGTTTTGAGCACAGTGCATGCTCAATAAATGCAGAATAAATTCATTCTTCAGTGGAGGAATGAAGATAATCCATTCAGCTTACTCATAGAAAAAGGGTCACCATTTGTTATGGGGACTCTGAGGAATGACCCAACCCACCCAGCAGAGTTCACTGGCTGTTACGTAGAGTTGGGTTATGCCATTCTGGAAACTGGCCTGCAGATCCCAAATAGGTTATACAGGTCATTCTATGCAGCTGGTCCTGGGATTGGGACCCAAATAAATTTGGTAAACTGTGTCTGGAAAACTCTAGAAGCTACTATGTAATTCATAATGCATATGAAGACATTTTGTCTGCACGTGAGTATTTATGGCGATCACACATAAAGCCATGACTCTGTGAGCATGTGTATGGTTGTGTGTGCATGGAGAGGGGTATGTGTAATTACTTTGCAAATTACTTTGTAAATCTACAACTTACAAATGTATGTTATTTGACGGAATTCAGAACATCTCACCCTCCCTTCCCCAAAGTCTGTGGATCAGTCTTAGAAGAGAATGAAACTGGGCATTAGAGAAGACTCTTAAGGCAATTTACAAAGCAGTTGGTGCCATCACTGGTTAGCTATTTGTATGCATAAGAACATTCATAAATTAGTCATTCCTGAGGCAAGAAATACTTACATTGGGAGTGTGTGTGTATGTTTGTGTGTATGTGTTATGGCCTATATTTAGGAACCTGTTCATTAGCAAATGAACATCTCTATTTTGATTGACTTCACAGAATCATTCAAAAACAACTTGTGTCACCAAATTTTGAAGGAGGGCTCATAGTAATGCAAATGTTGACTTAGGTAAGACTTAAAACTAAACAGAAAAAGAAAACAATAAACCATTTAGAGAAGATTCTTGAAAACTTTGCTTGGGTGACATTCAAAAGCACAGAAAATATCTTTGGATGGAGGGTCCTGTTGATCTGTTTAGCTCAAGTCAGAATTAATGGTTCAGACGCTGGATGTAGGGAAAGGGTTGACATTAGTGGTTATTGTGTAGGACCATTAGTATAGGTATAGGATCGCAAAAAAGTTACTTTTACATGTGAACTCTAAAATGCATTACAAGCATATGAAGTATTAGATGCAAAGAATAGTTAATGGCTAACAAATGTTTGAAATTCAAAGCAATTCCAGGAAAGGAGAAATGAAATGAGTCCATGTTATATTCATTAGGCAAATGGCCTCAAACATTTGACATGTTTCCCAAACATCCTGTGAATTGCTGGCTTTAACATGTTGCAATTTTGTTGGTTAAAAAATTATCAAGGAAATTCAAGAGAAGTCATCCAAACAATATACCTTACAATGATCTGTGAAGAAATACTTTTAACTTAGAAATAAGAGAAGGCTCTCTGTGCCTTTTCTCAGGTCCTAGACAAAGTATAATTCAGGAAATGAAGTCATGTGATTAGAAAATATCATTAACATTCTTTGTTATTATGTCATGATCATTTTTTATGGTTTGGATAGTTTCTTTATAAGTCCCTTATGCAAACTCTAAACCCAAATGATTATCTCTGTTTTGGAAAACTTTGGGGCTGTCTATGAATTTTATGTAGTTGTCCATAAGGAAACACAGCAAAAAGATAGTCTGCTGTTTGGTTTTACTTTAAATTTGCTAGTTTAAAAGTGTTGCAGCTGCATTTTTCATTGGGGTTCTCTGAAGAAATGTAAAGTTTTGATTTTGAATTGTAAGACTATTCATTTTTTTATCATTGTCTTCATGTCATTGGCAGTTTACAAGTATTTTTCAGTTGTAGATGCTGGAGAAAATGAAATAAACTATAATAAAAATAATTTTGTCCAGGTGGTACATAAATCAGTGGAAGAAATACAGTTTTTTATGGCAAATAAAAAACATATGTATTACCTAGTGCACCAAAGTATTATTATTCATCAAATGAGTGTTATAGATGTGTTAGGATTTAGATACGTAAGGAAGAATATTAGGCTAGAATATAGCAATATTGCATATTTTTGCCTAATAATGTGGCATAATTCAAAACAAATATGTGAGGAATTTTATATGAATTAGGAAAGGCAAAGATCATTTCGGAAGTATATAGGAATTTCCCCATTAGGAAGATTATCTGCTATTTCCTCTTAATTTATGATTTGTTGAATACTGCTGAATATTACTATCAAACTCCAACTAAAGAATTCAAAAATAAAAACTGCAGTAGATACAGTGTTAACTAGAGAAGTACCTGATTACTAGTACAATCTGGAAGGAACAGGAATGTCTAATTATATGTATGCATGTGTTTGTGTGTATTTAGAGTATATGCATATGCAATACATCTTTTTTATTTGACTAATTACTGTGGTATGTAAATTCTTTTTGTAACCTGAAACAGACATTTTTATCTATGTTCTTTCTGCATTTGTGTATACAGATTATGCTATGTTATTTTATTTTTTCATTATTAATGTGTTATTTTATAATTTTCCGATTGTTTTATGTATTTTGCTTCCCAATTTAGTTACAACTTAAAAATGGTTTGTAACTTCTTTTGTATCTTCCCTTCAACTGTTCTCATGAAGTGCTCAATACATAAGAAATTTAGGTACTTAAAAGTGCTTTTAAACAAATGACTGAATTTGTTTATTTGCTATTATTTACCATTGACTTATCTTAGTCAATTAGGCTGAGAGTTTAAGGAACTGATGCAGAAATATAAAAATATTTAGAATGCTGGAGTTTGCTGGCTTTGGTTACAACAATCAATTTTATATTTTCATATTTCTTCAGTTCTTTGCTTTTTTCTTATATTTTTATGCCAATTTTGCATCAAAACTAGGTGTTTCGGTATTGAAAGTAAGTGAAAATATAATTTTGCTCCTTTTTTATGACATTTACTAAGCAGGAAAGAACTACTTTCATTTTAATTTTTAAAATACTTTTCATGCATTATTTTTGTCCTCGAAATATTCCTTGGTTTAACCAGAATCATTATGGTGTATCCCGAAGTCCAGCATCTAATAGCAACTTTTGAAAGTGGAAAGTTTCAGTTATTTTTCTTTTAAACCAAAATCTATAAATATATTTAATATCAATTAATGAATACTACTGTCATTTACTTTTTTTTTTTTTTTAAGACAGAGTCTCGCTTTGTTGCCCGGGCTAGAGTGAGTGCCGTGGCGTCAGCCTAGCTCACAGCAACCTCAAACTCCTGGGCTTAAGCGATCCTACTGCCTCAGCCTCCCGAGTAGCTGGGACTACAGGCATGCGCCACCATGCCTGGCTAATTTTTTCTATATATATTTTAGTTGGCCAGATAATTTATTTCTATTTTTAGTAGAGACGGGGTCTTGCTCTTGCTCAGGCTGGTCTCGAACTCCCGACCTCGAGTGATCCACCCGCCTCGGCCTCCCAGAGTGCTAGGATTACAGGCATGAGCCATCATGCCTGGCCTGTCATTTACTTTTAAAATTAGCTTGATATGTTTATCACTAACAATGGAGGTCTGACCTAAATCATTTGCTGATCTGTTATGCAAAATTCATTTTCTATTGATGATAAATTCAGTCTCTTTAAATTTCTTCTTACCCTCCCCTTTCTCCTCCTGTTCCTGTTTCTCCTCTTTCTTCTTTTACTTCACTTGCAAATCATAAGGAGGGACAGAGGTAATAGCGATAAATTCTCAGAGAGTTATGAACATTTTGAAAAATAACATAGGTTAGAAAAGATCTGTGTGAATGATGACATAAAACAAAACCAGAATATTCTTTCTCATGTAAGAGTGTTTTACATTTATACATATGTTTATTCATTTTAGCACATGGGTCAGACTATGGTTAAAAAATATTTCACAATTTAATGGAATCAATACAGGTTAAACTCGTCACATGTACAAAATCATATCTTATAGCATCAGAGCTCTTGATATAAACCTGTCATGATGTGAAGATGCAGATTTAAGGAATACGTGCTGTGCCTTACTGTACGAATGTGTTAAGTGGTCAAATATCAAGTGGGTGGAGTTGATTGAAATAAATAGTCTCACTTCACTTGTCACTTAGTCAAATTTCACACAATGCTGGGATTTAAAAGTGAAACCAACTGGTGATTAGGATATGTTGGTAGGAGTACTGGTCCTAAACCTAGTTTAGTGCTTAGAACATGGTCAAATGTGCTGAATTAATGTTTGAATGAGGTATTGGCCTACTACTGCCCTACAATTCTGGGTCCTCATGTACAAATAGAGGATAATATTGCTTTTGGAAGGAGTTTTAGGAAGTCTTAGTTCACAGTTGGTGTGTACTTTGCATGGTGTATAAGGCAGGTAATGGTGACAAGACACCTTCTCTACCGCATTCACTTTGGGGACCAGAAAAGGAATAGCAAGTGCTTCAAGGAAGTTGAGAGATCAAAGAGCTGATAGCTTCGTGGTGGTTAAAGGAACTCAGGTTTTATGACATTTTCCTCTAGTCAGTATAAAAAAAAGTCACACATGTTAGTGTCCCACCAATCTTGTGCTGTCTCCAAAGGTGATACCGATGCTTTGTAAGAATGTGGTGATTTGCATCCATGACATCATCCTCAGAGGTTAGGGATGTAACCTGAACCTGCTTAATTCCCCCTTAGTAAACTGCTATGGTTCTGTTATCCATGAATTGATCCAAATTCGCCTTGACCACATCCACCTTCTCATCTTGCCCAGCTTTGCAGGTATAATAAGTTCCATGTGTTTACTAGTAACTGCATAAACAAGCTTTTCATGTTTGTTCTGAAACCATGCCCTGTAAGTTTTAGGGTACATTATGCACACTAGACTTTCATCAGTATGCTTGTGTTCACCCTGGTCATACCTTCCTGGTGTCCTAAATGTTGATCATATCACCTCTATTTTAGGGGAGAATTATCATACAAAGAAATTATTAAAAGGTCCTTCACATCTAATCCAAAATAAAATACATCCGTGTTTTTAAAGTTCTGAAAAACTCTTCCAGAATGAAAGGAGTTTTTCAGTGTTAGATTTTGGGAACTCCCAATTCCCTCACAATAGATTGGTTCTGTAACAAAGAAGAAGATTTGGTATGCAAACACTCCTAGCCAGAGCACATACAGACTTTCATAATTCACTCAGATATACCAGTCTAACCCTCAATATGTGATAAAAATTGATTATCCATTTAAAGTTGTTTCATGGTCCATGCATGTGTTTCCACTGGTGTTTTAAGTGGCTTTACACAGAGTGAAATAGCATTACTTAAACAGTAAAGTATAAACATAATATGGCTCGTTTATTAAGGTCCCAGTGCTGCAGCTGGAAGGCATCTCAGGCAGTCCCTATGCATAGAAAATGTCAACGTCCTTGACTTCGTAGCTAGTGAGACAATTGAGACACCTTGATGTGGACTATGTATGATTCTTTTCTCCACCTTTTCTTGCAGTAGATGATAGCCTGTTTTTTTTTTTCCCTTTCTTTCTAATCCAAACCATTTCTAGGCAGCTATGCATTATTCACATGAGTTGTTCGGTAATAAATGCTGTAGCTAAAATTTCAGCGTGTATTGAAATTCATTTCAATGTAAAAGTTTGGAGTTGTCATCTTTGTTGATGGTCATTGTTAAAGGAGGAAGTGTGATCTGCAAGATCATGAAAAAATAGTAAATAAAATTATTGGTTTTTTGCATAAAATCCTAATGAGATTGCCCAAATCTGTTCTACCATGAGCCTTGGCTATATCCAAAAACACCAGGGATGCCTGTTGTAGCAGACACTGTTAGTGACCCTTTCATATCCCCTGGTCATTCACCATCCCTGTGCAAGCCAACCAAATGGTCTTCAACTGAACACACCTGCAACTCTTTGCCTTTGGACTTTCTCTGGTTGCCAGAGCCTCCTTGGTTCACCTGTATGTCAAGCTGGCAGTGTCAGGGAGTCAATGATGAAAGTTGACTGACAAATACCCAAGCTTATCTGTATCTTGGGTGAAATATTTCTGACATGTGTTCTTTACTATCCCCATGAGTTCCCAGTGGGAGTGAGCTGTGGTTTCCCACAGTGGTAACCTGCTCAATAACATATGCCTTATTGGCTTTTTCCGCTTCCTCACTCCCCTATCAGTGCTTCCTGGCATTACTTCCCAAATAAACTCCTTGCTCACACATTCTTGCATCTCAGGGTCTGCTTCTGAGAGAGTCTAATCTCAGACTTTAAAATATATATATGCATGTGTATGTACATATGTGTGTATGTGTGTGTGTGTGTGTGTGTGTGTGTGTGTGTCACTCCCTTCAGTTGGCCTGAAGTTGGGCCAGATTGACTGCCATGTGAGTTCTATTTAACTCAGGCTAGTTTTGATCCCATGGCTGCGTGAAGCAAGACCCTGTGGTTGGTTCGTGAAAATCTTACTTGTTGATGTTCTTATTGTTACAATTAATATTGACAATTTAATTCTAAAAACGTGAATTGAATGGCATATAACTCATGCACAGAAAACAAACAAACAAAAATAACAAATTAGAAAGGATCATTTTGTTTTAATAAAACACTGTGGCCCCAGGCAAGAAAATTTTTTTTTCTAGTGTGGCAGTCAATGTGAGATAGATAGATAGATAGATAGATATTTTCCCACTCTGGCCCAATTTAAGGCCATCTGAAGGGAGTGAGGCCCAGAAAAATCTACACTTTTAATACATAAAGTTATTTTCACATATAGCCCAGTTTAGAAGAGGAGCTAGGAATGGCTTGCAGAAAATGGCAGCCATCAGTGAAGTTGTACTCACAGTGTTAAAACATGGCTTTCACCACATTCTCCTTGCTGGGAATTGCACAAACTCTCGAAAAATGTAGGTGAAATTTGGATTAGAGCAACCTGCCCTCATATTTTTAGACTTCATGAGGTCATTCTGTTTGTTTTATTTCCCACATGGACACCATGGGCTGAACAGAGGGTTCTGAGTTGACTACAGATCAAAATCACTGGGATGTACTTAAAATTGACCTGCATGTTTAAAATTTACTGTGGTTGAACCCAAGAAAAAAAGGCAGTCTTCTACTGTGCCTTTCAAGACAGAAGCTCTCACTGCTTAACAATGAAGAGAAATTCTAACCGAATTTAGGGGCAAGAACCTCGCTGTGCCTATTAATACTTTTTAGTAACTAGAAGGAAAAGGAATCCAAAGCCAACCCGAAACCTGTGCCAAACCAGAAATAATGAAGCATTTATGATTCAGAATTCACTGGGGCCATTTCTGAATCCTTAACTTTAAAGATATAAATATAATTTTGAGAAGTCTGAACAAAATCACTTTGAAACCTAAAGAGTGAAAATACATTTTCTGAGGAAAAAATAGGGGGAATGATTATATATTTATTTAATCTGGAGAAGATACTACTAATGGGTGGTGAGAACAAATTGTCACTTAACTGGGTCTTGAAGAACTGGGCTTGTAAGCATATGTTTTAAATAGAGATTCATTCATTTCATTCAATTCATGCCTTTAAGTTTCTAAGATGGACTGGATACTGGACTAGGTACCGGGATTACAAAGGTGAGTCCAATGTAACCAGGGCTTTTAATAAGTTCACTGTCTGGTAGATAAAATGAACATCTAGGGTTTTGTTGGCTTTTTTGGAAAATGAACTAATAAAGCATTGAATTCCTGTAATGAACAGAACGCTATGTAACTACAGAAGAGAGAGTAGCTAATTAACATAAAGCATATAAGAAAAGGTGTGTGCAATTGTTTTTAGCTATAAAGCACTATGTAAATGTTCTTATTTTTGAGAACAGCTGTGCCTAGGGAAGGGTGAGGGAGGTGGTCAAGGAAGATTCCAGGCAGAAAGTGACTTTCAACCTGGGGCTTGAAAAGGAGAAGTTTTTCAACAGGTAGGAGGAACAAAGGCAATACAGGGAATGGGCCCAGCATGGACAAAGCCTGGAAGCTGCCACAGTAGACTGAGAAGATGTGTCACTCCAGGTCTTTCCAGACACTTCTGCTCCATTGTTTCTTCCACTTATCCAAAGGGGAATTCCAGATCCCATGGAACCCTTTCAGTACCACTTACAAAGTCAAGCCAGAACCACAGTGGGTGTAGCATATGACACTAGAGCTCAACTCATAACACATCTGAAGACATAACATTTCCATGTACCTCAGCCTCATTTCCAATGACCAATACCTGCATCTTTGTGAGGGGACTGTCATCAGGCTGTTGGAGCCCTCTGTGCCCACCCCATGAGCGGGGGATTGACCTTCGGGGGTGTAGGCAATATAATGAATGACTGACTGCCAGGTGTAGGGTATAAGTAGCCTAGCCTCCTCAGCCCCGGAATATTTTTGAGGCAGGTAAAATATTATAAATAAAGCATGCAAGCTTATGTTTGGGGCCTCTTGTTTACTGTCTGTCAGATTCTAGATGTTTGTTCTAAACATTTTCCACTCTCCCCAAGGCCCCCAACCCCTTCCTGCCTCCATTTACCTGTCTTCAACATCACAGACATCCATGTGGACTTGCTGACTTTTGTTCCTCGCAGCCTCAGCATCTCTTTATCTTTATCCACCTTCTCCTCACTGGTCTCAGAGATAACATTCTCAGAAAACACAAATACAACACATCTTTTGATGCCTTTGAGCTAAATCCCTTGCTCCTAGACCAGCTCCTTCTTCTGTGTCTGTAATTTCATTCACCTCTCCCTCTTTGTGATTCTTGAGCCCTCCCTCCTGGACTCTTCTCTACCATCCTAAGTCTTTCCTACTCCACTGTTTTTTTGTTGTTGATTTGTTTTTTTTTTTTGCTTTTTCTTAAACTGCATATTCACGTTTCCTCTATCTTTAAAATCAAATAATATTCCCCGCAAAATACCATTCCCTTCACCTTCCTTCTATGAAATGCTAGTCAATCTGCCCCAGTCTTCTAGAAAGATTAATCTATACCTGCTTTCTTTGTTCCAATACTCACTCCCTCTGTTAATTTCTTGTAACCTAATCTCACTTACTCATAACCAATCTTTCTCTCATACCACCTGGATGCACATGATTCAAGGGTTTACCAGGGACCATCTATGGGGTTTGCAGTCCCTCTACCCATTGGTGCTGCAGGCATCTCTCTAATCTTCTCTGATCTGTTTTTTTCCCTGGGTTTTAAGGGGCAGAACTTACTCCTTTGTTCACTAAACATCCATTGTCTACTCATCTTTGATGGGTGTGGTGTGGGGCAAACACAAATGAGGCCCGGTTTTTCCCTTAAGATGTTAACCCTCAAATACCAACATACATGTCAATGTGTTGGAATAAAAGCGTGTGCATGGGGGGGGCAGGGACAGAACAAAAAAGAAAAGAATAAAAAAAATAAAATAATAAAATAATAAAAGCATGTGCTGAGGACTTCTGGACTGATGAATAAGAAGTGATTAATTGAGTCTGGGGCTTCAAACAGCTTTGGGGATGACCCCAAGGGAAGTTGTAGCCTAAATGGCAATGTAGACCGTCATGGCATTAACAGAAGTCAAGAAGCCAGGGATGGGAAACTCTGGTTTGTGGATGATGAGTTCAGATTTGGCTGTGTTTTGTGTGAGATGGCAGCTGGGCGTGCAGGAAGTCAAACCAGTCCGTCTGGTGAAAGATACAGACAAGAGAGCTAGGTTTGGTAGTCACCTGCAGAGGGGGGTGGCTGACACCAGGAGAGTGGATGAGATCACCGGGAGACAAGGCTACAGAAAAAGAAGAGAAGAGAACCAGGGGCAGAGCTTGTGGTGAAGGGAGAAGAGAAGCTAGAATCCCTGAAGGAGGACATCCCTGTCCTTCCATGTCCTCTTCTATACAATCACCAGAGCAATGCATTTGAAATGAGAATCTATTCTGGTCACTTCCCTGCTTAGAAATCCTCAATGGCTCCCATATTGCCTACAAGATAAAACAGAAAAAAAAATGTCCTTAGCACAAGGCCCTTCAAGGTCTAACCTCTGTGTACCTCGTCTTGTTTATCAATCCTTCCTGGCAGGGGCCTTTTCTGATCCAGTGGTTCTGACCTTGAGCTTGCATTAGAATCACGTGGAGAGCTAGTTAACACACAGAGGGCCAGGTCCCCTTCCCTCAAAGTTTCTCATTCCCTAGGTCTGGCGTGGAGCCTGAGAATTTGCATTTCTAATGAATTCCTAGGGATGCTGATGCCCACCCTCACCCTTTAAGGACCACTGCTGTAACCATGGCAGGCTCCCTTGGCCAGGACAGAGTTCTCTGCCTCTGTGTCTTTACTGATAATATTCCATGCCTGTAATTCCACCCTCTCTTCATGGCCCATGGCAAAGTTCTAGAAACTTCCTAGACTAATTCTCCTCAGTGGCTGTACACCCTCGTTCCTGCCTCCCTCCTACTAACAGTTATTGGGCACCTCTAAAAGGCAGGCACTATGCTAGATTTGATTTGCCAAGGCAATTCGGAAAGCAATACAAACTCAGGACTGAGCCCTTGCACGGGGCCCAGTCTTGATATGTTGGTGTGCTGCCTGCCCCAGTCAGGATCCCGGGTGGTCCCAAGGATTGCAGGAAAAAGGAAGGGAGGGAGGAGTTAGCAGCTCTAACCATGAAGCTCTAGAGAAAGAATGATTCAGGGGCTGACTGTTGACAGTATTGGTGCATTTGTCTTTTGTCCCCCTTTGGAACACAGATTACTTAAATGCCAGAGTAGAACTCTTTTTGTATTCTGTGCTGCCTACAACTGCCTTGTATATAAGAGGTGCTTATTTTTGAATAAATGAAATGAGGAACAGCAGTGTGTCCAATTTGTTATTTGCTTCTAAGTTTATTTAAACAGAAGAGGCCATGACAGATGACATCTGTGCCATATACATTTGTCACATTTACGTCACACTTATGTTAACATGCAGCTTTTGAAAGTACATTTCATACGATTGCCATTATCTTCTGTTATCCTCCCTTTTTTATCTGATCAATTAGGAGGTAGCTTTTGACCAGCTGGCCATTAGGCAAAGAGACAGATATTTACCTATTTGATAGAGCCTAAAAGACTGGGACAACTCAAAATAGGGCATTTCTAAACAATGACTTTAAAAAGTAAGATATTAACTTCACACAGAACTTTGTTTTCCCAAAATAAATCTAGAAATTTAGATGTTTTTTTTTTAAACCCAGTGGATTTGGATTGTTTTTTTTGGAAGACTTACACCAGGTTTTTTTCTGATCATAACATAGTAATGTAGCACCACTTTGCCATCTAGTGTTGCGGGTCAGTATTACCTGCGGTGGTAGCAACAAGCAGTTTTCTTCAGCTCTTATTAAAGTTTGCAAAGACGTCTACGAGAGTTAAATATATCTTAGAGTAGTACCACGAATCCTGTTTGAAAAAAAGTCAGTCTTCTTTCCTATTCTTCCCTTCTCAAAGTCTTTGGTAAACAGCCAAGCTGAGCTAAATACAGAGCATTTCACAGCTTGTGCCCTTAGCAATTCCCTGACTGCATCCGCTGGGAGATTTCCTTCTAGGTGAGAGAGGATGGTGGAAGAGGACAGAGCAGCTGGAAGTGGGTCTAAGTTGCTCAGCTGAAGTTGACATGAGAATTGAACGTGGCCTTAGAAGTAGACCTTGGTTGATGAGGAAGCCCACTGTGAATGTTATACAGGCAGAGTCCACAGCAATACTACCAGGGCTCACATCTTTGTTCTGCCATTTACTAAACGTGGGACGTTGGGCAAGTCATTTAGCCTCACTGAACTTCAATTAGCTTGCCTGTAAAATGGATATACTGTCCACTCATATGGTTGTTAATATTAAAGGAATCTGTATATGTAAAGCATATGTGCTATATATCTACTACACAATCTTTGAATCCTTGGTTTATAACTTACTACTTGTGTGATATTAAGCAAGATTTTTAATCTCTTTAAAGCCTTTAAGCCTCAGTTTCCTTATTTATGGAGATAATATTTTTTGGTTATAAGCAGTAGCATACCTGGCATATTTGCCATCCAGAGCAGATATTTTTTAATATTCCCCTTCTCTATATGAAAAAATCTTTTTCAGTGATAATCATGAAGTGAAACAATTATAATGGCCCAAAGAAACATGGACAGTGGGATTTTTTCTTTTATTGAATTTTCATGCCAGTAAAAAAAAGTAAAAGAAAAGAAAAATACTACACCCCCCCAAAAAAAGAAATTGAATTAATATTTTGATTTATATTAATGTTTTTGAAGGAGCGGGTACTCAGAAGAAGAAACATGTCCAATCCAGTGAACATGCAGGATTCCAAGAGTGATTTGCACACAGAATGACAGATTGAAACACCTCAAGTTCTGTTTCTCCCTTTTCACAGTCACTGTCCTCTCATTGTGTTTTCAAATCTACTGTTTAAATGCAGGAATGTGTAATACCACAGAAACCAGAGAGGCAAACTGCATCTGAAGTGAGCCCGAATCAACACAAACTAACTCTGTCCATGTGTGTCAACAGCTTGCTGTATATTGGGGGCTGGGGCCTCTTCGCAATCTTCTGTGCAGAAAGCACTACTAAAAGGTGAGTGATAAAAATGTGCCAATTTGAAGCTTACATATATATTATTTAAAACACAGCAGTAACCTTGGCAATTGTAGTCTTAATCCAAAAAGATCTTTTGGGGGTGAGGGAGGAGTGTTTTATCACTGCCATTGTTTAGAATTGCTTGGACATGCTGATAAGAAAAAAGAGACCAACTTGTAGTTGGTTTTATTATTGTTTTTAAATTCTTCACAAAGTCCTCTGATTGTCTATACCTGGAATCGAGGGCTCCCACTGCCCTGCTGTTGGTACTCATTCCTTCCAAGAGTTAAACAAGAAAAGCTGCCAGGACAAAACATTCCATACTGAATATTTAACATCTCCAATACAGTCTTCTTCCATGTGTTATTTCCTCCCTCCCCTCCTCTTACCCACTCAAAACCTGCTCTCCATCCCCCCACACATACATATACATGAATAAATGATTTTGAGCCTTCAGGTGACCAGACAATCAGTGATAAGCTAACTGACAAGTCCAGTGTCCTATCATGTTTGATGACAACTAATCAACAGCTTAGGCCTTCATTCGAAACACAGACTTTCTCTGGAGTTCCTCTCAAGACATCTCTCAACACCAAAAGGTAGTTGTTCCGAGTGGTCTTGGTAAGTGGATATGAAGACCCCACTGCAGGGTTTGGCCCATAAGCCTGTCATTTACCTCTCTTCTCTCAAATCTGTTTGCCCTTGGCATCCTCCACTCTGTATCACAAAGCACCCCATTTCCCTCGCTTCTGGGCAGGTTGGGCCAATAGAAAGCACAGGCAGAAGACTGGAGGGAGAAAAGAGGGGAGAAGTCAGGCAATCTCCCCACCCTCTCACTGCCTCAGGCAGCGTCTCTGCAAGAACTATGTCTCCTCCACAGAGACAAATTTCCTGAAAAGTTAATGAAGCTGAAGCTCCAGGGCCTCTCACTCGCGCAGACCTCGTCCAATGCCCTGTGTGTATAATTTTTAACAGCTTTATTGAAATATAATTTACATGCCATAAAATTCACCCATTGTAAGTGTATGGTTCAATGGTTTTTAATAAATTTATTGAGTTACATAACCATCACCACAATCCAGTTTTAGAACATTTCCATCACCCCCAAAAGTTCCCTCGTGTCTGTTTTCAATCAATCCAGGCTCCTAACACCAGGCCCTGGTAACCACTAATCTCCTTTCTGTCTCTGTGGATTTGACTATTCTGGACACTTCATATAAATGGAATCACAGTATGAGGTCTGTCGTGACTGGTTTCCTTCACTGAGCAGAATGTTTTTGAGGTTCATCCATGTTGTAGCATATACCAATACTTCATTTCTTTGTATTGCCAAATAATGTTTATTGGCTGGATAGTCCCCATTTTGTTTAGACATTCACCAGCCGATAGACCTCTGTATAATTTTGTATTTGTAATTTTACATTCTTTGTCTTAAAAAGGGTTCCCTAGATCATGTAAGCTTGAGGTCCCAAAAATCTTCAAGTGCCTCCACCTCTGTGTCTCCAGCCCTGTGGCAGACAGCCACCAAGAGGGCCACCTGTGACCCTCCCTCCTGGTATCATTGCCCTGTGTCGTCCTCTGTCCTTGAGTATGGGCTAGACCTAGTGGCTTCCTTCTAACAAGTAGAATATGGCTGAAGGGTTGGGATGTCACTTCCAAGATTAGGTTACAAAAAGACTGTGACTTCCGTCTTGCTCTCCCTTTCTCACACGCTCGCTCTCTCGGAGCCCTCACTCTAGAGGAAGAAAGCTGCCATATTGTGAGTAGCCCTGTGGAGAGGCCCACAAGACAAGGAATCGATGTCTTCAACTAACAGACAGCAAAAGCTTGAGGCCTGCTAGTGTCCATGTGAGTGAGCCTGGAAACAGATCCTCCCTCAGTTGGACCTTAGGATAACTGCAGCCCCAACTCACTCGTTGATTGCAGCTTCTGGAGAAACTCAGCCAGAACCACTGGCTAAGCTACTCCTAGATTCTTGACCCACAGAAACTGTAAGGTAATAAGATTGTTGTTTACAGAAGCGAAGTTTTGGAATCATTTGTTATGCAGCAATAGGCAAACACAATCCCCACCTGGTTGCCTCACTTCCCACAGGCTGGCAGCCTTTGCCACATCTCTGGCTACTGCCATATGGCCCTGGCTTCTGGTCTCTGGTAACACTACATCCTCCCACGTTGCTGCAGTCCTAAGGGTGGTAGCAACTTCTTGCTGTGGCTAATCTCTGTGTTGCCTTAGGAGCCCCTCTTTGACTTCTCACTATTCTAGGACCCATACAACCAGCTTCTGTCTAAAACACCTAGAGCCGTTTCTATTCCTAACGTTGCAGAGGAAAACGTTTCATCTTCTATGACATGCAGCCTCACTTGAGCCTTCACAAGTCTGTTTAGAAAAAGAAAAAAAATTAGTGTGGGGCCGAGAGTCCTGTAGGTCTTAGAATCAGTCTTCACAAATAAAATAGGCTAAGACAGGAAGCCACTCGCTGAGCTACCAGATAGCACAGCAACAGCTCTGAAAGGTGATGACAGAGTGACTGAGCAGCTCTTCTCACCATCCCACTCTGTGGCGAGCATTCTGGAGCAGCGAGAGAAGGTGTATGAGCAAGAGTGTTCGTTCTCTAATGGCAGCAGCCATCCTTGGGATTCCCAAGGCAAAACAGGGTCTTCCTGAAACACAGCAGGCTGAGGGGAGGTCAGAGGGCTGGGCAAGGGGAGAACACGATCATGATCATAGAAGGCCAAGCCCAATCCTCTGGGGCTTGAGCGGCTTCACTGAGGGCTCCATACTGCCTACGTCATGGCCTGGCTGCTCTGGAAATGGATTTAAGCCCCAACATGAGGCACCAGTTCCTACAGACTGGTGCGCCAGGAAAGGCTATGCATCCTTTTCCCCTCGGTAAACAAAGAAGTTGCTCTTTCCTAGACCAACCTGGGAAAACAGAAAAGAAGCCTTTGGGCTTGGTTCCTCATCTTTCAATTCTCAGCTTGGTTGGGAGGTAGGGCTGTTGGCTGGGGGAACTGTTTTCCCCCTCCACCTCCCAATACTGTTATTGACTCTTGTGGATGGTGGCCCAAGAGGAAACTGAGCAATACAGACAACTCCCTGGCATGTTTTGGGCTCTTAGGGGCTGAGTGTCCTGCACAACCAGCGATCATTCTTCACTTACACCCTGTAGCCGTTGGTTTCCTGTCCACTGCTTCCTGGCGGCTTCTCCCTTTCTCCTGTGTTATTTCATGGACCAGCACCTTCAGACCCACCCCCCACCTCTGACTGAGGAATTGGCAGCTTCTTCTGACACAACTGGGCTCAGCAGCTCTCCCCATGTCGCAGAGGTGATGAATTGCCTTGGAGTCATCATGCCCCTCTCGTCAGTGCAGACACCCAGCTGACAGAGGGACAGACAGAATGTTGGCAATAGGCAAGTCTGGTGTCAGAAACCCTATGTGGAGTTTGTCTCTGAGTGCACTGTCTGAAAAGAGAAAGGGCATACAAAGAGGGAAATTAGGAATAAAATGGCTAGAAGGATTATAAGATTGATTTCACTCTTGCTGCAACTGTCAGCTGTTTGGGGAATCTGAGCCCAGCCTCAGCTAGAGCTGGGGAGAAGTTAAAGAACAATGGCTAATAAGAAAGACAGTTCCCCCTCCTTCTACAGACCACTGCTGCTTTCTCTTGCTAGAATAGATTTCACCAAGCAATTCAGTATTGACTCTCATCATTTACATCTTCATTAAATATTAATCTGATATCCTGTAATTGTTCATTGCTTTTAAATCTGGGCTGCATTCTGTGAGGAACTGTGCTAATTTGTTCTCCTCTGTTTTGGGCCCCTGATCTCTTTGGGATGTCACCATCAAAGGCTGTTGGGCACAGGGCTCAGGTCCAACGTAGGGTACAAGTTCAGAAGCAAGGGAGTCACTCGTTGCCCACCAGTGTGTTTGATGGTTATTACTTGTGTGATGATGGGGAGTAATGTACATTATGCAGGCTCTCAGGGCTCTGCCGGTGAATTACAGATCACTTTGTCCTTTAGTCTGTTAGCACACCCATAAATTACAGCACTGCCTGGGTAGAGCTCATATGGAATACCACCATTAAAAAAAATCTTTTCCAGTGTCTTTAATTTGAGGACCACAAATCAATTAGGTTACCAGTCATCATAAACACTTAATGAGTTGACAAACAGAAACCATCTCCATTTTGTGGATCTGCAAGAAAATGTGAGGACAGGCAGTGGCAGATGTGGCAATGGACTCAGGGTTTGGTGAGGACCTGCTTTTTCCGGTGGCAGCTTATTGTCACGCATTTTATGGGGCACATTAAGGGAAAATTGGGTTTGGGTTCTATTCAGATATTTGAAAGTGGGAGTGCTCTTTCAGCATATTAGTTTTAATGCTTTTGGCTGCATGTAACTAAATACTCAACTAAAATAATTTCAACATTAGGACTATTTCTCATTTTTAATATACCAATAAATCCACAGATGAGTGGTGTCAAGATTGGTTCAGTAGCGTCACACTGGCACCAAAGACCCAGGCTTCCTCCATCTTTCTGCTCTTTTCTCTTCAGGGTATTCACTGGGTACCTAGGATTGTCCCCTCATGGTTGCAAAATGGCTTCCATGGTTCCAGGCATTGAATGAAAGCATAACAATGTCCAACTAAAGAAGAGAAATGTCTACACCCATGAGGGATTTTTTTATTTGGGAAGAAGTCTTCCCAGAAGCCCCCCCTCCTCAGTTCTCATTAGCCAGAATGGGTCACATGTCTATCCCTTAACTGGAAAGTGAGAAGCTGATATTTTCAACCTCTAGGATGGGAATTTCTCTGCCATCAAGAAGGGAGAAGGAAATAGTTTTTGTGCTTATAACTAGCAGTGTTTGCCACACTTAGATTCAAATTTTATTGAATTCTTGGCATATGCCTACTGCTTTTAGGCACCTTCATGTGCATTACATTATTTACCTAATTAAGCTACAATAAAGTTAAAATGGTCAATAAATATCTTCTGGGGTCTTAGAGGCCAATTGTTCACCTCTTTATCTCTGCAGCCCTAGAGCTGTCCATTTGCAAATAAGAATACTATCCAACTACCTCTAATAACCAAATGAACAGAAACTCAGCATGAAAAAGAAAAGCCTGGCCAGGTGCAGTGGCTCATGCCTGCAACCCCAATACTTTGGGAGGCTGAGGCAGGAGGATCACTTGAGGACAGGAATTCGAGACCAGCCTGGGCAACATAGCAAGACCCCAGGGTCTCTATAAAAAAATTTAAAAACTAGCCGGCACAGTACCTCATGCCTGTAATCCCAGCTACTTGGGAGGCTAAGGTAGGGGAATTGCTTAAGCCCAGGAGTTCCAGCCTGGGTGACAGAGCAAGATCCTGTCTCTACCAAAAAAAAAAAAAAAAAAAAAAAAAAAAAAGACCGGAAAATGCTATTAACATGGATTCAAATGATCTGGATTATTGAGACTTCAATTTTCTTTGTTTCTAGCAGAGTTAACGTAAGAATGAGAATGAATGGGCCACACCTAATATTCAGAGTAAAAAACACAGCTAAAAGATCTTAATTCATGTTCTTTCAAGTTGCGTAAGAACCAAAAATGGCCACAGATATAGACTCACCACAAGGAATAGCTCAGAATAAAAAGACCCAGAGCCGGGCACAGTGGCTTACACTTGTAATCCGAGAGACTCAGGAGCCTGAGGTGGGAGGATCGCTTGAGGCCAGGAGCTCAAGACCAGCCTGGGCAACATAGTGAGACTCCCGTCTCTTAAAAAAAAAATGGAAAATTAGCTGGGCGTGGTGACAAGTGCCTGTAGTCCCAGCTAGCCAGGAGGCTGAGGCAAGAGGATCACTTAAGCCCAGGAGTTCAACGCTGCAGTAAGCTATGATCATGCTACTGCACTCCAGCCTGGGTGACAGAGTGAGACTCTGTCTCTATTAAATAAAAAAAAGGACCCAAATACTGCTGTGCTCCAGCATATTAGCTTAGTTCGACCCCCATCGACTGGGCTTATTCATTTGAGCCCAGTGAGAATACATTATCGTTCACCTATGTTTTGCATTGGAGTCTCTGTCAACAAGTAATCAAGTCTCAACAGATGTTTCACTTGCTATAACAAAGCCACTGCCACAAACAATAATGCACAGATGTTCCCTTTGAAAAGCAGATTAAAAATGTTTTTGTTGATGTTTTCAAATTATCAAATGAATTGGGAAGGATATGGATGCAAAATTGGTTTCAGGAATATCTATTTGAAACTGGATTTTTAAAAAATTAATTAACTATAACCTCTTTGGGTAAGATTAATCAAACTTCAACAAATCAAGTAGAGAAATAAACATTGTGCGTTTTGTTGTCAAGGAAGATTTACGTGGCTAGATATTATGAAATTTGCTCTTTCACAAAAGAATTTTATTTCTTTCATTTTCTTTTTCTATCCTTTATTTCCCTTACTATACTTTCCATAAGGTCTATTTACTCTTGTGTTACTTTCAGTCTTTGTTTCTGAAATGATTTTTTTTCTTTATTTGCTGATTCTTTCCCAAGACCTGAAAGCTCTTTTCACATCCTCCTGGTGGTTAGCCATAGTATTTCAGAGCTTTGCCATTTCTGATCTATGCTGCTGTTTCGTAGCTGTATAGTTTTCTTACTTTCTTTTACCTCATTTTGTGTTATTACATAATAGGTTTCATTTGTCTTTGGTCATATTTTTCTGCTGTGCCTTCATTATCTGTTGATATATTCTTTGATTCATTCCCTCTTGGTACTTGTCATATTTTTGTAAGGGGTTTGATCATCATCTTTTTCTGTTATTCATTTTTAAATGAGGTGAGTTTTCTTATATTTTTAGAATAGGGATCGATCTTGAATAGAGAGTAAGCAAACTAGAGCTGCTGTTATGGACAGAATGTTTGTGTCTCCCCAAAATTCATATGTTGGAACCTAATCCACTATGTGATGGTATTAGGAGGTGTGAGACCTTGGGGAGGTGATTAGGTCATGAGGGTGGAGCCCTCATGAATGGGATTAGTGCCCTTATAAAAAGACCCCAGAGAGCTCTCTCTCCCTTTTCCTCCACATGAGGATAGGATACAAGAAGGAATCAGCCATATGCAACCTAGACGAGGATCCTCCCCAGAACCTAACTATGATAGCACCCTGATCTCAGACTTTCCAGCCTCCAGAACTGTGAGAAATAAATTTCTGTAACTTATAATCCACCCAATCTATATTACTTTGTTATAGCAGCCCAAACCTACTGACAACTACTTTCCTAGGTTACCTGCTTGAGTTTCTTATGCAGCTTCTGATTGGGGCAAGATCATGATGGCAATGTAGCTTTTTAATATCTCCAAATCTCCTCTCTGCTTTGACTGAGAAGCAGGGCTGGCTTTATGGGTGTGTGGTCTGTGCAGTCATGCAGGGTTCTTTCTGCTCTGGGTTTCATACTCTGCTGTTGTGGCCATGAAATCTTTAATAGTGTTTGGAACAAGGGGCCCTGGATTTTCATTTTGCACTGTGCTCTGCAAATTACACAACTGGCCCCATTGAGGAGTATTAAAAAACATGGCCTCTCCATGTAGCCCCCTGAACAGTTCTGAAGTTGGCCTCCTCTGGACCTATCCCAGCCAGTATGTGAACCTTCTGTCTCTCTCCCTCCAGTGTTTTTGGCTTGCTCAATTTGCATTCCACTCCCAATAAGATTTTCCCCAGAGTGGGTCTCAATTCTTCTCCACAGGGGATGTCGTTGGGTATTTCTGTGGCTCTTGCATGCTTAACTCATCTTAGTGCCCTGTGACCTTCCTGCAGCTCCTTAGTGGGCCCTCTTGGTCCTTTCGGGACTCACGTGCAAATGGAAACTATGAAGCTGTTTCCCATGACTGTCAAATCTGCTCACTGAGCATTCCACTTAAAGTGAGATTCTCTTCTTTTGGAAGTTAGTATTTGTTGGCAATTTCCATGTCTTGAGTCTCTTAAGATAATCAGAAAACCCCCTTATCTTCTCTCCATTAACCTCATGCAGCTGCTAAATGCATAGGCGTCCTGCTGCTGTCAAGGCTTGGACCCAGGCCCCCAGATTCTGGGGTTCTTGGGCATACTTGCCTCTTAGTTTTTTTGAAGATGTTATCTGTGGTATTTTTTTGTTTGTTTGTTTTGCTATCCCAGTTGTTATGAGGGGATTTGGAGATATTCAAAAACTACATTGCCATCATAATCTTGCCCCAATGAGAAGCTATATAAGAACTTTTGGATTTGACACACTTAGAATCATTAACTATTAACTAAGTACTACACCAGATTTTCTTTTCTTAAAAATTATTTTTAATTGACAAATCATAATTGTATACATTTATGGGCTACAATGTGATGTTTTGATATATGTAAACAACATGAAATGATACACCAGATTTTCAAAGGCTGCTTTCTATAACAATCTTTATCCAGGCACATCTTATCAAAGAGGCTGAAATACAAAATAGGAAGAGACATGGTGTGATCCTAATTGGCAGGGCACATGTGGTCTCATTTAAGCACGAAACAGTAAAATATTTTTTTTAATTTGGAACTAAAGCCGACAAGAGCTGCCCAATCAATACCTAGCAAAAGACATACCATGTTTTTTTTTTAAAGAAATCGTTTATATTGTAAATAAAATGAGGCAGTAATATATAATTTTCACTCAGCATATGCAGCATTGTTTATTTTGGCAGAATAGGGCTGTGGAAGCAGGGCACATATCAAGAACATTTCGAATCATAGTCCATGAGGTCCCACCAAAGTTCTTCCTCAACCAAGGTCACCTGCCATTCATTCATTCATTCACCAGATATCTGTGAAATCTCCCCTGTGCCAGAGATGTTTCAATGAGGGGACAGAGTCCCTGATTACTGGGAATGAGGCAGGCAGCCTCATACATTCTCAGAAAAATGTGATTGGTGCTCAAGTAAGGACCAGAAGAAGGAAGCCCGTGTCTGCTTACGAGGTCAAAGAGGACTCAGTCCCATACTCTGTTGTGTTCCTGCTATTTAGTAAAGTCAAGCCACTCTCCTAGCTGCACTCAACCACACTCTTCTTCAAGTCTTTACAACTCTACTCGTCAGTTAAGCCTTGCCTCATTAATGCCACTTTATAGTGGTATTTACCTTTCTTTGAATTCTGAAGCTCATAACACGCTGTCTCACATTTGTCTACATATTATTCTACAGTTGCTTTGTTTTTAACTCTATATTTGTATATTTCTTTTCTCCAACTGGATTATAAGCTCTTCCATGATAGAGGCCATATCTTCTATTGCTTTCCATCTTCTCTAATATCTAATGTGATAGCTAGCACAAAATAGACATTTAATAAATGCTTTTTAAAGAAGAGAACAATGAGTGAGTAAATAAAGTTGTAGAACTCAATTGCTGCACACTAAAACATAAGATTTATTTTTCTTGTGATGGTTTGTTACATGAAATTTGATAGGACTGGTTGTGCATTCTTCAAAATATGGGAGAATTGACCTGCTTCTGAGACTTAAATAATGCAGCCACATTGGCTTTCCTTTGCAAGGTTGATAAGGATTCTAGTGTTAATACAAAAATGTACCTTCATCTGAATTAAATAATTAGTTCAAAGTATACAGCTTGTATAGCATATAGCTGCACCATGTTGTGGGAAGAACATAAGCTTTGGAATAACGGACACCTAGTGTCAAATTCTAAGATGCCACTCACCGGCTAAGTGACTCCTGAAATTAGTAAGCACTGCCCAATCTGTCTCAAGTTTGTCAAATGGGGACATTTATGCCTACAGTATGCATCTTGGGAACAGGATGCATCTTGGGAACAGGATGCAATAGACAATCCTGAGGATTTCATAACTTCTGCAAAGCACTTAGCCAGCCCAGTGCCAGCACATAAAAGGCATTCAAGAAACAATGTCTTTTTCTTTCTGTTCTTTTCATCTCATACAAAGAACAACAATTTTTCCACGACTGAGAATACAAAAAAATATACTTAACATTGAAGGGGACTGACACATCCTTTTTGATAGCTCAGAAATGACTTTAAGATCTTGCAATTCTTAGAAACTAAGAAAAGGAAAGAGTGGGAGGAGGTGAGGGATACAAAATTACCTATCGGGTACAATGTACACTATTCTGGTGACAGGCATACCAAAAGCCCTGACTTCAGCATTATACAATTCATCCATGTAACAAAAAACACTTGTACTCCCTGAATATACAGAAATAAAAAAAAGATCTTACAATTCATAGTCATTATTTTAACAAAAATATTTCACCCACTATATCCTACAATTATTATTACAACTAATTATGATTAATTTTCTTCATCTATCTACCTATCTATCCATCTATCTAGATGGTTAATAGGTATTTCCGGAATAAAAAAAGACCAGATTGGCCAATTTTTCCATGCTTGTATTTTATGTGCAATTATAGTTCTGCATTCTTCTTGATATATTCTCATCTCAGTCCAATATAATAGGTTTACAAGTCCCAACATCGTGTATCAATTGACAGTATATGCTCTGTATTGATATTCTAAAATTGGGCGAGTGCCCCTAAAGTTTCTGTAGTTATGAGACCGATTTGGAGACTAGGTATTTATCTTTCTATTACATAGACAAGATCTTTCATCCCAGGCCCAGGTGATCTCCTATTAGAATATCGTTTAGAAAATGTAACAACTGCAACTTTTTAAAAAGACAGGCCTAATTCTTATACTCATCATATATGCAAGGCAGTAATTGTAGGCTTGAAAACCATAGAATTTTGTACTGAGCTTGATGTAAAAAAAAAAAAAAAAACAAAAACATCAGTGGAGCCCCTCAGCTTGTAATAGAGAAAGAGGTCAGACTCAATTCATTGTCTGACATCATCTGGCAATACAGGTTCTCTTATGCTGTCAAGTTCACAGGAATAAGATCACAGGAATGTTTAATAAGGCAATGAGTTTCTCTATATTTCATCTATTTTCTTGTAAGACTACGAAGCTAATAAGAATGTTTAAATACGTTGACAAGGAAGAAAACGAGATATTTTTAAGAACCCTTATTTCATCTACTACCCTACATTTCATCCTTGCCACCAACCTCAAATAGAGGTCAAACTGAAATGTTTCATTCATAGATGCCAATTAAACACCACCTTTTTGATTGACAGCTTAATGACACAATGAAAATAGCAACACATGGACGATGAAATCATAGGTGACAATAACTCAAGAAATTGGAGAAATAACCTTTTCTGATATTTACATCAAATCTATTTTCTTTTTAGAAAACTCCCACTCTTCATCTGTCTTCCCAGATATGTGCATGTGGTGTGTGCACACATGCACGCATAAACAAACACTGAATAAATCCAATGATAGATGATGTAAGGTAGTATAATTATTTCTATATAGTAATTTTGCCTAGTAATGAGATATTAGTTGACATTTTTGAGACATTTTTATAATCAAGTACATAGTCAATTGTACACATTCTTAAGTGTTCTGAGAAAATTGACAGCTTGTTGGACTCACTTATATGCATGTCCATTACATAAAGCTTATTAATTGTATTGTTTGAATCCTCTATATCCTGATTAAGCTTTCCCTTTCTTGATCTATATGTTTCAGAAAGAAATGTGTTAAAATTCTCCACTAATTGTAGAGTTTTAAATTTTTCTATCCAATATTGTTGATTTTTGTTTTATAAATTTTGAAAATCCATTGTTAGATGTATATCAGTTCTTGACTGTTATATTCTTCTTTTTATTGCTAGGCAATGACCTTCTTAGTATCAAATAATAATTTTTGCCTTGAAGTTTATTTAATTTGACATAAACATTGCTATATCTGATTTCTTCTTGTTATCCTTTGTTTCATATGTCTTTCCTCTTCAGTAGTTTTGTGTCATTATGTTTAAGAAGTTTTTCTGGATTTTAAAAAAATATGAAGTAAGAAACTATTTTATAACTTTTGAGTTTAATTCATATATATTATTGTGGTTTCTAATATATTTTTATTTATTTCTAACATCTTTGCATTTTCTTTGTATTATACTTTTTCTTGTTTTCCTTTTTATTTTCTTGAATTGACCTTATTTTTTATTGCTTCCTCTTTCTTAGTCTTCTGCTTTAGAAGTTATCATTCAATTTCCATTATTTAGTGGTGATTCATAAATGCTTAATATGCATACTTGACATGAAAAGTTAGTGTCTCTACCCTCCTCTTGAACAAGATAAGAACTTGGAACACAAACTCCAAGCACAATCTTTCTATCTTCCATGTTTTTGTTGCCTAGCATGAGGGAGTCTTCTAAAAGTTCATGGAAAATCATGTATAAACTATGCAGAGATTGCAAAATTTCTTTGTGCCAAAATAAACTCATACTAACTTGTTATATACTATGCCTGAACAGGATCTAGTTTTAGGCACTAAGAAGGATAAGGCATCAGTTTGAAAAGAGCCCCTATCAGAGCAACATGAATTCTGCTAAAATTGAAACAAAAGCAAACATCAAATTTATGGTGAAGCTTGGGTAGAAGAATGCTGAAATCATTGATACTTTACAAAAGTATATGGGGACAATACCCCTAAGAAATCAACAGTTTCAAATGGATAACTCGTTGTGAGAAGGGGTGAAATGATGTTGAAGATAAAAGTCTGCAAAGGCAGACTATCCACCTCAATTTTTTTTTTTTTGAGACAGAGTTTCACTTTGTTGCCCAGGCTAGAGTACCGTGGCATCAGCCTAGCACACAGCAACCTCAAACTCCTGGGCTCAAGTGATCCTCCTGCCTCAGCCTCTCCAATAGCTGGGACTACAGGCATGCGCCACCATGCCCGGCTAATATTTTCTATATATTTTTAGTTGTCCAGCTAATTTATTTCTATTTTTAGTAGAGGCAGAGTCTCGCTCTTACTCAGGCTGGTCTTGAACTCCTGACCTCGAGTGATCCTCCCACCTCAGCCTCCCAGAGTGCTAGTATTACAGGCGTGAGCCACCGCGCCCGGCCTGCCTCAATTTTTTGAGGAAAAAAAATAATCTTGTTTTGCCCTAATTGAAGAGAACCAATGATTACCAACAGCAGAAACAATAGCCAACACTGTAGGCATCTCAACTGGGCCAGCTTACACAATTCTGACTGCAAAATTAAAGTTGAGCAAACTTTCCACTCAGTGGATGAACCTTTGCACCCAGTTCAGCTGCAGGTAAGAGCAAAGCTTTCAATGGAAATTTTATCAAATGAGATCAAGATCCTGAAGCGTTTCATTGAAGAATTGTAACAGGAGATAAAGCATGGCTTTATCAGTAGACAAAACACAACTGAAGCAATGACTACCAAGAGATGGAAGTGGTCCAGTCAAAGAAAAGCAGACCAGTCAAGAGTGAAGGTCATGGCAACAGTTTTTTGGAATGCTCCAGACATTTTGCTTGTTGACTTTCTAGAGGGACAAAAACCAATAACATCTGCTTATTATGAGTGTGTTTTGGAAAAGTTAACCAAAGTTTTAGCAGAAAAACACCCAGGAAAGCTTCACCAGAGAGCCCTTTTCCACCTTGACGATGCTCCTGCTCATTCTTATCGAACAACAGCAATTTTGTGAGAGTTTTGATGGAAAACCATTAGGCATCCACCTTACAACTCAGATTTGGCTCCTTCTGACTTCTTTTTTTCCCTAATATTAAAGAACACCTTTCTTCTTTCTTTCTTTAAAGAACACCCATTTTTCTTCAGTTAATAATGTAAAAAAGAGCACATTGACATGGTTAAATTCCCAGGACCCTCAGTTATTTAGGGATGGACTAAATGGTTGGTATCATTGCTTATAAACATGTATTGAATTTTATGGTGCTTATGTTGAGAAATAAAGTTTATATTTTTTATTTTTGTTTTAATTCCATTTTCCATTAACTTTTTGAAGTTACCTCATATTTAGTTGCCCCTTGTTTTTAACCTCCTATTGCTCACCCTCCTTGTTATTGTTTTTATCGTAAATGTTTATTGAGATTTTAACTCCATGTTGAGCAATGACTTAACTCACATTGCCTCTTGCATCCCACTTTTTCCTTCTGGGTAAAGTTTCCTTATTATTGAAGTATATCCTTTAGTGTTTTTTCAGCAAATGTCTATGATTGGTCAATGCTGCCATTCTTTATTTTTCTAAGAGCGTCTGTTTTGCCTTAATTTTGAAAGCAAATCTAGCTGAGAATAGAATTGAGGTTGACAGTTAAAGATATTAAATAGTATTCAGTTGTCTTCTGGTATTATTGTTGCTGCTGCAGCTAAGTCGGTTTTTAGCCTAATGTTTCTTCCTCGATCTTTTTTCTCTGGTTACTTTACAATTTTCTATTTTTTTTTTTTTTTTGGTATTTTTTAGTTTCATTGAAATGTTTCTATATTAGAATTTATTCTTATTTTCTGTTTTTGGAAATGATGACTAATGTCTTTCTTTAATTGTGGAAAATTCCCATCCATTACTTCTTCAAATATTATCTCTACCCCTTTCCAATCTCTCCTTCTGGAACTCTTATTAAATGTATTTTGGACCTTCTAATTCTCACTTCCATGTTTCTTAATTTCTTTGTCATATTTTCAACCTCTTCATTTCTCTTTGCTGAATTATGAGTAATTTTTTCTCACATTTGTTCTCAGCCTTGTCTAATTTAGCTATTGAGTTTTTAATTCTAATGACTCTATTTTTCATTTTCTTTTTTCATAGCCTTCTCTTTTTTATAGTCTTTTTTTTATTGTGGTTTTGATTCCTTCCTTTATCATTTTGAAATGTCTCATTTAAAATTTTTATTTTATTTATATAGCTTAAGAATCAAAACAACTTATTCCTCCCCCATAAGTAACTTCATTTATTAGTTTTCTGTGTACCTTCTCAGTGTTTCTGAAGGATTTTTTTATGTATATTCTGATTTCCTCCCTTTCTTACAGTAAAGTGGCATCATATAATTATATAAATGGTATTGCATCCCACTTTTTGCAAATGAACTGATGACCTCATTATTTTTCATAATGGCATAATATTGCATTGTGTGGATATACCCTAGTTAGTTTAACCAGTGCCCTATTACTAGACACTTGGGTTGTTTCCAGCCTTTTGCTCTTAAAGATAATACTGTAATAAATCAGTTACACTTGTATCATTTTCTGTGTTTTCAGGTGTATCTGTGGAATAGAGTCACTGAGTGGGATTGCTGGGTCAACAGATATCTGCATCTGTAATTTTGATTGATATAACCCAATTGTTCTCCATAGGGATTAGAACATTTGTGCTCCCACCAACAATGCATGGGAGCACCTGATTCTCCACAATCTCATTAGCAGAGTATGTTGTCAAACTTCTTAATCATTTTTAACATATTTCACATATAGTCTCATTCAGGTGGTTACATTGTCTCCAGTTCTCAGTATCTTCCTAGATATTGTCTGTGGACTTCTCCCTCATTGAGGATCAATTATTTTCATGTTTATAATTTGCATTAGTGGGCATCTATTTGGCAAAGATTTTTTTCTTCCACCTTGTTCTGGTTATCTATTGCTACAAATTCTCTCAAAATGTAGAGGCTTAAATTGACTATTTTATATTGCTCATGATTTTGTGGGTTAGAAATTCAGGAAAAGCTTGACTACACATGGACTCTTCAGCATGGCAGTCTCAGGATAGTGATATTAATACTTCTTTACATGGAGATTTAGGGTTTCAGCATGAATGTTTCAGCAAACAAAGTAGTAGGTTCAAGACTTCTTAAAACCTAGCCTCAGAAATCATTTAGCATCACTTTTGCTATATTCTGTTGATCAAAGCAGTAATAAGCCTGCTTGGATTCAAGTGGAGGGGACATAAACCACACCTCTTGGTGGAACATAAGAAATTTTTTGGCTAATATTTTTTAAACCACATTTCTGACATCCCATGTGTCCTAGATTGTGGGATTCCTCCATGATGTTTTTCCATTTCCCTCAGCCAGGTGACTCAGAGGTTTTATTTGTCTGAAACCAGTTTTTGTATTAATTTTTCTTATTCTTATGCCATATGGGCAGTGGAAATTCATATTCCACATCCACTTGTGGCACATACCTGGGGGTTCCTTTTCTTATAGGAAATTTTTTTTTAATGCATCTGAAGTTGTGAGAAATGACAACCTCCCTTGTTAAATCCTTGGGCCAATCAGTAGAGTTTTTCCAGTCTACCTTCATTGAGGGTACAGCTCTTCTGGAATGGTGGCTTTATAAAATGAAATAAATTCCAACTCATTGTTATTCATGGACACAAACCCACATCTTCTGTCCCTATATGGGCATTAAATCCCAACATCTGGCCATGAAGACCTACATCCAGGCCTGATGCTGCACCCTATCCCCACTCTGAACCCATGGGGCCTTGATTTTGATTCCCTCTTAGTTTTATAGTTGTAGGTATTCCCTTTCCTTTATTTTGAAATAAACTACATATTTTAAAGTTATCATTGATGTTTTTCATGCAGCATCTCTTTGTGTTTCTAGTGGGAGGATCATCTCTAGTAACTCAGTGCACCATAGTACCAGAAGTCCTCAGTTTTCAAACAAATTTTTAGGTTAAAAAAGCGAGAATTAGTGAATTACTGAATTGAAGATAAGATTAAGAGGTCATTGTTAATGAGCAAGAAAGAATGTTTTCCCTCCACTGGCATGCTTTTAAGTAAGGGCATCTCCTTGATATTTTCTGGTCTAGATCAACGGGTAGATGCTATTTCAACCAACTCCAAATGGCAACTGAAGCATGTGCAGTCACTACCTTTTTGCCATCTAGCATAGCTATTCTTCTTGTCTTAGATTTGGCAGGATAATCAATAGGACCCAAATGGCAATCAATTTCATGTGATTGCACTTGGTTTCCCATCAATTTCAATGCTGACTCTATGGCAGAATAATGAGGAAAATCTGATGCCAATCATTGGCTGTGTGAATGCCACTGCACATCTTTCTAGGTGACTGAACAGCATCAAAAAGATGGGGAGAGAGAGATGTGCTGGCAAAAAGACAGAGAGGATAAAGCAAACCCTAATGCTGGAGATGAAGAAAAACATGTTAATGGAGTTGTGAAAAGGAAAGCTTGAATCATGACACTCCTCTGATCCAGAATACCACAGCAAAATCTTCTGGGGTTGGTACAGTGGAGGATAAAATCAGCCTCGTGGCCACAAAAGCTGTGTAAGATTCCAAAATACGTTTCCCTAACAATCATGATGTTTAATGGGCTTCATCTTAGTGAGAAAATCTGCTGTAAGTTCCCACTAAGAGCTGATGTGCCTAATCAATTGCTTTTTGACCATCAGATGTCATTTTCTTGACATCCTAGTTTGACATATTACAGAGTCATCACACCAAACAAAGGATCACAATAGATCCTAATAAAGAGGCAAAGTTTATTAACATGTTTGTTTGTTAATACAACGAAACACACTTAACTTAGATTTCTATAGTGTATATTTTAAAATTTTTATTTGTATTTTTTGAAAAGGAAATGCATTCATAATAGTCCAAAGTTAAAGTGATATGGAAAGACATATATTAAGACATATCTCCTCTACCACTGTCTCCATCCACCCCTTTCTCTACTGCCCCTTTAGGTAACCAATCATACTAGTTGATTGTGTTCCAGTGTTTTTCCATATCAGTACATAGAGAAGAGTGCCTTCATCATATTTTAGCAGCTCCATGATATTCCATTGTGTGGATGTGGCAAAGTTTATTTAACCAGTCTCCTATTAGTGGACAATTGGTTTGTGTACAGTCTTTTGTTATTACAGTGAATAACCATAAACTTGTCACTTCTTACATGTACAGGTGCATCTGTAGAATAAGTTCAAAAGGCAAACACATTTGTCATTCTGATAGAAAGTGTCAATTTGCCCTTGATAAGGGTTATATTAATAACATTTGCATTTCCATCTGTAACATATGAGAATACCTGCTGCCCACAACCTCACCAATAGAATGTGTTGTTACATGTTTAGATTCTTGTCAATCTGAGAGGTGAGAAATAATACCTCAGTGTAATTTTCATTTGCATCTCTGTAATTATGATTGAGATTGGGTATTTTTACATGTTTTAGGGGCCATTTATATTAGTTTTTTGTGAATTGTCTATTTATATTCTTTATCTATTCACCCACATTTCTTTAAATGCTTTTATGCTTTATTTTGTTTCCTTTTTTTCTTTTACATTTAAATCTCTGATTCATGTAGAGATTGTTCTAGTGTACAGTTTGAGGTATGGATCCTACTTTTTTTCTTTCAGATCACAATCCAGTAGTCCAAAGTACTCTTGAGCCTACTAGTTAGAGATGCTATTTTTTATCACTTAACTTTTTATATATACTAAAAGAACTCTTTTAAGCCTTTTTAGATATAGAAGTGACAAATCACTATGAGGCACCATTGAGTTCAGAGATATTAAATCCCCAATTCAAAGATGTTAATATGTGAATAAATGTGTGTTTCCAAACTGATGAAATATTGTATATCTCTTAGCTGAGTGTGTTTATAATTAGCCTCTACTACATTCCTACAAGCTCTTAATTCAAATTTCTTTTATCGAGTAAACTTAGAGATAATATTTTTATTGTGTAGTAACATCATGTACATGGTTCATTTTTTGGATTTTCAATTTTCTTCCATTGGTTTCATTCTTTATTCAAGCACATTTCCAATTGCTGAGACATCACTGTATATTTTAATTTCTGGTAGGGTTAGTTTTCTCATATTATTTTTCATTTTTGGAATTTCACTGGCTACTTTTGTGTATTTTTCTAGTGAATATTTCTTATAGTTCTCTTTGTGATAACTTAACCTTGGGCATGAGGAATGAAGCAGAGTTCTGCACATGTTATAGGAGCTTTTTTTAATAGACGATTTTTCTCCCCTTGTTAAAAAAAATTTAAATTGAGGCTGAATTAACTTACCAAGTTTAGATGAGAGTTTTCTTTGGCTAGGAGCAGTGGCTTATGCCTGTAATCCCAGCACTTTGGGAGGCCAAGGCAGGAGGATCGCTTGAGGCCAGAAGTTCAAGACCAGCCTGGGCAACATAGCAAGATCTTGTCTCTACCAAAAATTATCTGGGTATGGTGGCATGTGCCTGTAGTCCCAGCTACTTGGGAGGCTGAGGTGGAAGGATCATTTAAGCCCAGGAGTTGGAGGCTGCAGTGAGCTATGATCGCACCACTGCACTGCAGCCTAGGCAACAGAGTGAGACCCTTTCTCTAAAAAAACAACAACAATAAAAAAAGAGTTTTCTTGTGACTCTAAGACTAACTTTGCATTAGCCAATGTAACCCAACAGAAGCATCCTCTGAAGAATTAACTTATGTCACCAAGTAAAATAAAGTAGGTAAACCCAAAGTAGTCAAGAGACCCATCTTCCCAAGTCTTAGCATGGACTAAGCCAATGAGAATCCTTGGCTTTAGAACAGTCTTAAGGGAATAAGTCCAGAAAGCAGCTGTTTGGCTTTGATGGATAAAAGCTGGGAGAGATGCTGTGACATCTATCAGTAAACCCTGCACCCTGACTGGGGCAGGTGTTACATGCATCCCATACCCTATCTTCAGCTACTCCTTTCTCAGACTGGAAAATGACAGCCCAAGCAGCTGAGCTTAGTCAAGGAATTCACAGCACATCAGCTGAGCCACATACATTCATCCCAGAGAAAGTACATCTGCCTAAGGAAGGACTAGCATTTGGAGAAGTCAGGAAAAACATCCAAAAGGAGGGTGCCATAGTATTGGAAGTCCTTGCGAGAGCTATCAGGCAAGAGAGCAGAATCAAGGGAGTCCAAATAGGGAAGGAAGAGATCAAACTCTCACTTTTTGCTGATGATATGATGTTATATCTGGAAAACCCCCAGGATTCAACCAAGAGACTCCTGGAATTGATTAACGAATACAGCAAAGTCTCAGGCTACAAAATTAATATACACAAATCAGAGGCATTTATATATGCCAATAACAGTCAATCGGAAAACCAAATTAAAGACTCAATACCCTTCAAAATAGCAACAAAGAAAATAAAATATCTAGGTATATATCTAACTAAAGAGGTAAAGGACCTCTATAAGGAAAACTATGAAACACTGAGAAAAGAAATAGCAGAACTTGCAAATAGATGGAAAAATATACCATGCTCGTGGATCGGAAGAATCAACATTGTTAAAATGTCTATACTACCCAAAGTGATCTACAGATTCAATGCAATCCCTATTAAATTACCAACATCATTCTTTACAGACATAGAGAAAATAATTATACACTTTGTATGGAATCAAAGAAGACCCCGTATAGCAAAAGCAATTTTAAGCAACAAAAACAAAATGGGAGGTATTAATTTGCCAGACCTCAAACTATACTACAAGGCCGTGGTTCTTAAAACAGCCTGGTATTGGCACAAGTGCAGGGACACAGACCAGTGGAACACAACAGAAAATCCAAATATAGAACCATCCTCATATAGTCACCTAATTTTCGACAAAGCGGGAAAGAATATACTCTGGGGACAAGAATCCCTATTCAACAAATGGTGCTGGGAGAATTGGTTAGCCACTTGTAGAAGACTGAAACAGGACCCACAGCTTTCACCTCTCACAAAAATCAAATCACGGTGGATAACAGACTTAAACCTTAGGCGTGATACAATCAGAATTCTAGAAGAAAATGTAGGAAAGACTCTTACAGACATTGGCCTAGGCAAAGAATTTATGAAGAAGACCCCCAAGGCAATCACAGCAGCAACAAAAATAAATGAATGGGACATGATTAAATTAAAAAGCTTCTGCACAGCCAAAGAAACAGTCCAGAGAATAAACAGACCACCTACAGAATGGGAAAAAATTTTTGCATACTACACATCAGATAAAGGACTGATAACAAGAATCTATTTAGAACTCAGGAAAATCAGCAAGAAAAAATCAAGCAACCCTATCAAAAAGTGGGCAAAGGACATGAATAGAAATTTTTCAAAAGAAGATATAAAAATGGCTAACAAACATATGAAAAAGTGTTCAACATCTCTAATCATCAGGGAAATGCAAATCAAAACCACAATGAGATATCACTTAACCCCAGTGAGAATGGCCTTTATCAAAAAAACCCAAAACAACACATGTTGGCGTGGGTGTGGAGAGACAGGAACACTAATACACTGCTGGTGGGACTGCAAACTAGTGCAACCTCTGTGGAAAGCATTATGGAGGTATCTTAAACAGATTCAAGTAGACCTGCCATTTGACCCAGCAATCCCATTACTGGGCATATACCCAAAGGAAAAAAGGTCATTCTGTAACAAAGGCACGTGTACCCAAATGTTTATAGCAGCACAATTCACAATAGCAAAGATGTGGAAACAACCCAAATGCCCATCAATACATGATTGGATTAGTAAACTGTGGTATATGTATACCATGGAATACTACTCAGCTATAAGGAATGATGAAGATACAACATCTCTATGGTTCTCCTGGAGAGAGTTGGAACCCATTATATTAAGTGAAGTATCCCAAGAATGGAAAAACAAGCATCACATGTACTCACCAGAAAATTGGTTTCCTTGATCATCACCTAAATACAAATCTGGGAACGACACCAATTGGACATCAGACTGAGGTGGGGGGTGGGGGAGGGGATGGAGGTATGCCTACACAATGAGTGCATTGCGCACCGTTTGGGGAGTGGTAACACTTGAAGGTGCTGACTCGGGAAAGGGGGGGTGGGGAAAAAAATATGAAACTATTGTTTTTAACTTGCACTGTTCACTTAATAATTTATCATGAATATTTCCCATATTATTTCATATCATTGTACAAGAAATAATGTATACATTATGAGGACATACTGTATCTAACAAGATATACTGTTAGACTCTTTGATTCTGTAAAATTAAATAAAAAAAAAATAAAAAATAAAAAATAAAAATAAATAAGGTTTCAACTATAAAAAAAAAAAACAAAACAAAAGGAGGGTGCACTTAAACTATAGCTTAAAAGATGAGAAGGAGTCTTTCAGTAGATGAGTTTTACAAGGGCACTGCAGAGAGAGGAAATACTACTAAAGCACAGAGGTTCAGGGATACATAATGCATTTTGGGAATGGCAAGTAGTTTGGTAGAGCTGTCATAGACACACAGGGACATGGGGCTATGCTTGTGTGGGCAGACACATCCTGCAGTGTCCTCTATGTTAACACCTGAACCCTAACCCTAACCCCTTTCTCTAGTCTGTGCAAAATCACCAATCACTGAAGTATTCTTTATTTAGCCTGTCTTGTATTATAAAAATCTTGCTTTCACATAGTAAAAATTTAAACAATTCACATAAGTCTTTCCTGCCCCCATTCCTCCTCTTCTCAAAAGACCGCTGCTACAGTTTCTTGTATGTTTTTCAGGACTTTCTCTCCAGAAACATTTAAGTGTTATAGATAAACATCCTTTTAAAAAGGAGATGGTGCTATGTTGTTCTGCAACTTACCTCTTCTTTTTTTCACTTAATTACTAATCTTTGTTATAACTGCTTTTGAAAAGTCACACCATTATTTGGGATGACTTCTTTCAAAAATTGGGATAACGATGTTTCCTCCACAAAACCATACTAAATACATGCACTATAATAAGGGGAATTTTTGACATTTTAGTTTCAGGCAAAGACACACTCACCAACTTGCTCAAATAATGGTTTCTAGCCAGAGATTATCATACTTACGGAAATAATTTTAACTGTGCACCACGTTTGGATGGAGCTGGTATGTTTTGCTTTGTGTACACAGACCATACATCTTCAGTCTAGTTCACATGTGTTATTTCCATATGGTCAAAGCACTCCATGTTTAGCCTTTACTTTTCCCCTAAAATGTTTTTCTATGCTATAACTTTATTTTTAAGAACAGTTTTACTGCAAGATAACCATGAGCCCACAAAATGAAGAAGAAAACATACAGAAAGCAGAATTCACCTTCCAAGGAACGTCTCCATTGCGCCCTACTCCATCACTGCAGCCAGCACTATCAAGTCTCTTCTTTTATGGGCAAGAACAATGGACTTTCATTTTGTACACACTTGCAAATCAATGTTTAGTACTTACATAAACCTGTTTTCATAGTTCAATTGATTTATTTTTTCTATCTGCAAAATGTTTTGGGGTATTTGGGGTTAGATTAGAGCACAACACAATTTTCTCCAGTAAGATTAATGCAGGCAGTTTTTCAGGAAACAACTCTTCATGTAGTGACAAGGTTTTCAGGAACAAATCAGAGTCTTTAAGGGAGGAGATAGACGGTCTCTAAGGATATAGATCATGGACAGGGCCACCCCAGCACACCTCAATGTACACCATTCTGTTTATGACTTCCCAGTATCCAGGGTATGTAGCCGCCGCAGTTGTTCCAACCAGTCCCCTCTTGCGGGATGAGCTAGATTTTGTTTTTTTAAAAAAGGGAAAAAAAGTCTACAAAAATTTTTAGCAATGGATATCCTTTTACACACATCTTGAAGCACTTGTGCATGAATATATGTAGGAGAAATTTCTAGGAGTAGAATTGCTGGGTCAAGGAGTGTATGCATTTACAACGTGAAAGTGAATGCCGAACTGTCCTTCCCAGAAGATGCACCAATTTACGCTCCCATTAACACAGACAAGGGTCCCTACACCCTCACCAGCAGAGGATGATAGCAAACATTTTCAGATGTGAAAGGCAGCAATTTGTCTGTTTTATATGAATTTCTTTAAATGTTAGTGAGGTATAAGAGTGAAGGAAAGCATTTTTCATGTGCTTATTGCCATACGCAATTCTTTTTCTTTGAAATACTTCCTCATGCTCTTTGCCCATTTTCCATTAACATTTTAGCCTTTCTTTTATTGAATTGTAAGACTTAAGGATTTAAAATAGGGGTAGGATACAATTGCATTTTAGAAAGTTCTTTTGCTATATAGCACAAATTGATATTGCAGTTTATCATTCACTTGGCTAATGTGCTCGTAGTTTAGCGATTTCTGAAGAATCTGGGCTTAGGTTTCTCTGAGGTTCTGTGAAGAAGAGAAGCTACTATAAAAGTATAAAATTTATAGAATCCCAAAGGCTAAGTTTCACTGAGGTAGCACATTTTTTTTTTTTTAAGTCTGAAGGTTAGGCAGAAAATAACAATAACCAGGTAATTTGACAATAAAAAGAGAGGAGAAATTATATCTTCTAAAAATGAAAGAAAATGTTAACTTGTCAGATTATTTCGGAAGTAGAAAATAAAAGATACACACTACCATTGTATTAGTTTATCTGAAACATTGCTCTGAGTTCTCTCTGAAGGTCGGGAACATTTCTTCTTATTCCTCCTTGGAGAATACACACTTGGTCACTGCTTGTTGGTGAAGATAATCCTTTCCCTGCACTGGATTTTGCATTTCCTCTTATACAACATCGGACTCCCCAGGTGGGCATTCATGCCCTTTAAGACCTGGTTTCGAGCTACCTTTCCAGTAGGGTCTGTCTCTATTCTCTAATGTAAAGTGGCTTCCCTGTCTACAGTAGATACTAACTACATTGTCCTCCTCTAGGCCTTTGTGTCATGTCCCTTGCCTTGGCAAATCCTCCACCCATGACCCATTTGGCCCTCAAGGTCAGCCAAGTCCTAGTTCTCTTTGAAATCTTCTTGGCTCCTTTACTCCCACAGAGTCCTCTACCCCTTGCCCTGCCCAGCTGTTTGGCTCTTCCTCAGGCTTTCACTTGACCTCTTTATGAGTGCACTTTGTTTTCCCCACTAGAAGGCTCTTGAGTCCAACAGTACCATGGTAGATTTCTTAGTGTCCCCTCTCCCCCCATAGGGATTCTCACAGTAGTACTAAGTACTCAGATACTTACTAACTGAAAGACATGAGTAGAAACTTTGAATACTTCGAACCTGTAATCTGAGGTCCTTCTCAGAACTTTCTACCACCAAATGCCCGCTTCTGGCCATTTCTCCTCTGCCCCAATCTGGTGACCCCCATCTTCTACCTATACCTTCAATGCTGGGGTTCTCTGAGGGTTCCCTTCTGCTTGCTGTTCTGCTCTACTCATCCTCTGGAAAAATCTCATCCATCCCGTCTTTACTGCTGCCAGTGACTTAAGAGTACAGCCTAAACAATCTCTGGAGCCACATTTACATCCATCGGGCTGATATTCACATGCCTGCCAGATATCTGCACCTAGATATCTCAGAGATATATCAAACTTCAACCTATCTAAAACTGGGCTCATTGCTGTCCTTCAACCTTGCTTCTGTTCCTGGTTCTCCATATCCACTGGTGGTGCCACCATCCTCTCAGCCATCCAAGTTAGAAATTCAAGAGTCATCCTTGATTCCTCCTTCCCCCTCACCTCATCCCGATGTCCAGTCAATTACCAAGCCCTGCCAATTTGAACCCCAAATGTCTCCCCTTTCCACCCCACCTATCAGTGCCTTAGCTCAGGCTTGCAGCATCCCTGGGTAATCATACCACTTCCTAATTAGTTACTCTGACTCTAATCTCATGCCCCTCAAATTCTTCCAGAACGATCAATTTCCCCTGGTCAAAATGGCTCCCCAGCTCTTTGTTGCCTAAAGGATGAAATCCCTGATACTCAGCCTGGCATCTAAGGCCCATAGAGCTCTGTCCTTGCCTACTCCTGCTCTGTCTCTTACAACTCCATTGAACGCAGCAACAACACAGAACTTCTGTGACACCTGCCCACTCCCCCACCACCATACCCATCTTATTCTTGCCTTGTCTCTTGCTCCAAATGTCTGCCTTGGCTCTAATGCTCTTCCACTTTTTCTTTACCTGGCCACCTCTATTCACCCTTTCACACTGAATTCAGGGTCCTTTTCCCCAGGAAGCAAAGCATTTTCTGCTATCTAATCCCTCTCATTTCCCTCCTCCACTCCCAGCTAAGCAATACTCTGTCCAAATCACTATGATTTCATATAGAATGTGATATTCTATCTATTTATGACATGTCTCCTTTTTGGTATTTTAATTCCCACTCAATTGCAAGCTCCATGAGGACAGGGTTCATATTCTACACATCTTTAATGTGACACATATTAAGTGTCCAGTTTTCTAAAAGAAAAAACATCAATTTTTATTCCTTAGCATACAGACCATTTCAGTGGTGGATGAGATTGTTTGGGGGTACTTCATAATCCAGTTTCAACTGTCTTATAAAAAGATACGTCTTTGTGGATTTATGTGAGATAAAGATTTCAGAAATTGGCAGGAATGTCATGACTTGTTACATATGTTTGACACTTAGTTTTTCTACCTTCTGTAACTTTTTCCTGGCTAAATTTCAACCCAGTGTTATGGAGTGGGAGAAGTGAACTCCACTCATGTTATGAAATTACTGTGGTGTAGGTTAAATGTGTGTGGCAATGGGCTGCCTCATAAAATCAGATTTGTTTGGATATTGCTTCTGGAATCAGACCACAAGTTGTCCAGTGAGGAGAGGAATGACATGAGTAACCCAAAATGCCCCAAGTGGCTGTCAAGAAGAAGAGTAACGTAAAACTGGAGTTGGAGAAGAAAAGAAATAAAACAGTATTGCCCTTGCATTCATGTAGCTGCTATCACAGCTCCTGGGGCAGTATTTCTTACAAATGGTTATTTAAGCATCATAATAGAGGGAAAAAAAAGAGAAAACTGGGCAATTTTTATCTTGCTTTCTGGATCTTAGTAAAGAAATAAGATAAATTCAACTTCAACTTAACATGTAGGAGGCAATTATCAGAAGTGTCTCTCAACTACAGTGTGAATGGGTTCCCCTCTTGGTCAGCTTCTGTCGGCTTCTGCCCCCTAGTGGTTCATTTGGAATTGCTGACACTCAACCTGTGCTATTTTGAACCATGGTTTTTTTTTGTTTGTTTGTTTGTTTGTTTGCCTTTTGTTCAGGAAAGGGAATATGAGTTCCCGTAGAAATAGAAAGACATGAGTGTCTTTGTGTATAGACTCTGGTATTTTAAAATTGGAATTTATGGAGTATATTTAATTTCTTTAATAACTACCCAGTAACTACGTACTCCTGAAAGCCTTGTTAGACCTATAAAGAGCTGTATCAACTCTTACTTTACACAAACTTGGTCATGCTTTCAAAAATTATTGTGACTTCTAGATTCTGGTAGAATGATTGACACATTGATTTTATTATCTTCACCCTGTCTAGAATTATTAATAGTTCATTGTTCTGCTTGATCTTCCTTCTCTGTTAATCTTTGTGAGATTTGTAATTGGTAATCGTTATGTAGCCAGCATTCTCAAATAATGTAGTTTTCATTTTACGTTAATCTGAAATGGAATGTTATTGGGTAAAATACCCCTTAGGGGTATAATGAAAAGGACCCATTAATTTTCAGGGCAAGATGTCTAATTACTCCCCTCCCCCTTTAAGTTTGTCCTAATTGCTAATAACTTTTTATGGAATTGAGTACTGAAGCTAATTTTGATTTCTTCTTTCCAATGTATGGCATATCTGAACTACTTGGCCAGAACAAGAAAAGGAGCTCTAGAAGGTCGGGTGCTTAATGAATATGCTTTATGATAATGCAGTTTGTAAATGAGTCAAAATTGAAAGAAATTTGAGGCTCCATGAGGGAATGCTCATGTTTTTAATTAAAGGAGACTGTAATTGGGTGACCTGAACATTTTATGAGTGTACACATGAGCAATGCTTCTTAAGAGACACTTTGTAACTTCTTATAGAAAATAAAGAAGAGACAATATAGCATAGTGGTTAACAGCGTAGTCCTGTTGCCAGACTACTGATTCAGTGAAAATTCCAGCCCCACTGGTGTGACCTTCTGCAAAGTTGCTAACTTCCCTGTTTCTCAGCTTATTAATATATAAAATGGAGATAATGAGAATACTCCCTAATTTATACTATTGTGAAGATTAAACGAGATCATGTATATAAAGCCTTTAGAACAGTTCCAAACATTAATGCCAACAAGCACTGTTAGCTATTTTTAGTATTAAAATACATCTTCATATTTTCACACCCATATCCATAGCAGCATTGTTCACAATAGCCAAGAAGTAGAAGCAATCCAAATGTCCATGGATAAACAAAATGCGGTATAGACATACAATGGAATATTATTCAGCCCTGAAAAAGAAGGAAATTTTGCCATTTGTGAAGGCATGGATGAACCTGGACAATGCTATGCCAAGTGAAATAAGCCAGTCATAAAAACTAATACTGTGTGATTCTACTTATATGAGATATCTAAAGTAGCCAATTTCACAGAAACAGGAAGTAGAAATGGTGGTTCACAGGGGCTTGGGGGGAGCAGAGAATGGGGAGTTGTTTAATGGGTACAGAGCTTCAAGTTTGCAGTATGAAAAAGTTCTGGAGCGCTTTTCCCCAACTGTGTGAATATACTTAGCACTACTGAACTGTACACTTAACAGTGGTTAAGGTGGTAAAATTTATGTTATGTGGTTATTAGCACAATATAAAAAAAGACATTTTCTTCTGAACATTATGGAGTTTCTAGGGAGCTGGGAATGGTCTATATTTTGATGTGGGCGCTAGTAATATGGGTGTGTTCACTTTGGGAAAATCCATCAAAAACGTGCTTGTGATATACAAGTACTTTCTGTATGTCTTTCACCACAATGAAAAGTTTGAAAACAAAGATCTTCTCTTCCTTCATTGACCTGAGCTTGCAATCACATAGGCAGGAAAAGCACACAATTGCTTGTAGAAACAAATTTTAAAAATGTTTTCATATACAGAAATGAGTATTCAGAGGCAAGCGGGTGTGGGAAAAATTCAAGGAATTCAAACGCCCTTCATATAATATTACAACCTGAATAAACTTAAGAAAATTTGACACAATACAATGGAAATAGAATTCGTACTAACCTGCACAAGAATTTTATCCACTTTTTAAAATAACCACCCTTAGGGGAAGACTCAGAAGAATTCAGCAACACAAACTATACCTTTAAAAAATAATTAATAAACAATAATTGTCATACATATTTTTATAACAGCTTTATTGAGATATAATTCACTTACCATACAATTCATCCATTTAAAGTATACAATTCCTGTTTTTAATATATTCAGAGTTATGCAACTATCACCACAATCAATTATAGACTGTTTTCATCAGGCCAAAAAGAAACCCTGTACCTTTTAGCAGTCACTCTCCATTTCTCCCCAACATCCACCCCCCCAGGCCCTAGGCAACCACAAATCTACTTTCTGTCGCTATAAATATTATTTATAGCTTATAAAATGAAATTATACATAATATTTTCAAGGTTCATCCATGTTGTAGCATATAGCAGTACTTTATTCCTTTTTATGGCTGAATAATACAGATGTTCTTCAACTTAGGATAGGAATACATACTGATAAACCCATTGTAAATTGAAAATATTGTAAGTTGAAAATGCATCATAGCTTAGCCTAGCCTACCTTAAACATTCTCAGAACACTTACATTAGTCTACAGGTGGGCAAAATCATCTACCACAAGGCCTATTTTATACTAAAGTGTTGGATATCTCATGTAACACTTAATACTGTACTGAAAGTAAAAAAAGGATGCTTGTATGGGTACTTGAAGTATGGTTTCTACTGAATGCATGTTGCTTTTTATCATTATAAAGTCAAAAAATCTTAAGTCTAACTATTGCAAGTCAGGGACCTCTGCATTCTGTTGTAGGGACATATCATTTGTATTTATCAATTTATCAGTAGATGGACATTTCTACTTTTTGGCTATTATGAGTAATGCTGCTTTAAACCTTTCAATGCAAGTTTTTGTGTGAATAGATGGTTTCATTTCTCCTGAGTATATGTATACCTGAGTGGAATTTCTGGGTCTTGACACACGTATTTAACATAAATGAAATTGCACCTATCTAATGTTATGATTTAATACATTTTGACATGCGTATACACACATGAAACCATCACCACAATCATGACCATGAACATAACCATCACTCCCACCTCAAAATTTCCTCATGCCCCTTTGTCCCTCGCTATCCCCAGCCCTGCCCCCAAGCAACCACTGATCTGATTTCTGTCACTATGGAAGAGTTTGTATTTTCCATAATTTTATATAGATGGAATCACACAGTACATACTCTTCTGTCTGCCTTCTTTCAGTCAGCATTTTGAGATTCATCCATGTTCTTGTGTGTATCAATAGTTCATTCCTTTTTATTATCCAATCTATAAATACACCAACATTTATTCATTCACCTGCTGATAGACATTTGTGTTGTTTACAATTTTTGGCTAGTACAAATAAAGCTGCTGTGAACTGTCATGTACAAATTTTTGTATGGACCAGGCTTTCATTTATCTTGGGTAAACAAATACCTAGAAGTGGAATGGCTAGATCATATTGTAGGTTTCTTTAACAGTTTAAGAAATTGCCAAAATGTTTTCCAAAGTCATGGAACCATTTCACATTCCTGCCTACAGTGTATGAACTTTCTAGTTGTTATGGTAAGTCAACATTTGATATGGTAAATCATTTTCATTTTAGGTATTCTAGTAAGTGAGTAGTAATATCTCATTGTAATTTTAATTTCCATTTCTCTTATGACTAATGATATTAAGTATATTTTATGTGCTTATTTGCCATTTGTATATCTTCTTTGATTAAATATCTGTTCAACTATTTTGCCCATTTTTACTGGGTTTTCTTATTAAGTTTTGAGATTTTTTTTTAATATTTGAGAGACAAGTCCTTTATCAGATTCATGCTTTGTTAAGATTTTCTTCCAGTCTGTAGCTTGTCTTCTCATTCTCTTATCATTGTCTTATCTAAGAAATCTTTGTGTAAACTAAGGTATATGTTTTCTCCTATTTTTTTAGAAGTTTTATAGTTTTAGGTTTTACATTAGATCTGTGATTCATGTTGAATTAATATTTGTATGCAAGGTGTTGCTGCAAGTTCATTTTTTTGCATGTGGATATCCAAATGTTCCAGCACCATTTGATAAAAAGGATATCCTTGCCCACTCCGCTGCTTTTGAACCTTTGTGAAAAATCAGTTGTCCACGTATGTGTGGATTTATTTCTGGACTTTCTACTTTTGGCTCCATTGATCTGTTTGTTTATTTGACTCCAATACCACACTGTTTTGATTACTAATGATTTATCTAATTCTTGAAATCAAGTAATGTTACCCTTCCAATTTTTTTGTCTTCTTTTTCAGAGTCATTTTGGCTATTCTAAATCCTTTTGCATTTCCTTAAGAATTTTAGAATCAGAGTGTCCATTCTACAAAAAAGAAAAAAAAAAAAAAAGCCTATCAGGATTTTGATTGGGAATCATTGAATTTATCAATTTGGAGGAATTGACATCTTACCAATTTTGAGTCTTCTGAACCATTTATTTGGGTCTTTTATGATTTCTCTTAGCAATATTTTTTAGATTTCAGTATATAGGTTTTATATGCTTTTTGTCAAATTTATCACCAAGTATTTAATATTTGTGATGCTGTTGTAAATGATATCTTTAAATTTTCAATTTCTAAATATTTATTGCTAACTCACTTGTTAGTTTTTATTTTTTGAGATTCTGTCAGTTTTTCTACTGTGGATGGAAAAATCCAAACTCTGAAATATTTGAAAGAAGTTTATTCTGAGCCAAATTTGATGACCATGACCTGGAGCCACGCCCAAGAGGCCTTGAGCAAGTGGACTCTCTGTGGATGAGTTACAGTTTGGTTTTATACATTTCAGGGAGACAGGGGTTACAGGTAAAGTCATAAATCAATACGTGGGAATCACACATTGGTTTGGCCCAAAAAGGTGGGACATCTTGAAGTGGGGGGGCGGTGCTTACAGGTTATAGGTGGGTTTAAAGATTCTTTGGCTGACAATTGGCTGAGAGAGTTAGACTTTATCTAAAAGACCAGAAAGGAAATGGTTAATTTAAGATAAAGGTGTAAGCACTCTAAGAGTTCCAGACAGGAGAATCTCTCAAGTTAAGATAAGGATCTGTGTGGGATGCTTGAGTTAAGATGGGGGCTTTCTATCTTTTAGGTGATGCTAATGGTATACGGGAATCAGGTTGGGAAGTAAACCACACTGTATTTGGTTAACAAAAACCTGCTTAGTGGGATTTTACCATTTGTGAGCCTGACTCATCTGGCCTCCTTAGGAAGGAATTTGAGCAAAAGGAAAAAAATCAGAGTTCACTCCTCACTACATAGAAAATCATGTTTTCTATGACTAAAAACTTTTATTTCTTCCTTTCCCATCTAGATGTCTTTTATTTTGTTTTCTTATCTGACTGTCCTGGCTACAACTTCCAGTACAAGGTGGAAAAGTGCTGATTTCTGGGAAAAATAATTAATGACTCCTAGTCATTATGTATTATTTTTTAATAATTTTTTGGATTTGATTTGTAAGATTTTGTTTAGAATTTTTCTACTCATGTTCATGAGGGATATTGTTCTGTAGTTTTTATCCCCTCTTTTCAGTTTTCTGGAATACTTTGTGTAGAATTGATATTATTTATTCCTTCATTGTATGGTAAAATTTACCTGTGAAGTCATCTGGACCTGAATTTTTCTTTGTGGGATGATATTAAACTACAGTTTTGATTTCTATAATAGATACGGGGGCTATGCATGTTAAATTTATCTTCTTGAGTGAACTTTGGTATTCTCTGTCTTTCAAGAAATTTTCACCCAGCTAAGTTATCAGATCTATTGATATAAAGTAGTTCAAAATATTTAATTATTATCCATTCAATATCTGCAGAATTTGTATTCATGTCATGTCCCTCATTCCTAATATATTGGTAATTTGTGTCTTCTTTTTATCCTGATCATTCTGAGTATCGGTTTATCAATTTTATTCGTCTCCAAGAACTAGCTCTTGTTTTTAACTGATTTTGTTTATTGTTTTTTGGTTTTGCATTTCATTGATTTCCTATCTGACATTTATTATTTCCCTTCTTCTGCTTATTTTGGGCTTAATTTTGTCTTCTTTTTCTAGTTTCTTCAGCTGGAAATTGATGTCATTGACTTAGGATTAAGATTTGAGTATTTTTTAATATAGAAATTTAGTGCTGTAAATTTCCTCCTAAGTACTGCTTTTGTATTCCATAAATTGAAATATGTTGTCTTTTTATTTTCATTAAATACAAAATACTTCCTAATTTTCTTTTGATTTCTTCTTTGAACCATGAGTTTTTAAGAAGTATGTTTGGTTTTGAAATATTTGAGGAATTTCCAGAGATCTTTCTGTTACTGATACCCACTTTAATTCCACTGAAGTCAAAGAATATACTTTGAGTGTGAATCATTTTAAATTAATTGAAACTTGTTTTATGGCCCATAATATGGTCTATCTTGGTAAATGTTCTGTGTGTACTTGAAAAAAACTGTATTTTATTGTTTCTGGGTAGAACATGCCAAAAATGACACATAGGTGAAGTTGATTGATTTTGTTGCCCAAGTCTATTATATCCTTGCTGATTTTTACTTATTTTTAATTATTGAGAAAAGGACATTGAAATATCTAACTATAATTGCAGATTTGTCACTCTCTCTTTGTAGTTTTATCAGATTTTGCTTGATTTATTTATCAGTTGCATAAACTTTCAACATTATTTCTTCCCTGGTAAACTGATCCCTTTATCACTACGGAATGACCTTCTTTAACCCTGGTAATATTCTTTGCTCTGCAGTCTAATTTGTCTAATAGTGATATAGGCACTGCAGCTTTCTATTAGTGTTAACATAGTATACTTTTTCCTTTCCTTTTACTTTTAACTTATTTGTCTTTATAAAGTGTTTTTTGGAGGCAGCATATAGTTAGGTCTTGCTTTTTTACCCAACATATTGGGTAAAATACTCTTACTTTTTAAATTGGGTATTTAGACTCCATTTACACTCACATGGTTAGGTTTAATTTTTTAAATAATTGGAGACAGAGTCTTGCTATGTTGCCCAAGCTAGAGTGCAGTGGCTATTAACAGGTGTGATCATAGCTCACTGCAGGCTCAAACTCTTGGGTTCAAGTGATCCTCCTGCCTCGAACAGCTGGGACTACAGGCACAAGCCACCACACCGAGCTTAGGTTTAAATTTATCACCCTATTATATATGTTCTTTTTGTCCTAGGCTTTGTTTTCTTTTTTCTTTTTTCTACCTTCTTTTAGATTGAATATGCTAAAAATTCTATTTATCTTATCTATTGACTTGTTAATTATAACTTTAATTTTATTGGTTGCTTTAGGGTTTATAGCATACATCTTTAATCACAGTCTATCTTCAAGTGATATTATACCACTTCACATAAGAACCTTACAATAGTATACTTGCATTTCTCCCCTCCCAGTCTATGTGCTATTGTTGTTAGACATTTTATTTTTACGTATATTGTGAAACCCACACTATATTCCTATACTTTTTAAACAGTCAATTATCTTTTAAAGATATTTACATAACAGACAAAATCTTATATATTTATCCAAGTAGTTATTTCTGGTGCTCTTCGTTCCTTTGTGTAGATATGTATTTTCATCTAGTATCATTTTCCTTCTGCTTAAAGTACCTTCCTTAACATTTCTTATAGTGTGGGTTTACTGGTGATTAATTCTTTCAGCTTTTTTATGTCTGAAAAAGTCTTTATTTCACTTTTGCCTTGAAAAATATTTTTGCTGAATATAGAATAGTATAGAATTCTGCACTACAGAGTTTAATAGAGATTTTTTTCCCTTTCAGAACTTTAAAAATATTATTCCACTCTCTCTTCACATTTTTTTTCCAAAGAGAAGTCTGTTGTCATCCTTATCTTTGTTTTTCTATATATAACCTATTCGTCTTCTGCTGGCTTTTATGATTTCCTCTTTATCACTGGTTTTCAGCAATTTGTTTATGATGTGGCTTACTGTAGTCTGTGTGTGTGTGTGTGTGTGTGTGTGTGCTCAGGGTTAATTGAAATTGAATTCTTGTGCTCGGGGATCTATGAATTCATAGTTTTTATCAAATTTGGGCAATTCTGGCCAGGCTCAGTGGTACATACCTATAGTCCCAGCTACTCTGGAGGCTGAGGCAGGAGGATTTCTTGAGCCTAGAAGTTGAGGTTGTAGTGTTCTATGATCATGCCTGTGAATAGCCACTGCACTCCAGCCTGGGCAACATAGCAAGACCCCATCTCTAAAAAAAATTGGAGCAATTCAAATACAGTTATAGTAATTATTTTAATGTCATTGTCTGCTAAGTCTAACATCTGTTTTAGTTATGGGTTCTTTTTGATTGCTTTTTCCTCTCATTATGGGTGTATTCTCACACTTCTTTGCATACTGGTAAATTTTTACTGGATACCAGACATTTTTAATTTTACCTTGTTGAATCCCAGATATTTGTGTATTCCTATAAATACTCTTGAGCTTTGCTCTGAAACACAGTTTAGTTACTTCAAAACAATTTATTCCTTTCAAGTCTTTCTTTTAAGACTTTTTAGGTGGGCAGAGACATGTTTATTCTAGAGTTAATTATTCCCCACGACTGAGGCAAGATCCTTTTGATTAGTGTTAAATTAAGTTTAGCTTAAAGTTGCCTCCTTACATATTTTAAATTTGGCCTAAAGGCTTCTCCATGCTTAGTGAACTTAAACCTAACTGGATGTGTAAAGAAACTAACCTACTTTTGTACCAATCATCAAGTTTAGGCCAGTCACAGGTGACCAACTGTTCAAACCATGTTTAAATAAGGCAAATGTTGAGCTGTAACCAATCCAGCTGTTTTTGTACCTCACTTTCAGTTTTTTAATTCATCCTCTTTCTTAATGTTACCCTACTTCTTGCTTGTGAGCAATTTAAACACTGGGGACTGGGATGAGTATGTTTTAATCTGAGAAAGGTAGAGTGAGGCACTTCCTGATACCAAGCAGAGTAGTCTCAAAAATTAGTCATTGCTGAAAAATGAGTTTGTAATATTCCATGGGCATTTAATTTGGAAACGAAAAGATACGTTTTCTTTTCCGTTTATTCCCTTAGATTAATGAGGTATAATTGACAAATAAAACTTATATATAAAGCATACAATGTGATGTTTTGATATATGCATCCATTGTGAAATGATTACCACAATCAAGCTAATTAACATATCCATCACCTCACAGTTACCTTTACTTTGTGGTCAGAACACTAAGACCTACTCTCTCAGAAAATTTCAAGTATGCACTACTATTTTTTTTTTTTTTTGAGACAGAGTCTCGCTCTGTTGCCCGGGCTAGAGTGCCGTGGCATCAGCCTAGCTCACAGCAACCTCACACTCCTGGGCTCAAGCAATCCTTCTGCCTCAGCCTCCCGAGTAGCTGGGACTACAGGCGTGCGCCACCATGCCCAGCTAATTTTTTCTATATATTTTTAGTTGTCCAGCTAATTTCTTTCTATTTTTTTAGTAGAGACGGGGTCTCGCTTTTGCTCAGGCTGGTCTCAAACTCCTGAGCTCAAATGATCCACCTGCCTCGGCCTCCCAGAGTGCTAGGATTACAGGCATGAGCCACCATGCCCGGCCATGCATTACTATTAACTATAATCGCTATGTTGGACGTTAGGTCTCCAGAACTTATTCTTTTACCAAAATCCCCCCATTACCCTCACCCCTCAGCACCTGGCTTTCACTGTTCTATGCTCTCTTTCTATGAGTTTGCCTTCTTTAGATTCCACAGATAAGTGAGATCATGTAGTCAGGAGTTGTCTTTTGATAAATGGCTTATTTCACTTAGCATAATATCCTCTAGGTTTATCCATATTGTCACAAGTGGCAGGATTCTCTTCTTTTTTGAGGCATAATATTCCATTGTATATGTGTGTGTGTATACACCATTTTCCTTATCCAGTCATCTGTCGATAGACAATTAAGTTGTTCCCATATCTTGGCTATTGTGAATAATGCTGCAATGACCATGGGAGTGTAGATAACTCCTTGGGATACCGATTTTATATCTTTTGGATATATACCCAGAAATGGGATTGCTGGATCATATGGTAGTTTCATTTTTAACTTTTTAAGTGTTAGGTTCGTTCCAGGTGGGAACTCGAAAAGTATGTATAGGATGGAATGCGGTTAATGGAAAACTGAGGTTTGTGAAACAATAGCTACAGGAGTCCGGAGAGTCCCCGGAGGTTGTAAACCTAACAGACAGCTGCAGACGCCAGCATTCCTATCCCCCCTGATAAGGACGGATCTATCCCTGCTCCCTTATCTCTGCAGGATGAGACTGACCCAAGGGTCCCAGAAATCGGTTGTTTAAAAATTTTATTGCAGCAGCTGTTCTGGCCCAGGTACTCACTCCCCCTTGAGAAATGCTCTATAAAACCCAAGGCTTTCCCCTCCCTCAGGGTGGATGCTTTTTAAACTTCCACCCATCCGCACCCAGATGCTCAAATAAGCGGCATTTTGCTACCTCCTGAGGCTTTGTGTGTCCCCCTCTCCTTGGACATAACATTAATGAACCTCCATACTGGTTTCCATAATGGCTGTATCAATTTATATTCTCACCAACAGTGTATAAGGGTTCCCTATTCTCCACATCCTTGACAACAATTATCATTTGAATTTTTTATAATATCATCTCACACCCATCCTGAGATTTAACATACATAAAGTGTACAAATCTTAAATCAGTTTGATGAATTTTTACTATATATACTTCCATGTAACCATCACCCAGATTAAGACAAAGGAGATTGCAGGAAGCATTACAGGAGGCTCCCTCTTGTGGCTTCCAAGCCAATACTAGTCCCTTGTAATCACTACTGTGACTGACTTCTGTGACTATTAATTTTATCCATTCTTGAATTTCATATTAATGGAATAATATGATGTATTATTTTGTATACTCTTTTGCTCAACATTTTGTTTAAGAGTGTCATCCACGCTATTGTGTGAAAAAATTGTTTTCTTTTATTGCTGAGTACTTCACTCTATGAATACACCACAGTTTGTTTATCCATTCATTGTCCTATTGATGGATACTTGAGTTGGTTCTGATTTGGGGCTATTGTGTATAAAGCTGCTATTGATATTCTTGTAAGAGTCTTTTGGTGAACATATGCACTCAATATTTTGAGCTGTATACCTAGAAGGACCACATTATGAACCATACCTGAAGGCTCTTAATACCTACATTTTAACATTGTTGATGATTAATTTTATATATCCAATTGCTCTTCTAATTCTCCAGGTGTTACCCTAGCTACCACCAAGCAGAGTATGCTATTCCTGGCCTCCTTTTCTTCTCTCCCAAGGACAGTCACTTCTGCAAGGCCATAAGAAGTTAGCATAGCGGACAGCAGGTGGGCCCTTGCATATACAAAGTTCTCTTGCAGGTTATTGAATGAAACCCTGGTTGTCTTTCCCCTGAATGGAGTTGATGATAGCAGGGGATCCTCAGAATATGCCCAGGAGGGAGGAGGGGAAGCAGACTTGTCCTCAGGGAAAAAATGAAAAAGGGATTATTTGATTTTCTTCAGCTAAACCAGTTACAGAGAAACACCAAGTCAGACAAAAAGCAAAAAACCACCAAAGTAATTGCCTTCTCCTTCTAGGGAGACCAACTTGTCAAGGTAGGTAGTGGGACTTGAGGAACTCTGGCCTTGAGGTTATAATTGTTTTCCTATTTGAAGATATGAAACACCTAGGGCTGGCTCTACAGCTGTTGAGTCCACTTTGCTCTGTGCCACACCTTTATTCATCAGGCACTGAGCAGAAAATAGTACTGAATTAGTATAATTATCCCTGCTGCAGCCAATAACTTTCATAATATTTTACCATTTCATGAAAAAGTGGTAAGCTATTTGCCTGAAGGGCAACAGATGTGACTGATTGATTCTCACCTTCTTGCCTATGCAGATTATTTTAATATGTAGTTGTTTTGAACTTTAAATGTCTTCCCCAAATCTCAAGGGACTCTCTGGGAAAGGGCCTGACTCCTGCCTGGGGAAGTTATTAATGACCCTTTATTTTTGCCACAAAAATGTTTTAGGGTTAGCCTCTGATAGGCTGCTGGTTTGAAGGTAGGGGGTGAGCTGTGAATGGATTTGGAAGAAATGTGGTGCGTCATGCTTGACCTTTTCTAGTGGAAGTATAGCTTTCCTTAGAACCTCATTTTTAGGAGACTACAGAGATAAGTACTGTAAAGGTAAATAAAAATCTCAGGACACATTCACCCCCTTATGCAAAAGTGAAGATCAAGCCTAGAGGCTGGGTCATGCAACATCCCCTTCCAAATGAATAGCTGTTACTAACAATATGCATTAGCCTGATCCCCACAGAAAGGTAAAAGGCCTCAGGCCTCAGGCATCTACATGGACTGCCCCCACAGATCTGTTCGTAAGGAAATTCTTTGCTTCCTCCCATAAACAAGGACATGCCAAATGCAACTTTAGCTCCCTAGGCTAAGTCTAGCTCCTAAAACTAAAGTCTGCTCCACACTAATAAAGTTGATTACAAGTTTATCTTCCCAGGTGCAGATCAAAGAGATCATTCTTCCACCTACCCAGGGACACCTACATAATTGATTCTTCCTTTACTCTCTTTTTGTCTTCAAACATTCACCTTGCCAGGCGAGGTGGCTCATGCCTGTAATCCTAGCACTCTGGTAGGCCAAGGTGGGAGGACCCTTTGCACTCAGGAGTTCGAGACCAGCCTGAGCAAGAGCGAGACCCCATCTCTACCAAAACAAATAGAGAGAAATTATCTGGACAACTAAAATATATATATATATATAAAAAATTATCCGGGCATGGTGGCACATGCCTGTAGTCCCAGCCACTCGGGAGGCTGAGGCAGGAGGATCACTTGAGCCCAGGAGTTTGAGGTTGCTGTGAGCTAGGCTGACGCCATAGCACTCACTCTAGCCCGGGCCACCAGAGTGAGACTCTCTCTCAAAAAAAAAACACCAAACATTCACCTTATCTTGTGTAAAATGTAGTAAAATGTAGATGTCCTAGGCACTAATTACACAAGAATGTAACCATTGGCCTCACTGCCCACCCCCTCTTCCTTTTTCTTTCTGCATGCCCTCTCCCCTCAAATACTGAGTTCCCAAATCCCTCTTTGGAGAGCATGGGTCATAGATGCTTTTGTGGCTTGTGCTATTCCCAGGTTTGTCTTCAAACTTTGGCTAAATAAACCTCCACTGATTGAGAACTTTGCCTCAGTCACTTATTTTGGGTTGTCAGTACAATAAGGTAGTGTTTATGTTGGAGTGGAAATAACTCACTACCAGCCTTTGGGCTGACAGCTCAGATTTTATCACCATGTTTCAACTGCGATCTAGAAAGCAGGCTGTGACTGATTGTCAGTTCAGAGAAATGCCCTGGCCCCTGGAATATTCCTCCTAACATTCCCCAATGGCTCAGACATATCTTCAAGGCTGCTAGCAGGACCTTTACTTATGTAAGGCTTATGAGGAAAAGCTACTGATGGCCTGGAACATGCAATCCAACAAAGTGCTACGTAAAGCGATTTTTTAATCCTATTTTCTCATTGACTTATGATTTCAGAACCATCATGACTTCATTTTTGGAATATTTTTCATTGGCAGTGCTACCTAGCACTTTGGCTTGATGTTTCCCTCAATACTTATTCAACATAACTCATCTCAGGCAAATTGTTACATTAAGAAATCCCTGTTTTAAAAGTTTCAAAAATTTCTTGTAATTTATTTTTAAAGTTAAAATTTGAACAAGGCCAGAGATGGTCTAGCTTTGTGCTTACCTTTGTGGTCAGGTCCTCTACCTCCAATGCATCTCCCTCACCCTCCCAAAAATCTTCCCAAATCTTGCCTTCAGAAGCAAGAGTTGAACATTTGGAAGACTAATCAGCAATGTTTACACCAACAGATCTATATGGTTAACATAAAATTATTTGAGGGGTATTGTGAAAAAGTATATTGATCATCTGAATCTTTCTTCTAGTTGATACAAAAGCAATGGTGTTACTTTCTATGCTCCCCCCACTACCACTATTTTTGTTCCTATAGGACTATACCTTCCTTATAACAGTGAAGGTATGAAGACACTAGAATCAGGAAGATTAAAAAAATTGATTTAGCTTCTGCACAGCAAAGGAAACAATCAACAAGGTGAAGAAATAAGCCACAAAATGGGAGAAAATATTTTCAAACTACCTGACAAAGGCATATTAACCAGAATATATAAGGAGCTTAAATAACTTGATAGTAAAAACAATGATCTCATTTTAAAAATGGTCAAAAGACCCAAACAGACATTTCTCAAAAGACATACAGATGGCCAAGAGGTATATGAAAAAAACATGCTCAACATCACTAATCATCATAAAAATGCAAACACAAACCATAACATGATATCATCTCATCCCTGCGAAAATGGCTTATATAAAAAAGGCAATAACAGATGCTGGCAAGGATGTGGAGAAACGGGAACCCTTGTACACTGTTGTTGGTGGGAATATAAATTAGTATAGCCACTATGGAGAACAATATGGAGGTTCCTTTGAGGAATTCCACTACTGGGTGTATATCCAAAAGAAAAGGAAATCAATATATTGAAGAGATATCTGGACTATCCTGCTTATTGCAGCACTATTCACAATAGCCAAGATATGGATGGAATCAACCCAACTGCCCATCAGTGGATGAGTGGATAAAGAAAATGTGGTCTATATATATAATGGAATATTATTTAGCCACAAAAAGGATGAAATTCTATCACTTGCAGCAACATAAATGAAACCAGACTCCATTATGTTAAGTGAAATAAGCCAAGCACAGAAAGACAAATATGACATGATCTCACTCATATATGAGAGCTGAAAAAGTAGATCTCAGGAAGATAGAGTAGATTGGTGGTTACCAGAGGCTGGGAAGGAGAGGAGGGAGGGGTGATGAAGGGAAAAAAAGGAATTTAAATGTATTTATTACTACTGAACTGTTCATTTAAAATGGTAAAGATAGTAAATTATATATGTGCATTTTATCCCAAAAAATTTTTAAAAATGAAAAATCTTCAAACCAGTTCATTATTTCCCATATAACAAGGATCTTATGGTGTATAGTTCTGTTTAGAAGGAGTTAATAAGAATAAAAGTTTCTGGGAAGCTTCATATTCTTAATTGAAAACAATTCAATGGAATAAGAGTTATTCTGGGGCCAACAGACAGGTTTTTAGACTTCCTGTCACTTGCTTATAAGGCAGCCAGCACATACCTCTACAGAGAAGGGCCAGAGTCTCTTTTGAAATGAAATGCTATTATTTCAAAGGAACTGGGTGGATATAGAATCACTTGTAATAACTTATTTCCAAGTGGATTGGCCACTTTACATTTACCCATTGATCACATATGCATTGGTAGGGCAATAGGTATTTCCATGGTTAATTTATGTGAAACGGGACTCATATTTGGAGTAAGAATTCCAGCTCTGCAATATAAACACATTCTAACATTTTCAGCTGTCATAGACATTGGGTTTTAAAGATCATGACTCCTGGAAGTCCCAGTCCCTTCATCTATGAAATAAAAAGAATACCTACCCTCTCAGGGTACCAGCTTTGATTACTTGCTTTTGTTATCATGGGCATGCATGCATGAAGCATAACCAAAAGCTCATTGCAGCCTGTTTTCTAAGAAGATAGAACTTCGTACATACCTTCTCCTAACTCAGTTCCACTTGTGTCTTGGTTAAAGTGACTTTGGGACCATGGGGAACTTAACCTATTGCAATTTTTAAAATAATCTATTGCTTGCCCATTCCCATGATTCAATTTTCATTTAAAAAAATTGGACCTGCTTAATGTAGACTGAATTTTTTGAACCACATTTCTGAGAGACAGAGAGGGATGGAAGAAGGAAGGGGTGCCCTCCCCAAAAGGTGTCCTTTTCTGAATGTTCAGTCACCTTGTCCCTTTCCCCAATAATTCCCTGCTGTTTGCTTTATTACTTAATGAATACGTAAGGCCATTCTATTTACTGCAGTCAGCAGTTTGAGCTATCCATGTGGCTTCCTCCCCTGGTGGAATTTCACAGATAAATTATTGCAGTTACATAAAATAAATTTAAACTGAACAGGGTGAGTAGCAGGCACGCTAGTCTTTCTGAGTGTTTCTACTGAGTTAATCCCTGGTGAAGAGGGAAAATTGCTGCATATAAATGAGATCTCGCTGCTGTCTAAACGAGCTGATATATGATACCATCCCCTGGAAGGGAATTGTCAATGCCCTTGACACTTGCCCCCCCTGCTTACCAGAGTAGCCATTCTCCGTTCATTTATGTATTAGCTTTCATAAACAAGGAGGATGTCGGGTGGGATGCTGTCACCTTTCCCCAGTGGTAGAGGATTCTAGCTGATGGACTTACACTATAAACTCGGTTGTCTGGGTGACCAAACAGTTCACATTTTTAGGACACCAATCATATTAGGGCTCAGTCTGTGGCCTAAATCAGTGTTCTCAATCTTGGCTGCACATCACAATCCTCTGGGGAGCCTTTAAAAATCCCAATGCCTGGCCTATTCCTCAATTCCCAGGTGATTCCAAAGTACAGCTAAGTTTGGAAACCAGTGGCCTAAATCCTAAATCAGTACTTCTCAAATTTTCGTGAGCATGAATCCCCTGGAGGTCTTGTTAAAATGCAGATTCTAATTCAGATTCTGGCTGGAGCCTGAGATTCTGCAGTTCTATCAGGCTCCCAAATGAAGCTCACACTGCTGATCCAGACCACACTTTGTGCAGCTATGATTCCTCTCACAAGTGTCTTAATCTTCCATCCAAGTACTAACCAGGCCCGACCCTGCTTAGCTTCCAAGATCAGACGAGATCGGGTGTGTCAGGGTGGTATGTCCACATACAAGTGTCATAATCTAACTCACTGATTTTCAAACTTTTTTCTTAAAGCTTTTGAGAAAAGAAAAATAGCTATGTGAGGTAGCTCAGGCCAGGAGAGACATGAATGTGGGACTTCAGTCATGCTCCCCCACCCAACCCACACCCAGGGGCAATTATTTAAAGGCATTTTGTTCTTGACTAATGCTTTGCCCATTATTTTCTTCCTAGAATTTGTGCTACAAAGAACAATGTATAGCCAACAAATTGTTTTAATGTAAATTATTCATAACAGCTTAGGAATTGCCTCTTCTTTTTTCCTTAAAGCTTGTAATTTCTTCTAATCAGAGTGTATACTCAGGGCAACGTGAATCTATGCTCCCAGGTGACCATCCTCAAGCTTTGGGTGTGAATAAACTCTACTTAATCATAAGATTGACACTATGAAACCCTTTCTTCAAATCCAACCAGATAGCAAAGCCTCATATTAATATAAATGACAGGTAGAACTGGGGTGCTTCCAAGGGTGAAGGGCCAGACATAGTCGACAAAACTAATCAACCATGATTACAGCATATACATTCTTTGTCAATGTACACAGCATGAACATTGTTATGCCCTTCCATCTGAAGTTAACTCTTCTTTGCAAGGGAACATCTATCATTAGCAATTAATTGAATTTCTGAAAGTTTCTCTAGGGTCCTAATTTGGGGAAGGTTTTTAGCCTTGTTTATATAACCATAAATGGCTGGTTTCTGCACAGTCCCTGTGGCCACATTGCCCCACCCAAAGCCTTGGGTATGTACACATCTGACCTCCTTTAAATTAGCACAAATGAGATGATATCAGAGCCTGATTGCCCAGCTTCATGAACTAATTCAAACATAGCGAAAGTTCAAGTGTTAAAGTGACATCACCAACCTTACTCACTTTCATTCTAAAGCCTATTACCAACTAACCTTATTCATTCACACATTTACTATCTGCCTGTTCCTATGAAAATGTAAATTCCATGATGGCAAGGGTTTGGTCTGTCTTGTCACCACCGTAGCTCCACACTCAGAACAGTGCCTGGCACATAGTAGGTGTTTGACAAATATCTATGGAATGATTACATAAAGAAACTCCACCAAAAATTCCCATGTCTTTTAATCCAAACCAGACTGATCTTGACCTTCCCTCAATTTGAGTGCAAGCTGGTTTCACTATTACCACCATTCTGGGGTTCTAGCCTACTTTTAGCCTTGTGGTGGCTGGTAGCTGAATTGTACACACCTGTAGCTCCAAAGAAAAGTGTGAGCGAGATACTTGAAGGTGGAAGTCATTGTCATCTACATGGTAATTAAAGTAACAGAGATGGATGAAATTGTTCAGGAGGAGAACATGGAGAAGATGGGCTATTGAGCCCTCAGGAACTCAATATTTAAAGAAGAAAGTGGTTTCCTATGCTTTGCTGTACCTCCCCAAAATGCCCCACTCCCCTGTGCATAAACCCTCATAACCAGACTATCACAAATTCCTTCAACTGTAACCTGATTTCTAGACTCTTACTATTCTGGAGCGTCCTATGGTCATAGTCATTTATCAGTTCATCAATGGTCACTTAAAAATGTACTGTTTTTGCTACCAAAGCAATTACAGATAAAACCCCATGGCTCCATTTCTTTAACTGTACTATCATTTAAAAGAATCCTCATGAAATAAAGGTAATGGAAGAAAGGGTAAAATCAAATATCAAGTAAGTTATTTTTAATGATTTCTCTTCTGGGTTATTTTACCAAGAGATGTGTGGTGGTACAGATACTTGTAAAATGGTTCTCCCTCTTCCTTAGTTTAGTTGCTATTCTCTGTTCACTGTGTAAGGCATTCACAGAGTTCCAAAGGGAATTAAGCAGAGTTGTAGCAGGCTGCCTCCAAGGCAGCCCCCAGTGATCACAGTCTCCTAATATTCACATCCTTGTGTAATCCCCTCAGCTCGTGCATAGGCTAGACTTATTCATTGACTTATAACAGATACTACAGAAGTGATGGCATGCCACTTTTGAGGCTAGGTTATAAAATTGTGGTCTCTGCCTTGAACACTCTCTTCAATCACTCATCTTGGGGCAGGCCAGCTACCAAGTCTTCAGGCAGCCCTGTGGAGAGGCCCATGTGGCAAGGGACCAAGGCCTGTCAACAATCAACTGAATGAGCTAGGAGGTTGATTCCCTCCCCCAAGTTGAGCCTTCACAGGAGATATAATCCCAACCAATAGCTTGACTGCAACCTCATGAAAGAACCTGAGAGCCAGAGGCATATACCTAAGCCACACTTGGATTCCTGACACACAAAAACTGTGATAATAAATGTTTATTATTTTAAACCACTTAAGTGATGGAGTAATTTGTTATAAAGCAATAGATGACTAATACAGTTGTAGCCATAGAAGATATTATATTGGCATTTTCAGAATCAATTGTACAAACCTGAACTACTCTAGTAGAAAGACTACTAGCTTGCATGATCTACTATATACATGGAAATTAATCAACACTGCTTAAAAACAGATGATTCATGGTCTAAATCCAGTAGGTCTTCAAGTAATCATTTTTGAATTAAACTATTTCACTCCCTGGAAATACCACACACTAGCTCAAAACTTCTGTGCATATATTATCCAGTACTGTTTGTTGTAGAGAGTTACCAGGACTAGGAGAAATTCATTTATCTGTTCTTGGATGCTTTTAGTGTTTATTAACATATTTTTACATGTTTTAGGTTCTATTTGGAAACAAAGACCACCACTTTTCCTCCCCGAAGAAACAAAAATCTGGGGGGGTATAAGTCTAGATGAGAAACCAGATTGAATCACACCAGTACTATTCAAGACATTCATTTTGAGGGCAGAGGGAAAAACTATGACATACCTATGAGATAAAAATAATGATACATTAACTAGTAAAGAAAACATGAGGCAAAAACGGATGCCACTGAATTCTAGAGATAAAACAGCAAGTCAGATTTAAGAAACAACTGAAATAAACTAAGAACATATATTCACATCAGACCAGTTAAGCTTCTGGCATACAGTTTAAGGACTTGGAGTTTGTTGATCTGTCATTCGAAAGGAATTTGAGAACCTAAAAAGTTCTTAGTTCTGTGCTCACCATGGGGATACAAAGGCAGTATTGACATCACCCTTGCCCTCAAGAACACTGTTAAAAGATCCTAATCAACTGTGAGTAAATTACACATAAAAGAGAGACCTAGAAGGCAACATGTAATAAACTGCAAATAATATAGGTACTGGCAGCATGGCAAACTGGGGAAAAAAAATGGAACTGCACACACTTGGCAGAACCTCTAATACTGGATAAAAATATGTTTAAGAATTAAATATACATTGCTAAATTAAATTTATGGGAGGCCACTGTTTTGTACTAAGCTCCTGTGCTAGGCTCCAATAGACAAGGTCAAACCAGAATGGAGTCACGCATGCTAAATGCCACATAATCAAACTGAACTTTAAAATGGGCCAGTTTCCCTCCCCCCAAAATTAAGGCTGTTAAATAAAAATTATAGGGGGCCACTGTTTTGCATTAAGCTTCTGCACCAAGCTCCAACAGACCAGACTAAAAATCAAAATGGAGTCACTCATGCTCAAGTTCCATATCACCAAACCCAGACTGAGTTATTGGACCTTCCAAGAAATCAGGAGAGGGAAATGTTGGCCAATTTTACCAACAGACCAGTTTGATTCTTCAATGGGCATGATACTGAAGTTCCCTCTGCTTTAATCTTTATAACAAAAAAGTAGCCTGAAGTAACTTGATGTTAACTAATCAATTATCTTCCTATGGTTCTGTTTGTTCCCATCTTACAAAAAAAAAAAAGTAGCTTTAAAAAAATTTTAAATTTATTTTAGAGATGGGGTCTCACTCTGTTGCCCAGGCTGGAGTGCAGTGGTAGGATCGTAGCTCACTGTAGCCTCAAACTCCTAGGCTCAAGCAATCCTCCTGCCTCGGCCTCCTGAGTAGCTGGGGCTACATGAGTACACCACAACACCCACCCCAAGAAAAGTAGCTTTGAAAAGACTAATACACTCTTTTTTTTTGCTTCTGCTTTCTTCAGCCCTTCTCTGTCTATAAAGGTGATCTCTTCTGCTTAGCTCATTTGAACACTTATTCTATTTTATGGAGTGAAGTGCTGTCTGATTCTAGAATTGCAAATAAAGCCAACAGAAATCTTTAAACTAAATTTGCTGCACTTTTGTCTTTTTACAAAACTTTTCTGATACAGATTGAGATAATTTGCTACATATATACCACTGAACCCAGAAGGATTGAGATGCAAAAAGGGGGGAAGAAAACAAAACTGATACACATTTAGGCAAATCTAAATAAACTGTAAAGCTACTAACAGTTAGGACGCATTTGGGGAGATGGCAGAAATAAAATGTCAATTAACAAAAATATGGAAGTGAGAGGTGACCAGAATTAAAACCAACCAAGTTTTTTTTGGTTATTTTGGGGAAAGAGGGGATTCTGATTAACTTTAAATTTCAAATATGCATGTTAAGCAATTAAGCATTAAAAGAATAAAATATATAATTTCCAAAAAAGAGATATAAACATAACATAATTCAAGAGAAGACAGGAAAGAAGAGTAACAGAAAAGAAATGAACAGTAGACTGAAAAAATAATATGGTAGAAATAAAACCAAGTACATCAGTAATAATAATACATAATTGAACTAAGCTCTGCATTTAAGACTTTCTCAGATTGGACCAAAACAAAAAAGAAAATGCAGTTGTATGCTGCTTAAGAGACACGTCTAAAATATTTCAAAGAAAGCTGAAAGCAGAGGGAAGCAGTACAATACTCTTGGAAAATACTAATCAAAAGAAAAGTAATTATAACAACTGTAATATCAGACAAAAAGAATGTTAAAGGAAAAATTATAATTGAGGGTAAAGAAGGTTAGTCCATAGTGACAAAAAAAATTGTCAATCAGATGACCATGAACTTGCATGTCACTAACAATAATAGCTTAAAAATATATAAAGCAAAAACTGACAGAATCTGCAGTCAGTGGAGTTTTAATACAACATTCTTAAAAATTGATAGACAAGATATTCATAAAACAGTATTTTATTAATATTCATAAAATTTACTATTAATTTATTTATTATAAATTTACTATACTATTTATTTATAGGCTTGTCCTGATCCTACACCCAACAATTAGAGAAGATACATACTTTTAAGCACACACAAACACTGCCCACATACAGGGCACAAAGCAAGTCTCAACAAATAACAAAGAATCTTTATCACACAAACCAAGATTTTGAACAAAAAGGAAGCCGTAAGATCCATAAGCTTGTAAACTTTAAAAAATGATTCTCAATTTATAGTCCAATGCATAAATTCTAATGGAAATCTCAAAATGTGTAGAACTGAAAGACAAAACACTTCAAATCAAAACTGAAATGCATGGGGGGGTGGGGCGGGTAAATTTGACAACTAATGGAAGCGGAATACACTGTATTGGGGGAGGGACACGCTTGTGGCCCTGGCTGGGGCGGGGCAAATAGCATTACATGTAACCAAAATGTTTGTACCCCCATAATATCCTGAATAAATAAAAAACACTGAAATGCAGCTAAAGCAGATGGACAATTCACAGATTTTCATAAAAATATTCAAAAGGCGCTTCAAATATTAATGAGCTAAGAATCTACAAATGAGAAAAACTCAAGGAAACCCAAAGGAAAGACAAGGAAGTAAAGAGTAGAAATTAATGAAATAGAAAACAAATAGTAGAGAGAATCAAAGCAAAAGTCTGATTCTTTGAAAAGACATAAAATAGACAAATTTCCAGCATGACTAAAAAGAGAGAAAAAAATATTAGGAAGGAAAAAGAGAATAAGAGTAGGTACCATTAAGATTTCAAAAATGAGAAATTACTATAACAACTTCATAAACTTGAAAGCAGAAGAAATGGACATTGCTCTAGAAAATATTTGATTTACTGTAATCCTAGCACTCTGGGAGGCCGAGGCGGGTGGATCGCTGGAGGTCAGGAGTTCGAGACCAGCCTGAGCAAGAGCGAGACCCCGTCTCTACTAAAAATAGAAAGAAATTATATGGACAACTAAAAATATATATAGAAAAAATGAGCCGGGCATGGTGGCACATGCCTGTAGTCCCAGCTACTCGGGAGGCTGAGGCAGGAGGATCACTTAAGCCCAGGAGTTTGAGGTTGCTGTGAGCTAGGCTGACGCCACGGCACTCACTCTAGCCCGGGCAACAGAGCGAGACTCTGTCTCAAAAAAAAAAAAAAAGAAAGAAAATATTTGATTTAAAATGTGGAGTACAGAAGACAATGGCTATGGTTGGCTGGGATTGGAGTTATCAGGAAGAACATCATAGGAAAGATGGTCTTTGAAGATGGGCGGCCTTGGGAGAAGGCGTGCCAAACAGGGAAAATGAGAGGGAAAGCATGGGGATAAAATAATCTCAAGTGAAAGGGACAGGGGACATAAGGTGAAAAAGGTAAGGTGAAGCTAGATTCTAGTACAGAGGTTCTCCACTCTGCCTGTACACTAGAATCACCCAGAGAGCTTTCCCCCCCGCCAAACAAAAAGAAAAGAAAAAAAAAAAGAAAAATCTCAATGGCCAGGCCAAACCTCAAGAAATCAATCTCTGGGCTATGATTATAATCTCAAATATCTGTTAAGCCTAAATTTTGTCCAGAGGCTTTTAACATGGACCATTAAATAAGTGCAAACAGTAAGAACCTTTGCCTTGTGTATTTTGTTAGTTTAATCTTAAATTCCTTAGACTGTCTCAACATTTTTTAATGACATGGTTCAATTATTTCCTCCTTCCAGCCCTAAATCTTTGTATATTTAGGAAATGTAAACTAATTGTATTAGAATAACTGCAACACACATAAAACGCAAAGCTCCTAAATTCAGTCCACAAATAATGGAGGTCCTTGGAATCAAACACTGCTCTTCTAGGAAGAAAGGACTTCTGATATTTTAAATTATCTGTGTCATTGCTTCCACCTCTAACCAGAAGTGTTGTTAACCTAGACTGGAATGTACTCAAAAAGGTAAGTCACAGGCTGGAAGAAAATATTTGCCATATATACATCCAAGAAAGGACTTGTATCCAGAATATATAAAGAGTTCATACAAATCAATAAACAGAACTGAATTTAAAATACACAAAAGATTTGGACATCTTATAAAAGAGGATATCAAAATGGCCAATGAAAAATGAAAGTGTTCAATATCATCAGTTATAAGGAGAAGGCAAGTTAAAATGAGATACCACTATACACCCACAGAATGGCTAAAATAAAACAGACTGAGACTAGCAAGTGTTGGTGAGGATGTGGAACAACTAGAACTGTTTTACATTGCTGGTGGGAGTATAAATTAGTATAACAACTTTGGGAAAACATTAGGCAGTACCTTCTAAAGTTAAACATACCTTATTTCTGAGAAATTCCACACATGTGTTTATGTCCACCATAAAGCATATCCCATAATGCTCATTGCAGCTCTATTCATAGTCCAAATCTGAAAACTCTAATGCCCAGCAGAATGGGTAAATTGTGCCATATTCATACAATGGAATCCTATACCACAAGGAAGACAAGACTATGTTTACATGTAACATGTAACTAACTCTTGGAGACACAGTGTTGAAAGAAGGTACATGAAACAATCTATACTGGATGATTCTATTTATATGCAGTCTAAGAACAGTCAAAACTAATCTATGGTAATATTTTTCAGAGTAGTAGTTAACCTTGGGTGAGGTTGGGAGAATGTGAGAGGGATTTGGTTACTGACTGAGAAGGGGCATGAGGGAAACTTCAAGGGTACTGAAAATATTCTATATCTTATCTGGGCAGTTGTTATACTGGTTTATACCTATGTAAAATTTTGAGCTGTGCACTTAACATTTTGTGCACTGTACCATAAGCATTATACCTCAAAAAAAATATTTTGTGTCATTTTCATTTCATTTGAGGGAGGAAAGTACATTATGCACAAGTCATTTAGAGTTGAAATATGAGTACTTTAGTTTTTAAGTGAAATCAACCTTGGTCCAAGTGTTTCACATTAAAAGTATGTAATGCTGAGATCTGAGTTTAATTTAGAAAGTATACGGATTTCTTACTTAACAAAGTATACCAATAAATGCAGAGTATGCTAAAAGGTGAACCATAGGTTGAACTCTGTTTAGGATTTTACAGGAAAGCCTCATTTCAATAAACAATGAAATAGAAATAAAAAATGAAATGTTAAAAAGTTTTGAGCTACATATGTTTTCATAGAAGAGCTATCTTTAATTCTCTAAAAATGTTGACTTTTTGAAGAGGAAACATCTGAAGGTTTGGGAAGTGCCCATTGTCAGCCTTCTAGCAGGGTTTACCCCACGGCCAGTTCAGGCTGATAAATGCATATAGTTAGAAAACCATCTCCATCCTAATTATAAGTTGTTCTACAGAAAAGAGGGAGCTTTTTAAATCTACTCATTTGGGAACAGATCAATTTATGCCTTTTCTAGGTTTTTGTTTTTTTGGATGACTCAACAAGAAGGAAAAAAATTGACCGCAGATAATATATTATACTGCCCCTATTACTAAAATGCTCTTTAAATCAAGTGTAAGTGTTCCAAATTTTAGTACAAATTGGGGAATTGGGACAGCTGAATGGTAGGATGTAACCTCTTCTTTAGATTGCATTTATTCAATTCAACTGAGAGAAGAAAGACGGAAGGGAAGAAGAATACATGCTCATTAGAAACAATGAAGGAAAGAATAGATGTTCATTTCTTTTTTTAAATGAAATCCAGACTTTTAAGAAGCTGAAATTTTTGTATTTATTTTGATGGATTTCAGAGGCCTGAAATTATATGAAGGTTCTCTTTCTGCAGCCAACAATGTATCCTGTACATGATAAATGATTCAAGTTTCTGAAATGTCTATAATTAAAAAAAACTCTAACCCTTCAGCTTTTCTGTTGCCCAGTGCTATTTTTGTGGGGTGGGAGCACGTATTGAGAGGCATGTCTGTGTGTGAGGTGGTCTGTCTGCAATCCCCTGGGGAGCAAAATAGAATAGAAATGTGTTTCAAAACTTTCACAATAACCAAAGAACAACACCAGAACACAGCCACTTGTAATTGCTCTATTTATTGATACATGTATCACAAATGTTCACAATATCAATGCATTCTTGTTGGCATGCTAGACAGAGGCATTATTTTTGAAGATCTTTTAAAAATATCTTGACTTTTGTTCCCCCTTCACACTCATTTTTAAATTGATCTGATGAGGTCCTCAATGTCTGTAATGTCAATGCAAGAAAAAAATATGGAAACAAAAGAGAAGTAAAATAACACAATAGCAATTAATTGGGGAAAAATGAAAGTAATATCATTTCCTTCACGAGAAGCAACAACACAGCTTTGTAACAGGATTATACAGGTTTCAACTGAGAGGCAAAGGTGCACTAAACTGCCTAGACATACTCAGGTATGTAACAACAAGCAGGAGGCCACCTAACGCTCAACAATAATTTCCTTCGTGCATGACACATGCTTTTTCCTCCTCACTGACAATTACTGATGTGTCTCTTTACATGTCTTAGGGCAGCCTGAAGAAGGTAGGAAAGAGTCTTAGGAAAGGGAAAAACAAACCAAATTAAGCCAAAAAAAAAAATAGATAACTATCATCCTCTTATCTACTTAAAGTGTGTGGCATTTATGGACCACAGTGAGGAGCTAACAGAAGCCTCCCACACTACATGCAGGGCCCAAAGGGGCCAGCGGTGGTGTGATAGCCAGTCACCTACAACGAGCTGCAGTTGGACCAAGTACGGGTGGAGGAGCTGGCACGCGCAGGGCCTCTGGGTGGGGTTCACTAGGACTAGCTGCATGGGGGACCTGGCTACACTCTGTGCCACAACAGGGCTTCACAAAATGGACACTACACATGACACAGGCTGAAAGGTGGAGCAGAGACTGGGTGGGAGTGTCAGTTTCACGTGGGGGGAGGTAAGGGATAGAGGGGAGCAGGGCAGGTGTATTATGTACTGTGCTCTAACATTCTTTGGAAGTCTTTCAAAGATTGCTGCAGTTCCTTTTTAAAACAGGTCTCTTATTCTGTCGTCGTTCTTGAAAGACTAAGAGAGAAATTAAAACATGTGAGTAACTCACCATTCATAAAAACCTGGAAAAAAGGTAACAAGCTGAAAAGAGCATGTCCATATTTTCCATAATAGTACTGATCACACCTCCTCCCCAACACCATGGAAATGAGATTTCTGCACATGGACAAGTGCCGCCAAGATCAGGTAATTGAGTGGTCAGGCAGTACTCTTGCCCATTTGAAGTGTAGTATGTGTCCCAAAGGGGAACCCCCGAAATTAAATAGCCCCCACTGCCACTCACCTTCTCCTTACACCATCTCATACTGATTGGCTGTGATGAACCGGGACAGACAGCAGGCCAGCAGCATGCCAATCAACTGTGGTCAGGGAGAAAAACAAAAACAAGAATCTCAAGTCACTGAACAACACCCTTCTTTGTCCCCTAGATGTAACTTTTTAAATTTAAATTTTGATTTTTAATTGATAAATAATAATTGCATATATTTATGGCATACAATGTGATGTTTTGATATATGTATATCCCTTGATGTAATTTTTTAACAACCAAGGGTTTCTGTATGTGAATGGGGAAAGGGCATGAGAGCAAAAGATCAAACCTGATTTCAGTGGTGGAATCTACTCTGTAGGGAGTCTAACTGTAGGACCAACTGGAGGTTCTCAAACTGGCCATAAGGTTCCAGCTATAGCTCACTCTGGCCATTTAAGAACAACTTTTGACACTTAAGTAGTATTAAAATTTGTTTACGCTATGAGAGTAATGAAAAAAAAACTAAGTAACATAGAATTAGCATGATATTAACTAAAAGGCCAAAATTTAATTCAAAGCCATAGCACATGCATTTGGTCTCAGCACAGTATGATATTCCAGCCATACCCGGCTGACAGAATAATAGTTATTTCCTTGAGACAAGAATAGAGACACTACTCTTGACCAGGTATATTTGCCATTGAAGTAAGAAAGTCACAGCTTGTAAGAGGTAAGAGGGGATAGGAGAAAGTGCGACTTTAAATTTTGTCTCTCCACCATGTAGATATCTTAGGCCTAAGTGGGCTCATCTACACTCAGGGCCCACCAAACAACTAGTAACAGAGTATTTCCACCTGTCTTTGTACCTCGCTATAACCTGTGACACAGATGAAACTTAATGGCTGCTACTATCAAGACACCCTTAAGCACATCTTGTTCTGCTCATTGGGAACCAAATTCTCACTCATGAATCTGGAGGATCAACATTCTTTGCAAAGGAGCCCAATTGTGCACTTGAGTCTAGAAGCCACTTTCTCTTGACCAATGTATTAACAGTCCCTTCTCCTTAAGCTATTGGGCATGTTTTATTGAATCAGAGGTGGGAATGACCTGTAGAGATAATCTGGCGCAATATCACTCTAAGTGTGGCCTCAGGACCAACACCATCAGCATCACCTGGAACCTCGTTAACAATGTACATTCTCAGGCCCCAGCCATGCTGAATCAGATCCTCTAGGGGGTGGGGCCCAGCAGCTGGTGTTTTAATAAGCCCTCTGGGGCAGGGGACCACTCATCCAGTCCACCCAGGCACCCTTATCTCACAGATGAAACACCTGCAGCCACACTGGGTCCCACTGTTGGTCAGGGCAACACTTGAACTCCATTCTTCTGACTCTGAACCCACCCATGCAAGTTCTAGTCCCCGATTCTTATCTTCCTTTGGAAAATTGTGCTGTGAGATAGGCAAACTATAACCTCTGTCAAGTTAGGAAAAATTATCACCTTATTGGACTCACTCATCTCCTAGCAAGGCTCTGGTCAACCTCATTTCATGCCACAAAATACACAGTATCATGTACTTATTGCCAAGTGGCGGAAGATACCATAGCTGTAACTTCCAGAATATTCTAAAAGAAACTAAAATCTCCCTTTGAATGCAAATGCTTTGAACCTTATAGCTTGACCCTTTTTATTAGAACTTCCCTTTCCCAGGGCCAACAAATACCAGCACACACTTGATAATGTAAAAAATCAGATTTTGGCCAAAAAATGACTAAGTATCAGAGGTACATAATACATTCAGGCATAAAAAATTATAGTTGTCCCTTGGTATCCATAGGGGATTGGTTTCAGGACCTCCCAAGGATACCAAAATCCACGGTTGCTCAAATTCCTAATATAAAATGGCATAATGTTTGCATATAACCTACACACATCCTCCTGTATATTTTAACTCATCTCTAGGTAACTTGTAACCTCATACAATGTAAACACTATGTAAATAGTTGCTATACTGTATTGTTTTTTATTGTTGTGTTGTTATTTTAAATTTTTTTCATATATTTTTAATCCACAGTTGGTTGAATCCATGGATTCGCGGAATCCACAGATACAGAGGGCTGAATGTATTGAATCTTTACCACAACCATGTGCAATATTACAATCCCAATTTTCCAGATAAGAAAATGAGTTTAGGGGAAGTTAAAGAATCTTCCTCAAACCACACGGGTAATCCACACAGAGCTTAAGGTTGTACCCTTGTCCCCTATTTAAGAATAGCCCCAGCTTTGTCCTGTCTTCTACATAGAAAAAGGTAAACAGGTTTCCTCAAGGGCCCTAAAAAAGAATTACTGGCACATAATAGATCATTCCAGCAGCCTGTGTGGACCCTGGGGGAGGCCAGGGAGGGGGTGAGGGTCAGGGAACAGTTGGGTAGGCGTAGGATCTGTATTTGTTGATAAGTACCTTTTTCCTTGTAATCCCACAGTCTCAAATCTTTTTGCTATAAAAGCACAAAATGAATTTCCTTTAGGTGCTATCAGAGGCAGGAACAAGGGTGATCTCTAGCCTTAACACTTAATACAGCAGACCAGGTGAGGAGGTCAGAATTGTAATCCTGGATCTACAGGAGCTGCCCAACCTCAAGTCTTAAACAAGCCACTCACAACCCTCCCCTATTAGAAATAACTCCACTGTCTCCACTTAAGACTATAACAGTCTATGATATGTATGATTAAATCCAGCCTAACAGGTTCCAAGTCTAGCAAAGCCCTGGGTATGTTTATCCTGGACACAGAAGTGCTAAATACAGAGGCCCAGAGGATGACCCACCTCCCACCACACACAGTGTCACTAATTGAACAATATAAGTCTCCAGACGCAGACATCCCATGGCTCTTGGCTTCTAGGCCATTTTGGAAGTGGGGCATGGGTGATGTGCATGCATATTTTCTCTCTCTGCCCTCTTGAGTGAAAATGTAGTCACCAAAGATGCAGAGCAGAGGCACCTCTTACTATAAACTTATAGGGCAGCAGGACCTGCCCATCAAGTTCAGACAAATAGGTTTTTCCTTGAAAGGGCAAAGGCAATGGGAGTTTGTGGAGAGAAGTATTAAATGCCTGTCCAAAAACAGAATTCAAGGGCTTTAAGTTAGCTAACAGGGGACTTAGGTCTTGCCCAGTCTATTAAAAGGCTACACTCAGCTTAGTTTTCCTTGCACTTTATACCAGCTTTAATCTCTGAGACAATAGATGTGCACAGCCAGTTTCTTCCAACAGATAATAGTGTGGAGGTCACAAGAGCAGGTGAAGAAAAGGGCAAGAAGAAGGTGGAGGGCAGGCAAAGGAAAGTGGAAGGGAGAGAGGATGAGCTCTGTTCTTTCCTATCCACTTTGCCTCTCTGTAGCCTCTACTCAGTAGAGCCTGCTGTATTACAGGAAGGCCGAGGCATAGGCCAGCACAACTGGTTCATCAATATCAGCCACAATTTGCTAAGTTTTACTGTAATATTGGCTCTAAAATTTCTGAACAAATATAGCTAAAGCTTTGCTTCTGGGTCATTGACCAAAATCAGCAGGGCTGGTTCTTTCTGAACAGGCATCTGGTAAATGGCCACCATTGTCCTGGTGAGGCCCTGGATCTATTGGCATCTGGAACCCTGAGGCTGCTGGCACCATAAACAGTTGCAGTTCCTAGAGCATCTGGCTGGTAAAAGCCAGTCATAGCCATTCCTCTCCCCACTCAAAGCTGAGCATAGCAGGTCTCAAGTCTCCCCTGCTGGATCTGTCTGGCCACATGGGCGAGTGGTACTGGTTGTGTGATGCCACTGGGCTTTGTGTTTTGTTTTCTCATCCCAATAATTATACGGTACCTTGAGGAGACCTAAACTCATTGCAGAGTTTCCCCTTTGGGGTTTCTTGGTGCTGAAGCCACTCGCTCACTGCCCTAGAGAGCCCCAGGGCATACTCAACAATCCCCAAATGAGGGATTTCTTTAAGGCAGCACAGAGAGATGAATGCTTATCAGGCCAGATAACCATTTGTCTAAGCATAAATTTCTTCAAAGGGATGTGTAGAGAGGAATGGAAGAGAAGCATTAATCAGATTGTTTATGACTTGGAGAAGGATCCATTTGACTTGATTCATCTCACTAATGAAAACAGGATCCTCCTCTCCACCACCTATACACTCATGCCGCATGGGAATATTCTGGGATGATAAGATGTCTCATCCATGAGATTCCTGGCTCTTTGAGGCTCTCTTCTCTTCATGTACAGTATTGGCATCATTTACTTCATGGTTCTAGGAGAGCCATTAAGGGAGACTTAAGCAATAATTTTTTCGCCAAGGGGACAGTCCCCCTCAAATGCCAAACCCAAGTATGCCCTTTTGGTGTTAAAAATCTGATGCTACACATACATGCATTAAGTAAACAGTATGTTCAAGGCTGTCAAGTGCATCCTGCACATTGGCATCAATAACTAGGTTCAGGATCTTCTAAAATGTCCCCTGGCCATTATAGAGATGTTACTATTATTATTAAAGCATTATAACAACCAGCAGAAAGTTCAGGGCAGCAACTGCTTTTAAAATGTCTCTGGAGGCCGGGCGCGGTGGCTCACGCCTGTAATCCTAGCACTCTGGGAGGCCGAGGCGGGTGGATCGCTCAAGGTCAGGAGTTCGAGACCAGCCTGAGCAAGAGCGAGACCCCGTCTCTACTAAAAATAGAAAGAAATTATATGGACAACTAAAAATATATATATAGAAAAATTAGCCGGGCATAGTGGCGCATGCCTGTAGTCCCAGCTACTCGGGAGGCTGAGGCAGGAGGATCGCTTGAGCCCAGGAGTTTGAGGTTGCTGTGAGCTAGGCTGACGCTACGGCACTCACTCTAGCCTGGGCAACAAAGTGAGACTCTGTCTCAAAAAAAAAAATAAAATAAAAAAATTAAAAAAATAAAAAAAAAATAAAATGTCTCTGGAGACTGAGTTAATTGGCATTGTTTGTGAATTCACTCTGGTTTGTCTGTGTGTTGGCATGCGGAAGGTTTAATTCATTTCATGAGCTGCAAAAAAAAAAAAATTAAGCAAAAGTAAAAGAATTTTGAAATTGCAACAGGAAACACACTCGTGTTGGCTGAGCCCACATGCTCTTGTGAGATGAAATGTCACATGAGCTTTTGTAACTGCTTAGAAAGAAAAGCTTTTCTACTTATCTAAGGCTCTGTACTTGCAAAAACAAACTGTCGGGCTAAGGTTCTATTCCTTGATCTAAGTGAGGGTTACACAGCTATGTTCATTTTGTGGTAATTTATTAAGCTGTAAATTTATAATTTATGCATTTTTCTGTACATTCCATATTTCAATTTAAAGTTTTAGGAACAAACTTCAATAAAATTAAAGTATATCTGCATCACTAAGCAGCAAAGCCAAGGTACAGATAGGCAGGTAAAAACTAATTAGAGTCTGAGATAAGCCTATATAGAAATTAGAGCTGTGGAAACATTACTGAGATAACATTAATTGGGGTTTGTTTGAAAAATGATCTGCTGGTCTGAACAAAGTCTGAGTTAAACACAAATAAAGTTTTTATTTGGTTGCTGAGCACACATGTCAATCCTTCCACCCATAGCAATATTATAGCAAGGATGTATCATTAGCCTAGGAGATCAGAGCCTGTGGGACTGTACTCTTCTGGATGGAGGTGGGCTAAATTTTAGATTTACCTTAATCTTGTTCCATCCTTGAGTGTGTTTGCCTTACTTAGTTAGCATAATTACTCCCCTCATTGCTTTTTAGAGGGTGGGTAGAGATAATGGGCTATAAAATTTAATACACAAAACTTTGGTTCCTCCTAAAAAACAGAGTAATCAAACTTAGAAATCAAAATAATGATCACAAGATGAAGTTTGCTAAATTTAGCCTTTCTTTAAAGGGAGAGATTTCATGCATAATCCGCTAAGAAAGAACTAAAAATGGACAGGTCAACGAAGAAAAAAGCCTCCCCCAAATCCAGATCAGCCATTGAATGTTTTCAGTTGTTTATGCTCTAATTATGCCAGCACATTGTTCAGTTAACCTCCACTTGACCTACAGAAGGAACCAGTTGTTTTTCTGGAGCTAGTCATTAGTTGAACCGATATTCCCTTGATGACAAAACTTCATTTAAGTTGAAAAAGGAAAATCAATAAACAGATCACCTGAGGACTAATGAGCTCTGACCCCATCTATCAGCCTTTCCCTAGGCACAGGAAGGCATTCTAAGAACCTGGAGGCCAGGGAGGAAGGGTGGGGGAAAGGCTAGACTAGGCTCCATACAATTATGTAGGATACCTGGGAAAATGCAATTCCAAATGCCACTCCAGCGATGATTCCCATGTTAGTCTCCATGAAACTGGTCACCAGATCATAACAACCCTGGAAACAGAGAGATATGGTCTCAGAGACATGTTTTCACCCAGGCCAGGCTACGTGCACTTGAAATACTCCCACATATACTCCAACCTTAATCCAGGAAATACAATTGCAACTCATGCTAAGAATTTACTAGCACTCTTTTCACACTTAATAAAATAACAACAAAAAGCTTCAAACATACAAAAAATATAGTTAGTACAATGAACCCCCCATGACCCTTCCCCTAACATCACAACATATGGTTGATCTTGTATCATCTGAACCTCCCCGACTCCCATCCCCTGGCAACATTACTTTAAAGCCAATCCCAGACACATATAATTTCATCCACAAATGTTTCCATAGTGGGATTAAATTTAGCAATCAATGTGTAAGATCTATGAAGTCAACACTATAGAGATAAAGAAGTACACTTGAACAGATGAAAAGGCAGTCCACATCCTTGAACAGGAAACCTCAGCATGATAAACATAGTTAACTAACATTTTGACAACAAAAGACAAAATCTTGGATAAACAATGTGAAATCATCTGGCTAGAGGGAGATATTTGAATACCTGCCAAGTTTATGGAGTTTCAGGGTTTTTCCTAAGGAGATCATTAAGATTTATTTAATAGGAAAAACCTATGTTCTACAGTAATCTTTTCCAGAGAGAGTGTATTTATATTAATATTTACTGTAACTGGCCAAATCAACCTAGACTGCTGAACTGACTTATTCGGCTAGGAACATGTGGTCTTTTTCCTGTTTTCTGAAAAAGGACTTTGACTTGAATGTATAAAGTCTGCGAAAAATAGACACTAATTTAGTAAACAGGTTAAAGGTGGTTCTTGTTTATCGAGGAAGGCACACTAAGTTATAATAACATCTGAAGAATAACAACAAAAATCTCTACGATGTCTCCCATTTTTAAATTTAAAATTTTACGATTTAACATTTTTTATAACATATGAAAATTCTGCCAGTGCTGTACCTTCTAATAAACTGACATTTTTATACACCCAAAGTCTGTTTGTAGGGGAAAAGGTGCATTAATTTAGCAGCAGTGCTTTGTCACATGTTTTCAATGCAATTGACAAACTATACTCCCTAGTTATCTGATGCAAATTTGAAGGCCAGAGTGGGGATGGGAAAGGAAATACATTGTTGCTCATGAAGAGTTTCGAAATTGGATTCTCTGTGGAAGCTTGCTGATTTCACTTTTACTAGTTAAGCTACATATCACACTATTTTTCAAAAGGTAGTAGAAGGGAGAGGTGTTTTGGTTAGGAACACAGACAAAGTCGAAAGAGAGGCGGACATTCGAACACTTTCCCAAATGGTAGCAGTTAAGATGGTGGTTTGCTGGGCTGGCCATTGTCACTGTGTCTTCTCCCCACAGTGATGATGTGGCAGAGGAATGAAGTCCAGACCAGCACCCAGTGTTAGGTCAGCTAAAATATGGAAACACAAACCTTACAATACAACCCAGAGAGAAGCAAGGTAGGATATTTTCTTATGCTGCAAAATAGTTTGGCATACATTTGCTTTTTCTATGCACTTCAATTCCACACCTAAGCTGAATATATTTTTTCTAAAGTAGGATTTCTATTCCATTTTAGAAGATTTTAGAGTCAGTCACATTATTTTGATAAGGCCACTCTGACCACTAAGAGGAAACAGAAAAATAAAATAACTGCCTGGCATTAGTGTAAGTGTGGCAAAGTAGTTCTCTCTAAACCTTGCTCCTCAATGTGTGGTTCTTAAATGAGCAACATTGCATCACCCAGTAGCTTGTTAGAAATGCAGAATCAGAGGTCCCACCCCAGACCTACTGAGTCAGAATCTGCCAAATCCACAGGTTATTCTTTTTCAACAAATTTTTAATGAATTTTAACCAGATCTCCAGATGCTTCGCATGCCAATTAAACTTCAAGAAGCACTCTTCTATAAGAAAAGCTCCCTCACTATTTTTTGCTCCAAATAAGTAAGCAAGTTAATGAATCATATCAGTGATAGGATTACTTAAAATAAGATGAAAGTGACTTAGCTTTTTTGTTGTTATTTAAACAATACAAAACTGATGTCAAAGGAAATGTTTTTGATCTCTGGATTTTTCTCTATTATTCACCACATGGACTCAAAATCCCATTTTCCAGGTTTCAGCATAGATCTCCATACTGGAAGAACTGCTTTGATACTGCAACCACAGGCCACATTTACATTCAATTTTAAGTTCTCCACTAAACCATGATCTTATCTGCCCACAACAATCTCTCTCAATTTCTTAATATGAAAATCTGGTTCTCAGGTGTGAGATAAATCTACAGAGACCTGCTAAGTCTCCTAGGAAACACTCAGAAACAGAACAGTTAATTTGCCCACTTACTCAGCGTATCTAAATCAACACAGTCACCAAGGGAAAACATCTGCAAGTGGCAGACTTTAACTACTAGGAGTAGAAGGCTAGTCCCAGACAGGTTCTGGGAAGAGGTATCTCTGTAGCTGCTAACCAGAATTACATTCTTTCTCTTGCTCTTACAAACTGTCAAAGAATTCCTATCAACTAGGGGCTCTGCCAATGCTATTAGCCAACTGAACCTGCAGACATTTCATCATCCTGCTAGCAAAACCAAAATAAAACTTGTCCCCAAATCCAGACAATAAATATCCCATTTTACTGTTCACACCTCCCTCCTGCTTTTTCCCAGTTATCTGCACAAGGTTGGTTCCTCAGGCTGCCAGGCAAGAGCCAAGAATCACCTTTCTGTGCTATCAGAGTGTAGGGTTCAAGACACCAAAGGATTTACAGGGATGACCCATTTATTCTAAATCCTGAGTTCCACATGACAAGAATGTAGCAGTAGTTAAGTCTCCTGGGGGAAGGAGTTGGGGAGGAGGAGCTAACTTATGAGCATCTACTAGTACCCCATCCCCATCCCCTACCTTTTATAGGTTAGGTGTCTGGGACTCAGGAGAAGTAATTTGTCTCAGAGGTTCTTGTGGGCATTACATGAGAATGTCTAATGAAACTCAGTAGATAAATTTCAGTTTTCATTCACCATTTTTTCTTCAGGGAGCCAGGTTGGAGAGTATAAAGGAAGTGAGAGAAGTCAAGCACCTCTTCCAAGTATTTGGAGTGCCCCGGGAAATATGAAATCAGAGTATAGTGGGAAGGCAGAGAGGAAGGTCAATGTGGAAGTTATCAGTGAAATGAAAAAATGCCTCCCTATTTTTCTTTCTGGAAATAATTATAAGGATTACAGATACATTATAAGATATGCCTCCAAACTTACTTTTAGATACTAACAAAAGATCCTCCCTACAAGGACCTGCTGCATCATTTCTAATAAAAGACACACTGTGATACAGAAGACAAATGAACATCATTACCATTACATGAACATTTACTGCATCTTTAATTGGTGCCAGGCACTGTGTTTTAGATACTTTACCTCTTTCAATCCTCAAATGAAGCCTAAAGGACAGGAACTGTTATTATCCCCATTTTACAGATGGGAAAAGCAAGGCTGAGATAGGTTAGGTAACTTGACCAAGATCACACACACAGCAAGTGGCTGAGCCAGAATTTAAACTGAAGTTTGTCTTTAGACGCTATGCTCCTGACTTCTGGATCCTTAACTTTCACAAGAAAAAATCTGGGTGAAAAAAAAGACTTTTACCAAAAGTTGATGGGTGCTGGTTTTTACAAATGACCTCCTGAGGCTGTTATGCCAAATATTGCACTGCCATAAAGCACGTATTGCCTTCCATAAGCCAGAGCGTCCACCACATGCCAGGTCCGCTTGGCACTTCATAAAATGGCAACAAAAGGACACATGAGTGTTCAGTGGACACATCCATGAAGAAGCCAGAAGTCACCTTATTAACTAATGAAACGCAAAGGAGGCCTCAAAAGTTGGGTTCATGAAAAAATTCCGTTAAGAACAGATGTCCTCGTAACCAAAACAAGAAGCTGTCAGTATAGAATCTTACTGAACTACACCAATAGTAAAGTAACAAGCCCAGAATGAAAAAATGAGCTTCCAGAATGGCAACAATGCCTTGCAGTGCTTATGCTACAAATATCAACATTAAATGAGTAAAATACAGAAACCATATCTTAACATTCTAATCTTGAGAGAATGTCTCTCTTCTCTCTGAATTATTCAGTAAGTGGCTCAGATCACATAGAATTTTGAAAACATCAGATAGAATTTTATCTTAGTAAAAAAAAGAAAATGTACCCCATGGCTGAATAACCACAGGTAAACTCAATAGGTTTTTCTCCTCCCTTTTATTTTACCAAAACATATTTTAAATATAAAATTTCTCTAAACATTTAAGAATGTAGATAGCCTTCAAATGCAGTTCTATCAGGTCTTCATCATAGTCTCTGCAAAGTGGAATACAGAATTGATTTTCTTTTTCTCTGACTACTAAAACTTCATTTTCCTCATTTCCACTATGTACTAACTTTCAAATTTCTTTTAGCCATCATTTCTTTCTAATTTCTTTGGAAGTCAGGATGTTGACAGTGAGTTGAACTGGAGTTGCTGATTTCTTTCTTATGGCAGTGAACTCCCTAAAATAAAGGCCACCCTCCTAGCAGAAGCAGATGCTGTCTGTCAATTCTACTCCACTCTTCCTGCCAAAGACTGGCACCCAGCTGTGAATAATTTCATGTTTAGATGGTATATTAAGCAGAAGAAAGACACCCAGAAAGAAGAAAGCCAACATTCACTGTCTGACATAAGCATCAGTGTTAACAGGAACCACTTGCTAACCTTCATGACTGCGACTGGTAGATTTTTGTTGCAGGAGAGACAGGAGAGACTGGTTTGAGTCACAGCTTTCTCTTTTAGAAGTGAGCAGCCTCAAGTGTCTCTACCAGGCAATTAAGGACCACAAAGGAAGAGTCTCGATTCTTTCCGGACTATCATTTCTAACCTGTCAGAATTTCATAGTAACAAAAAAGCCTTCCCATTCACCACTGGTCCCATCAGGGCTGGGAGAAAGCAGGTACCTTCTGGTTAACTTTGGTGGCGGCCACAGTCAGATTGTGTAGGTCCTGGGGATTGCAATCAGTTTCGTTCATGCAGCAACTGGGGGGGATGCCATGGTCCAGGAAATAGGGGCTGGTGCTCCAGTTGGTGTAGTTCTGCACCCCACAGCAGCTCAGCTATTAACAGGGAAAGGAATAGAATCAAAGAGTGGCAGATCAAAGACATTGTGGTCTCCTCACTCTACTGCCCTGCAACTTTTAAAAGAGGAACACGGGCTAAGCCCCTAAGACAATATACGCAGCTTTGGTGAGTAAAGATGAACTGAAGCTCCACTAACAATTACACTCACTTCGATGTCCATTTGATCTCAAAGAAGGAAGAGCTAGGTTATATATTGTGTTGGCTTTTTTACCACCTCTACAAAACAAAGCAGTGCTTCTCTGTCCTGTGTGAGTTGGGTGCTGTTACAGATACGGATGTCAGCTAAATCAGGATTGTTGATGGGGCAGCCAAGGTAAATATGGTTTTTAAAAACTCTCCATTGGGGGGGTGGGGGAGGGGATGGGGGTATGCCTACACAATGAGTGCATTGCGCACCGTTTGGGGAGTGGTAACACTTGAAGGTGCTGACTCAGGAAGGGGGGGTGGGGAAGGGAGGGATATATACCTCATGATGGGTGCAATGCGCACGACCTGGGGAACAGACATGCCTGGAGCTCTGACTTGGGGGGAAAGGCGGTACAGGAGCAACGTATGTAACCTGCAATTCTGTATCCCCCATAACAAGATGAAATAAAAAAAAAAAATTAACCATCCCCCCCCAAAAAAAAAACTCTCCATTGGGATTTATACTAATAAGTAAATAAATAGTTTTTTTAAAAGATGCACATAGAGGAAGAGAGAGAGAGAGAGCTGGTGTAGATAAACTATAGCCCATCAGCTGTCTGTACATAAGGTATTATTGGGACACAGCCATGCCTACTTATTTACATATTGTCTGTGGCTGCTTTTGTGCTAGAGGTGGAGTTGAGTAGTTGTGACAGAGTGCGAGACTCTCAAAGCCTGAAATATTTACAATTTGACCCTTTACAGAAAAGGTTTCCCAACCCCTGATATAGAGAATTTTAAAGCAAATGAGGCAAAAATATAATTAATTGGTGAATCTGGGTACAAAATATACAGTTCCTTATAGTATTCCTGTGACTTTTCTATATAAATGAGAAATTTTATCAAAATAAATTATTAAAAAATACTGCTCTGGAGTAAAACAAACAAAAACCACAAAACAAGAAAACCCAAAGCAAAAACCTCCCCAGGTGATCCTGATGGGCAGTCAGGCTTGAGTGCCAGCACCTGAGACCCTAAATGCTTCCAGGCAGGAAACTTCTCTTTTATTTCCCTCACATCCTCTGCAAAGCACCAGGGAGCCCAAGCCATTCGCATACCTGACAGATCCTCAGTTTCTTCTACATCCAGTCTCCACTCCCATTTCACTTCCCCAGACAGTGAACACAGCTCACCTGAGCTCTCTGCCCAGCCTGAAGACACTGATTCCAGAAAGCCAGCCTTTGGGAGCCAACTAAGCAAGGCCTTCTTACACTCACTGCCTAACTCCTTTCTCAGGGTTCAGATCTTAAGGGAAAACAAGCTGTTGTTGGCATGCTTGCAACCCTTGCCGATGCATGGCACACTCAAGGAAGTTGGTTCTCCTTGACACTAATTACCTGGATAACTGGAGCCTGGATAAGGACTGAGTGTCAACTGTTGGAAATGGAACTGGACCATGAGTTGGAGAATGAGAATCAACAGCAAATGCTACTGGCCCAACCTACTGGCAGCCTACAAATCTAAGCCCAGACCTCAGAGGTGGTTCCCATCCCAATCTCCTATCCTGGAACTTACGCTGCGCTGCACATGGTCCACTGCCCGGCTCCTCTCATCATTGCCGTTGTAATTCTGCATGGCATCTGTGTAAGTCCTCAGGAAGGTGTCCTTGATCTATGGAAGACAAAGAAGGATATAGTTGCAGTCCTCCATAGCCCAACTGACTCAGATCCACACTGACTTCTATCTCAACATAGCCTCCTCTGAAGGTCTCTGAATAAATGTGGGCCAAGGAGGGAATGCTCCGTTTTCTGAGATAAAAGAGCTCCGAAAATTCACCAAAGGGTTTATTAGCTCAGGAATTTAAAAAAATTGTTCCCCTCAACCCCAATCCAGAGAAAACCTGACCTATTAAATGACCCACTGAAGTGGCCAGTCTGTTTCTGAAAGGGCTGTGATGGTGACCTGCCAAACTTCAGGCATAAATTTTCTAGTTATTTTCTTTGAATTAAAGCCCATCTTTCTTTCTATAACTTTCTCTGCCCTCGCATAGAACAATGATAAGAGGACAGACCATTAAGGGAACAGGAAGACTGATGTTTTGGCTCAAAACTGATCCTTATTCTACCATACAAGAGTGGAGCAAAATCAACTTTCATTTACCTGTGTTTATTGAGGCCCCCCCCCAAAAAAAAGACTAAAGACAAGAACTTTTCTCCTTAATAAGGGTTAACAAAATCCTTTCTCCTTCTCTGCAAACACATTTGACCTTGGGGTTAACCTTCAAGCTCCCTTCCCCTGGAAACCTGACGAAGGTGGAGTGTCAGGTGTGTTACTTGGCATCCCTGGTTATGGTAAAACTGATCCGATTGGTGACATGCTTCCAGATTGGGAGGATAGCAAATGACAACAATTACCTTGTGGGAAGCTTAGGGCTAAGTATGGTGACTTTCCTAACTAGGCATACTCCTTCAGGAAATACCATAAACCTGTAGTCCCCAATCCCTGGGCGGAAGACCAGTGCCAGTCTGTGGCCTGTTAGGAACCACGCCACACAGCAGGAGGTGAGCAACAGGTGAGTGAGCAAAGCTTCATCTGTATTTACATCTGCTCCCCTGAGCTCTGCCTCCCTCACTCCCATCCATGTAAAAATTGTCTTCCATGAAACTGGTCCCTGGTACCAAAAAGATTGGGGACTGCTGCTCTAAACTATGCCCGTGAGACAGTTACAAGAGATAAAGAGTCACTAGTTACGTGAAGCTTCTAGGCCAATGTGGCTACCACACCCAGCTGTGACATTTCATTTCACTGCATCCAAGTTGTCTCTTGGGGTGGGGAGCTGTACACGGGAATAGGCCCCGGACCACTCTGAGGACTCATGCTGAAGAAACAGGCCTGGTACTGCCCTACAGGCAAGCTCTGCTTTCCTTCACTATATCCTTCTGAGTAAATGGCACTAAATATGACCTACAGTTATCAAGCAAGTTTGACTATTTTAGCCAAAGTGAAAGCCAGTACTAGTGGTCAAAGAGTGACATTGCACTCCCTGCCCACCACACCCTAAGTGTTTTTGATGAAAAGAGGTTACGTAGATGAGGATTTCCAGGCCCTAAGTAGTAGGAACCACTTAGAGAAAAACCCCTTTATGGAGCACAGACGCAGCAGCACACGAGAGGAAAGCACACAAGGGCTCAGGTAGGAGCTTCTGGAGTTCACACTGTACTTGGGGCACCTGTTAGGGCTTTCAAGGCCATGACTTCATCAGGTCTCACTTCACTGGAGAATAAGAAATGGGAGTGTACTTCCAGATATAGCATTCATATGAAATGGCTTCTGGAAGTCAGCTTTTGGCATCTGGGATAATGCCTCTGGCAAAGGGAAAGACCAAGGCAATGGGGAAAGGAGCAGCGTGCACATTAGGCAAGCTCAGCGGGAACTGAACTTGGCCGAGCACAAAAGCGGCTCCTGGGAACAGAGGATGCCAGACTTTCGAGACCCACAGTGACACTCTACCTCAGTGTGTTTTCCACCTATATCTTATTTTTCTTCCTTTTTAACACATGTGTATCTACTTCTGGCTTTCCTGCTATTTACAGGGTCCAATAACGGATTTTTGAGGCAGCAAGACAATTAGTCTCAACAATCTTGTTACACAGATACACACTTGTGCATTGTGGAAGCAGCTATTTTTAAAGGCGTATTTAATTTATATTGAAGGTCACTGTTTTAAAACAGGTGGAAAATCATTTTATGTAATAGCTACATGGAGAAATAGAGTGAAGATCAACAAGTAAGGTTTTGAGTTTGGGGAAATTCCTGCATTTAGAATTTCATTGGAGTTTCAGGTCTTATTACGTGACATTTGGAAAACAGCAATACCACTGGAGAAACCAGCTAGCATATACACCCTTTACACATTTCAAGAGGTTTCAAAAATCCTCCTCCCAAAGACCCTTTAACTGAGTTCTCCACTTCTTGTATACTCACCTCATGACGAAACACAAACCCCGAAATGCCAGCTACGAGCTCAGCCAGGAACACCAGGGACAGAAACATGGCATACTGAAAATCAAATGGACAAGGACAAAGTCAGATATGTCGGGATTAAGAAGAAGGCTTCTGCAGGGCAGGTTACTTCCTCTCAGGGGGAATTGGACAAATCCTCACACTCCTTAGACAAAGTTTAGAAAAAGTTTTAAAATGTCCTTCTTCAGATTTACCCACATAAGCCTCAATATAGGGATATGAGTTTAACAAACATAAGGATTTTGCAGTACACATGCTAAGGAGAGCTCATTAAGGGACTAGCATTGTGCCTGTCAGCTCAGCTCAACCAGGAGAAACCTGGAAAGGCCTTTTATAACTAAGGTATCCATTATTTGTAACACTAGAATCTTTGAGCTAGGAAAAAAACTGCTTTGGAATTCACAGGACACAGTTCTGCCCTGTTTGGGGGTCTTTCTTAACCACCTTCCTCATGGTGGTCATCTAACATCTGCAAGCCCAACCCCTGCAGCCCGTTCTGTTTTGGCACTGTTCCAATTGTTGGAAAGACTTCCTTTCCCTTGGCCACAAGTCTGCCTACTTTTAACTTCCACTCGCTGGTGTTGATTCTGCTTTCAGGAGATATAAGAACCAGCCCAACCTCTGTTCTCTAGACTAGCCCTTCATGTATGTGACACAGCCAGGATGTGAACCTGCTGTTTCTCTTCATTTCTCCAGTTTCCTTAACCATGTCTCAGACAAAACAGCTACAAAACTGCTTCATTTGGAATTGTATCACTCCCGTCTGGGCCCAAAGAGCAGACTGTGCACAGGAGGACATTCCTCTTCAGTATGGCGGTCATCTCTGAACACAGTAGCCTCGGCAGCTTTCTGTGGGGCTGCTTGCCTTTCTTGTTCCCGACGCTGCATTGAGTTTATAGTCTTTCAAAAAGCAAATATGCTACACTACTAACGACATCTGCAACCATCTAACACCTTTAGTGCTTCTTGTCTCATGCTGCCTGTATTTCCCAAGTTGATTGTGTGTGTGTGTGTGTGTACACATGTGTGCGTATCTCAATTCAGGGATATTACATGGTACTTATGAGATATTAAGGGTTTCCATCTTTGTGACTTTGAAAAGCAGATAAAAGGAAGGAGAATTGATTCCTTACCTACAAGGCACATGTCTTACAATCTGCTGCTTCTCATCTCAAAATGAGAAGAATCATAGATCATTTTTCTTAGCTAGTGGCACATGTATTAAAAGAAGGAAATACTGGCTTAAAATACAAATTTTGTTCTAAATATTAACAAACTTCTCTACAAAGCACAACCACTAAAATATTAAATGTGCAGTTATAAGTAGAATGCCCCACATAAATGACTTCTCTCTCTCAATTTCATATAAAATGCAATTAGAAGCATAGTTTACTCTGGGAAGAATCTCACAGTAGGCCTAGACTTTACCAGAAAGTCACATAGGAAAATAACTGTCAGGAGGCAGAAGAAAGGACATTTCTCTCTGTGGTTGAAGGTCCTCCTAGGTTTCAGTTCTCATCTTGTCATGGACGAACTCTTAAAAAAGAGGCAGCCTCTCTGGGCCTCCATAAAGTAGACACAGTTACTTTAAGTTGTTTTGCAATTAATGAGGTTAAATGAGGACTGTAAAATTCTAGACTGACAGTTAATCAAGTGACCTCTGCTCTCATCAGCCAGATCAGCACTTTTCTGTCTCCAGCAAGTTCTCTGTCACCAGGAGCTTCCAGAGAATGGCTGCTTCACCTATGGAAGGCCTTGGCCAAAAGCCTATTGGGAAGAGCTTGTATTAAATACAGGTGGTAGGGGTTAGAGTTTTCTTCCAAATGAAAACATTAGAGTAGAAATAGTCTTGGTTTTGGAAAGAGACATACATGGGTTCAAATTTCCACACATTAGCTGTGTGAACTTGGGCAAGTTATGGAACCTCCAAGTCTCTATCACTTAACACAGAAATACAACCTACACTGTATGGTGGTGGTGAGGAATAAATAAAATGTCATATGCACCCCATATAGCATCTAGAACATAAAAGGAACTTAATGATATTTTTAAAGTTTCATTTTGTTTCTTATGGACACATAATAATTGTACATATTTGTGGGGTACAGTGTGATGTTTTAATACATGTATACATTGTGTAATGATCAAATCAGGGTAATTAGCATATCCATTGTCTCAAATATTTATCATTTCTTTGTGCCAAGAACATTCAAAATCCTCCCTTCTAGCTATTTTAAAATATATGATACATTATTGTTAACTATGGTCACCCGACTAGATCACCAGATATTTCTCCTAACTGTACCTTTGCACCCATTGGCCAACCTCTCCCTCTCTCTCCTCTCCTCTCCTCTCCAGCTGCTAGACAAAAAATAACAAATGCTAACAAGGATGTAGAGAAAGGGGAACTATTATACGCTTTTGGTGGAAATGTAAATTAGTACCAGTCATTATGAACAATAGTATGGAGGTTCCTCAAAAAATTAAAAACAGAACTACCTATGATCTAACAATCCCACTACTGGGTATATATCCAAATGAAATGAATTCAGTATGTTGAAGAGACATCTGCACACCCATGTTTACTGCAGCATAATCAACCTACGTGTCCATCAACAGATGAATGGATAAAGAAAATGTGGTATATATACACAATGGAATACTATTCAGCCATAAAAAGAATGAAATCCTGTCATGTGCAACAACATGGAGAAACCTGGAAGATATTATGTTAAGTGAAGTAAGTTAGGCACAGAAAGGCAAACACTGCATGACCTTACACATACGTGGAATCTAAAAAAGTTGATCTAAATGATATTTTCAAAGAAAAAAATCAAATAAAATCAAACCAAAATGCCAAAAAACTTCTCTAGTCCCCAAAAGGCTCACCTGCCATTAAACTCTCCAGTGTTAAAAGAGGAAAATGGTAGTATGTTGTGAAACCACCTCTGGAAGAGGCCAGAGATAACTGTTCCATTGTTTACACATGCATCCTATTTATGACATTATACTCAGCTATGGGACAATTCTGCCCCAAAAGCAAACATAGAGTTAGAACATGAAAGTATCCCCTCTCCTTCCCTCCTTCAGTCATAGTATTTGGGCTGGGAGAAACATTGGTGATTTAGTACAATACTATTTTTTATAACTGGGAACAAAGGCCCAGTGAAGGTTACACCTTTGCCACTAAAGACTTAAGCCAGTTAGTGTTATAATCAGTCAGGTCTCATCACCAGGTCTCCTCCTCCTTTTTTGTTTGGACAGATGGTTTTTTAACAATCTTTCTTTTTTATGCCTCCAAAGTTAATCTCCCCTTGCTACTCATTGTATTAAACAAGAAGTTCTCAACACCAGCTATGTGATAGACTTCCCTGAAGCACATTTTAGAAAATATGATGCCAGGGCCTTACCACCAGCAGTTCTAGGTTCAATTGGTTGGAGGTAGTACTCTGGCAGAGGTGTTTTCAAACAGCTGCCCGGGTGATTTAAACATACATCCAGAGTTAAGAACCACACTAGACCAAAAGAAACTCTAGTGTCTATGGAAAGTATTAGAAGGTAGGCTCAGGGTGCTAGGATAGAGAGTCAGGTGATAGCAGCAGGAAGTGCCTCAATATGGCCTCATTATGGCTTTTCCACCAACCTGGAAGCGTTAGTGGTAGCTGAGGCATCAGCTTCCTGCACGGTTTGCCAGTCAGAAAGTGGCCAAGTAAAGTACCACTTCCATGAGGTTGCCAACAAAGAGGGTGACTGCCCAGTGCCAGTTGGGAAGGTGGTTCCTTTCCAGTAAATCACCCCCCAACACACACATATGTCATTAGATGGTATTAAATGTTACTATACCCTAGGGCTAAACAGGGACAGGCAACGTGCCCCTGATGGACTCTCTGCTTTCCTCTTTCATGGAATGAGACACCTGAAATAAATCATTTTCAACAAAATTTTGTTTGAGGAGAGGCCCTTGCTCACCAGTTTCAATATCCTGTCCTTTCCCTTTGGGAAGCATCACTGCTTTGTCTGTCCAGGAGAGAGTATAAGCACCCAGCATAGGTCCTGGTAGCCAATACCTGGCACTGCATCAACCATCTGAGTGGGGAGACTCTGGCTTAGCTCAACTCTCATAGCACTGAGCCAGGGAGTGCAGGTTTAGAGAAGAACATGCACATGCATCCATGTATGGCCAGGCTCAAGGAGGCAGAAAGTATGTCTCCAATAGGAACTTGCAGGTGAAAGGATGTTCATGTTCAGAATGCTGCCTTGCCCACCAAAGCTGCACATCACATGCTTGAGGAAATTTTTCTAAGAGTTCAAAACTGGAACAGGGCATCTTGTCATGAGGCTATAAATGGCCTTTTGGAATTGCTGGCCACTGCTTTGTCATTATCTACCTTGAGGGACTGGGACTGATTTATTGTGCCAGGCTATGTTTGGGATTAAAGGGTAGATTAGGTAAGAACCTGGACTAAAATTAAAATCAACGAATATTAAGGCCTTTTCTGTAGCCTCAAGAAGGGCCACTTCATCTTCATGTGATTTACAGTTTTACAAAAAAATGTTGAAAAGACAGTATTATGTTGAGACATACTCACCAGTTTCAGCATCCATGGGCTACCACGGCATGTAGCAAAGCATCCAAACAGGCCAAAGACAACAATAGTGGTGCCAGTTCCAATGAGCACATAGGGAGCATTTGTGGAGTTCTCGGCAATAAGAGAGATATAGGTGCCCAGAGTAAGCTTTCCCCAGACTCCAACAGCCAGCAGGATCACCCCAGTGATCTGAAAAGGGGGAGAGGAGAGTGTGAAACCACTGTTGAGGGAGGTAAGAATCAACGCAAAGCAATGTGGCCAAATTTGGAGACTCAAGCTTCCATGAGCAAGATGGTACTTGCTGTAGGATTCTCTGAGCAACAGGAAATGTCAGAGACTAAAAGCATCATAGAGTAAAGACACTTTGATTTTGTCCTATTAGATCTGCCCCTTACATAATCCCATATGTGGTTCTTGTGTTAACTGGAAGTCAAGCCAATAATAAAGAACTTAAAAAAAAAAGCTATTTAAAAAGTATATCATAAGACAGGGTCTGAGAGCCTTCCTCCAGCTGCTGTCTGACACCAAGCTGGGTACAATCCCAGGAAGAATGTCAGCTGCCCTCTTTGATGGCATGTGTGTATACAGTATGTTAAGGACATCCTGCACAATGTTTTAAGGAACATGGTGATTCTCTTTGAGTATTAGTGCAAAAATCTCCACAAAAACAAATATTCCAAATATTTTTGAATCCCTATTGATATGCTGTCTCATTTACAATACTTTATTCAATATAAAATAACAGAAGAATCTGAATAATTCCTGGAATTAGCTGTAATGCGATTTGTCAAATCCCACCGATCAGTCTAAAGGAAATCCCTACAGCATGTCTAAACTAGAACCCTGCATCAATCAGGCCCTTACTTCAGGGGACAGATTTGAGGCTGCAAGCTATGCCTAACTCTCCACCCCCTGCAGGCCACACACTCTGGCAGCTTCAGCTGCTGAAGCCACCAGGGTTGCTTCATGTCTCTAACCATCTCCCCAGCTGGTCTCTCCTTCAGTTTGCCAGTAGCTTAGCAACTCATTCAAACTAAAGCCTTCTAACTGCTACCACTTCTGATACTGCATGAGGTTTGAAAGAAACCTGGGTGTTGAGGGAGCCCTTCCCCAGTTTTGTCCCATCCTAGAACCCAGTGCCTTATGCCAAATGCCTCTGACCCCTGTCCATCTTGCCCGCTCAAGTGACGAGGCAAGATGGGAAACTAGAGAGAATCAGCTTGAAACAAATCAATACCCACCTTGCCAAGGTTTCCCCTGTCAATAAACACACTGTTCCTTAACGTCTGTGACCATCGCCGAATACGTGCTATATACTGTGAACCAAGTGGCTAGTACAGTAAAGATGTGTAGGCCTCTCTCTTTTACATTCTGAAAACACTTGCTATAGTTTGGGACCATCAAGCTCCATTATTAGACTGTTTCTCTGAGCAGGAAAAAGAATGGACCCTATATCTTTCCCCACATCAGGTAAGGGTGGGTTCTACCTATATAGGGGGAGACGTCAGCAAAAACAATAAGACTTGTTGACTCTCCCCCACCCCAATAGCCTCTCTACTTTGTAGAACCATCACTGTGAAAGACAGAATTAAGAGTTTTAAATCAGTAAAAGATCAAGGAACTTGCGCTACTTTTATTAGGCAAAGATGCATTATTGTGATGTAGTCTTGAGGAGAAAGTGTTTGACACTAATGTCTGGGAGAACGTGGCCCAGTGGAGGCTGACTGCCTTTGAAAAGTTCCAATGGGGATGGCCTTAGTGAATTAAGGAAACCAAGGACACAAATGTTGCCAAAAATTCCAAGTCCTCTACTGACACCTGGTGGTTGATAAAAAAAGTACCTTCCTTGAACAGCCTCTTCTGCCACATTCCCCCAGATAAAAATATAAAAGACTTTTTACCAGCTAAAATAAATACGTAAGAATCAACTCTCAAGTCATTAGGGGTAAGAACGCAGTGAACGCTATGTAGAAAATGACACTACCTGGGCTATCTTTTATTAATGCCTAGCATAGTGCCAGGCACAAAGTAAATGTTTACTATTCATTGACCAAAAAAAAAAAAAAAATCATTTCTCTGAGTCTTAGAATCTGTATTTTATAAAACAGAGCCTGTCAAATGCCAAATACTCGCAAAACTTCTACATTGGGTAAACACTATAAGGTCATTTAAAATGGAGCCAAAGAGAAACTTCCCCCATACTTTCCACTCTAGCATTACCAGACTAAAGCTGCAAATATCACAACATAAATGTATTGAACAAAAACAAAAATTCATTTAAGCTAGTTATGATTTAGGCTGAATATAAGTCTCATCTAGAGACTCTGTGACTTCATGGGATTGCTCCCAAAGATTCAATAACACTTTAGATATGAACTGAACAGCTGCATTCTATGTACTGCTACTGCGAATCCTTATTGGAATGTGATTGCTTTAATGAAAGTATACATTACTGATCGAGTATAAGAGTCTGATATTATCTTACATTTCCATGACCAGTGATTTCATGAAGTTTAGTTACTACCATAACAAATCTTACATGCAGTATGTCAAAGTTAACACAAATCCTGATTTTTAAGGCAAACGGTATTAAGACTGTTTTTATGCCTTTTCTCCTTTCAAACATAATTTATCCTAATACAACCATTGCTTTGTATAGAAATGTATATGAAGCCTCTCCTCATGTAAAGTACAAAACCTACAATGCCAATGTGTTAAATATGCTCATATAATGTAAATTACACAAATATTCCATTTTTAGAAAAGGACTCTTTTTGCAGAGCTCAATGGTGCCTCTTAAAGTTTGCCAGTGGGTGCAGACAAACACAACACTATGGGCACCATATTGCATGGGAGAAAAAACATTCAACATCCTGACCTTGACCAAGTCAGTCATACTCTAAGGGACTCATGCTCCTCTGAATAATGTGGAGACTGGGTTAGATCAGCCCCTTCCAGCACACATGTGCTAGGAATCTAAGAATAACCCAGAGAGGAAAGGCCTTCCCTAACGCTGCTATTGTCATACTCAAACACTCCTCATGGACCAGGCTCCATTAGGCCTGGTTTGGAAGCCTGAACTCCACATATGTAAGGCCTTCTGCACACAGCACAGCCCATCTCTTCAGCCTTATCTCCTTCACTGCCCTTTATTTACTCTATATAGTTCCAGAAAAACTGAGCTATTCTCTGTGTGGTTCCCAACCTTTGTTCATGATGATCCTCTTACCTAAAATTCCTATCCTTCCTATTGCTCCCTGCCTATATCCTAAACTCTCCTGGTACACACTATACACATTCCTCCCAGTCTCCTTAAACTTCCTCTGCAGTATGCTATTGTCCTGCTGTGCCCTATCCCTCTCCCATGCACAGCCAGGACTCTGATCCCCTTGAGGGCAGGAACTGTGTGCCTTGTACATTCAATGCCCAATACATGTAGGCTGAATGAATGAATAAGCAGCCAGTTGTAGAGTTAAGAGAGGGAAAGTAGTTTCATGTTTGCCATCTACCCACTGAACCACTGTGAGATACTATCAGCAATGGTAAGAATGCCAACGTGACCCATTGAGTGGGCCAGTAATCTGGGGAAATAACAATGTGAAGAACAAAGAAGAAAAGGTTAAATGACAAGGGAGAAAAAATGGTTGGGCTGCAGTGCACCCTTAGGTGAGTAAGACCATATTTGGTGGTGGTAGCGGTGGTGGACTTGGGGTCAATGTTAAAAGAAATTTCCAGGCAGTTGAAGGGGGAAAAAAAACTACAAGCAAAGGGCTAAAGATCCATAAAACACTATCATAAATTAGCACTTTCTCACGTTCTTCTTAGTATAAAAATGTTTCTTACCAAGGATAAGAAACATACAAAGAAAAGACAAAGACAAAAGTCACTGTCATCTGTATGATGATTTTTTTTCTTGGTTCCTGTCAACACATACTCACCCATATATGCACCTTTGCAAGCACCCACAGGAAAGCCACTTCTCAGACATTTAAAAGTTCAAAGTCAAAAGCAAGGGATGGGTTCTTTTGGCATCTGTCTCTCTCCTACTTTTAGGCACAATGAGTAAGTTCAGAGTTCACCAAAGCAATTTTGTGTCTGAGCTCCTCAGAGACCTCAAATTCCTAAATCAATCATTAGTGCAAGTTACCTTTCTCATGGAAGTTTTGCTTCTTTCTCAGAAGACTCAATTAGCAAACAGCCAATGCTGTGGTTTGAGGAGGAGACAGATCAGAGACCATAGATAAACCACAGGAATGGCCTGGTGACGGATCACCACCATCTTTCATGCTCCCAAATCAACCACGAGCCAGAAAGGCAGGCACAGCGCTCCATCAGCAGTACCCAGGCTGAGGCTCTCAGTCTCCTGCTCATTCCCAGCATCTCATCTTTCTGTGTGCCTGCACCACAGCTCAAAATTTATGGGTAGCAGAGTACCACTAGCTATTACTAATTTAGGCTTGGCGATGAGGCTGAATACAACTATAACTGTAGCATTAGAAAAGTTAGATCAGAACTAGAAAAGCTCTTGTGTGATAGTACATATTACTTTAAAATTACACTGAAAGAAAACTACAGATAGGCTTGACAATATGCCAAGGGGTGTCCAACATGCTCTGGGAGAGATTTACTAAGGTTTATTTTAATCCTAAGGTAGATATTAGGGGAGTAAGCAGCAGACATAAATGAGTCCCCTTGCTCCTGCCAGGTCAACTGGGTTAATGCTGAGAAGTCTCCCTGCTGACCCTGTCCTGATCCTCATAGTGGAGCCAGGGATATAGGGTTTCCATCTTTCTCACATGTCCAGAGGCATTTTACTTGAGCCCACTCTCTTTTCTGCACGCAGATCACAGACCTTCTGATGAAATTGCTGCAGCTGCTCTCATGTAGTGCCAGGTTTGGGTCTGAGAGGGTAACATCCCAATTGCCTGTCACTAAATCTGTAATACATAGTTTGTGAGCCCCACCTTCTCAATGAACATATGCATACTGTTCTAATGATGACACAAGTTCTTTATTATATCATGCAATTAAAGAAAAAAAAAGCAAAAAAATTGAATCATAGAGGTATCAGCTACCTAGAAGAGACTCCTTCCTAAGAAGCCATATAGGATAGAAAGTACTGCATCTAAATGACATGAATAGAAACTTCTTGAAAGAAGATATAAGAATGGCTAACAAACATATGAAAAAATGCTCAACATCCCTAATCATCAGAGAAATGCAAATCAAAACCACAATGAGATATCACTTAACCCCAATGAGAATGGCCTTTATCAAAAAAACCCAAAACACCACATGTTGGCATGGGTGTGGAGAGACAGGAACACTAATACACTGCTGGTAGGACTGCAAACTAGTGCAACCCCTGTGGAAAGCATTATGGAGGTATCTTAAACAGATTCAAGTAGACCTGCCATTTGACCCAGCAATCCCATTACTGGGCATATACCCAAAGGAAAAAAGGTCATTCTTTAACAAAGACACATGTACCCGAATGTTTAGAGCAGCACAATTCACAATAGCAAAGATGTGGAAACAACCCAAATGCCCATCAATACATGATTGGATTAGTAAGCTGTGGTATATGTATACCATGGAATATTACTCAGCTATAAGAAATAATGAAGATATGACATCTCTATGGTTCTCCTGGAGAGAGTTGGAACCCATTATATTAAGTGAAGTATCCCAAGAATGGAAAAACAAGCATCACATGTACTCACCAGAAAATTAGTTTCCCTGAACATCACCTAAATACACATCTGGGAACGACACCAATCGGATATCAGACTGAGGTGGGGGGTGGGGGAGGGGATGGGGGTATGCCTACACAATGAGTGCATTGCGCACCGTTTGGGGAATGGTAACACTTGAAGGCGCTAACTCGGGAAGGGGGGGTGGGGAAGAGAGGGATATATACCTACATGATGGGTGCAACGCGCACTATCTGGGGAACAGACACGCCTGGAGCTCTGACTTGGGGGGAAAGGCGGTACATGGGCAACGTATGTAACCTGCAATTCTGTATCCCCCATAACAATAAGATGAAATAAAAAAAAAAAAAGAAAGTACTGCATCTAAAAACCGATCAAAAGAAACACACAGAAAAGATCATAGGCAGAAATCTCAGCTAGATTGCATTTTAGGTGAAAGCCACAATTCAATCATCCCAGAGGTTTACAGGTTAATTCCTTGGCGACTACACACAGAGGTACTGTGAAAAAAATATCCTTTCTCCACTCCAGATAATTTTATAACTCAGAAAAAAATGCATGGCACAGAAACTCCATATACATCATAAATAATTAAAATACAGTTTTCCTCAGACATTAGGTTTTAAGAAGAAAAATAGCCAACAAACTATTCATTCAGCTGAATCTCACGTGAGTCTGTGTGATGAGGGGATGGAGGGGAGGGTGAATTTTTGCATAACATGAGAACTTGATTTTGCAGAGGCAAATAAAGTGAACAGAAAGGCAAAGAAACCAGAGGCTTCTATAATTTCATGATCTTCTCTTTAAGTCTTAAAGAAGTAACAGCATTAATCCATTATATTTACAACTTAAGATTTTATTATGAATTATGTGTATATATTTAGTATATTTTAAAATATACTAAGTTTGTCTTTGCTTTGTTGACGTAAGAAAATAAAATAGACTAAGAATCAGAATTTATTGGGGTTTTTCACTGGGATTGAGAATCCACTCCTGATGGGTGGCAGAAAGGGACTCAATATATTTAAAAGAATGTTAAAGCTCTGGGCTAGGTGCTAGGAGATCAGGGCTTCAGTTGCAGTGGTTGCTTTTTACTAATTAGCTATGTGACTTTGGGTAGATCACCTAAACTTTCTAGGCCTCAGTTCCCTTTTCAGTAAGATCAGGAGTGGAGAAACCTAATTTCTAGTGCTTCTCCCCAGCTCTAACATTCCGATACAACAAATCTGAATCTCAAATATATTCATGTGCCTTTGGGCAAACAAGCAAAAGAAAGTTTATAAGGTCCTCCCTGTAACTGATAAACTGCCAGCAGTAGCGGTAGGAAAGTTGGCTCATTTCTAGATCTGATGCCCCCTGTTCTGTTAGCTTTCTGAGGTAGCAAGAGGCTCCTAGATAAGAGAGGGAAGGAAGAATTCCCAGCAGGGCACACATTTGTAGTTTGCAGAGACATCCAAAAATTCATAAGCTCACTAGCGTAACAAAAGCTTTTCTTTATACATGAAGATGCTACTGTTATCTTAACGGCAATATGACATATGCTTTGAACTGTTCCTCTCTAGGCAAATGTTTTGGCCAATTCAACCCTTTGATCCATCATTTTTGTGTCTATGTGTACTTGGTGGTGTGTGTTGGGGGGTATGAGGAAGAGAACACATGTCACATGGCTGAGAGATTAATGGCATCATTAAAAAGGATAAGGAAGTTGAGAAGAGGGAGAGGAGATAATCTTAAATGCTGATTGGTTAAAACTGAGTCTGAGAACCAATAGCAAATCCAAAGACTATCTGGTCCAGGCCCCATTTTCTACTGGGCTTGAGGTGATCAAAGGCCACTCAGGTAACATGTTCAGATGGCAGTTATGGACTTGGGGCTAGAGTTCAGGAGTGAGTCAGACTGCAGGTAAGGGCTGAGGCCAGAAGTGACAGCTGAAAGAACAATGAGTCTCAGGAAAAAGAAGCAGAGGATGGTGGGAAGGTCAAGGGGTAAGGCTTGAGGAAGACTACTGTCACTAAAACGTGGGAGGACAATGCTGGAAGATGGGAAACAGTCAGGAGACACAGAACAGAGTGGACAAGTCTATGAAGGTAGCTGCCAATAGGAGACTTGGGGAAAAAAAAACACATTTTTCCCCTTTAAAGAATTCTGGGAAATAAAATACCAGCACAATTCATTGACCCTAGGTATACTAATGAGCAGACATGGTACTCTTCACTCATGCACCCAGTAAAGCCCACTGAGATTATATTTCGTATTTAAATATTATTATATCCTCCAGCCAATTCATAGACTTCAAGTTTCAGGACCAAGCCTAGAGCAATTTGTCACAAACTCTAGCTTCTATTGGATTTTTTTGGTGACCATTTAGTCAGGATATGAAATGCAGATTGTCTAACAGATCACAGATGCTTATGAAAATATGAAAAGGGCTTCAACCAGCACTATGAAAAGTCAGAAATTCCAGCACAGGCTGTGGTTCCATCACAGGCTCCTTATGTGTGTAGTGAAAGCAACTGATCATTTCATAGGAAATGGCTTTATGCATGCTGTAAGTCCAACAGACAATGCTTCTTTCTCTCAGTTATTTTTAAGTTGCAATCACCAGCTTGCACCAGTCATGTCGCATGTCTGTGCCTTAGTTAGTCATCTATAAAGTGACAGGACTAGCCCTAGTGACATCTACAGGGGCCGATCTAGTACTAGAGTTCTTTGTGTTTCTTTGAATTGCCTAATGGTCTTCAGAGAGACCAAGATCAAGTTCAACTATTAGCTAGGATGCAGAACACACTGGTCAACAGAACAGCATTCACCAATGGCCTATGCTGCCTGGGCTCCGTATTCAGCCTATGGGAGTCTATCTGGGGGGTGGCTCAAGGAGGTGGCTGGCTGGAGACTGAATACTCTATAATGTCCTAGAAGTGGGCCCATGAAGTGGTAGAAATTGACCCATATAATGGCAGTATTTTCTGAATTAAAAACAGAGTTTGAACACGGTTGAGATCTTTAAAATTGACCTATCACAGAAAATCAGGGCTATACAGCTAATAAATACCACTTTATTATGAGAGCCTTTTACTACTTATATAACTAAACCCCTTTGAATGAGGGCCAAAAAGCTCTACCTTATACTTAATTCCATTATTCAACAAATAGGGTCACAGAAAATTTCCAAACATATTATTACGGATTCTGTATATCCTATTGGGAAATGAAAAAGAAAGGGAGCCCTGAATTGGTTTCTCATTTCTTTCATATCACTCTAAAAGCTTATGGACTTTAGGTCTTCTCCACCTTAAAAAATAAATCCCCAAAGAAAGTCCCTAAAGCAAAAAAAGAATTATAACTCCATGTGTATCAGTACACTGAGAAACGTTCCACTAAATCAGGGAGGAATGTTAAGGGTAGCTTATTCTGAGCCTCTTGGCATTACTTTTTCTTTATAGGCATTGCTGATTCCTCTTTGAAAAAATTTAAAACAAGACTTAGGATTTTGATTTACATTAATACAGAGTGTCTTACTCCAAGTGTTCAAGAGCATGTGAAAGGAAGTAAGCAAACCAGAGGTTAAAACTGTATGAATGTAGCTCACACCTCTGGTTTCACAATGACCCAGATATATAAATAGATGTCATATAGGTAAATACCTATTAGGAATTGGGGCCAGCAAAGCCACTTACCAGGAGATTTATGTACTTAGAAATTAGGACGAGCTGTAGTGACTAAAGTGACAGAAGCTTAATGTTTGGGGGATTCCCTTTATGCCACACCTCCTCCATGAAACCTCCAAGTTGATTTCACTTGTATTTCAAATCTGTTGGCACAGCTTAACACACACAGAGGCCACAGGAGTGCCAAGAGCACCAACGACCTTAGCATCGTTAGCAGATAGCCAGCCAATCACCACTGAAGAAAGAGTTGTGGGAAGAAATCACTTCCCTTGTTTCCATTCCTCAGGTGACCAGCACTGTGAAAAGATGGATCAAATTCCACACTAATAAGAAAAGATGCTTTTAAAAGAGATCATTTCACAGTAATCTTATAAACAAGAGCTACAACTATATTAATGTGTTTTGACAAAAAGTTTCTGCTGACCACACATTTGTCCTGTTTTGTATTGTTAATTGTGTATATGCCAAGATTTTAAGAATCACATGGGCCGAGTGTGGTGGCTCACACCTGTAATCCCAGCATTTTGGGAGTTTGAGGCAGGATGATCACTTGAAGCCAGGACTTTGAGACTAGCCTGGACAACATAGCAAGACCCAGTCTCCACAAAAATATTTTTTAAAAAATAGCTAGTAGTGGTGGCATGTGCCTATAGTCCCAGCTACTCAGGAGGTTAAGGCAGGAGGATTACTGGAGCCCAGGAGTTGGAGGCTACAGTGAGCTATGATCACACCACTGCACTCTAGCTTGGGCAACAGAGTGAGACCCTGTCTCAAAAAAATAAATACATAAAAAGGAGTCACGTGGGAGGAAATAAAGTCCTTAAATCCTTTCCTCCTCTATATCCACCAAAGCCTCAGCCATGCCCTGTGCCTTATTTTCCAAGACAACATGTCCCTTAAACATTCTGTCCTAATCCATTTAAGCAGAATCACTGCTTATCTATGATTCCTAATTTTTAATTTGAAAGCCAGTCACTGTGCCTAGAGTACAATATACCTCTGGAACACATAGTAGGAGCTCAAAAAATACAGGATGAATCTTAGCAATGAGCTCTTCTTCAAATTCAGCTCCCTTAAAGTGGCTGTGTCCTCAGGAGTCACTGGATTAGAATGAACCTACATGAATTAATCCTAACAATTATTCCGTAACTGTGAACCTAAATGCCAATCAGTGACAGAGCAGCACACATCTCTTTCATGATTATGTTGCTAAACAGATTTGGCTTTCCTGGAATTTCGTTATTTTCAAAAGGGAGAATTTTCTTTGCATAATTTCTATATAGGATTATCATATTCAAAATACCAAAACCAAAACCATAGTCCTAATAAATACATTATACATAGGAAGCAGCTAGAACTCAGATGGTGAAGAAGGCATTGAATTCCCATGTTCTTTGTGCCTAAGCATTGATGGTTGTGATGGGGTGTGACGGGATGAGGTGGTTTCCTTTCAGGTGAAACTGGATAAGACATAATGTCAGAAAAGGACCTACTATTTTTTTCCCTCACATCAGACGGGTAATGTGCCTGCTTTGTAATAAGGTTTGAGGGAGGCACATCTCACACATCAGTGTGAAAATCCAATCATCATGTTTATGAACTACAAAAGGATATAGGACCTATTATTATTAAATGGGGAAAACCTGGGGAAGAAACCATGTATGCAATGTTCAAGAACAAAATTCTCACATAAACAGTGAGGTGGTAACTGCTTTCGGTGATCTTTTCTCCTGAGATGATTTTTTCTTTCTTTTTCTTTTCTTTTCTTTTTTTTTTTTTTGAGACATGGTCTTGATCTATTGCCAGGCTAGAGTACAGTGGTGTCATCATAGCTCACTGCAACCTCAAACCCCTGGGAGATCAAGAGATTCTCTGGCCTCAGCCTCCCAAGTAGCTGGGACCACAGGTATATACTACCATAGCCAGCTAGTTTTTTTGTAGAGACGGGGGTCTCACTATGTTGTCAGGATGGTCTTGAACTCCTGGCCTCAAGCAATCCTCATGCCTCAGCTTCCCAAAGTGCTGAGATTACAGGTGTGAGCCACTGTGCCCAGCCTCTCCTGAGATGATTTAAGGAAAACAAATACAAAAAACTACTTCTATTAGTGATTTAATTAACTTTCCTCTCAATACTCACATGCCCACACTGCACACATATGTGATGCTGATACCAAATAAGATATACAGGGAAAATTCAGACATCTAATATTGACAGGGAATTATGAAAACAAAATAACTTTAAGGTAATATGTTCTTGACAACAAAGAAAAAAGTCATTTTAGAAAACCACAAAGAGGACACTTGGCCATCTCTACCGCTACCACCCTGGGTCAAGCCCCCATCTGTCCCTGCCTCCACCCTTGCCTCCATGCCCTATTCTCAACACAGCATTGAGGGTGATCCTGTTAAAACCTAAATCCAATAATATCACTTCTTTGCTCCAAACCCTTCCACAACATTCCATCTCTCAGAGAGAAAGACGATGTTCTTACCCTGGCCTGCAAGGCCCTACTTGACCTGTAACCTTCACTGGTTCCTCTGACATGGCCTCCAGTAACTCTCCCCTGGCTCACTCTGTCCCAGCCTCACAGGCTTCTTTGCTCAAACACTCTTGGCATACTCCTGCCTCAGGACTTTGTATTGGCTGTTCCCTCTGCTTGGACTTCCAAAATCTCTCATTTCTTCAAGTCTCTGCTCCTTGAGCCCTTCCCTGATGGCCCTATTTAAAACTAGAACGCTGCTTTCCATCTGGGCTCCTGCTGAATTTTCTCCATGGCACTTATCACCTTTGTATACTATTTACCTTACTTAGTCTGTCTCCCAAAATCAATGTAAGCTCTGCGAGGGCAGGATTTTTGCCTTATTGATTGGTGCATCACCAAGACAAATACCTTCTCATAGTAGGTGCTCAGTAAATATTTGTTAAAGGACTGAATACAAGATGGCAGGCAGGTGAGTAAGTGTGACTTTCAGGGGTGGTGAAGTCTGTTGTCACTAGTACTGCACTGAAGAGCCAAACAGTAGGCCTGATTCCTGTTAAGGCCCGGGCACTTCCACTCAGAGAAAAACCTGTTCTTTCGCCAGTTTGCTTCTAATCCACCACATTGCTTCATAAATGTCTGCTTTTGGCCACAAGGGGGGACTAAATGAGAAAGCATGGGAATGGTTCCTTCTAATTCATCACCACTAATGGAAAAGTAATTTAAAGCTCTAACATCTCATAACTCCAGGAGGTCTGTAATTCATGATTAGGAGCCAAGAGAATGAACAGTGTTTATACCAGTAAGATTTCTCTCTCTCTCTTTTAAAAAATGTACAACCAGGGTACTCACTAAATGCTAGGCACTATACTAAGTGCTTTAATGCTTTAAACCTGAGGCTTTGGGGCCACATGTGGCCTTCTGGATCCTTCAGTGCAGCCTTTTGACCAAATCCAAATTTTACAGAACAAATTTGTTCTGTGAAGTTTGGATTTAGTCAAGGGGCCGCACTTGGGGATCTGGAGGGCCACATGTGGCCTTGAGGCTATAGGTTCCCCACCCCTGATTGGCTCAATCCTCCTAATAACCCTATGAAATGTACCTGAGGTCATCGCCAGTAAGAGGCAGAACAGGTACTCCAAGCCCTGGCCCTCAACCACTGCCTTCCCTTAATGTCCTCTTTAGTCTGTCTGCAGAAGGTTCTTTCTCCCCAGTCCTCTACTCCTAACTCTTCTACAAGAAGAGCTCACAAGCCAGTGTTGTCCATCTTGGCATTGATTTGTCATTGAAACATCCCTGAGAATTTGACTGCTACAATTAAAAAATAAAATCTGCACTAATTCATTTATTTTAAAATACTATCCATTATTTTCCCCCTTTCAAGTAGGCAAATATATAGCAATGAAAGCATGTTCCATTCCAAGCTATTGTTTGATACTTTAAAAGCCAGGATGGGGAATAAATATCCTCATGTATATGTCAAGATGAACCAGAAATGTTCATCATCACAAGCACCATGCACATACCTACAAGAGAACCAATCTGAAGAATCAATAAAGTTTGGCATACAAATAGAAAAACTGTAGTGTCTTGAGTATTGCTTTTCTACCAAGTATATTCTGGAAAAAAAGTTTAAGAAACTGAATTACTCTGGTTTGGGCCCTGAGAAGAAAAACAGGAGGCCACAGCTGTAATATATATGAGGAGAACCCACTTTGAAGCTGTGGAATCATCTGACTTTGAAAGTTGCTCTGACCGAAAGCAATGGGCTGAGTCACCAGTTGAAGGCAGGGGCATCAATCATATCTGCTCACCGCATAGCCTGGGAGGGGTCTGATTGGCCATTCACGAACGAAGGGCACAGTCCGGAAACACAGTTAACAGTGTATGTCATGTGATAAACAGCATTTATTGGGCAGTGCTGTGTTCCTTACACGCTTCATCACATTTATTCTTAATCTCTGTTTTACAGATGATGACCTGAGGCTTTCAGTTGTTGACTTTCAGCAACTTGCTTCAAAGTCACAAAGCTTATACGTGGTACAGCCCAGAGTCAAATCCATCCTGTCCAACCCTGCCATTATGATACTCTGCCCACTGCGGCAGTGTAAGCACAAGTGGGCAGGGACTACACCTGGGTTCCTCTCCATCCACTATGACCCAGTTACCGATGCCATCCTCTAGGTAGGTGAAACCCGGTTTTCCTTACACTGCCTAAGGGCTTCCTAAGAGGGAGTTATGGGGAAACCAGCACTGTGAACCGATTTCCACAGCATGGTTTCCTGGGCAGTTTCTAATCATCACAGCCAGGAAACATGGGAAAAGGCAGGGTGGGAAGAGATGGACTCTACAGACTGACCCTGTAGGCACTGGCCTTGTCCCGTCTCCTTTCCCGGGCCATGCCTCCCAGACTCCCTACTGGGCATGTTCCAATTTATGAACTGGGCTGTGTTCCAGATTACTTCATATTACCTGTCTGGAACTCAAAATGCATTTTCTTTGGGAAACAGTGTTATACACAGTGGCTGTGTTTCTAGGCCAGTCTTCAAACATCTATATTTAAGCCAGTATTAGGGAAAGTTATAGGGAAACAGATTTTTGGCTCAATACAAGGAAGAACTTTCTAATAATAGGCATAGCCCAAAATGGAGTGGGTTGCCTTGGGAGGTGTTACAACAGAAGGTAAACAGCTTGCTGGGCATCCCCACAGAGTCTCCAGAGGCAATCATGGGACAGAAGTCCTATGGACGGGAAGCCAGCAGGAAAGGCTGAATTGCACTGATTTTCAAAAGCTGTTCTCATCCTGACTACTGTCCCAGAAGCCTTGTGATTTTCCTAGCCAATTATCTCCCTGGATATTCATGCATGGATGAATAGGAGTTCTAGCAGCACAGGAATTAGAAAAACCATTTTCCCAGACCCTGAGTTTCACATTCCTTTCACCTCCAAAAGGAAGTGATAGGCTACATCATTTTGCTACATAAAGAGTAAAATTCACGTAATGAATTCAGTGAAATGAGGTTGGAACTAAAAGGACCTGTGTTCTTGTAAAGGGGCTATGGTACTTGAAGGAGCATTTGCTCTATTATTTTAATACTTCTATTTTCCCTAAGCAAATGCACTCTCTACCATTTCTCAGCCAGAATTAGAAATCCTTGCTGACTTTAAGAATCAGTAAAGCTGGTTAAAAATAAATTTACAAAAGCTACAGATGCAACCTTCATACTTTTCACATATGGCAATGACTCTGTCAAAAAACCTCATACACATTAGGACTAAAAAGAGAAACTGTCTAATAAGGTGCTGTTAGTAATGGCATATTGCACCAGAGATCTATTCTATTCCTATGAAACAATCACATAGCTATTTGGATGGTTATGGGGGCAAATAAACCCCACTTTTGACCCCCCATGCAACACAGCCATTGAGTTGCTCTTGCAGGGCGCATGCTGGTTCCACCTGTTTGGCCAGTTCCCACCTGCCCTTCGGAGCATAACAAAAATGCCCTTTCCACCAAGAGGCCTTTCCTGATGCTCAAAGACAACAATCATTTCATCCTCCTCTGAATGTGCTTAAGATTTTCCACATATTTCTTATGAGTGACATTTTTTACCTTGCATTCTAAGGCTTTGTGAACACCTTACCTGCATCCCCAATCACCTGCTCCCCGAAAACAGATGCATCACTTGTAGGACTGTTATTAAATATATATATCCAGTGGTATCTAGTGTTTCCTTTTGACAATGAAATATGATCAGAAAGAGCGTTTTGACTGCAAATCTCTCATCAATGACACATCAACAGGGCATTCCCCTTTGGTCTCTGAGGTTGCTAAGAGGGCATTGGATGGGAGAGGTGGGGCAGGGTCCTCACAAGTAAAAAAGGCTACAGAGCCACAACAGTCAAGTGTAGCACCAGCATTAAAAACTGTTGCATTCCTTCCATGTTGTGCTTAGAAACAAATATGACTGCTGTGGTTTTCGGCAAATTAGAAGTCCAGAAAAGTACAACTTGGTAACCAAGCCCCCCAAATCAGGGACCACTGACGTAGGCCCCCTCCCTCCCCAAAAGTTGCCATCAGCAATTTATTTTAGAAAGCTAGGCTTCTCAGCAAGAAACAGAAATCCTTCCCCTCTGACAGTGTCAGCTGAAAGTGGCCCACTGACCTCTCTTTAAAGGAGCATGGAAGGGGACAGAATAGCTGAATTCTGGCTGTGCTCCACACAATTTAATGGTTAAGGACACACTTTTGTGGGCATAGAGAAGCCACTGGATCTAATCATATGTCTTCACTCAAAGCCAAGGGCCATCTGAAGCCCTGGCACACGCTGTGAGTGACTGTGACCACAGACTGCAGGGGCTTGCTGGCAAGGTGGACCAACAGGCACCATGGCTGTATTCTGACCTCTGAAATCAATGAGTTTTATTTTTACTAAACCGTTCTCCCAACTCATTCTGCCTTGCATTGTTCAATCACAAAGTATCTTAACCACGGATCATGTGGCTACAGGAAAGAGAAGTCATACGAGCCACCTTGAGCAAAGGGCTTCCTGAGGGCCACAGGAGTCCTGTGGAAAAGCACAAGCAGCTGACAACGTCAGGGATGCCTAACCAGGGTGACTGCGGGGAGATGCAGCACTGGCAACTCCCGGGAGGCCAGATCCTTCCCTCAGCTCCTCCGCAGAGGTGGTTCAGGCCCTTGACCACACAAGGCTCCATGCCAAGTAACCTCAAACAAATGGAGACACTATCCTGAAGGAACTGACTTGTTGCCGAACTCACTATACTCTATGGACCATTCAAAGTAGGTCTCTCTTAAATGATCAAATGGTATTGGCAGGATCCTTTGGATATCCTCCCACCAGCCGGCATTGAGCGTCTCACTACATCTCAGTAAATACTACTCCCTCACCCTCCTTTTTTATTGAGATGGGGTCTTGCTATATTGCCCAGGCTGGTATTGAACTCCTGGGCTCAAGTGATCCTCCTGCCTCAGCCTCCCCAGTAGCTGGGACTAGAGGCGCATGCCACCAGGCCCAGCTAATTTTTTTATTTTTATTTTTTTGAGATAGGCTACTACTCCCCTTCAGCAAATGACTACCACTAATGTAGCAGGGACCTTTTCCACACGAGAATGAGAGATCAGAGAAAATTAAATGTTGTCCCAAGTCCCAAAGTCTGTAAGGGACCAAGACAGAACAATGCCCTGACTTACAGGCCAAGTCCTTTTGACTACACCATGCTGGGAACTTTTATAAATTAGTTTTTCTGGTTACTTGGTTAAGTTCATTGAATTTTGTATATCTGACTTGTGCCCAACCTGGTTGTCTACACTGTAAGCTCCCCTGAACAATTTATTAAAAACATCATCTAAACATATAGGAATCAGAGTTGACTATCTGCCACAATCCCAGGACTCGATCTCTGCCTAACATCCAGTGTCTTGGGCTCTTCATTAATCAAACCATAAGAATAAAGACTAAAAATCAAAGGGTTAAAATAAAGCCTATTAAATTAATACTGCCACAATTATGTCATTTTGCAGATTATAGTTTCAATCTGTCTTGAAACTTCATGAGTTCCATCTTGTCATTTTAATAGCATGCAATCAATTGAGGTTAGGCACTGAATTGTTGTGTTTATATCTCTCGGAGCACCCAGTATGGTGTCCTACATATAATACACACTCAATAAATGCATGTTTTCTCAATATATTTGGTACCTTCCAGAAAGGAATAGTATAAAAAATTGAATTCTGTGACACAAAATTCTGTATCACAGGCAAAAAATATTTCGGTAAACTCAGGGCAAATTTACCATGATGGTTTATGTATTAACTGTATGTGTTATCTCTCTTTAATTCAAGTGGGGGAATAATTTACGGAGCTTAACTAAAAATCTTTAGCTAGTAAAACCAAACTGTAGAAATTTCTGTGTTAAAACAGAGTAGTGAGCATAATTTTTTAAATGTATGCATTTCTTGTTGAGTATAATTAGAAAAATATATAGGCAGCACAGCTCTCTCCAAACTTTGATGCCTATCGTCTCCCCCAGTGTGCCCCTAATTCTCACCACAGGTCAGATAGTTTTCAGGTTGAGCTATCTTAAATATACACATCAGCACTGTTCCTTCTAAGTGGAACACTGGGGAATTTAAGCACTGACCTCAGTGAGGGACCATGAACTGAGACAACCTGCTCTCCTGTGGCCACCAATCTCTGGCAACATGAAGACACATATATCCCAGAAGTAAAGATAAAAGCAATAAAGTTGTTTGACTGCACCTGTGCTTGCATGCATTCTCTCGTGCTCGCAGTCTCTCTCTCCCTATTAAAGGCAGAATTATAAAAATTAAATATTAGCCCCAAATTCTATCACTGTAATGCAATATTTGAAATTTGGAGACATTCCACTCCACATGAATGCATATAATTACAGCATATAAATCACACATCACTATGTACTTGAACTGGGAAGTAATTAGAGCTTCTCAACTTTTAAACTTATACCCGTTTTGGTTAGCTCATACCCTCCCCTTTAAGATTATCTGGAATTTCAAAAGCTCTTCCAAGCAATGGAAATTGCGAACACACTTTCTCCAACTACATCCGTCCCCTCCTTTGGTTTCTGACATCCTCTGTTAAGAACCCCCGTTTTACAAGCATCCATCCCCTCCCAATCTTTCTACTCTATTGCACTGCCTCCTTAGGGAAAGAGAAACAACAAACACTATCTTTACCAAGTCCCACAGTTACACATGTTAATATTTGTATGAACCAACCCTCCAAATAAAATTTATTTACCAAAATCATAGCCACATCCTGTCTGCCACAAAATCCTACAGCCTGTTATTTCTTTAGTGAACATGTAATATAAAAGCTATTATAGTAAAAGCTCTGTGGTATTGAATCTATACTTTTTGCCAGATGATTTTTTCCCAGGTTTTAATATCCTTACAGGCTTTGTCAGAAAGTACACCAACTGTTACCAGTCTAAAACCAGAGTTTTAAGTCTGTTTGACCAGTAAAAGTCTAGAATTTGCCAGGTCAGTCACTCACTGTCAGGTGATTGACAAGAAGTACTCTAACTTAAACATGAATTGGGCAGGCACTCCAAAAACAACCCTTATACTTTCAGGCTTTTCACATGTCAACTGGCTCCACTTTATTATTTCATAGGGCTGATGAGTGGTTTAAATAGATAACATATCTGGTGTATTCAGCAGATATTCAGGCCTGATAAGCAGGAAATGTTAAACAAAAGCTGTGGTTTCCCTATTGTTATTGTATTATTATTAATATTGTTATTATTGAGCACTTCCAAATATTTCCACAGCCATGCATGCTACTGAGAATCTGTACTGTCTAGAATCCTTTTATGTTCTGAATTGCCTCTTGGGAGAGTCTTTCATTTTGTTAAATATCTACACAGTTATGAATCCAGAGATCTGCTCTGGCTTTTAGGGAAACAAACTATATTGTTTTGCAGCTAGAAAATATCGATATCTTCACTTTCTGCACAGCCATTCCTACCTTACTTCTCAGCAGAAAGTTTGCTGTCATTAATTTTCAAATCAGCAACAGCAGCTGTTTGAAATTGAGCCTTGGAAGAAGCATGGAGTTTGTCAGCTCTTTGGTCTGCCTTACGATTACTGTGGGGACTCTGGCCAAGGAGGCCAAACTGAACCAGGCAGCAAGGAGCTCACAGAGCAGCAGTTAGAAGCTCCTGGGAATCAGTAAGGACTTCAAGGCTGCCTCATGTTTCCACCCCGGCTAACTGAGGTGACGCCACATATTGCAGGAGCAATGAGCAATCTGTGTGGGCTCAAGCTGGCATTGCCAGAGTATGAGTGCAGGTGAGTGGGGTGACTTCAATGGAAATACTGAGGTCATGACATTTTATAAAGCCCCACTGGATACCACATTAGAAATCATCTACTGTCAGCAAGGAGAGTATGAGTCAGGAGGCAGCAGTGGCCATGAGGACAGGCTCCGGGGTCATCTTCCTGGGTTAGAATAATCTTATCCACACCATTTACTAGTTGGGAGATCTTTGGCAAGTGGCCTGTGTGTGTGCATTCCCCCATTTGCAACACAGGGATAGTAATGACCAAGTACCTAACTGCCAGGGTTGATGGGAGGATTAAATGAGTTAATATGTGTAAAGTACTTGGAATAATCCCTGGTTCATCACAAGCATCCAATTAATGTTAGCTGCTATCTTCGTCAACATGATCACCTAGTCCAACCCCCACAATTTTACAAATGAGAAGAATGAGGCCTGCAGAAGCAAAATATTTGCACAAGATCACACAGTGAGTTAGAAGCAGAGGCAGAACTAGAATCCAAGTCATTCATTCATCCATATAGAGTCCTTCAAAATGTCACCTTTAAAGAAACACCTCTAAACAACTCCTATTACCAGGGGCAGTGTAAAAGAGTCTTCTGGGGAACATGGGTAGATTCTTATCAGGACTGTTTACAGTGACAATATTTAATTTATTCTGCAACTCAAAACTCATTAGGGAGGCCGGGCACGGTGGCTCACGCCTGTAATCCTAGCACTCTGGGAGGCCGAGGTGGGCGGATCATTTGAGCTCAGGAGTTCGAGACCAGCCTGAGCAAGAGCGAGACCCCACCTCTACTAAAAATAGAAAGAAATTATATGGACAGCTAAAAATATATATAGAAAAAAATTAGCCGGGCATGGTGGCACATGCCTGTAGTCCCAGCTACTCGGGAGGCTGAGACAGGAGGATCGCTTGAGCTCAGGAGTTTGAGGTTGCTGTGAGCTAGGCTAATGCCACGGCACTCACTCTAGCCTGGGCAACAGAGTGAGACTCTGTCTCAAAAAAAAAAAAAAAAAAAAAAAAAAAACAACTCATTAGGGAAATGCAAAAGATATAAATCAAAAGGGACACTCATTAAATAACTGGAAAGCCAAACCACGGCATACTGTATGAAGATTTATTTTGATACTAGTGTGCCTTCTCCCCTCTTCCTAATCGCTGTCCAGTCACACAAGGTTGAAATGAAGATTTAACATCATAGAATGCCACCGGAACAACAGTGCTGCTGTTTCTTAAACCCAAGGTCAGAAGCATCAGCACTTCTCAGCAAAATGTTCCCCAAAACAAGTGACTCAGAATAATTTTAGCCTATACATCACCCTACTGAATCAAAACCTCTTTCCTGTGCATAGTTTCTTGAGGTCAGCACAGCTTGGGAAGAAGGGGGAGTTTGGGCTCCACTAATTTTATCACACCCACTGGAGCCATCCAGCCTACGCTGAGAGCAACATTCAAACATACTGTCAAAGTGATAGAAGCACATAGGTGGGATCCTATGAACTCCAGAGAGTTACCTTGTTGGTCTTTTATAGCCAAGATATCACCCTTCCTGCCCTCCCATCATCTCTCACTCATTACCACCAAAGCAAAACTGCTTTGAATTCCTAAAATTCTCACTCCTTAACCTATGCTTAGTCTCCTTCAAACTGATCTTTCCTCTCATGCCCAACTTCCATCCCAACTTTGCTTTCCTTAGTAAAATTGGGGAAATTCTAATTTATTGTAGGCTAAATCTTAATTCAATGTTTTAGTATTAAGTACTTTCTGCTGAGTGTTAGCAACCAACCACATTGCAGAAACATGCCCCCCTTGTGACCTTTTTTGCTTTATTTACACATACTCTTTTATATTTGTTTGAACAAACAACCCTGACTCTATGCCTTTGCTCACACATTCTCTCCAATCTGAAAAGCACTCCTTCCCAACTACCAATATTCTACCTATTCTTTGAAGCCCAAATTGGGTCATATTTTCTCCTAGGATTTAAATCCCCTACACTCAAATCTGATGCTGCAACAATACCTAACCAGCTGCAGCCCCACTCCCCAACCCATCGTGACATTCTGTACCTTTTCTTGTCATCTGCTTGGACATTTTAAAAAACCCTGCACTAAGCACCCATTGTGCAACTTTCCCCGCCCTCCACCCTGTCCTGTCCCAGCAGAGGTTCTCTTCTCCTTCTGGGCTGCTCTTCGCTGTCACCATCACCACAACATACAAAGCACTGCCATGGGCCAGGAAGTCTTTGAAGTATGTATCAACTTATTCAATCCTTATAACAATCCGAGCTCCCATAAAGTAGGTACTATTATTACTTTCCATTTTACAGATGAGGAAATGGAGGTAAGTAGTGATTAAATAAGCTGCCCAAGATTACATGATCACTAAATGCCAGGGCCATGATTTGAACCCAAGAAGCATGACTCCTGTCTGTGTTTTCAACCGCTGCCCTCCAGCTGCTTACTCTTGTAGCTATTTCTATTATATGATTACACTGCAGTTTAATCATCATACATGCATCTTCTTAGCAGAGGGGGGCTTCCTTAGGTCAGAGGTTGTATATATTGAATCTTTCATTCTTTCAATGTTTGCTGCATTTAAGTCAATTTCCCCTAGGCACCCTAGATTCTGAAGACCACTCCATTTACGCTCATAGCCATTTATTTTTTCCTTATTTGTTGTGTCTTTTTAGGTCTTAGCTTTCCAACTAGATTTTTAACTCCTGGGATGTAGAGACAACCTCCCAGCCTTTTCTGAATCCACCACAGTACTCAGCACAGTGATGAGCAAAGCATAATTGTCCTCTAAATACCCACTGGGAAACTGGGTGACTCTTTTCCTTCCATGATGGTATTGGCCACTTGCCCTTATTCAACATCATTTTGCAGCCTTTTTCAATTAGTCATAGTCACCCTGAATCCTAAGTTCAGTCTTGAGATGTTCTAGCCACAGCTGCTCTAGTTAATGGTACCTATAACCTTGAGGTGTGTTCTCTTTAACCCCTGGGAATCATTGCAGACAGGGTTGAAAGAAACAGCCAATTCACTCTTGCAATACAAATGCACACCCTAGAACATGCCACAAACAGGACAGAAACTGCTAATGGCTTTCAGGAGAAACATGACAAATATCTACTGTAAAAGGAGAATTCTTCATACCTAACAGAAATCACTATTTCAGACTTCGTAATGAAAACGAAGGGGCAATAGCAGCATGAGGCTGCAGCTACTAAAGAAAGACTTCATAAACCCTGAGATCAAATGCTAAGAGGGTTTTCCAAAAGACTAGAAGGAGGAGACCCAGGGGAAAAGCATTTCTTCTTTTCTGGCCCATACGTACCCTCTTCTTTTTCGATTTACCTTTGCCACTTATTTGTTGTGATCTTGGCTAAGACCACTGAACCTCAACCTCCAGTCTGTATCCAATGAAGATAATCCCTGCTCTGTGGGGACAAAATGGGAAGGCACTCTGAAATTACACACCACCAGAAAAAATTAGGGAACCTGCAGCCTCAAGGCCACATGTGGCTCTCCAGATCCCCAAGTGTGGCCCCTCAACTAAATCCAAACTTCACAGAACAAATCCCTTTATTAAAAGGGTTTGTTCTGTAAAATGTGGATTCTGTCAAAAGGCCACACTCAAGGATCCAGAAAGCCACATGTGGCCCCAAGGCCACAGGTTCCCCACCCCTGAATCAGACTTTATTGTTTGTAGGAGTTTGAAGGGGTACATTAATGAAATTTAAAGAAAAAATCAGAAGGTGAAGTAAGAGGAGAAATTGAAAGGAAGAAGGGAGTGAAGAGGCAATGGCGGTTCATCTCTATAGATTTCAGTTTTAGGGTACACTAGGGAAAGGCATCACAGATGGAGTCCTGCTGTTGGGTAGAGCTGGTCAGAGGATGGCTGCTTCCTTCAGAGAAAGCTTTTGGACTCCTTTCCTCATAGTTAAGTCTGTCAACGTCACTGTGAAGGTAAAGATAAGTGAGAACTTGGGTTTAGCAAGTTAAGAACAAAACACATGCCTTCACAAGGGAACTTGCACTACTAGTGTCATACAATTTTCTTTGTTCTTCAACTACAAACATACATCTGGAAGGAAAAACCTTTGCTTGAGAAAGTTCAAAGCCTCTCTTCAGAATCACAGATAGTAGAAATACTTACAGAGGGGGCTGCATCCTGATCATCAATCATGCTGCAAACATATTTGAGACCTCCTACGGGGAGAGGGTGCACCAGGCTCCAAGGCCAAGATTTTACACACAAATTCTCTAGCAGAAAGACTGAGCACTGGATTTGGCTTTTCATCTGAGCAGATGCAAAACCCAGATCCCAAGAATACCTAACAGCTGACCTTGGACAAAGCCTCCCTTAACTCATGTGTCAAATGAAGATAACCTATCTCAGAGGTATAGTGAGCATTAAATGCAATATAGCTAAAGTGCTTAGTACTGTCCCTAAGACATACAAGTGCTCAATAAATGTATTGATAACCATTGTTATTTAACCTTTAAAACAGAATCAGCCTCACCTCATAGGTAGATGCCTCCTACTTAACATGATTTGAGAAGCATGAGATGGGATCTTGCTCCAGTCTTTCCTTCTCATACATTAAATACCAGAGTCCCTGAAATTTCACTTTTAAAGGCATAGTCTGTGGTTGAATTTTAACATTTTAAGAGAGAAAATACCCTTAACAGGAAATAAAATAACAATCCTTCTCAAAGTGTATGAGATTTAATCAAGTTAGCTTTGGCAAAGGCTTGCTCAGGAGAGACCCATTGAAAGAGTCGCCCTCTTATCACACACAGAAAATTCCCAGGCCTCTTCTTGAACAGCAAATGCTGTGGACAAAGAGCTTTGGGGTAGGATGGATCTGGGTTCTTATCAGATAGGCACCGTGTAACTTTGAGCACAATCTCACTGAGACTCAGTTTCCGTATCTGTAAAAACAGTGAAAAGAGACAATCTTGGGAATTGCCCATTTGTTCCCATATTTTGCTGTTGTGCTATTTATGAGCTTTGAAAGGGAGTGGGGAAGAAGCCAGGAGGAGTAGAAACATTTCTAATGTGGACCCTAGCACAGAGCAGGGACTCAAGAAATGGTAGTTTCCCTTCCAAGGAAGGCACCCTAGACATTTGATTCTGATAAACTAAGTTTCAATTACCTTCAGACTTCTAAAATACAATGAAAATTCAATTGTGACCCCAACATATTTTAGACCTACTTTCTACTTCTTCTGGCATCCTCCTCACCCCTTTCAAAATCAATGAAGGTACACAACAGCAAAACATGGAACAGATACATTGTAGAACAAAACTGTCCATTTTTGCTTGTGCATATATTTTAGTTTATCCCACTCATAGCTGAGGTTTTTTTTTTTTTTTTTTGAGATAGAGTCTCGCTCTTTTGCCCTGGCTAGAGTGCCATGGCGTCAGCCTAGCTCACAGCAACCTCAAACTCCTGGGCTTAAGCAATCCTTCTGTCTCAGCCTCCCGAGTAGCTTGGACTACAGGCATGTGCCACCATGCCCGGCTAATTTTTTCTATATGTATTTTTAGTTGCCCAGATAATTTCTTTCTATTTATAGTAGAGACGGGGTCTCGCTATTGCTCAGGCTGGTCTTGAACCCCTGAACTCAAACAATCCACCCGCCTCGGCCTCCCAAGTGCTAGGATTACAGGCGTGAGCCACCGCGCCCGGCCCATAGCTGAGGTTTCTAAATGAATCACTCTGGTAAATAGAATCACAATCAGAAAATAAATAATCCTCATATAAAATGTGGCAATTACTATGAAGGTGAAGGAAAATATTCTCATCCCTCAAGGACAAGAATCATTGCTCAGACATGAGGGAAAGAGATGAACTTGAAGTTGCCAAAACAGACCCTACTGATAGTGCATACCTCCTTCCCAAAACCAAAGTAGCAAGAGAACCATCCAATGAGAACTGCAACCCAATAGCAGGTAGTGTTTATACTAGCAGACAACAATAACCCAATATGTGGCAGAATGTGACATGCCACAAGAGGGACAACTACATGCCACATGAGTACAGAGAACAGGAAATCATTTCTCACCAGGAAAAACAAAAAGAGTTCCACAAAAGTTAGCATTTGGACTAGGGGCTGCTAGATAGAAAAGATTCTGATGGCTGGGGATGGGCAAGAGAGAACATTCCAGGCAGAAGGGGAAATACAATAACCATGTAAAGGGGCCATCCCACATGGCATGCGAGTGCTGGGCTTCTGCATTGGACTCAATGGAATCCCTTCTCCACCACTCACTTAGGTATGTGACCTTACAAATTACTTAACTTCTTTAAGACCCAATTATTTTTCCTGTGTAAAAGGGGGATATTGATAGCCACCTCAGAGGGCTGTTAAGGGGATCTGATGAAATAATGTAAGCTAAATCACTTAGGCCTGTGACTAATAATAAATATCCAATAACCTGGAGCTGCTGCAATTCTTTCATCTCATTATCACCCAGGAGAGTCCCTTCTAAAGATGAAATAAATATGCGTTTGAGGAGATTTTCTAGATGTGGCTGGGAAGGGCTTGCTAGAACAATTCCTTACTCGTGCCATGGGTCAGAGGCAAAGGGTGTTGTATAGATAGCTAAATGTATTTTTCTGCATACACTACAAAGCTCCTACCTAATAAAACATGAAAACAAAAGACACCAAAACCTTTCCCCAGCATGGTCCCTGCTTGCTCTATGGTTTAAATTCATGCATTTCAGAGAAAAGCCTTGAATAACCAAAATGCTTACAGAGTGTCATGCTGGGGTTCATTGAGTTTTGTTATTAACTGAGCATTAATACAAAACCAATTTGTCTTAACTCAAAAAATATCTGAAGTCCATGAGTATATCCCTTGCCTCAGAACATACAATGTGGCCATAATTTAATGTCTTTGATGATTTAAGACCTAGCAGTGCCTTGGGTCCATATAATTAAGGAAGGTTCCACACACTTGAGGCTTTGCAGAGCAGAAGCTGGGCCAACTGCAAAGGCAAGCTGCTGGGATTGGGAGGCAATTTGAGACTAAGGTAGAAGATAGAGCCCCCCAAGACAGGGGCTTTCAGACTTGACCATGATTTATATAAGAAATAAGATTTATGCCAAATCCCCATATACACATGTATATAACTTAAACAAGGGTTTCTCAAAGCAATACTTATTCTCACTATGAACACATATTCTATTTTCTACTCTATTGTATTTCAATTTTTTATGTATTGGTCATTACCCACTAAATTGTCCTAAGTAAATCCACAGTCTGAAAAACTTTTTTATAGGTAGCACTCAGATTGTACAAAAACATAGGGGGCCTTCCCTGTGTTTTTGGAGAGAGAAAGTCACATAGGGTGAAGGAGGTTAAGTCAATACAATTTTGATCAAAAAAATGGGCAGAAGATTAAAGACTGCAGCATATTACCATAATTGGAAAGTTAGTTGGGGGAGCAGTATAGCTCCCTAAGGTGTAGCTGTAGGTCCCTGGCTAACCTCACAGATTTGCCAGGAACCCACGTCATGTCCTACAAGGTAGGGGTGAATAGTGGAGAATCCTTAACACTTTCATTTAGCAGGCCAATCATAGGTGACTGTCTGTAGGGGGAGAGCACTCCAGTGGCTCCAGGTCTGATGTAACAGCCAGCCAGCCGTCCTGGGAATGGGGCAATCTGTTTCCTCTTGAGGGGTCTACAGGAGACCCTAATGTTGACATATCTTTCTGCTGCAGAATAAGCAGAAAATCACTGCAATGCAAAAACTTTTTTCAATCACTGAACTGTCACACGTGTCTGTGGGAACCCCAAGTACACCAGAGGCACTTCTCCACAAAGAAGCTTCTATCAATGGGGAGCCTACTGTGTCACAGGCCCCCTGTGTGGCACAGTATTGCTGTCCAGGGAAAATAAACTCTTTGCAACTAGGAAAAATTCGTTGGCAGCCACCCATGTTGGCAAATTGCTGTGTGCATGTGCACATGGAAAGATTCCTATCAGCAGGGGCTTGCTCTCTTGTGAGGAAAGATGGCTGTGTTTCAAGAGACACCGGAAAGGAAACACTGAGTTCAGAATCTCCAACAATAAACGAGCAGCACATGAAGGCAAATAAGCTTGGCTGAACTGGGCCACCTAAGGGATCTGGTATTGAACCGAAGCAATGACAGTCATGACATTTCCAAGTCTAGGACCACAGACACAAGGTTAAATATCTCTTAGAAAAGACCAGCCTTGAGAATGTAAAACAGAAGCAAACTGGGGAAGTAGTTTTAGAGGCAGCAAATATTTGCCATGGTGCACAAGGTTAAAGCAACATCAGAATAACTTTATTTACCAGAACATACAGGTCATATGAATGAAAAACAGCATTTTTTGAATTTTACAGGAAGGAAACCTGCCCATTAGAATACCCCAAGGCCAATTTGCAAGATATCAAAAGCAGCAGTAAGCTGAAATCCTACCAGGACACAGGAACTCCCAGCGTGGCTAGCTAAGGAAACATATCCCTAAAAGTCTCTGGTCAAAGTTTAAAACCTCACAGTAGGAGCGCATTGTCAACTCTGAGCCATTACAAAACTATGTGATGATAACGCCATAGAATCCCCGAGAAACAAATACTTGATAAACATGAAACTAGAATAAAGTCATTAAATTGATAAATATAGGTGTGTGAAATAACTCAGCTTTCTAAATCCACCAAGGAATGGTCAAGACGGCAGAAGTGTTAAGAACCATCAGAACATACACATAGTTGACTGGTGAATATAAAAAAAAGTTGTTTTGACATTCAGCTCTAATACTGACCTGAGATGAAACAGAGAAGAATAAAGTAGATAGTACAACCTTGCATGCAGAGATTTTTATTGTGCTACTTTAGCCAAAATGCATGCCATTTATCTGCAAGCCTCTACAGATGGGTATGTTCCTGGCCCACCACACATAGGTAAGGACGGACTCTTTCCTTATTCAGTAAAGAAAATTGCAGTTCTTTTTTTTTTTTTTTTTTTAACAGAATGGCCACCTTAAGTGCTCCCAAGATAAAAAGCCCATGGCTGCCATAGTCCCTTTGAAGCCATATTCATAGTGACAAATATGTTCTCACTCAGAGATATGACCAGGATCACTCCAGGAATAATTTGCATACCTGCTTGGGACCTACAGGACACTCTTGGGAGTCCATTTACCAATATAGCTCCCATGCTCCATGGTGGGAATTATGATGGGGGGGAGATATGAGGAGAGTAATTGGAATTAATGCCAATGGATTCACTTCTGGACACTGCTCAGGAGAGATGATAGGATCTAGACCCCTGCATTTGAAAAGCCTGTCCTAGACAGTAGAGAAGTTCACCTTCAGCCAATGGAGGCTAGAAAGTCAGCCCAGAGCAAGCCACCTTGGGAGTTAGGCCAGCTTGTTTCCCATATTCAAGTCCAGAGAGCCCTGAGCAAGTCCTCTAAAAGAAAGAGCTGCCGAGTCCTACTGTGGCCACCAGAGGACCTAGCAGGGTCTGGGTAGAGGGCACTGCCCTCTAGAGGAGGCAGACATCATTACTGGTTTAGGGTCTGTATTCTTATGTGACATCTACCCATCCACATCCATTGTTTGATAGTCTCTTAAAGATAAAAGAAAAAATTGTTTTCAGGAATCCTGTGGTGGGAGTCACTGCAGCTTTGGTAGGGGTTTGAGACAACTAAACAGACTTTACATGCATTCACACATACCCCCATGTCTTAAGTTCGTTGTTTACAAAATGTTTTCAAAAATATTACCTCAGTGTAATCTAACAATCTGACAAGTGTTAACATCCCCATTTACATGTAGAGAAATTAAGGCCAAGAGTATAAGTGGATCACACGTTCCTCTGAGAGGGCTCAGAGTGTCCACTGTCAATCCATCAGATAGCTGCTGGAAGTAATGCTTCTGCTGGCCAACCACCACACCAGCTTTACTTACAAGTCCTCCTTGCTCATCCCTAGAAGTAAGCCCTTCTAGACCCAATCTCTTCAATGTCTCTCCTTATCCACTTTCCCAACATGTGGCAGACTGCAAAAATGGCCCCAGTTCTCCACCCCTCTTGATGCTCATACCTTTTGCCATATAACTTTGTGACTTACTCTGAGCTTAGCTATGTGACTTGCTTGGCCCAACTGGATGTTGGCAAACATGACCCAAGCAGAGACTTGAAAAGCGCTTAAACAACTGTGCTCACTCTCATTCTTGCCCTATCTTCACTACGATAAGCCCATGCCCAGACTAGTCCACTGGTCCCAGGAGGCGGAAGAAATACACACAGAGCAGAGCCAAGTTACCGCAGCCAAGTCTGGCACGGGTTAGCTGACAGGTAACTAACCCCCAGACATGTAAGCCCAACCAAGATCATCAGAGCCACCTAGGTGACCCCCAACTGACTGCAGAAACATGCATAATAAACACTTATTGTTGTATGCCCCTGAAGTTTTATGCCTGATTATTATGCAGAGTTAATATGGCAAGGGATAACTAGTACACACTACAAACCACTTCCAAAGTCTTCCCATTGTAACTCAGTTAATTTGTTGAGGAATAAAATCTTCTCCTCTGAAGGTGCCTTCACCGCCTGGCCCTCCCTAGAACTCAGCTCTCCCCTGAGGATACCATGCCTTCTGTGGCCCTTTCTCCTACACCCAACACACTCCTTGCTATGAGGCATGTTAGAATCTTTCTTGTGCCCCAATGCAACTTCCAGACCATTGCCCTTCCACTCCCAAATAGCTGTCCTGCTCCCCTGATGCTCTGACCATCTGACTATATGACACTCTATCTCTTCCTATTAATGTCAAGTCCTAATCCCTATATATTTTTAAAGATTGACAGCTGGTTGACAGTTATACTCTCTATTCCATGCCTTATCATCCAGGGGGACTTCTTGCCTTTATCATTTCAGTCCTGAAGTACCACCAATGGCAATGAATGACCTTCTCCTCCATTCCGTGTTTGCCACCTGTTCTTATGATGACAACATAAAATTTGTCAACACTTGGAAACACTCTACTTCCAGAATAGTCAATTTAAAATCCTGCTCTCTGACCATAACCCCCCCCCCCATTTTTCCAGCTTGCACTTCTTTAGTGACACTATATTTATTCTTCATTTATTCAAAGCCTATCATGTCCCAGGCACATCACTGGGCACTGAAGAAATAGCAGCAAACAAAAAAAAAAAACCATAGTCTTTGCAATAACAAATTCACGTGATTTCCATCCTTGATACATTCCTAACACTGACTACTACTGTCTCCTTTGTATTTCTTTTCCACCCACCACAAGATAAAGTTTCTCAAAATACTAACTCCTCAAACTACCTACCCTGCCCCATGAAGTTCTCATAGATGACATATCTAATACATCACAAAGAAAACTGAAGCTATCAAAAAAAACCTGACTCAACATCCTGCCATACCTCTAAATTTCCATGCATTCATACTTGATTCTTCCTCCTTCCTAATTGTCAAAATCAAAGATGTGTCTTGTTCAAGACTAATGCGTCCACTTATGCTCTGAATCCCATCTCCCAGGATTTCTACACCATTATTTTCCCCTCTCTACTGGGTCATTAATACACAGCAGTTATAATATTTTTACATAGAACTAGTTGCTCAAACAGATAAACCTTTAAATCTCTCCCTTAACATATTTTTCTTGTTCACATAGAATTACACTGTGAGTATTTAGTAGACAGCCATCCAAAGGTGGTCCTCACTTGTAGCTGACAGATGGGGAAAGAATTGAGGATCACCTGGGGAGGTCAGGCCCAGAGGTGGCATACATTACTTCTGCCTTCACTGTATCAACTACAACCCAGTCACGTGACCACATCTAACTTTGAAGGAGGCTGTGTGCCTAGGAAGAAGATGGAATGGGTTTTGGTAAATCCTAACAGACTTTGCCCCAGTAGTTAAGGAAATGAGCTTTGGAATCAGAAAGATCAGGCTTCAAATCTCAGGCCTACAATTACTGGCTGAGTGATGGTGAGCTGATCTAGGCATTTAGACAGATTAAGGGAGACACTGATAAGAATTTCCTAAGCTCAATAGGGTTGGAAATGTATCTGCCACATGCCCTGACAACTGGCTATGCAAATGTTGCTAGTGCTCTAGAGTCTGGAAAAGTATACTGTTTAAAGGCAAGGAGGAATTGTTTTTCATTTTCATATCTTCCACAAATGAGTAAAAGATATGGAAAATTCCAAGGAGGTTCTGGTATTTTCCAGAAAACAAAAAATTAGGACAGACTTCTGCAAACTGCTTTCAAGACATTATTGTTGAGATTCTCAAATCTTGGGTTGCACAATAAGAATCACCTGGGGAGCTTTTAAAACCTTGATGCCTCGTCCACACCCATAACCAATTAAATTAGATGCTCGAGGTGTCAGTACTCCTTAAGCACCCAAGTGATGCCAATATACAGCCAAGGTTGAGAACCACCACCTTATAGGAGTAGACACTCAATATTGTATTATTGCTTTTTCAAGTGAGCAAGATACAGAAAGATTAAATACACTACTTATAATCAGGCAAGATAATTCTGCCTTGATCATTTGTTTCTTCTTACCTCAATCCTTTAGGCTCTATTAACTATTTCTAGGCAACGTTTCTTAGAGAACATTAATAACTCAGACCTATTTGTAAGTGACCTGTGAGGTTACTGAGCACCACTAAGACCTTACTAAGAAGCTGGGCATGGTGGCCCACACCCATAATCCTAGCACTCGGGAAATCCGAGGAGGGGGGATTGCTTGAGGTCAGGAGTTTGAGACCAGCCTGACCAAGAGCGAGACTTGATCTCTACTAAAAATAGAAAAATTAGCCGGGCATGGTGGCACATGCCTGTAGTCCCAGCTACTTGGGAGGCTGAGGCAGGAGGACTGCTTGAGCCCAGGAGTTTGAGGTTGCTGTGAGCTAGGCTGATGCCATAGCACTCTAGTGTGGGTGACAGAGCAAGACTCTGTCTCAAAAATCAAAACAAAACAAAACAAAACCTTACTAAGAGAAGTCAATTTTTGCTAGTCAAAAAACAGAGAAATCTCTCAAGTGTTAACATAAATAATTTAATAACCTAAAAATAAATACAATAATATGTCCTTCGATAGCACCTTTTACCATGAATCTGGTTTTAAGGGTCTCAAGAAATGTGCATGGTCAGAACCAATCTGCCAACAACATTTCCTCCAACTGGTAGGCTTGATACAGCTTTACAATTTGAAGTTTTAAATAATGTTTTGATGGCTGGGGTCATAGCTTACTAGGTAGACAACAGAAATGCTGAAAGGAAAATTATGGCTAATATATTATTTGGTTTTACCTCTTGCCTGGAGCCAGCCTGGGCTATCCCATTTTTATAAATGACTACACTGGATGGCTCTGAAAAAAACAAAAACAAAAAACACCCAAAAGCTCACAGGGTTGTTTGCCAAGAGAATAAGAATCCATGTAACCTAGTTGTATGACCTTGGGTCTGTTTCCTCATCCTTAAAATAAGCATAGTGGATGACAATGTGGGTCGTGTTTCGGTTCTAACACTGAGATGTTTATTTCTTCTCCTTGTGACTCTACCAGAGAAGTATCTAGAAAATAATTTGGGGAAAGAAGAAGTGGGAGGTTTAAGGAAGGGTGCAGCTGTAGGCAGAACTGGTTTGTTTTTATTTTGAGGGGAGAAGATCAGTTCAGTTTGGGGACATATTTGGGACATTGAGTTTGAGATAACAATGTGGAGAAGGCTGTGGGATGAGAGTCTGAATTTCAGGAGAAAGTCTGGGAGTTTTCAGAATTGAGATGGTATTTTAAGTCATGAGATGGGATGAGGTCACCAAGGGAGTGTAGAGAAATGAGCCACAGCATGGAACTCACTCTATATTAAGAGATTGGGGAGAAGAGGATAAAGGAGGCTGAGAAAAAGCAACCAGTGAGGTAGAAGGAAAACCAAGAGAATGGGGTGCTTTGAAAGCCAAGTCAAGAGAAACTCCCAGAATGTCCAATGAGCTTTAAAATTCTCAGTGATTGAAGTTGAATACTTTTCTTGATTATTTGGAGGAATGGAGCTGAACTCCAGGAAGGTCTCTGACTTTACCACATGGCATTAGCTTCAGTGGCTTATCTCATCATTCCAATGAAACCCAAGTTTCTCAGAAACCAAAGTGTCTGCCAGCAACATTTAACAAATGGGAGTAAATAAAACTGAATGATCACACTTCAGCGTTTACAAAATGCTGCCTCACACAGGCTCTCATCAGATCTCTACAACCTCCCTGGGAGGTGAGGAGGTTCAGGTTTGACTGTGCAGATAAAACAATCACAACAACAAACTACAACTCAATCGAGATTTAAGGCCAACCATTTAGGTTGCAGAAAAGCCAAACAAGAAGTTGGGTCTTCCGACCTCAAATTTTTGGTTCTGTCTCCTGCACCATGTGACTTGCTACATAAATGAGGAAAAAACCAGCTTCTTATTCTCCTCAGTAGGCAGGGCTATCCCAAATACAGAGAAATAAGCACACAACTACTATCCGCATAGTGCTTTGGGGAATCACCTATCGCATGATCAACATCAGGGAATAAGGGAAAAGAACCAAGTCTGAACTGAACAAGTTATGGAAACCAAAATTAAAGAAGGCATGAGAACTATGACTGTTTTTCTTTGCCCCACCGTGGCCTTACTTTACACTCTTCTGAAGGTGAACTGCCAACACGGTTATCAATACAGCCACTCTTTCAAACAGGACCACATAGGACCCAAGCCTGATCTAATGCAAGATAACACATACCAGTCAGAATCCTGAGCAAAGTTACAGCTTGTTATTTAGAGCCAAGGAAATTCAGTTATTTTGAGCCTTTCAGTTCCAGGCAAATAAAAAAAAAAGCATAGATCCTAAAACTAAGCATGAAAAATTTTAATTTCTTTTAAAGAACTAACTTCAAGACCAATAATCTATATACTGTGGTCTAGCTAAGGCCTGGCAACCTGAAATTTTTCTGACTCACTTTGGGGACCCAGAAGCAGAGTAAATCGGTTCTTTTTGGCTTATAAGTTAGTTTGTATGTTTGTGGACTATTAGCTATATAAAGCCAAATGGTAGACTGTAAATGCAGAAGTTACTTATCTATACAGCATACCCTGGATTAAAATTCTGCATCTACATCTGTTTCTGAAATCAGCCTCAATGGAGAATGTAATTACAGTAAGTACATCAGCAAAACCAAGTGGGATGGGTCACCACAATCACCAGAGTTTGGATGCTAAGTTTCTGAAATGCAAGTGCCACAGCAATTATTCCCTCTTTCTGATTAGAAAACCACTGTATTTTTGTTTTTAGTTATTTCTGAAAGATCATAAATAAATGTAATATTAAATTTAAAAGATACAAAGGAGCATATGGTAAAAAGAATCTGTCTTTTACCAAGGGCCCCTCATTCCCCAATTCCCTTTCCTTAAATCAACCACCAATACCAGTAGGTGTTCAGGGGACTGTTTGAAATATTTTGATGAGAATTCCTGGTGATTTTCCACTCTTTTCCTTATAACCTTAGATCTTATTACTTAACTCTTTGTCCTTTCCCTAGCTGAGTTTTGTCATGTTGTTGGTATAGGATATTTCACTCAAAAAACCCATGATGTACCACTCTTATAGGTGTAATGCAGACAACATCTTATTTAGAGGCCCAGGTTTGGTTTACTAGGATTATTTCTTGGAAATTAAAAAGACTGCTTATTCCACTATGCTAAATGTAGGTAAAAGACAGGACTGTCTTTAAAAGTAAAAAATGAAATTCTTTTTCATTTCATTTATACAATGGGCTGATCTTGCTTTAAAAAAAAGAAAAATCAGTGTAGTATGTTCTAAGGGCAAATTAAAATCTCTAAATATCTTTCAAAATCTATGCTATTCTTGCTGATATCTAGTCTTCATATTTTAAGCCTTCTCACATAAGACATGGTTGCTTCTTAGAATATAAGACAGTATTTTTTTTTTTTTGGTAATGAATAGCTATTGTGTCCAACACCCTTGGTTACTTATATTAATGCCTTTCAAGATCCATAGGCTGTCCCAAACAATTTAGAAGGGATAGCATCCCTAATTCTGACAAGCTCTAAATACATATTTACTGGGCATCTACTATGCGCCAGGCATGGTGCTAAACGGGAATAGAGCAATGAAAAACACATGCCCTGCCTGCCATGAGTCAACAATTTCAGGATGCCAAGGGGCACAGACCAGTCACAAGTTTTCCCACACTCTTTATCCCTCACTAAATATATTAATAGTACCAAGATATACTCAGACTTCACCTACTCTCTGTCCAGTCCTCTTCATGATGGTGGGTTTCTTCACCGCTCTGAGAGGTTATGGGTGCCAGAGCTGCAGTTGCTCCCAAGAAGGCTGAGAGTAGACAACAGAGGAACTGCCTACCCCTTATAGCCAAGTCTCTAGAGGCCAAACCAGGTCACTGCTAGAATTGAAGGGGATTCTGACCCCTTTCCTAGCTTTTCTCTAGACAGAAACTGTAGGTCCACAGTGACTATGTTGCTTCATTGTGACACACAACTAAGATAAACTTGGCTCCCAATCTCAAACACAAAAGGTAAGCAATTTCTAAACCAAGGGTTCTAAGAAAAGGATTTTCACATGGCACATGTTCAGGGCCTATCTCCCACGAAAGGACTCAGAGACCAAGGCAGGGATTTGCTTGACAACAAGAGATAGGTATGGCCATCCGTCTGCCCCCATAAGGAGGAGAATCCTTTGCTTGATTTTGGTCAGGGAATGTGTTGACCCACTAAGAGGATTTTCCTGACAGCCTGTCATCGCTGATGGGTTAAAGTAGCAACTGCAAGGCAAGGAGAATGTCAGAACTGTGTTCCTGCAGAGGTCACCCTATCCCACTCACAACTCTCCTACCTGCTTTCCCTCCATGTCCCATCATATCTCCCCCCAAAAACAGCTTCTACCTGCTGCACAGACAGACAAGTCCACCCACCCTTGCTATGTCCCTCAGAATTTCCAAATGGGTCTGCATGACAATAAATATATTACATTCATTTCTCTAGCATGGAAGATAGATACCATTGTCTTAAGAGAAAAGAATAGGAAAATATATTATCCTTAAATTAGGAAAATCTGAGTAGCTTCATTTTTGGTTTGGACAGTTTATTGCTTTAGTGCCTTTTCTTTTTTTATTTCATCTCCCTTTATTTCATCTCAAGTTTTAAAAACTTCTGTATTTATTGCTATCTACAACTTCAAAATAAAAGATGACCAGTACAATGCAGGAGAGCCCCCAAACAAATCTAAAATCTCACTCCTAAATTGTATAAAATTTTGCAGTTTCATCTCAGTATGCTCTGTGTTGGCAACCCATGAACAAAAAATCCAGACTGTCAATACTGTGGAAGTCACAGAGCTGCTCAGATTTTCAGTCTCAATTAGGAACTAAGGGTTATGAATCTAGATGACAATATGTACTGCCTGAAAACAAGCTCCTGCCTTTCATACAGCTATCAGCCCCCTAAGACTTCTTTGGTTAACTCTAAAAATGAGCAGCAAAGGATCATTTCAGAGACAAAGCAAAGGCCTTTCCTATAGCTCTTGAGAGAGACTCAAGGCTGAAGCCATGCCTTAGCTAATTAACACTGATGACCTGCCCCATCTCAGGTGCCCTTTGCAGTCTAAACAGGTGAGAGTATGAAGAATAACACCTTCAAAGAGTATAGCACACTTGCTGTGCTCTATCAGGAAGCACTAACAACTCAAGGCAGAGTGAATGCAGCAAGGGCAGCATCCCAAATTCCAGCAGGGCAGATTCCAGTGCTGTGAGGGCCCTGCTGCAAGTGGGGCCCAAACAGCTGCCATGGCTATTGCCTCTTAGTCAAGCAGGAGGCCTGGGATATCCCAGAGGCAGAAGTGGCCACCACTTGGACATTCTTATCATGTAGCCTCTTGACACTAGTAGAAAAGTGCATTTCTGGGCTGTCTGAGATTTCAGAGTAAGTGGCAACTTGACATTTCCAGCAACACTGGCAGGTCCTGAGATGTAATCTCAGGGCAAAGACAAGAAGGACATGGAATCCTTAGCAAGACACAAGTGCCAAAGGAGGGCAATGTGCTCAAAGCCACAGTTTCATTGCCAGGAAAAAAAGCCAGCCAGCTTTTAGTACAACTAACATAACTACTTAGTCCCACAGACTATGTCACCCGACATGCCTCTCCACCTACTACCACCCACAGAGAGACTACTGACCACTGACTCCCAGCACACAGCCAGAATCTGGGCCCATTTTCTGTTGAATCCCCTGGACCTAGCATAGCATTTTTCAGAGAATTCGATGAGGGAAAATGCCCTTTAAACTCCTGAACTCACTGAGCAAGGGAATGAACATCAAGGCTCTCCCAGCTAGTGTGAAATGGTACCATTCTCAAGGTAGCTCTGTTACTAGGGGCATAGTCTGAGAAGCTGGACTATTTGAGTGAAAGATCTGTGGGGGATTGAACCCTCCTTACTCTCCCACCCTCACTCTCAGACACAAAGGACTGGTCCGACTGGAAATCAAATCAGAGGGGGAATTATGCCTCAACCCCCAATGTGACAGTAATTTTCAAATACCCTCTATCAAGGACACCCACCCATCCGTCCAACCCTTTGCTTATTCACACAGAAAGAAAACCCAGGAAAAAGGAAGTCAGCCTGCTGACAGTCTGGGACTTTCTGAACTTCCCCATCCTCCGGAAATGCACAAGCCAAGTTTGCTATTCTATCCAGGGAGGAATAGCAGCATCTGATGGAGCAGAACAGCTGCTGGCAGTTAAAGATGAGCAAGAAAGTAAATGGATTGTCAACTTAATGAGTTCTGACGTCTCTAACAGGCTTATTGAGGTCTCTGTACTCCCGATTATTTAAAATTCATGTTTCCTGCTCTCCCAGTGTGTACCACCCTACAGTCCTTCTCAGTGATGGCCTCATTCTCTCCATCTCCCTTCCTCCATCTTCCTGAGGTTCGCTGCATGAAGAGCTTCCAAGGTTCACTCTTCCTCCATTGCAAACACCCTTTCCTTAGTCTAATTTTTTTATATTTTTAAATTTTTTTAACATCTAAAATATTTTTATCATCAATATGGCTTAAGTCTCCCTCCATCCCTTTGTTCCTTCTGAAATGATCAAACAAAGAGTAAAGATAGATGAGGACGAGGTTCCCCCAATATCTAATCTTCTCATCCTCACCAATCCCCACAACAATGAAAACCATTTTGTCACCCATCTGGTCAAATGGATGGGTGAGCCTCACAGGATGAGGGTTGATTTCCCTAAATCAGAGGAGAGGCTTTAAGAGCAGAAAGGAGTATTAAAAAAGAGTGAGAGAGCATACAAATAACAAACCTGTATACAGTAGGATGTAGCCTTCCTGCTTGACCAAAGCTTTAGGAATCTGTTCAAAATGCAGATTGCTGAGTATAACATCAGGCCTCCAGAGCCATTCTCTCTGGGGTATGTAAAATATGTGCTTCAAAGGAAAATTCTGCATTGTCTACATAGAGCACATCCCTCCTGGGTACCAAGTCTGAAGCTCTCACTGCCTTTGAGCTATTTTGCAAGTTTATAAGTTGTAGGTGACTGGTAGACATTAAAAACTCTGTCATTGTCTAGTTTTGCTTTACTCCCCTCCCCATTGAGGGGAAAAATCAGTTTGCCTCTGTTTGCAATTCAATTCCTTTACTCAATATAAATCTGTGCTTTTTTACTTTTTCCCTTTGAATTGCTTATAACATCTGCCAGGTTCCCTCACGTGAGTAAAATAAAATAACACATGTTTATCTTTATCTGTATGAAAGTAATGATTTCACTTTTTTTCTGAATATCATCTTTTAACAGAAGTGGGGCCAGGAATCTCTATTTTAAAAGGCAATTCTTCAGCATTACAAAATTGGAAAACCAGCACTCTCAGGTTGAATGCAGCCAGCCAGGCTCTTTGTAGATAAAGTTTTCTTGGAACATAGCCATAGATATTGTCTGTGGCTGCTTTTGAGCTACAATGGAGTAGCTGTGACTATGTCCTGCAAAACCTACAGTTTTTGCTATCTGGCCCTTTGTGCCAACCCCTGCTCTAGAAGAATAGCTTTCAAAGACATATTTATCAAGCAAATTTTTCAGAGTCACTGCAAGGCGACTGTGGCCAGGTTGGCCATGGGGTCAGTCATGCCATGGAAAGCTCAGTAGAAATACTGACACAGGGCTTGGTATCAACACTCAAATATGAGAGGAGGTTCACAGGGGTTCAGGGAAATTGAATAGAGTGGCTCTGAGGAAAAACACATTTTGTGTAGCAAGAGTGGCCCATCTCAGTAAGTCATGGAAATTTCTTCATACATTTAGCAAGCACTTATGGAGAACCTACCACCGTCTACAGCATGCAATGGGTCCCAGAGATGCATAAGGCAGGAACTCTGCCCTACAGATGACCACAATTCAGCATATCGTTATAAGCCACCCCCTGTGTAGTGGTTAAGATGTAGCAGTTAAGAGAGAGGCTCTGGAGCCAGATTGTTTGGGTTTAAAGCCCGGCTCCACCACTTACTAGCTGTATAACCCTAAGCACACTAAATTCACCCAGTTTTCTCATTTGTAAAATGGGAATATTATCCTTTCCTAAAGAGGGTAAAACAGAGGGCATCTAGCCTAGGAGGCATAGTCAGGGTATGAGTATTCTACCATGAGTACTCTACTGAAACCAGGTGCATTAAGTGACCAGATGTATGCCAAACCCTGAATGCAGACACCACCATCCCCAATCTTCTTCCTCCCAAAAGTTCCCACACTGGACACCAGACCCACCTCTCCCATATAATATAGTACCCAAATAGTATAGTACCTACCTTAGAGAGTTGTTGTGAGGCTTCAATGAGTTCATACACATAAAAGCCTTAGAACAGAGACTAACAGGTACCAAGTGCTTAGTGCTACGATTATGATTAGACTCTGCAATTACACATTAGTTGCTGTAGTAGGCCCCTCAAGTACATTCTCTCTGAACCTTACAATAACCATGCAAGCTTCAAATTATCCTCATTTAATGATGCAGCACTAGGCCCAGAGAAGTCAAATGACTTTTTGGAGTATGCAAGGTGGAGGCAAAATCAAAACCCAGATCTGACTCCGAAGTCCAGGCTTTTTCCAGTATTGCCCCCTCGTGCAAGGTCTAAAGTGATAGTGACCTCAAAATCATCACAGGTCTGCATTCACAATGTCTTCCAAATTTCTCTTGGTATTCAAAATCTGGCCTTGGTATAGCAGATTTTTCTGATATGAGACACCTAAATATTAATATTTTTCTCTGGGTAAGAATAGGAGAGATGATATTCTCATGATGCAAAAATGTTAAAAAATAAATTAAAATATAAGGGAAAGCATCTTATTTCTCTCAAATAAAATACATCATATGTTAAGCATCAATTTCTTCTGTAGGTAAAAGGTTTAGTTAAATTTAAAAGCCAATATAGTAAAGCAGTTTACAGAGTGTCCTTATAATGTTCTTTTCTTTAGAACTTGAGGGGACATAAAGAGGCCCCAAATGTGCATTTTAAAGCAGCTGAAATTGGTCCAGTGCTCTTTTAATCCTTTTAAATGAAAAGGGTTCTCTATAGAGACTAAAAACAATTTGGCTTGAAACGCTGTATTGAAATGGAACCCCAGCTCATTTCAAGGGCTTGCCGGCAGAAGCAGGTTGATTTTACTTTGCATTTTCAAAACACCTTATTTTCAGCTATTTGTAAGAATTTATATCACATTCTTCTAGGCAAAGGGCTAGCTATAGTTATGGGAAAGAATATAAACAGAATTTTATTCTTAACAACTAAGCAGCCATGCTTAGAAAACTCACTGAAGCTGAAACCTGTTAAAAGAATGATAACACTCTCAACACTGGAGGAGTAGAGGTTTCATTGTTTACCAATATTTCCAATACTCTAATATGCAAATCCACCCCGTCCATACTGAAAGCTATGGGAAGCTCTTTAGTGCTGAAATAAACATTTTTTTGATCCATGATTTGGTCTGAAAAATGTGGTTTGACAAAAGTTTGCAAAAAATAATAAATAATTAAATCTGTAGAGACTCTAAAGCTCCCATTTGTGGCTGTATTCATTTTGCAAATCAATGGCTTCATACTGTTGCAGGAAAAAAAAAGCAAACCTCTCAATAGGGAAATGCGATGCTGGTGCTCATGACACTGAATGGGTAATGAGTTACCTAGTCTTGTAGCCAAATAGAAAATAAGTCCTTCATTACAGCTCAGTCTAACCCATAAGACACACATTCTACTGGGTGGGCCAGAAAACCATGCATGCTTTGTTCTCCAGACAGATCGCACAACAGCGCCCATGAATGACCTTCAGCCACACACCAAGCTAGCAGAGAGATGAGAGTCCCTGCAGCTGGGGAAAGCAGGTGCTTCTCAAGCTATGTGGGTGCTCCATTCACTTTTAAAAAGCCCAAGGAAGGTTACTCAATACATGTCAGAATAGTTTTCTCCTTCAAAGTCCAGTTAACTCTTAGAGATCCTGATAGGAGTCACAGGCATTATTTCAAACCAGCCCCTGGTATAAGGAAAGAGCTGGACTTAGGAAAAAAAAAAAAGAAAAACTTTCACAGGGTTTCAAAACCCAAATCTTGGACTGCATTCAGATCCCAGCACTGCCACTTTTTGGCAGTGACCTTGGGTGCCCTGCTTAATCTGAGTTTCAATTTGTGTTCTGTAAATTAAGGACAACCTGCATTCCTACTTGCATCTCTACACATGCAAAGAACTCAACAGTACCTGGCACAAAGGTGGTCCATAAATGGTCAAAAGCTTTTGACTTAGAATACTCAAAAATGTACTGGATTCAATAATGTAAAAAAAGAAGTTCCAGCTGCCAGATTAAGTTGATGGACTAAACACATGCATCTAATTTCACTTTCTTAAAACCCCACTAAGACCACTTAAAGGAATTGTATTGTTTTGTTTTGCTTTTTAAGACAAACCCAGGAGAATAGGACAGAGGACAATAGCAAAATTTCAGAAGCTACAAAGCAGACAAATGAGTGGTAACCAACTCAGCAGGTGAGGGGAAAATTGGAAGAAAAAAAAATCTCTCAAACCAGCAGGGAGGAAAACTGAAAATGGGCACCAAACTCCTCTGGAACTGGGGGTAAAGGGGGTGGCAACAGTGCAGAGGCTGGAAAGAAAGTTGTCTGAGAAGTTGATACATCTAGCTTTCCTTCCATGCTGCTGAGGGACTGCACCTTCTGGAGGATCCTTTCCTAAAGAGGGTAAAACACAGGGCATCTAGCCTACAAGGCATAGTAAGGCCTTGAGTACCCTACTGAAAACAGGTGCATGCCAGATGTATGCCAAACCCTGAATGCAGACACCACCAACCCCATCTCCTCCCTCTTCTTTCCCCCAAAAGCTCCCACACTGGACACCAGATCCACCCCTCCCAGCAGGAGACTGGAAGGCTGCTCTAGGACACCTAGGTGACCCAATTTGAAAGACCTAAAGATACTGACATTGATGTTTCACAATAAACACCCAATCCAGCTCATTCTATAGTGAAACAGTTTTGACAAGCTCCACCAACCTTAGAGCTTCACAGCAGCTTTCTAGTTCCCAAGCAACCAAGGATTACCAGACATGTGAGCACAGCTTCTACCAAGGAAGACAGATCAATACCAACAAACAAAAGAGCAACTTAGTGGGAAGAGACACTACATAGCTAGGAGAAAAATTAAGCAAATATATATCAATGATATCCTTGGAAAGATACTGCATCCACAAAATAAGAAAATGATTTTATAAACCCAGAAAATTAAAAAGCCAAAACAAACATTTTTGGAATTGAAAAATACTATGAGAAATCAAAAACAATAGAAATGTAAGAAGATATCTTCCCCAAACAAGAGCAAATACAAAGAGATTAAAAATAGGAGAAAATAGAAAATCACATAACTGCTATGGAAATTCCAGCTCCTGAAGGTTAGTTGCAGAATGAGGAGAAAAATGGAGAATAAAAGAAATAGTCCAAGAAAATTTCCCAAAACTGAAGGATTGAGGTGTCAGAACGAAATGGTGCATAGTATGTCATAGAACGTCCAGTACAGTGGATAAAAAACAAACCCATGCCATGGCCCATTAGTGTGACATTTTGGACCCTTGGGGACAAAAGGACTTTACAAGCTTACAGAGAGAAAAAGAAATCAGGTCATAAGTAGCCTATTGGGAATCAGAATGGGTTCACACTTCTGTACAGCAATAGTAGAAACAGAAGACAACAGAGTAATGGATTAATTTTCCTTTAGAATTTTGATTCGTAATTTTGAATTCTACTCCCAAATTCCCATCAAATGTGACGGTAGAATGGACATTTTCAGGTATGCTAGGCCTCAAAAAGGTCACTTCCCTTATACCCTTTCTCCCAAAGTTACTGGAAGATCTGCTCCACCCAAACCAGCAAGAAAAGAGGAAGACATAGAAGGAAAAGAAGCTCTAACACAGGAAAGAGGTCAAGGGAAGCTCTAGATCAGAATGCAGGATAATCCCAGGATGATAGCTGTGCACCAAAAGATGAGAGTAACCAGTCCAGATTAGAGCAATGTGACGCAAGAGAGGGACACATTGAGGACTGTCACTGCAAGATGCCTACTGCCATCAAATATATAAACAATAACCAGGAGCCAGTCCCAGATTCTTCTCTTTTGCTTTTCCTGGCCATTGGCTGATGAGATTCCAGCTTTTCTCTGCTATCTGGACCAGAAGATGACTCTCATTTCACTCGACAGCAGCGTTCTTCTGCTTTAACCTATTCCTGAGAGCTGGAGGCAGGTGGCAGGGATCTGCAGAACAGGAAACACAGGGCAACCTGTGCCCTGACCGCCTTCCTGCTGGGCGCTGAGCTGTCAGATGTCCTCCCTGTAGGGAGCCCGGTTTTCCCCCCAGATTCATTCATGGCCTTGCCCACAACTTCCCCACAATAAGCTCATGGAAGCTGAAGCCAGAATTCTCCCAGAGACTTGGCTCAGATTCCTTTCTCTTGGGACCTTCAGCAAACAGAAGCAATGTCTCCCTTTCCTTGCACAGCTAGGTTTGTGCTTGCTGGCTGGTTTTCAAAACTGAGTAACATATTATTGTTTAGGGATACACACACAGGTGGAGAAGCTAAGAAGAGAAGAAAATGAGTAACACAATTCAGGGTAATGGTTGTCTCTGAAGGGAAGGAGTGTAATGCAACTGGGGAAGGTTACAGAGAAAGGGCCTTTAAGGAACTGCCATTGTCCAATTTCTTAAATAGGGGGTGTTTATTATTCTTTATACTGTACCTACATTTACTAAACATTCTGTTGTATTTAGAATACATTTCACAATTTACAAGACAATTTGGGTCACGGGTTACGTTACAAATGGTACAGAAATCTGTACAATTTGTCTCTGTTGTTCCCCAAAACAGCAGTAGACAGAGTTTGTCCCTGTCATCACGATCCTTTTATGTGCCCTAAGACAGCAGTCACAGAAAAGCAATTCTAGAAGACACTTTATGGCAGGAACAAACAGAAACAAGACCCTCTGTAATTAGCTTTCATGTACAGCCATAATGAGAAATGCCTTAGTGTTCCTCGACCAGTGGGACTCCTGTGAGCTGACAGGCTTCTGAGCGAAAGTGAACTGTCTAGCCAGAAGAGATAGCTCTCATCACTTCCCCAACATGACTTAGTCTTGTTTGAACAAACTGGCGATTCCAAAATAAATACCCCAAACAACAGGTTCACTTTCCCAGTATGATTCAGATGAAGCAGCAGAAATGTTTACCATTAACTGCTGACCCATGTTTGGTTGATTTCCTTAAATGCTACGCATGCTATGTTCATACCAGCATGATTAAAAGTCACTTTTCTTGAAAGACATTTTGCTATTTAATTTCACTAAGCTACTCCAACAGAAAAACTCTTTCCAAATTCTCATGTGCTGAATGTTTCCCTTCAGTGTCCACTAAAAGAAAAAAGAAACTGCTCTGCAACACTCACAGAGGATGGAAGATGCCGCAGCCCAAGCCTCATGCTGTTCAGCCATCTGGCTGAGACATGGCCTGCCTTCCCCACCACCACCAATTTTCTCTGACCTCTTTTGGGATTCACCTTGAAGTTCAGATACAGAGAATCAAAACCAACTGGGCATTGTTTTAAGTAAAAGCATCATATTCCACTCACCCAAGTAATAAAGTGAAATAGCTGCGTACATTATATTAATACAAATGGATTCACACCCCAACTTTTCTAAAATATCATCAGTACCAAAATCTTCAGAAAGAATAATTTTTCCCAAACCTAAACTTGAAAAGGATTGCTCCTTTGTGACTAGGTTCACCTCTTAGATGATTCAATGAAGTGGATCAAGACGTGGTCAAAATACACTTTTCCATCAGATGTTTCTGACAAAGTACTGGCTATCAGTAATGTCTCTTCTCCCAGATCAGAGCTTCTCAACCTTGGCTGCACACTGGAATCACCTGGGGAGCCTTAAAAACTACTGGTGCCTAGGCCTCACCTCCCGAAAATGATTTACCAGGTCAGGGGTGTGGCCTGGGTTACATGAGTTTTAAAAGCTTCCCAGGTGATTCTAATGTGCAGAGAAGGGTGAGAACTATGGTCTATTAGAGAATAATATGACTGGTTTCCTCTTGTCCAAAATATAAGCTAACATTTCTCAAAAACCATCACTGTTGTAACAAAGTGTGTATGTTTACATATGCCAGGCAGCACAGCTAAGTAATTAAGAGCACAGAATCTTGAGTCATGCTGCCTGGGTTTGACTACCAGGTTTGTCACTCACTGGCTGAGTGATCTTCGGCAATGTATATAACTGCTCTGTGCCTCAATTTCCTCATCTGTGAAATGGGCTAATATGAGCACTTATATCTCACAGGATCGTGGGTACTAAATTTGTTGATATTTATAGAATGCTTATAACAATTGCGATGACACAGAACATGCCTTAGAAATGCTTTGTTAAACCATCAAGCCAATTTCTGTCAAACCCCAATGAGAAACTATTTAAAAAATATGCAAATGTGCTAACTAAAATAATTCAGAAATCAGATAAAACTTTCTTCGGCATGCCAATAGCACATTTCTAGGACAAAAATCCCTCAATTTTTTTGCACCACCTCTTATTTTTATAATGGAACCTTATCCAGCTCTGGCAAAAGGGGCAATTTTGAAGTCCAAGAGGTAAATTTAACATAACATAGCAACATTCTTTATTGCTGTGTCCACCCTTCTCTTCATCATTTCAGACATCCATGTCTTTGTTAATGTCCTCGTGTGAAATCTGAATGCTATATTTGCAGGAATTGGAAAGAATGGCTTTAGAATTCCAAATTTTTATTTTCAAAGCAGTATGTCACTGCCTCAGTCAGAAGATAAAGGAATATTTTTTCAAAGGGTTCTCTGTAGCCTGGTAGGAAACAGAGGTCCCTGAATTTTTCTCACTTTAATTTTTTTAAAAAGCCACATGCCAAGCATCATGCACAGAACTCCATTAATTCTAAAAGATATTTAAAACAGGAGATCAAAACTGAATGCATTCTTGAAATGTATGTGTGAACAGATATATTTGGCTGAGTAGCTATTCAACTATACAGATAAATATAAAACGGTATTTGAGGAAAAATATTTTCATACATGTAGCTCGTAAACACAGAGGAAGCCTGATCGTAAACATTTCAGAGTCTCTCACACTGTCTTCCACTAATAATAGAATTGGTTCATTATCAAGGCAGTGCAAAAATGTTGCAGAAAGGTTGCGTAAAGAGAGATAGCTCCAAATAATATTCACCAACAACACTTCAAATACATTCAGCTTGCTAATACTTTCATTCAAAACCAACACTTAAATTCTCTAATGCCATGAAGTCACTTCTTAAAAACAATAAAAACTCACTCTGAAGCATGCAGATTATTATTCAGTTGAGAGAGCATGTAAACAGGCCCAACATTTCTACAGGGCAATTTGGCACCAGGTACCAAAAGTGTTTACAGACACTTCTAACCCAGGATTTAGCTTCTAAGGATTTATCCTTAGGAAGTAACTGGACTCTCATGTAAAAAATGCACGTGTAAGGAACTTGCTTTATAGCACAAAAGGCCAGTAGTTACCTAGAGGATAACATATTCATACAATGTAGCCCTGTGGCATAGCAACATATTAAGTGAAATGGAAAACTATCTGCAATAGGGGCATTCAGAGTGATACAATGGAGGAGACTCAGAAGGGGGGAGGATGGGAGGGAGTGAGGGAAGAAAAACTACCTATTGGGTACAGTGTACACTATTTGGGTGATGGGTACACTAAAAACCCAGACTTCACCACTCTACAATTCATCCATGTAACCAAAAACCCTTTGTACTCCTAAATCTATGGAAATATAAATAAAAAATAAAAAAAAATTTAAAAGATTAGTAAGGTAACTATAGTTAACAATAATCGATCATACATTTCCAAATAGCTAGAATAATTAGAATGCACCTAGTGTAAAGAGAAGATAAATATTTAAGGTGAAGGATACCCCAATTACCCTGATTTGTTTATATGAATATATCAAATTATCATATGTACCTCAGAAACATATACAGCAATTATATGTCAATAAAAATAAATTAATATTTTTAAAAAGGAAAAATATCTGCAATAATGTTATCAGGAAAAGATGGTTAAGTTATTTAGATAGCAGGACTCCATTTTTGTACAAAATAAGTACTAATCTTTGAAAAAAATGTATGGAAGGCTGTATAGCAAAATGTTAAAGGAAGTTATCTCTGATTAATGAGATTGTGAGAAATTTTCTTCTGGGCAGTAATTTCTAATTATTCAACTGTATATGGTTGGTATAATAAAATGATAAAATATGAGATAAACATTTTAAATAAAATGTAATAAAGATATATTGAATAATACAATATACATAATAAAGAAGGGGAAAAGACAATTTTTCTACTTTTCCGACGTTTCTGAAAAGTTGTCTACAACAAGCTTAAGAAATGGCACCTAGGAAAGTTACCATATAGCACTTATCCACTAAGAAATGGCCAGAAAACCAAAGCAATGGAACTGAACATTTTAAAACAAAGTACTGTCTTCTGAAGTCAGGGCTGCCCATATTAGCTTCTGCTGTAAGGAGAGTCAGGAGTCAAGTTTTCTGGAACTTTAGGTTCTGAAGACCCTAACTGTGGCATATGCTAATAGTTCAGTTACCTCATTTCTTTCCTTTTAAATGGTATCTCAACAACTCTCCTGGAAGTGTAAATTGCCCAAAAGAAACAAATGCTTAAAGCAACTAAAAGCTTAGTGTCTCCAATTTGCTTGTTATTTCTTACAATGCTCTGCCCTCCCCATCTCACTCTGCTTTGCTATATTTCCCCAAATCCCCCATACTTCCTAAAGGATGGATCCCTTCCTACCAGGGTTTGGAGATGCCCAGGAAGCAAAATGATAGAGCTTCGAAGCCATTCAAAATTCACTTGGTAATCTTAATTCAAACTAAGAACTGGTTCTCCTCTTTCCTGCCTTTTTTTTCCTTAAGGCTAAAACAGATCAGAGACTAGTCCTTCTGCAGACATAAAGCATAGCCATGTTTTGGTTTCTGCAGAATCAGGAAGAAGGTGAGTCCTAAAGATGGTCGAGCAAGTTCAATCATCAGTGCTCACCTTTGGTCCCATGCACATGCCTCAGATGTCAGAACATGAAATCACAGAATTATAGAAAATGAGAGGTGAAAGTGGCTTTCTAAAATTTATACATGACTACTACTAAAAGTGTGGTCACTGGTCTAGCAGCAGCAGCGCTGCTTGGGTCTTGTTAGAAATGCAGAGTCTCCAGCCCCAAGCATAGGTCTACTCTATCAGTAACTCTGAACGTGGGAGCCCAGGTACCTGCATGTTTACTAGCTCTCCAGGTGTTTGAGTCTTACCTAAGTGGGAACTACTATTATAGAATAAGAAACTGAAGCACAGTGAAAGCATAATTGTTTTCACAAAACTAGAGAGAAAAAAAGCAGTGAGACATCTAAAAAAAAAAAAAAAAAGCTATATTATTTATCCCTGTTTCAAGATCTGCAATGCTGTACTTGAAGATCTCTGGATTATCTTTCATTCCTAGCTGTCTTTTCATTTTTACATCACTACAATTGGAGAAACTGTGGCAACCAATACAGAGCAGCCCAATGCAGCCTCTGGAGCATGAAGAAGCGTTTAATTTAAGCTCTTTTTACAAATCACTGGATTAATGAAATTCATCATACATGGGAGTTCTGGGATGTCAACTGAATGCAAATCACATCTAAAAAGCTAAAGTGCAGTCTTCTAAATTAGTTCCCAGAAAATTGGAGTGGTAAATGCTAGAATAGGAACTTGATTACCTATTAATCTAAAAGAACTGAAGTTACTTATCTTATTTTCTCAGGATGTCCTCCTCTACATTCACACCAAGGCTCAGAGAGGAGCTCTGAAATGTAGGCAGTTCTATCTCACAAAAAATCTGGGTTCCCAAAAGATCATTTCTAAATCATTTGTTTGCAACCTGAACATATTTCCTCATACAATGTTATACATAGTCTTAAATGTCTGATCAACAATAGATTTATAATAAAACTGACATTATAAAGAAATCTAATCATTTAAAAATGCTTTCACTGGGAAAAAAGTTCAAGTTTTAATTTAGGTGCATTGTCATGAAGGGGGCTCCACTGGGTAAGGGGAGGTTCTGCTTCTGGTGAGGCAGAAATGTTGTGGGTGAATGTCTTTTATTGCACTTATCTCCTCTAGGTTGTAGACCACCAATATTATGGGCTTAGGATTCAGGATTTCAGGACCAAAAGAAAGATCACACTAACCATATCAGCTACTATCCTAGAAAACTTTGACCTGATACCCTGAAGAAGGCTGCAGCTCTGGCCCTTCTGGTACCAAGATCAAAATCAACTGATGTCTTATCTTGCATATTTTCCATCTCCCCTCACTGCCTAATTAGGCTAGGTCCTGCCTCTTTGTAATTCTAATCTCCATTTTCCTGAAACAGGCATATTTCTAATCCCTTTTTTAAAATATGAAATGCATAAGATATTGATATATTTTTATGTTAAAGAAATTCCACACCCCTAACTGTTGCTCTCAAATTCCTCCATATCCTCCAGCCCTAGGCAAATACTAATCTATTTTCTGCCTCAATAGACTTGCCTATTCTGGACATTTTATATGGAATCATATATGGAATCATACAATATGTGATCTTTTGTAACTGGCCCATCCAAGATGTATCATGAATCAGTACTTCACTCCTTTTAATCACCCCATAATATTCCATTGTATGGATATATCATATTTATTTATCCATTCATCAACTGATGGACATTGGGTTGTTTCCACTTTGGGGCTACGATGAATAATGCTGCTATGAACATTTATATACAAGTGTTCGTATAGAAATGTTTTCAATCTCTTGGGTATATTCCTAGGAGTGGAACTGCTGGATGACAAGGTAACTCTATGTTTAACCATTTAGGGAAATGCCAGTCTGTTTTCCAAACTGGCTGCACCATTTTATGTTCCCACCAGCAATGTATGAGGGCTCCAATTTTTCTACATCCTTATCCACCCTTCTGTCTTTTTTATTATAGACATTCCAGGAATGTTAAGTGGTATCTCATTATATTAATAGTTTTGATTTTCATTTTCCTAACGGTTAATGATATCATGCATTTTCACGTGTTTATTGGCCTTTTGGATACTTGCTTTGGAAAAATGTCTATTCAGATACTTTACCCATTTTTAACTGAATTGTTTGCCTTTTCATTATTGGCTTGTAAGAGTTCTTCATATATTCTTGGTATAAGTCCCTTTTCAGATATATGATTTGTAAAACTTTCTCCCATTCTGTGAGTTGTGACATCTGCTTTTTTGTTTATCACCCTATGTCTGTCTGAATCAAGTAGTAGAGAATATCAATTTATTCCCTGCTACTCCCCAGCTCAGGTGGTTGCAGCCACAAACTAGCTGGCTTTCCCACTGCTTGGTCCCCACTCAGGACCTCGTCATTACTTTTCCCTCAGCCTGGAATGCTTCTGGAGCTCATGGCCTCAGCCCTCACTTTATTTAGGCCTCTACTTCAATGTCACCACCTCTGAGAGACCTTCCCAGTCCCCCTTCCCTAAAATTGCAACTCCCTCCACCCATCCCTCCATTCCCTTACCTTGCTTTTATAAGTGCTATGAAGATATATCAGGAATTGATATTTGTTTGTCAGAAACTTATATTTGCTTGCCTTTCTTTGACTACTAAAGTGAATGTTTTCTCAGATGTTTATTGGCAGCCATGTGCATATTTATATTTCTTCTTTTGTAAATATCCTATTCATGACCTTTGCTGATTTTTATTGGCATATTTGTCTTTCTCATTAATTTTTAGGAATATTATGCCTTGGTCTATTATCAATAATTTTCCCAGCTTGTGTTTTCTTTGTTTTTCATGGTGTTTGCCATATAAGAGCTCATTTTTATGTAAACTAATCTATTAATTTTTACATTTATTCACTGCCTTTGATGAGCTCTCTTCCCAAGAATACACAAAAGTGATTAGGTTTTAAAATTAAGGCACTTATCATAAAATCTGTTTGCCAAACTGTTCTGTGTCTCATTCAGAGAGCACATTCATCACACCACTGCAGAAACTTGGTTTTCTTCCATCCTCAGCTCTCATCCCTCATCCTAGCAACCAGCAGTGTTGCTCCCATTTTATTAATAATAAAAGCATTTGGCAACTTAAAGATCCACTGTGGGAGACGATTACATTAATGCCCCTGATAAGTCACACCTCCTCATAGCTAAGCCCTTGTGTAGTCTCCCCTACCACAATGACACTAGGCTTGGTGATGTGACTTGCTTTGGCCAGTGGGACATTAGCAAACATTATGCAGACAGAGGCATGAAGACTGCTTGTGCATTACTTCTGGGAACTCTTCTGCTATGATGTGAAAAAGCCTACACTGGCCTCCTGGAGGGCGGGAGAGAAAGTGGAGTACCACTCCACCTGAAGCCCAAATGCATGAGTAAACCCAGAGGACACTATGTGGAGCAGAGACAGGAGGTCATCTTAGTTGGATACTACCAACTCACAGAATTGTAAACAAATAAATGATGGCTGTTTTCAGCTGCTAAGTTTAAGGATGCATTTTTACACAGCAATAACTAATCATTCCCTTACCAGTACATGCATCTTGTAATTCAATTTAATGAAGTGTTATGCAGCCACTGTACCTCTCAAAACAGACAAAAAAAATGTTTATGCTGGATTAGAGGAAGAACATGCAGGATGCATATTTGTGTGAATGGAGCTATAATAAACGGTGGATGGTTTATGCCAATTTCCATAATTACTAATTGCATTTATATTTATTATTTCACGTGAACTTTATAAGTTTATAAACTGAAAATCTTTTGGTAAAACAACCTTTAAGACACATTTGCAGTTCTTATCTAGGGCTCCTCCCACAACTACATTTAGCCCATGGCAGGGGCCGTAGTCTCTACCACTGTGTTGTCAGGAATGACTCTCTTGCCTCTTGTTTAAGCAGTTTTATGTGATTAATAAAGTCCAAAAGTGAAGTCATCCCATCTACATGAAATACCCCGTATGATATGCACTTCCATAAAGGGAAGTGTCCCTGCTTATTAATTGACAACTATATATTGTTCACCTCTAATTTCCATGCCTGCTTCAGAATATCATGTTCTTCCATACTCTACACTGTATTATTGACCCCTGTGCTGGTGTGTTCTTGTGGGGGCACCTTCTGCAAAGGAGATTTGAGAAGAGCAGAGCAACGGTCAACTCAAGGTGGACTACTCTCTGTCTACCATGAAGGAAAATTCACGTAGTTCAATCTAACGCCTGTATAATGCTGGCAAACTCCTTTGATTATGGTGTTAATGAGGTCACAGTTTGTCCTGAAACAGACAAGTTAGCCTATTTCAGGAAGATGAGAGAAACAAAAACACCACTACCATCATCTCAAAAAGAAGTTGTTCTAAAGCCACAGTTCATTCTAAGCCCTGGGTATGTGATCTTGAAAGGGAGGTGCTGACGTAATGGCCCATTGCTATTAGAAAGAATACCAAGCAGCTTTCCTGCTAATTGGAAGAAAAGGACATCAGTTTTAGTTAGAAACTATCCAAATTCAATCAGGCAGTAAGTCTATGTCACTTGCTAGCTTTGTAGGCAAGAGAAATCAGACTTGGACAATACGAAAACATTGCTAAATTATACCCTCCCAGGCCTCCTATTTATAGGTCATCAAATTGTAAGATTCCACTCTTAGCTGGGCTGGACAGACACGACAGAAACAGCATAATATCTCTGGAAGTGACAAACAGCTGGCAGAGCTTATATGCTTCCCTTGCTGATAGAAGAAACAGAACAAAGGGCCAAAGAAGAGAACGGCAGCCAGTAAGCCCTAAGTGAGATGCTTTTCATAAGTGGGCCTTCCATTTCTGTGCTTTATAAAAAAAGAAAGCAGGGGGTTGGGGGGAAAAACAAGATCAAGGGAAACTTAAGACCCTTTGTAAGCTTAGGCTTTCCAGCTGGGTACACAGCTCACCCAAATATCTATCCTCTCCTGCTGTTACTAAAAATACACAGAATAGCTCTTCCAGGAGCAAAATGGTCACATATCACCAAGGAGACAGGAAGACACTCATGATATAGTTTTTTTAAATGACTTGGGAATCCAATCAATGCTTGATTCTTCTTTCTGGACACCACCAAGAAAGTAACTAAAGCTCCTGCCTAAAGAGAGATTTGACTCCCAGATAGAATTTTGTCTGTTCTATCTGATACTGGGAATCAGCTGAAATCTAAAGTGCCTTAAAATGAGCTCATTGTGAAGGCAGACATTCTGGCATGAAAACCACGAAAGGCTGCCACCAACATAAATGCACATTGTCTTGCACCAACTGCTACTAGAAAGAGATTTCAAGGATTATAGCAGAAAAGAGAATGTAGGATTGACAAGAAACTGAGCATGGGAAGAGAGTGCTGTTGGGAGAAATGTAAAACAAAATCATTTTCAAATGAAAGATATTTCTTACAAAATTGGAAGGCAAGGATTTCATTTCATGGTATGCAACATGGAAGAAACAGGATGCATGTTTTTCTCACAAGCCTCACACAGTTGCTTTTCTTTGAATAGTGCCCTTTGCTTCCTTCCCGCTGCCAAGAAAATGTAGGACAAGCTAATACAAGCACCACAAAATGGGGACTCCATTAAAGCTGATTGGAATTCATCTCCACATCCCCAGTACCTGACTCACTCAAAAAGGCTGGCTATTTGTGCAATGTTCCTATTATTATATTTTCTCAGTTTCATAATTCCTATTGTCTTTGAATTCACCATTAATATTACACTTTATATTTGGTCGTTTTGTTCCCCTTCTTCCCCATATAAAATATGTAAAATTCCTACATATGCACTTAATTCAACTTTAAGAGAGGGTAAAGGGTGGAGGCTCCTCTAATATTCACAAGTAGGATTTTTTTAAAGTTTGGAGCTCGGATGAAGAGAATTGGACAAATCTTATTAATCAACATCTTTGATTCATGACCACTCATCATGGTCTTGTTTGTGTTTATTAGATTAACATGCACATACACACATGAACCTACTACCTAACACAAAGACTAGAACATGGACAATAACTTACATCTCCCTATGTAGTCATCCCCATCCCCTCCGCCTGCCTCCCTCATCTCAAGGCAACCACTATTAAGAATCATGTGTTCATCTTTGACATATTTCCATTATGCAATCCTGAGTGCCTTACTTTAACTTATTATATTAATAAGATTCATCACCATAGTGTTGTGTGTTGCAATAATTCATTCATGTCTACTGCTGTATATTACTCATGGTGTTAATCAGAGAAAATGGGGAATTAAAATTTAAAGTATTAATGTTCTATAGCATTATAGCATTAATTCATTCTATGTTCTTTATTTCTTAAACAAACAAATGCTACACAAAACATCATATGTTTTAAAATAACTTACCATGTAAAACAAGTTGCTACGATTTTAATTGTACTTCATAACTAATTTCTTCACCCTCATTTTTTTTTTTTATATTTTCCAGGATTGAATGTTCATTATGTATTCTATACTGACTTTCTTTAAAGACTAGTGACACCAAAACTGATGTAGATTAGGGCTGCTGATACACAGCCACTTTATTACAACACTAGTCAGATTAAACTCATCCCTAAATTCTAATTTGTTTAACATTTCTAATAACTTCATGGCCAGACACTCCTATACAAGATACAAGGCACTAGTGACATCAATCTGAAAAAAAAAAAAAAACCATTCCTTTTCCATAAAACTCTCAATGCTTAATGGAGGAATAAAATAATAATTAAGAAAACTACACTAAAACAAGAGGAAATTTGCAAAGTCTTAGCCTAGGAATTGACTTCCTGGTAGATTAATAAGAAAGGATATAACAAGCAGAGGGACAGATCATGCAAAGGCACAAAGGTGGGAGAGTTATCAAGTGGTCAGGGGTCTCCAAGCATAGTGGTAATGAAGTACGGAGTCAAATCTCAGAGCATCTTGAACTTTATCCCAAAGCAACTTTATCCCAGGGAGCCACTTAAAGATTTCACAGAGAAGTGATAGGATCAGGTTTACCATACCAGAAAACGGTTGGCACTGGAGAGTGGGCTATGGGTAAGAGCAGTTGGAATACTAGTCTAAAATCCAAGCAATACATGATATAGACCTGGACTGAAGCAGCTGCATGGATGATGGATCCAGGAGAGGACACCAATTTCTATGACATTTATGTAACAAAGTTAATGGAAAAAGAAGACATAGACCCAAGAAAAAATGAGCATAACACACAAACTGTAAGTCTAAAAGCAACTGTAGTACAATTGTTTCAAGTGTCACAACTAAAAGACTGTAACCTTGCTCATAGGAAGAGAAAAACCTATCTAGAATACTGTTTCAATCCCAAGAAAGTCTTCAAATATGAAGCATGTTTTTGTCAATTACCAGTTCTTTTTATTTGAAACTGTGTTCACAGAGTACAACTAATTTCTTATAGCAAGTACAAAACATTTCTTATAGCAAGCTAGTCTCACTATCATCCAGAAAAAAATGATGTTCAGTTGAAATCCTAGTTTAATTGTTTTTAAACATAGAGTCCACTCTCATTATTTATAGCATTTATGCTGTATGAAGTCACCACAAACCTTGAATTAACAAATATGGAACCATTGCTCCTAGGGGAAATACAGGGTTAGGTTCCTGCAAGCCTCTGGTCCCAAATTTTTGTTAACTGATCAATATATAACTTTATGTGTATTTCTGTTTAAAGACACATTATTTAATATACACTGTTGGTTCATTGTCATTAACTCACAGTCAACATAACTATAACTCATACCTGAAGGAAGATTATCTAGTACACGTATTTTCTCCATAAGGCACATCATAGCTTCTTATGTTTAGGAAGACTGGAGAGCACTTCAGCACTATACTTGGGGGCCGCTGTAAACACCAAAATCACCAACAGGAAGCAAAAATGGGGGAAAACATAGCACTAAATAGACTGCAAAAAGGATATTTGTTTACAGTATGACAGCTAAAATAAGAAGGTAGAGTACTGCCTTGTTTGACCTTAGCTGGGAATGTGTGTGTGAGGCGACTCAATTTTTTTCACCTCTCTGTGCATGCCTTTGAGTGACCGCAAAAGCCCCATAAGTATTGATTTAAGGATTACAAATAGATTTTAGAGAAGTAGGCAAATTTGCAAATATAGAATCTGCAAATTATGAGGACTGACTGTATTACCAAGAGATTATGCCCTGCCTTGTGGCCTCAAAAGGTACTTTAGTAGATGAGCAGAGCAAGTCAGCAACAATGCCAAATCTTTATAGTAATGTGCTTTTCCCAAATTAGTTCAAAAGTATCTCTTTAGACTTCATATCACTTTGCTCATCTCCTAAGAGCTTGGAAAACCTCAGTTTTAAATCAATTTTTAAAACATGAGAAAACCAAAGCTTTGGAAAATTGAGAAGCATGTTCTTGTTTCAGAAAAAAAAAATGAAAAGGACCAGGAATAAATTCTAAATGTCCTGATTCCTAAATAAATTTTTCATTTTCTATGGTTGTGCTTCTCAAACTTTACTGTCTTCAGGAATCCCCTGGGGATCCTGTGAATAATGCAACTTCTGATTCAGGACATCTAAGATGAGGCCTGAGAATTCTGCATTTCTAACTAGCTCCCAGATGAGGTTGATGCTATACATACTTTGAGTAGCAAGGAAGTCTGGAGTCAGATCTCAGAACATCACAAGCTCCTTCAAGAAATTCATCAGCCCCAACATGGTCCTACATCCAATAGATGATAATTACTTAGACAAAAAAGCACTTCACTTTTTAGTATGAGATACTAAAAAGTAACGAAGTTTTCAGAATATCAACACGTTCACATGTAAAATTGTCTAGAATAGACAACTCTATTCATTTTGTTAAGTCTATTAGTGTTGTGAAGAAAATCGAATTATATTAGGATCTCAATATTGCTTTCCAAATAAGACCTCAGATTTGGGAGTATTTTTTCTCCTCTCCCAACTGATCATTGGCAGCATTAAGCAAGTAAAGCAACAATCATCTGAAAGGTGTAGAATGCTTCATTTGTAGGCAGCTGACACACAAGTGGGCAAAGCACCACTTGTGCATTTTAACATGCAGATAAGGGCTGGGATTATTAGGAAGCTGTTATCTGCAGATAAAGGCATTTACTTCTCGTTGCCTCTGTGCTCTTACCCCCAGATAAACATAATAAATCAAAAGCGACTTTGTGAAATAAAGGGCAATAGAAATGCAGATCAGACAATCTGTCATTTTGGAAGGAAATGTGGCACCAAAAAGCCAATGAGAGGAGCAGTTTGATACAAACGCCCCAGTGGAAAGTTGATTTCCAAGATATAATTTGGAGGAACATTAGTTACCCACAAATATTTGCAGAGATACAAAAATAGCCACAAACCAGATAAAAAGAGAAGTGTGTTCACTGGTACTTTGGAGGGGCAGACATTCACGGAAGGCAGAGAGTAAGAAAGGCTCTGGGGATATTCAAGACTCATCATTTCAGGCCACTGATTCCAACTTGATAGTTTGTGCTTAATAATTTAAAAACTCAAAGTTCCATTTGAGACCAAGCATAGGGTTCTCCATGACATAAACAAGTCTGATTTTCCATGGTACTTAAGAACTATCCACAGCTAGTTTTTTTTCCTTATACCAAGTTTCTTTCAGCACACATGGTACCAATTTCAGTTAAGAAGAAAAATAACTGTCTTCATTTGACTATATCTCACTAATGTAACACTGGTTTTGTTGTATTTTTAAATTTGACAAGATAAAGACAAAATACTGATGATTATACTTCAATGAGCAAATCTCAGCTTAAGCTGTGAATTGAGAACATTTTAGAATAAATATAATAGAGTTCTATGAAAAGAAATGATTAACAAAAGAGGGAATATGATTGTAGGAATCTAATGCTCAAAGGATGAAGGTTAAGTATTATTAGGAGAAGTGTACTTGAAACACCAGACTCATCAGAAAAAGTTCTCATCTACATTCCAGTACAAATTTGGTTTCTCTTTGCTAAAAGCCCTGGAGGAAGAAAATGTAAAGAAAAGCTGCTATTTTCAGATACAAATCAGAAATTCTTCAAGCAGAGGGACAAAAAGGGCTATTTGTCCTAGGAATCCCACTTTTAGGACTCTATACTAAAGAAAATACCCCCAATACAAAAATACATATATACAATATTATTCATTGAAAAATTGTTCGCAATCACATAATAATGGAAGCAACCTAAATGTCCATAAATAGTAAAATGGTAAACTAAACTATAGTTTAGTTAGTCACATGAAGAAGTACTATGCTGCTGTAAAAAAGAATGAGGAAGATCTCTATGAACTGATATGAAATGATTTGCAAGATAAAAGGCAGAGTGCAGATTTAAGTGTCCTCATCATGAGTACACGCGCTCACATACACACATACACACACACACACACACAATGGTAACTATGGGTGGTGATGGATGTATTAATTAATTTGATTGTGGTCATCATTATAAAATGTACACATATATCAAATCATCATATTGCGTGCCTTAAATATATACAATTTTACTTGTATAAAAACACATTTTATTTTTTTGTATAAATGTATAAACTTTTTTTTAAAAAGCAAAGTACAAAAAAATCAATAGTATTCTACCCTTCATGTAAGAAAGAGGATATAAGAAAACATTCATATATTTTCTCATTTGTGCAAAAGAAATACAGTAATGATAAACTAGAAACTAAAGAAAGTGGTTATCTAAGGCAATAGACCAAAAGAGATGAAAAAGGAAAGAATGGGAAGAGGTACTAGGGATGAGGAAGGAATGACATTTCTGAATATACCATTTTGTATAGCCCTGACTCTGAGAAACATATTACATACTGAAAATATAAATAAGTAATAAAATCAGCTGGGATATGTATGTTTGGGGGAAGGAGGCAAAATGAAATACAAAGACTAACAAAAGAACCTAATTGTATCACAAGAGAATAACATAACCACACTGAAGGGGGCAAGGAAGAAAAGCACTAAGCTTATTAACTGTGTAAAACAGTATCTTGACTGGATATTGTAAGACAAAAAAACAAAAACTGTATCCAGAACTGTACACTAGTTAGTAAATGTATTTCTCAGGAAGGTATGGGTTAGCAGTTCTGAAATTACTTTGCGTATATTAGGATTAAAGAAATACAGAAATATTTACATGTATTATTGATAATGAAAGGTTTCTCACCATTGAAGAAAGAAGGCTAGAATGAACCATGTGTTATTGGATTAGAATCAAGGGTATCAATATGAGCTCATAGTTTCTATAAATGGATAGAGAGATGGACAGATGGAGGGAGGGAGGGATAGAAAGAAAGAAAAAGAGAGAGAAAGAGAGAAAAGCAAACAATGTCTTAGTTGTTTTGTGCTACTATAACAGAATATCTGAGACTGGGTAATTTATAAAGAATAGAAATTTATTTTCTCACAGTTCTGGAGGCTGAGAGGTCCATGATCAAGGTGCTGGCATCTGGCAAGGGCCTTCTTGTTGTGTCATCACATGGCAAAAGGGCAAAGAAAGGGCAAGAAAGAGCCAAAAGGGAGAAAATCCTGTCCTTTTATAAGGAACTCAATCCAATGATAACAAACCCATTCTCACAATAATGGCATTAATGCACTCGTGAGGGCAGAGCCCTTATGGCCTAATCACCTCTTAAAGGTCCCACCTCTTAATAATGTTACAATGGCAATTAAATTTCAGCATGAGTTTTGGAGGGGACCATAGCAAATAGATGTAGACATGTGTGTTTGCATTGTTAGTATACTCCCATATATTTCCTAGCTGCTGGTAGGGCCGAGAAACAATGACATCTCAGTAGCAACAAACATATCTAGTACCTAGACCCTCATTTCTAAATACCATTCTGCCATAAAAGGAACAAAAAAGGGTGGGACATAAAAATATTTGTAGAAATAATTGCCAAAATTTTCCAAATTTTATGCAAACAATAAACCTACATATTCAAGAAGCTCAAAAAATCCCAAGTTAAATATGAAGAAAACTATACCAAGGCACATCATAATGAAATTACACAAGATTATTAATAAAGTCTTTAAGTCACCAGAAAAAAAAGAAATGTTACACATGGAGGAAGGCTGAAATACTTCTCATTAGAAACAATGCAAGCAAGAAGACCTAGGAACAACATTCTTAAAAAGAAAAAAGAATAAAACCCCATCAACCTAGAATTCTACACTAGCAAAGATATCTTTCAAAAACAAAGGCAAAAAAAGACTTTTTCAGACATACAAAAGCTGAAAGAATTCATCAGCAGCAAATCATAAAAATGTTAAAATAAGTCTTCCAGGAAGAAAGAAAATGATACCAGATAGAAATATGGATCTACATAAACGAATGAAAGGTACTGGAAATAACTACTTGGATAAATATAAGATTTTTTTCTTATTATTTAAATATATTTAAAATATAATTGTTTGAACAAAACTAATAACAATGGAGTGTGGTGTTTAAAATGTAGATAAAAATAAAATGTATAAAACAATATGAAAAATGTTAGGAATGGAGAAATAGATGTACTATATCCTATTGCAAGGTTCTTAAACTATAAGTGAGGTGGTATATTATTACTTCTAGGTCTACTTGAAGGTAGATCTTGATAAGTTAAAGATGTATATACTATGAGCTCTAAAGCAAACAATAAGATTACAAAACAAAGAATTACAGCTAATAAGCCAACAGATGAGATAAAATAGAATCATAAAAATAGTAAATCAAAAATAAGACAGAAAAAGAAAATTAAGAGATGGGACAAATAGAAAACATAGCAAAATAATATATTTCAACCTAACCATATCAATAATTATATTAAATGTAAGTGGAGTGAACACCCCAGTTAAAAGGCAGAGATTGTCAAATTAAATTAAAAAGTAAGACTTAACTATATGCTGACTATGAGAAACATACTTTACATAAAAGGTACAAATAGGTTTACATTTTGAGTGGGAAAAGATATACCATCCTAACACTAGTCAAAATAGAACTGAAGTGGCTTTATTATTAATAATATCAGAAAAAGTACATTTCAAAGCAAAGAATATTACCAGGGATAAAGAAATCATTTCATAATAATAAAGGGCTCAATTTATGACAAGGACATAACAATCCTAAATGTTCATGCAGTTCAGAACAGAACTTCAAAACACATGAAGCAAAACTGATAGAATTGCCAAGAGAAATAGAAAAATCCAGAATTATAGTTGGAGATTTCAAAAACCTCTCAATTAATAGAACTAGTTTTGAGGAAATTAGTTAAAGATATGGAAGATTTGAATATTATCAATGTTGACACATAGAACATTCCATCCAACAACAGCAAAATATACAATCTTTTCTAGCACAAATGGAACATTTGCCAAAACAGACCATATTCTGGGCTACTGATCTCAATAAATTTAAAAGGGATTCAAGTCATAAAAAGTATGTTCTTCTCACAAATAATTTAGACATCAACAAGAGAAAGATCTCTGAAAAATCTTCAACTATTTAGAAACAAAATAACACACTTTCAAATCATCCATGGGTTAAAGAAAAAAATCAAAAGAGAAATTTAAAATAATTTTGAACAGAATGAAAATGAAAAAAAGCACATCAAAAATTTTGACATGCAGCTAAAACAGTACTTAGAGAAAAATTTATAGCATTAAATGGCTATATGAGAAAAGAAAAAAGGTCTCAAATCAATGAATTCAGTGTCTACCTTCAGAAACTAGAAAACAGGAGGAAATTGATTCCAAAGTAAATAGAAGAAAGAAAATGAGACCAGAGATGAAATCAATAAATAAGACAATGAAAGAACAAGAGAGAAGAATCAATGTAACCAAAATCTTGTTCGTTGAGAAGATCAACAAAATTGATAAACCTCTAGCTGGACTGATCTGGAAAAAAAGAGAGAACACACAAATTACCAATCTAAATATTGGGAAAGATAACATTATCACATATTCTACAGCTATTGAAAGCATAACCAGTAAATATTATTAAAAACTTATTGTCAATAAATTTGATAACCTAGATTAAATGGACTAATTCTTGAAAGACACAAACTACTAGAGCTCACTCAAAACAAACAAAAAACCCCAGATAACCTGAATTGATCTATATTTATTAAAGAAGTTGAATACATAGTTAAAAACCTTCCCACAAAGAAAACTGCAGGCCCAGATGTCTTCACTGGTGAAATCTACCAAACATTTAAGGAAGAATTAGTACCAATTCCACATAATCACTTCCAGAACATAGAATAAAAAGGAACAATTACCACCTCAGTTTATAAGGCTAGCATTCTGTTCTTACAAAAACCAAAGGTATTACAAGAAAACTAGAGCCTAACCACCCTCATAAACATGGATGCATAAATTCCAATCAAAATTCTAGAAAATCAAATCTAACAAAATATTTTAAAAAAATACATTGTTAACAAGTAGTTTTTCCTATGAATGCAAGGGGAATCATAAAAATATTGCAGAAAAGTAGAATCCTGACCACCAGACCAGACCAGACCAGAAATTCCCAGCCACAGTGCCTTACAAGTACGCTGTTAGGTCTTTATGGAAAAGTAAACAGACAATAACATCAACCTACACTATACCATTATAGCTATATATGAATTTATATTTTGTTTTATCAAACTCATAATTTATGTAGCTTCTACCTCATGAATTAAAAGAATAATGATAAATTTACTAATCTGCAATAAAAACAATGGATTGAGAGATGTAATTTATAAACACTCTCATAAAACAATCAAACATGAAAATAGCCAGAGCAAAAGAACAGACATTTCATAAAATACAAATAGATTTTTAAAGTTTCACCTTATAATTTAAAATGTATATATAATTTACCATTTTTAAATTTATAAATTATAAAATTTTTGTGAAAGGAAGTGTGTGTTGTGACATTTTCTTATACAATTAACAGAGAGATATTGCTAAATATCCTTTCAGAAAGCTCTTCTAGCAAAAGTTTTCAATATTCAAAAACATTCATACTTCTACAATAAGGAAGTTAGCTTAAGCAAATAATTAAATGTAAAGACTAAGATTTAAGTGCTACTGAACACAATCTTATATTAGTGAAAAACTGGAAATGAGCTAGATATGCAACAGCAGGGAAACCGCTAAATAAATGAACCTCATAGTGGAAAAATATATGGTCATTTTTAATGGTATTTTTTAAAGAATTTTTAAAGACATGACAAAATTCTGATTGAATGAAAAATACCTGGACACAAAAGTGTTTAGTAACATATGATTCTAAATCTGTCACATTCCTCCAGATTTTGAAAGTTTTGCACTACTCCTTAAGTACTTTTACCAAAATGTGACCTTTTTATGGCTCATTGCCAATCAAGTGGCTGACCAACTAAAGACTTGAGTACCACTGAATAGAAATTCTGAACTCAGAAAATGAAAGCCATCCTTCTAGTGCTAACCTGGCCTTGACCTGGAGGTGTAATAACCACAAATCCGTTAGCAAAATGGCCTCCAAGTTAATAGGGACACTGCAAGTAGATAATAGAAAATAGTAAGTACACACTGAAGAAAAGTGTGGAAAAATGGGGAATTTAAATGCCTGAGATTTTTGTTCATATTCTAGTCCATTACAAGCAATAAGCTGGGATCATTCTATCAGTGCTTTCTTTGGAGAAAAAAAAAAAGACGAGATCATTTCAAAACAGCACTTCTTCTGGATAAGACACTCACTCTTAAAACTCGACAGCCAGTGCATAAAGATGGCACCTTGGGCTAAGAAGCAAAGGAAGAAGGGAGTGAGGACCAATATTCCAGCAACAACAACAACAACAAAACAGTCTTTTCTTGGCATTCGAAATATTATTTCAAAGAGTCTTGATTTTTCTTAAGTTGAAAGACCATTTTCATCGCAAATATTCTGAAATACTAAGGTTACTGTGTGTGGAGGAACAAATGATCCCAAGATTACATAGTGGAATTGGCAGAATTATTCAACATGACTTCTTTCTCTAACAATTCTTGATCGGTAGATAAGGCCAAGAGAGGAAAACCAGCAAATGCAGCACTTTCAATTTGTGGGTACATTCTTTTTTCCTTTTCACAGAGTATCATTTCAGCACTGTTGATAGCTTGCCTAAAATAAACCCACAAATAAAACCAGTAAGATTCCTACGGTTATTCTGAGCCATAGCCTATAGTATTGAGATGTAAATACCTCTAAATGTTTTGGTGCTCCAATGTTTACCTCATTTTTTGCCATCACACAAGAATTGCTATATTCTCATCATACCACAATGATAGGAACATAAACGAAGAGTAACTACTGACCATCTTTCTGTATAACTTTTCTGTGTTTCTCCTGAAGACACATTAGCAAACTCCTTATGAAATCCTGAATACAAATACCAACTCCTTTGACTAGAAAGGGAATTAAAGGGAAAGAGAGAACACACCTGCCAAGCAGTCAGATGCACTTACCAACCCAAGACTCATCTCAAACCATCTCCCCAGCTCCAATTACAGCACTTAGTGGTCAAAGCAAACCTCTCACTCTAAGAAGGTGGTTCAGGCAATGGAAGCAAGGGTTTCCATCCACTTTACGGCAGACAACTGCTACCACTTACTGAGGTTAAATTCAATCACCAAAGCAACTAATATTCTGCAAATTATCCTTTAGGAGAGAAGTATATATTCTGATTTTGCTTTCAAACACCAATTTTATTTTATACCTGCAGGAACAAAATAGATCTAGAAAATTCAAAGAAAACCCACAAATTTATGGACATAAATCTCAGTATTTTATGATAGAGCCTAATATAGATTTCCTATTTTATAATGTAGAAACTACTCTCAGTCAATCATCCAGGGGTCAAAACATGATCCTCCAAATAACATAAAGCATTATCGGATTAACATTAAAATACAGTAAAGTTGAGAACTCAGCTCAAGGGTGTTATCCTTCACAAGCTACCCATCAGTACCTGAATTACTTCAGGTTTCCTTCTGTCCTGGAATATAATATCATTTAACAAATGTATATTTGAAACTATAGAATTAAAATTTAAACACATTAAACATGGTTATGGTGGTGGTCACATAACTGTGTTGTACATTTGTCAAAATCCATCAATTGACACACTTAAAATTGGCAAATTTTATTGTGTGTATACATATATACACATATAATCTCCAAAACTAAGCTGATTAAACAATATTACATTAGAGGCCCATGGAACATGAATGTGAACTGATGATTCACTCTCTGAACACAGAAATAACAGTGAAGGGGGAGGAAATGGAAGGAAGGAAATTTGTTTCCACTAGAGCAGGGCTTCTCAGTCCTAGCACTACTGACATTTTGGGCCAGATAATTCTTTGTTGTGGAGGGCTGCCCTGAATGTCGTAGAATGTTTAGCAGCATTCCTGACCTCTACTCACTAGATGCCAGTTGCACCTTCCTTCTTTTGTTGTGACATCCAAAAATCTTTCCAGACATTGCCAAATGTCCCCTGGGGAGGAGGCAAAACTGTTCCCAGTTGGGAACCTCTATGTTAGACACTTATAACAAGGCTCATTATGTAAATTGAGCTAAAGCTGATGGTGAAAGGTAACACTCCCAGAGAAAGGGGGGAAAATGAAGACTGTTGATAGCTTAAGGGTTACTTAGGACACTTTCAAATATAGGTAATCAATACAAACAATGCCTTCCTCCATAGCTAATGAGCATGTGCAAATTTGGAAACAGCTCAAGTACATTTTTCTAGGAGTCATCATTAAACTCGTGTTAAGCTTTATAGCCATAAATCATTGTCATTGACCAACTCTCTCAATAACTTCATAAATTGGTCATTTGTTCCAGTAGAACATAGAGGAATTAAAGAATTGATCATATACTCTGAGGACAGAATGAAAATATTCATTAGACTTTTAATAAAGGATTTTTCAAGAAATTGACTTTTTAAAATTTCAAGCCCCTAAGTTCAACATTTAGTCAAATTAAAAGAAAAATCTATACTACTCCTGCCTGCTAATTAAACTAACAAAATGCATATTAAATAAGGCCCTATGTGGAACAGACTCTGGGTAAGTAGCTAATTTGATCTTTTCATCCTCCTACTATATAACATGCAATGTTAAAAGAAATCAAGTGTTTTATAATTTCACATTCCAAGGAAATAACCCCCAAAAGAAATTAGAACAAAAATATTCAAAGCATTCCTGATATTAAATATTGCTCAACTCCCAATTCTGCAAACTGAGGTGAAGCAACAGACATAATGCTTCATCAGACACATAGATGATGGCTGAAAGAAATGTGAGCAATCCCCTAGTCCAATGCCAGGTCTCCAAACCACTGAAGGAACTTGAAAGTAGTAAAGAGGGCCCACTGTGCATTTTCAGGACTTAAAACAAAGCACCTAGGCCAAGACTCAGGTAGTAGCACTAAGCTGCATGGTTCAGAGAAACAAAGAAACAAGCACAGTCATGTAGATGAATGACCCTATGAACAGTTACATACTGTTGTACTGTATTAAAATTATTGTTTGTATACAAATATTTTATACAAATGTATTGTATATAATTATATTAATAAAAACATTTCTTAAAATGCAATTTATTAATCAAAAATCTTTCAACTCATAGAAGCTAGGGGAAAAATAAGATATCTCTTAGGAAAAATTGAAATATGGCCCCAAAAGTGATATAAGAATGGGCAAGGAACACATGAAAATGTGCACTTCCTCATTATTACCCAGGGGAATGCAACTTAAAAGCACTGTGATGCTATTACACATCCTCCAGATCAGAAAAATATTGAGAATTTTAGCAAGAGCAAGAGCTGGGGAAGATATGGAAAAACTAAAGTTCTTACCAATATATGACCACTTTAAAAACCAGTTTAAGAGTATCTATTAAGTTAAAGATGTACCTACATCTTCATGCATGTTGAACAAGAAACAGGATGTTCATAGTAGCATTAGTCATAAAAAGAAATTGAGGACCACTCAAATGTCCAATAGTAGAACAGAGAATTTATAGTATAGTCATACAATGAAATACTATACAGCAACAAAAAAGAATGAATATAGCCCCATGCAGCAACCTGGATGAATCTCAAACATTAAGTGAAAGAAGTCACAAAATACATAGAGTATCATACAATTTACATAATGTTCAAAAATATGCCAAAAAAAGAGAGAAAAGAATTTGGACATTTAAAAATTAATTCATAGGTAGAACAACTCTAAAGAAAATCAAGGAGATAGTAAATAAATGTGTATAGAGTTTTCCATGAAGAAGGAAGAGGAGAAAGAGGACATAATAGAGAAGGGAACTCTGGTGGCTTCGGGTACTGACAATGTTCTATTTTTTAACATGGGAAGTTAACTATATGAGTACTTGATTTTTAATTATTCTTTAAACTGTACATATTTTCACAGCCCTTTATGTTTCTCCAACAACATAAAGACTTCACTTTTAAAACACAAAAAGACACACAACCACTTAGACACATGCAAAAGTCCCCATTTGAATAACATTAACTGGGAAAAACAGAACTCAGTGTGTTCAGGATGATTACAACTACATAGATAGGAAGGTACAATGACAAAGATCACAGCCTAACTGGATGTGATGAGACAAAGTCATGTTCATCAGGTGCTTTTCTGGAAAAGTACTTAGGTTCATAATTTCAAAACTATTTGACTGATGTCACGTAACAGATTTAATCTAGAGCTGGTGGTGTCAAAAAATCAGTATACAAAAAGAGACCCAACTGTCAATGGATTTAGAAAGACCACACATCTCTGAATTGATATTTAATAGGCATTTACAGAACTCAAACATACAAGGTGGATTTGAGAGATTTAGGATTATATACACAAGTCTAGATGTGGGGTGATTCTACGACTGAAATTTATTAGCCACGGCAAATTTTTGACTGACAAGTACATTTGATAGCAAAAACTTACTATCATTAAAAAGCAGGGTATTGTATTTTTAAAAATGAGTGGCAATCATCATAAAAGTAAAGATAGTGATTGTATGTGAATTGTAGCGAATAAGCCCTGAAGACAGATCAATTTGGCTATGAGAATTGAGTGGAGAAATTTTCAAGCTTAGATGTAAGGGAAATAATAGAGAAGGAAAGGATCGTGCAAGTTTCAGGGAATGGCAGAATGGCCTACCCTAATTTCATTAGTTCATCCCAATTGCAATTATATTTAACAACGAAGTACTTTAACTCACGGCCATCTCTTACTTGCCCACGTGCACATTTTCCATTTCTACTCCATTGTTTATATATCTCCTTTTAAAAACCACCCCCCAAAAATCTAGCCCTGGCTTGGGAAAGGCAAAGACATTACATGTAACCAAAATATTTGTACCCCCATAATATTCTGAAATAAAAAAAAAATCAGGTCCATGTTGTTTCATGCTAACAGAATATTAATAATTAGGAAGGCAAACCTGATGCTTCTGTCAATGAAGGGGAGGGTAAATGACAGCAATCCAAAACCGTAAATTGACTTCTAAGTTATCTGCTTCAGCACAGATAACTGGAATGATAAAGTTAATAATGGTCAGCAAAACAAACAAACAAACAAAAAAAAAAAAACAAACACTGAATTCTGCATCATCTAGATTCTAGACTATGGACCTCCTTATCCCTCAGGCCTCAGCTTAAATATCACCTCCTCAGAGAGGCCTTCTGTGATTACTCTATCAAGTAGGCTCCCACACCACCAGCCCATGAACTCTTTCCTTCAGAGCATTTATCACTGCTTGAAATTATTTATTTTCTTATTTATTGTCTATTTTCCTCCCTAACAAATGTTTGTTCATTCTGTTCACAGTTAAATCCCAGCACCTGGTATTTAACAGGAACTCGATATTCCTGGCATATTCCTTGAATAAATGCAATGAATAAATGGGGAAGACTGACAAGTAAGCAAATAAATCATTACTATATGAGTACAATAATGGATGGGCAAAGTTCAAAGAAGGCATAAAGGAAGGAGCCTCACTCTAGAGTAGCAAGAAGAGGCTGTCACAAAAAGCAAGGCTTCCCAGAAATGAATGCAAGCTTGAAGACAAGTGAGATTCACTAAGCAGAGGACTTGGAGCTGGTGACCAGAATGGAATCTAAAAACATGGGGGTAGGCGGAGACATGCAGTGAGGATCATAAAAGGTCTTTTATCAGCACACATAGAATTTTGAACTTAGTCTTGTAGGTAACCTGAAACAACTACTGGTCTTATACTGGTTTTATCAGATTGTTTTGTTTTAGAATAACCATTTTGACAGAATAGATGGGATGAAATGAGGAGGCTAGAGGGAGAGAAAACAGGTAGGAAACTGCTATAATGGTCCAAACGAGAGAAAAGACAGTGGCAGTGAGATGGATAGAAGGAAAGGGATGCCGGAGCTATTGAAGATTTAGATTCAACAAGGCTTGGTGATTCATGGGATATGAGTGAGGGTGAGGCCAAGCAAAAATCTAGGATTTGTAGCTGAGGAAACTGGATACAACAGACACCAGGGAGGGAAATTTGGGGGAGATAGGAGCAAGAGAAAAAAAGACAAATGCCATTCTTTAATTGCTAGAGGGGGTGTAGGGGGCTACTTTACATACAAAAGGCAACATAACTTTGAACATTCTGCTCAATTTAGACTTAATCTGAATGCAGCTTTCTCTGTCTCTCTGACCAATGTCCCCATCTACAAATAGATGTTTTTAAATTACAAATTCTCCAAAACCTTTACAATTACGGGAAACTGATGCAAACGGAAGTCAGAGGCTCCAGATACAGCAGGGTTAGAAAAATATTGCCATGGTTACACGGGAACACTTAATTTTCGCTACATCTGTTGAAGCTAGGCCCCAAGTTAACAGGCCCCAAGGGCCAAAATACTTCCTTCTGCCACCTGATAGATCTGGGACAGAAAATGGTGTCCCAGTTTGGTGTGATTATAAAAGTAGAACACATGTGCATTAACTAGTATAATTTAAGGAATAATTTATATTAATGAGCTTTGTACTTGTAATGTATGATGAAATTATCATCATTGCTGTTGGCATAAAGTTGGTCTTACAAGCAGAAAATGAGGCCCATCTACAGGATGTGATTTTAGCAGCCTAGGAGGGATTTCTTTCTTAGAACTAGACTTTCTCTAATACCTTAAATTCTTCTCACCCGAGATAATATAGCTAATTATCCTGATACAGGCAAGAATTTTTCTTGCCATTCAGAGGGGGTATACACAATTGGTCAAATTATTTCCTGAAAGCAGGCTCAGGGAGAGGACGCAGGATCATCCCAGCTGCCAATCTTTTACTTGGCGATGTGCCAGTGAGCCTTATCTGTGTGTCCATATGTGGACTAGATAACTGTCTAGCTAGTGTCAGCTCCACAGGAAAATGTCCAATGATTCCCACTGCTTTCAGCTTTGTTTCTTTAAAGCAAAGAAGAAAAAAAAAAACTGCACCTCCAGCATCTTTTAATGACTTGGTTTCTGCCTTGTTCAAAGTGGTTGGGGACTTATAGCCATAGGAGACAAGTTCACATCCTTACCACATTTCACAGCAGCAGAAGAAATAATACCCACACAGTTTGAGCCAGCAATTTGGAATGTTTTAGGCATAAGATAATTTTGTTTTAAATGACAGAGTAGAGGGACTATCTATCCCCATGAAAGTTTTTAGGATTTCTTATGTCCTATCCACGGCAGCCATAAACTTAAGGGTAGAAAAGCTGTTTATAGATTCAAACCTTTGGAAGTTAATGAGCAGTTATTCAGCTGTTCACAAGGCACCAGGCCTGACATTAGGGTCCCTTGGACCATCTTTAGCACCCTCTATATGTAAAGCATTGTAACTCTCACTTGGGAAACTGAAATTTTGAGCTGGCAAGATAGAAAACAATGGGACAAGATGGCCCAGGCCTCAGTTTTCTATAAAGAAACAATGTGGGATAATTACTCCCACTATAGTTGTAAGCTTTGACCTTTTTAGAAAACAGAGGCTTCTCTCCCTTGTACATGAAGAAGCCTTGGCCAGCTTACAGGAGCCAACACTGGAGCCAATGAGAATTCGTCCCTTGGGCCAGCAGGGACTCTCAAAGAATACCCTCTAACTCATCTCCAAAGGTTAACCATGGAGAACTGTGCTCCTGGACATCCAGCACTGGGCCCAGTGGGAGTGGAGAGGTCCAAATTGAAATCTCACTTTAGACACAACCTCTGGACCTCAGCTGCCTCCTCTCAAAATAAGGAGCAGTAATTACTACCTCAACAGGTTGTTATGAGGATTAAACAAAATAATGCATGTGAAGTGCTTAGTAGTATCCTTGACCCTTATTAAATGCTCGATAATCATAGTAGCAGCTATTAATAGTAATAACAATATCACCATAACTTAACACAGTTAACTATATACATCGGGTACTCCTTTGTTGCTGACAAGACCATTCATAACTCTCATTTTGCTCCATGTGGATCACACAGTCTTTTCTTCTCTTCAAGCAATAATAATCCACTTTGAGAAAAAACATCTAAATCCAGAATAAAAATATCTTCTCTATCCAAGACCACTAAATAAAACACCTAGCAAGTAACAGGGCCCATGTCTGCCTTGGATTTTTTTTTTTTTTTTTTTGCTAAGAATGAAAAATGGGACCAAAATATAAAAGCTAAACTGCTTAATGTTTAATATGTTACACTGGACACCTTCTCACATACAAAGAATGAACTATACCAAGGGTTGGCAAACCTCTTCTGTGAAGAGCCAGACAGTAAATATTTTAGGCTTTCCGTGTCCCACAGTCTCTATTGCAACTCAATTCTGCTGTTTTGGTGTGAAAGCAGCCATAGATAATACATAAAGTTTATTTACAAAAAGAGGTGGCTGGCCAGATTTGGCCCACAGGCCATAGTTTGTCAACCCCTAAACTAGAGCTGCATCTATCAACATGGAAACAAATCAATGTTGAACAAAAATGCAAGTTTCAAAACAATAGACATGGCATGATTCATTTATATAGTCTTTAAATATGAAAACAATACTTTATAATAATTATAGATCTATAAATATTGGTAAATTTATAAAAACAGGCTCAACTGATAAACTCTGAATTTATGACAGAGAGAAGGAGATGTAGGGGAAACATCTGTAAATTTTTAATATTTCCGTAAAAACTAAATAGCTGAGGCAAATAAGGCATAATGCCAAGATCTGCTAAAGCTAGTTAGTAGGTACACAGGAAATGATCATATTTTCTGTTTTAGGATTATGTTTGAAATGCATCACAAAACTTTTAAATGCCTAATAGGAACAGTTATTTCCCTTTATTTTGAAGAGATAGGGCTTAAAAATCAAATTAAATGTGTTTTTATTTTGCATTAATCTAATCCAATCCCTAAAAATTGACTGGGTCAATGAACTGCTGCATTATAAATGAGATATGTGCTTAAAAAAAGGTATTCCATCTTTGAGAAATAAAACTATATACTACAAAGGATCCAGAGAAATTTTGTTGTTTAAAAAAGAATTGACTGGGTTTTTTTGCATCACAAAAGTAATTCATGTTATATATAAAAGGAGGGAAAAAACTTGGAAAATAAAGAAAAGCACACAGAAAAAATTAACCCATAAATTATCTTACCACCCAACTATAACTGTTAACATTTTGATGTGGATCCCCCTCCAGGATCTGTTACATACATTTTTTTTTCTTTACAAAAATAGCATACCATATATACAAATTTTTTGCAGAAAGCTCATTCGAACAGCTTTTTAGTACAATATTCACTTATGCAACTCTATTTCCTATATTTTTTATCTCAAAATTATTGGTGTGCTATATACCCAGAGTGCACTTCTGACATCTTAAAAGACTTTGATCTGAGTTTTCAATGATGTGGAAAAATGTATTTTCCTCTACTTGTCATCAAGACTGAAAAAAAAAGCCCCCCAAAGCACTCATTGAGGCACCACTCAAAGAGCTGCCTGTTGTAGGTCGTTTATAAAAACCACTAAGCTAGCTACCACCTATGTATACCAGGTTTATCTTTTGAAATAATACAAAGCAGCTACTTGTTTGTCCTCAAAATATCTCTGAAGCATATAAACTAAAGCAGCCACCAGCCTCACTTCCCAAATAGAGCAGCAGCTGTTAAGAAGATTAATAAGTAACTTGCTCTTACCCTGTAGGAGAACCTTTATCCCTTAGACAAGACTTACTGGAATCACAGGCTTCCATTAGTGCTGCCAGCTGAATGCTTTGCTACACCTATTACACCTATTATCAGCAAGCCACTTAGCATTAACTTCATTTAGAACTCTGGGCTTACTATGCAGTTGAAAAGAATACCATTTACTACCTATCTCATACCTCTTAGATGAACTTATGGGCTTTTCACAACTTTGCATCTCCACCCCAACCTCCTCTTTTAATTCCAGTCCTGCTTTTCTAACCATTTCAAACATATACCTAATCACCCTTCTTGGTTAGCCAAGGGGGTTAAAAGAGGAGGCTAGGAATCACACTCACTTGGCCAGGCCTCACCAGAACCATGAAGGGACACTCTTTTAGGCCAGAAGGGAAAAGCATGGGCTGTTGTAGAGCTCTCCAGGAGCCTACACAGTATAGTGATGAAGAGTTCACTGGTCACACTCCAGCTGTCCACCACTCACCTGTCTCTGCTACTTCCCTCTGGGTTCCTGTCTCCTTTTGCCCCTATATCAGCCATGTCTCTGCTGCATTATAAATGAGATATGTAGTTTAAAAAAGGCACTCCATCTCTGAGAAATAAAACAAAGTATCCAGAGTAATTTTGTTTAAAAAAGAATTGTATCTCAAGTTCAAAATCCTATTATAAAAAAGAACTGCTCCATTCAGGTCTTACAAGCCTGATCACTGACGAGCCAACAAATATCCAAGGGTCAGATCTTCTCCCTGGGTCAATCAACCATGACCATGGTGGATAGTGGGGAGGGTCAGGAAGTATAGAGATGATCAAAAGTAAAGAATAACTCAGTCAGTAAAAAACATAGGTGAGCAAGCTTCTGAGAACCCTCCTATCTTTTAAATCTACTGCTGTTTCAAACTAAACACATGCAAAATGGGACACATCATATTAGTCTCAAACCAGCTCCTTCTAAGGTCCATAGGTCTCACCACCATCCAGGTTCTTTAAGCACAGAACACTGGGGTTCCCTCTCATAAATATCCTTGCCACATCATAAAGTAGCTGTCCACTATCCTCCATTCTTCATTCCGATTGTCACCCTATATTAGACCTTCACTCTTACCTAGTTGACCTGGTTTCACCACTTCTTGCCTGTGTTATTCCAACCCAACCAACTTACTATTTCCAGGTAAGATCTGTAACATATAGCCCCCAAAGTTACTACTCCCTGCTCAAAAACATGGCCTAGTACCTCCTGCCAGCCAAAATAGGCCCAAAGCCCTAACCCATGCATTCAACCCACAATAAGGCCTATGCCTACTTACCTAGACTAACTGCATGTCTCAGCCTTTATTACAGCTAAACTCACTCCTGTCCCAAACACAGAAACCATTCTACTTTCCCCAAGTCTCTACCTATGCCACTTCCTCCATCTGAGAGTCTTGATCATCTTTCCAGAGAATCACTTGTCAAAATCCCGTCATTCTTCAAGTCGATTATGTCCACATGAACTTTCCACATGCCCCTGTCCAGTGGGCTCTCTTCCTTGGTTGCATAGCACGTAATTTAGACTTATAGTATCTAGTTGAGTGCTGTCCAATAGAGATATGTTGGCAAGCTATGTGCCTAATGTTCAATTAGGGTATCATAAACCTTCAATCAAAAGCCATAAAGTAAAAAGAAGGAGGTGAAATTAATCTTACCAATGTTTTATTTAAGCCAATATATGTAATATATTACCATTTCAATATGTAATCAATATACAAAGGAGATATTTTACATTTTTAATACTAAATCTTAAAAATCTGGTATGTATTTTACATTTACAGCACATCTCAGGTTTGGACTATCCACAATTAACATGCTCAGGTGGTTACCTTATTGGTCAGTGCATGACTACCTCTTTCAAACTGAAAAATGTGAGGCTTGCTTCATTCCCCCTCCTATAGGCCCATATTAAAATTCATACTTTGAATTCTTGAGGGTAAGGATTATACCTTCCTTATATTTATATTGCCTAGAGCAAGAGTCAGTAAATTACAGCCCATACGTCAAATCTGGCTGGGCACCTGTTTTTGTAAAGAAAGTTGTATTGGAATATTGTATTGCTCATTCATTGACATATTGTCTGTGCTTTCACACTATAATGGCAAAGGTGAGTAGTTGCAACAGAGACCATATGGCTCACAAAGCCTAAAATATTTACTATCTGGACTTTTATAGAATAGGCTTGCTGACTCGTTCTCTAGATTAGTAATTCCCAAAGTGTGGTCAGTGGACCAGTGCTCATCAGCAAACTGTGTTATCAGTCCACATGGAGAAGGAGCTTGCATCAGAAAGTAAATAGACTTTTTGTAATAAGAGTTTCTGAATGAAACAGGATATTAATTAAGTCTGTCACAAGCTCCTTATCTCATCACAGCTGTTTAATTGACTTTATTGTACCTTTTGCCATGTAAAGAATTATAACCAAATACATTAATTTTTTATTTAATTGCTCCTGAGTCTCCAGCTTAGTTAAAGCAGTCTCTCTGACTCCTATATTGTACATAGGGTCTCTATATTTTCTTGCAGGATTTTTTTATTTTTATATTTGAGCATTTAAATCAACTGGAAGTTTTCATATAATTTAAGGGCTCCAATTTTATTTTCTCCCATATAAATATGTAGTACTACCAGCATCATTTAAACCTAGCTTTCTCTCACTGAAATGAATACTCCTTTTCATTTACTAAAGCATATTCAATAGAATTTATTTCTGCATTCTTTATTGTTCCACTGATCTATTTGTCGATTTCTAAGCCAACATCATATTGGTTAGTGACTTTATAGTTGTATTAATTATGTATTGCTGCATAACAATATGACCACAAATGTAGAGGCTCAAAACAAAACACATTTATTATATCACAGTTTCTGTGGGGTCAAAAGTCTGGGCACAGCTTAGCTGGGTCTTCTGTTTCAGAGTCTTGCAAAACTTTAATCAAAGTGGCAGGTGGGGCTGTGGTCTCATCTGAGGTGCAAATGGGGAAGAATCTGCCTCCAAGACCACTTGATTATTGGCAGCATTCAGTTGCTTGCAGCTTGCCAAACTGAGAGACTCAGGTTCTTGTTGGCTGTCAGGCAGAGGCTGCTCCAAGTCCCTTGCCATGTGGCCCTCTCCACAGGGCAGCTCACAACATGAAAGCTTGATTCTTCAAAGCTAGCAAGGGACAGAGTGCCTCAGCAAGACATACTTCACAATCTTACATAATATAATCATGCACACATATTCTCATACATTTAATCACCTTTGTTGTGTTCTATTAATCAGAAGCAAATCACAGGTCCCTCTCACAGCTAAGCCAAGAGGATTACACAAGGGCATGAATACCAGAAAGTGAGGATCGTGCAGGTCATCTTATGGTATGCCACAATAGTATGTTCTGATAAAGGGGAAGGCACATTCTTCCTTTTGTCCCCAAATACCTCTTGATTTCTCAAATATTTATTCTTCTATATAAACAATAGAATTTTATCAAGTACCATCTACTCCCCCCCAAAAAAATCCTGTTGGTATTCTATTTGGAAATGTATTAAAAACATCTTTAGAAAACTGATATTTTTATAATATTAAATCTGCCCACCCAAGAACATCAGGTGTCCTTTAATCTGTTCAGATTTTTTTTAAGATCCTCAATAAGATGTTTGTTCACAGAAGAGCCTTGTCTTTCTTGTTAACTTTAATCTGAAATTGTTACGATTTCCGGTGTAGCTGCAAATGAAATGTTTTTTGCCCTTTCCTTTTCTAAGGCTTATGCTGAAGTAATAAAAAGCTATTAATTTTTGTATATTTCTGTTGTATCTGGCCACCTTACCAAATTCTCTTAGTAGTGTTTTATTAGTTTCTCCTGAGTTTTTTAGTATACAATGAATGCATCTGTAAAAAAGATAATTTTATCTCTTCTTTCTCCAATGTTAATTTTATTGTATAATTGTATTTGCTAGATAAACCAAATCATAAATAATAATGGTAGGCGAGAATCCCTAACTATTTCCAGATTGATTCAAATTATTTTAACATTTTACTATTTGTTTGAACAAATACTTGCTGGTGGTTTTAATATTTGTTAAATGGAAATCACCTCCATAAATAAAAATAATGGTAGATACTCTACCCTCAAGGAGGTAGAGCATAATTCTCCACTCAAGTGTGAGCTGTGCATAGTGACTTTCTTTGAAAGAGTACAATATGGAAAGCGGGGGAAAAGAGCAACTTTACAGTGGAGAAACTTGACAAATTATCTGAGCCAGGTGATCAAGGTCAATATCAACAGTCACGTTGTTAAGTCATGTTGATAGTATGTACCCTTGATATGATGTGATGGAAAAAGCACTTTACCTGGGTAGTCTTCCTCCCCAAAACACATAACCCCAGTCTAATCATGAGAAAAACATTAGGTAAATCCCAACTGATGGACATTCTTCAAAAATGACCAGCACTCCTCAAAATTGTTAAAATCACTGAAAATAAGAAAAGTCTGAGAAACTGTCACAGCCAAGAGGAGCCTAAGGAGACATGACAACTAAATGTAATGTGGTAGTCTGAATAGGATCCTGGAACAGAAAAAGGATAGTAGGTAAAAACAAAGAAAATATGAATATAGTATGGACTTTTGTTAATAAAAATATATCGATATTGGTTAACTATAAGAAATGTACCATATTAATGTAGGATTTTAATAATGGGGGAAACTGGTTGTATGATATATGGGAACTCTATTTATTACCTCCACAATTTTTCTATAAATTTAAAACTCTTCTAAAATTAAAAGTTTATTTAAAAAAGAATGGAAGTAATCAATTATTCATTTGACTTTAAGTATCAGATTTATATTTATTCATCCCAGATAGGAATACCTTATCTCAATGACAGGACTGAACTCAGTGACCAAATTCATTATATTGTTGGTTCCTATTCAAACCCATGTGGAATCCCAGCTCTCTTTGGTAGCAAACTATAAAACCCAAAAAGTGAATCATCCCTAATTTTCAGGATAGGGAATGTTCTGATCAATTTGTTCATTTAACAAGTACTGAAATATTATCTCCCATAATATATTCCTAGTAAGAAACTAGGAAAAACAAAGCACTTTACACCCTAAGGAATGTTACCAAAACATAGTACGTATCACACTTTAGTTTACAAAGCACTTGAATGCCACTTGACTGAGGTGAGTAAGCACAGATATCCTCAGTTCTGAAAAGGAAACTGAGGCTCAAAGGGATGATATGATTTGCCTAAGGTCACACAGCAAATGTCTAAGCCAAAATTTCCCATAAGTCTAATTTCAAATTCCCTGCAATAGAAGGCAATAGTCAAAAGAATACCACGTGAGTGATACAATTTAGAATATGAAACAGAAATTGAGAGGAACTAGAAGGCCTCAAAAGCTTCACCAGAAATAAAACTTGAACCCAAGTAGAGATGAGGGTGTAGAAGGGATGTTTAGGAACATTTTCCACCTAGCCTCATTATCAAGTTTTGGGTTCCTTTTCAACCCAATAGAGTCTACTTTGGGAAGTCCTTGTCCAATTCCTGGAAATCATAAACTCTAAATTAGTGTTTGTGGAATGATTAGCACAATGAACTGACCCAAGAGTTATACACATCACCATGATGATGCCTAGAGAATGGGAATTGAGGTGCAGAAGCAATCTCATTTCACCAAGAATTGGCAGTCTGAAGCAAGAATAAAAGTCACTATACTCCTAGGGAGAAAAAAGATTGATTATTCAATAGCCATGGTAACTAGTAATCACTTGCACCTACTTTTAAACCTATTTGATCAACGGCAATTCACTTCAGATTAATCATCAGTGACAACTCAACTTGCTTCAGAGAACACACTTCTAAAAGCCAATTACATTAAGCCTCACACAATTCAAGGTCAACCAATCAGTAGCAGACATATTGCAGTGAACATGCTTCTCAGAGTTAATCAACAACAGTCTCACCCAAATAGCTATGTTTCTAAGGCCAAGGTCAACCACTCACGTCTCTGGTAACCAAAACAACTCCCAAACACCTCACCACACTTCCCAAAAAGATCAACAATCTGCCTCAT